>NC_073352.2:33157500-33775000 GCF_027580225.2 Misgurnus anguillicaudatus | reverse complement strand
GAAGAAAATTTTCTGGAAGGCATTAAACTTTGGTGAAAATCATGAAAAACTCTGGCGCTGGCTGGCAACTTTTTTAAAAAACGCTGGCGGTGAAAGAGTTAAGTCCAATATCATATCATTGTTGCGTATGTTATGGTAATGTAGACATACAAATATTGCACATATTTTCATCCACCCGCATCCCTTCCCGTGATTTTTAGGAATGTCACAAATCCACCCGTTTTAGCCACATTTCGTTGTAGGACTCTGGTGTGGACTGAGATGCTGGTTGCAATTCGCATCCTCACCACTAGATGCCGCTAAAATCTACACAGTGCACCTTTAAACAGAAAATGAAATGGGGTTGTTTTTAGCTAAAGTTTGTGTTTTTCTCAGATATACATCTGAGATGCATCAATGCTAAAACAAATGATATACATCTAAATGGCATGAGAGTGAGTAAATGCTGAGAAATCTTTTGGGTAAACTTTTCCTTTAATGGTCACGTCCAATAAGACTAATTTAAAAGGAGCACCTCTTACAGTAACTTCTATCCTGGTATCCCGGTACATGTTACAAAATCCTTAAAAAATCAAGATCTTATCTTTGCAATTCTTGTTGCTGCCGGTAATGGTGCAAAAACACACAGAAATGAAGTTATTTTCCCATGTCAAGTACATTTTCTAAAATTGGCATCAGTGCTAAAAACAACTACAGACTGATGATGTCCCCATCTTACTGGGTTACAGAATTTAATCCCGCAAACAAGATTTTCATTTCCCAGAAACACCTCACAACTGGGATCCGTCCCGATCGGAGCATGCCAGTATACTCGATGTCAGACAGGCCTACAGCTAAACATCAACTCTGTTAGGACACAATTGCGCAACTCTCGCATTACAAGCTGCAGCCAAAGATTGTGAATGAACATACCAGCACGTCAGGCAACAGCGCATGCGTCCATGGCAACCAGATGTAAACAGATGAAGGCGCGATGGTCTGGTTAATGCTTTAAGTGACAGCTATGTAATCGTTGTAATTACGCTGAATGGCGAGCAAGCCCTCCGATCCAAAAAAAATCATAGATGATCCATTTCAACACAAACGCTGATTGATGCTTTGATTGTCTATCGAGTAATCGAGAAAAAACGTTGTTATTAAGGCTTTATTACTGCTCAGCTCTTTAAAGCAAGATATCCCAAAGTTTCAATTTATAGTTTCAAGATATCCCAAAGTTAAACTTTATCCTTTAAAGCTGATGACTGCAAAGTTAGAACAGAACTTCTATAGCACCATTAAAAACTAATTGCCTAATATTACACCCATTGTACTAATCAAGGTTTAAAGCTTTAACCCTACATATGTTTGTACTGAGCCATAAAACATCCATTCTTCTCAGGGTTCTCTGGAAATGTTTTAATAGCCGAATGTCATGGAGCATACGTGCCTGCTGTCCCGATGATGCAACTATAACCCGGCCCCTTCTAAAAACAATCTGTCAATCACAACTTCTCGGCACAGCTGGAATTTTTATTAGACGCATTCTTCCAATACCATAAATCAACTATAAACAGGAGTCACGCCGCAGTATAAAACAAACTAACAAAATCATTGGCAGTATTAATATCTTTAACAGGACTTAACATGTGCTTGCTGTAAACAAAAGGGAAAATAAAAAAGTTTTCAACTTTACATTATGCACGTTTTAATTTTGTTCTAATAAAGCTGCCGTAGAAAAACATGGTAAAAGGTTTTCATGATTTCATACACATTAAAGGGATAGATTACCCAAAAATGAAAATTGTGTCTTAATTTACTCACCCTCATGTTGTTTTAGACCTGCATACATTTATTTTTTTCAGATGAACACAAAAGAAGAAATTTTGATAAATGATGATAAGCACACAGCTGGTGGAAACCATCGACTTTCCATAGTAGGAAAAACAAATCTTCAAGTTCAATGGAAACTGTCAACTCTGCGCTTACTATATTTTATCAAAACATCTTCATCATCATTTATCTCAATACTTACATAGTATTTTTTATGCTTATCGTCAGAAAAAAAGAAATGTCAGATTATGTCAAAAGGAGTGAACTATCCCTTTAAAGGTGCAGTGTGTAAATTTTAGCGGCATCTAGTGGTGAGGTTGCAAATTGTAACCAACGGCTTAATCCACTGCTCACCCCTCGCTTTTGAAACGCATAGAGAAGCTACGGTAGCCGCCACCAGACAAACATGCCATCATCTGAGACAACTTAGTAAAAAATTTGTCCGTTAAGGGCTTCTGTAGAAAATTGGCGGCACAAAATGGTGACTTCCACGTAAGGGGACCCTCTGTGTATGTAGATAAAAAGGTCTCGTTCTAAGGTAATAAACACATAACGGTTTATTAAGAAAGGTCTTTATACACCCCTGATAATAAAGTTTTGTATATTATTTTGCATTTCTGTCAAGAGATCCTTCTAAAAATTACACACTGCACCTTTAACACGAGTGTTGTATTGTTCTGTTCACAGGTTCTTTAGAAATAAAGACTAGCACACTTACTGAAGGCAGAACGGACGGTTTCAGAACAGCAAGAGTGATTTTGGTCATCTTGCCATCGTATGTCAATCCCTCCATCTCCACGGTGTGAAATTTATCCTCTGCCTCCGACCCCAAACACACCTGAAAAAAAATGGAAAAGAATCAAGAAACTGTTAGGGCAATATACACAAAAAAACACAAAACAAATACAATGTGCACTATAAACAAGATGCATTTTATAAAACACTACTTCTGTAATATTGAACACCTTGTTCTTGGCGATAAATAGTATAAGACGATTATAAAAAAGTCTCTCTACGACAGACAAATGTGAATATAGTTTATAAACATGAAGTAAACTTAGCAGCAAGTCTCTATATTAAAGAGATACAAAAAAACTTGTGATAATACAGACACATTTGTGTCACAGAACTGAGGGATTTGTGTGTTATGATGTTGTTTGTGATGCTCTGTGCTTTTTTCTGCAACATTATTCATCTTAAGTAAAGAATAATTTAAATCAGAACATTACTATTGACACCTACTACGAAATATACAATTATTACACAAAAAAGGGCATGATTTTGAATGTTATGCAGAATATAATTTAAAATGTTAAGTAATGAAGTGACATAAATGTACTAAAATTATAAAGATGAATTAATAATGATAAATGACTAAAATCATCTTTCTCACCGCATTGAGTGACAGCTGATGTTCATTGTCATCATCATCCTCCACCTCAATTCTGTGCTCTTTCTTATCTCCTTTAAGTGAGCAACCTGCATGATAGTAAAACTAGATTTTCATTCTTAAATAAAAAACAAAGTACTACATTCACAGTGTAACGTTAAATATGTAAAAAAAAAAACTCTTATACTGTAAACAATTTCACACACTACACAACAATGTCCTTTACTAAAGTCAAGCTAAAATAAAGGGAAAACACTATTCGTTCTAGCTTTAAAATAATAATAATAATAATGATGATGATGATAATAATGATAATGATAATAAAAATAATAATAATAATAATAATAATAATAATAATGATGACCATTAGTATAGCTTTTCGCAAAAAACAAAGGCAATAAAAGACATAAGGCTAGCTGCATTAGCCCCAATTTACTTTATTATACTGAAATAATAAAGCAGACGCGTGCCAAAAGACCTTAAATGATTGCAACATTATTGTTTTCCGCACATATATGATTATGCAATGTATAGCTTTACTTTCGTTTACCAAATAAATACCTCTGAGGTCTGCTGATCTCTTTAACGTTATCCTCCATTTTTGCGCCACAGACTCTGTAAACGTAGTTCCGGCTTGGAGATTGACACCTGAGTGGACCAATAAGCGTTCGCGGGTGGGCGGTCTTGTCGAAGTATTATCCAATAGTATGCATCATTGATTACAAAGTAAAAGACCCTTTATTTTCTTGTTTTAGCTGCAATATCATATTTGTCCACTAGATGACAGAATATACTAAATATTCAGTCCCTCTTTCATTCCCTAAATATAAGATTTGGTATGTACGCTTGATTATTTGGATCAAACTAATTATTTAAAAGATAGATTATTTCTAAACTCTCCCTCCAACCATATGTTTTTAAGACCATATCTCATAGTCATTTTAATAGATAAAATCAGATTTAAACATTAAAGGATTTCTAATATGATGTCCCTTATCATTCACATAATACGTCATGAAAAATCACACTTATTTCTTATGACAGCCATAATCTTGTAAAATGAGTGATCAGGCCTTTAATAAAAAAAAAAATGAATAATAAAATAATAATAGATAAAGTAAAACAATAAAATAAAAAACTAATTTGCCTGTCAATCATTTTGAGCGTTCGGTTTGCTGACATGCGATTGGCCTACGTGTCTCTAGAGGGCGTTGTTTTGGAGAGTGGGCTTGTTAAAGGGTTAATCTCTTAACAAACATATGTGTGACTGAATTAATTGAATGCTGAGTGAATGTGACAACAGAATTACAAAGAAACTACTGCTTTATCCTGTAGGCCACATTGATTACTATGACACTTAGTAGGTCGATTCAGATTATATTAAAATGTTTAGAGGACGTGGATTTCCTATGGAGCGAAGCTCGTCGTTTTCTTTGAGATGATGGCTACACATCCACATAAGGACTAAAGATAATCTTCCACCCGTAATGCTGGCACTTGGTGAAAAAATGACATCTCGAAAGAAAAGTTCAAAACATGCAGCACTTTAACGTGAGTGACCCGTATACACACACACACAGACACATGCCGATGATGATACCCGAAAACACTACACGGGCTTTAACACTTAAGCCTCTGGCCTCTGTCAACACCGTCATACATTTAAAAAAATGCTTCTTTCTCATAAAGTAAGGTGACCAGATTTTTTAAATGAAAACCGGGGACATTTCCTAGTTAAATGGTGAAAATATCATTAAAATTTAATTTGTTGTTATCTATGAATTAAAAAATGGGGACGTATAGGAAAAAATTGTTGCGCTCTCAATTAACTATATATTTCTTCAGGTGCGTAAAACCAAAAAGGGTATGTAGAATGAGGTAGAAATTTTTTTTTGCACTATGCACTTTAATAAATACATTTTGTACTTTCTAGACCTTTTGAGTCTTTCTGGATTCAGTGTGCGGTCAGTCATTTTTCTACCTCATTCTTAAAAAATGGGGACAAAATGTTTTTTTTAAGTTTTCTTTTTTTTATTGTTGTGGGTTCACTGCAAAAAATGACTTTCTTCTTACTTAATAGTATTTTTGTCTTATTTTCTGCATTTTCTTGATAAGCAAAATCCCCTAAGAAAAATCTAGCTTTAAGACAAAAATATATAAATTTAAGTATATTTTTTTTGAATTAAGTAGTGGTAGAATTGTTTTGCTCGTTTTAAGCATAAATTTGATATTTTGGTCTAAAAATCTAAAACGTTTGCAAGTAATAAGTAGCTCGCGGCCCCCTCTGCTGGTGAAAATAATCATTACACGATTGCTCCGGTCTGGTACTACAAACGCTATGTTTTTCAGTGTATTTGCTGGTTGTTTGGGACATGCTGTAAAACGGGGACATTTCCGGGGACAGCTTCAGTCGGGGACAGAACACCAAAAAACGGGACTGTCCCCGGAAAACGGGGACGTCTGGTCACCTTATCATAAAGTCCTCAAATGGGTGGTGTAAACTTACGACGTGACCCACTGGTTGCACACTCCCTTTATGCTTTGCAGCACTGGGTGTAAACTTTTATGTATGGCTTGTCACATGAATATTTGTGTTGAACCATAATGCAGGGATTTGTCACATTACTTTCAATTAAATTTTAATGTGGTGCTGGAATTATGGATTTTTAATGGTCGATGCTTACAAAGCAGGGTTGTTGATTTAATCCTAATATGTATAATACTATAATTTACATAACAAACACTTATTTTGCATAATTTTAATGTAATGCTAGCATTCACTAAAACATTGATATTTAAGCTATATTGTTCAATTTTATAGGTTTTAGAATACTTTCCTTACTTTCTTAAATGGGACAATTTTTAGAAGACTTTTTTAAGATGTAAAAGAAATCTTTGGTGTCCCCAGAGCACGTGAAGTTTTAGCTCAAAATATCATATAGATAATTTATTATAACATGTTAAAATTGCCACTTAGGTGTGAAAAAAAATGTGCTGTTTTTGGATGTGTCCTTTAAAATCAGGGTTCCGACAGGTCCTTGAAATCCTTGAAAGTTTATGAATCTGTGGGGGGGGGGGTCTAAGGCCCTGTGAAGTTTTTGAAAATATACATACATAGATACAGGGCATTGAAAGTGCTTGAATATATTTTATAGATATAAATATGGATTAAATATCCATGTAGTGTAGGATAATATCATAACAATTCTAGACTTTTTAAGCACACGTGCTAAACTGTTCCCTTTAAATGCTTATATCTTCTGTATGTGAATGTTGATTCATACCAAAATGCTTTTTTGCATAGTTGTGTTTGACACATGAAAACGTTTCGGGTTACGTATGTAACTGTTGTTCCCTGAGAAGGGAACGGGACGCTGCGTCTCTCTTGTCATACTTTCTGCGTCCCAGTAACACCATCTTTGGCAATATTTCAGATAGAGATATACTTCCTGACTCCCACGTCAACCTGTCTTTGTCGTTAAGCCTCACCATTGGTTGAATTTGATATACACATTCAGAAGCACTTACCTCTAGAGGCGTCCCCAAAGTGTCACTGCAGTGAAGCAGCGCGAGTTCCTTCAAAAACACAATGTAACCTTTCTCTCACTTGAAATGTGTCCCCACATTTAGTCCTTGAATTTGAGGGTATTAGACCTGGAAAGTCCTTAAAAGGTCCTTGAAATTGAAGTTAACTAAGGTGTGGGAATCCTGTATAATGCAAATGATGATTTTTGCACCAAATGGCAGTGCCGTGGTTGGATAGTGCAAATTAAGGGACAGTATTCTCTCCTTCTGACATCACAAGGGGAGCCAGATTTCAATGACCTATTTTTTCAGATGCTTGCAGAGATGATTTACCAAAACTAAGTTACTGGGTTGTTCTTTTTCACAATTTTCTACTTAAACATGGAAAACCCATATTTTCATGATATGTCCCTTTTAACCAAACTTGATTAAATTGTCAAAAGCTGTTAGATTCACTGCTATGTAATAATGAAAAATTCACCTTTTAAATGTTTTCCCAACTTGTCACTATCAGGATGAGGTCTTTGCAGACGTGTATCTCTTTCTGGAAGAGAACATTGGCTATCTGATTTACCCAGATATGTACAGGTGAGTGGATCAGCATTTTAGATCTGTCAATAACACTACATTTATATCAGATGGTTTTCTGTGTTGCTTTTCTTTGGTGACGGGTTTGACGGAACAATACTTGGGACAAGATTGTTGCACAGATTTCCTACAGTTTGCCATGTGTTAATGTATTTTTTTAAGACTTGAGTGACTACAGACAGTGTCAGAATGTGCTGAGTCTGACATCTATATAAAGATAAAGGATAAACCATGCAAGTACTATCTTTTAGCAAGTTAAATCCTGAGGAGAGAAACACACATGACATTAGATATATGGATTACTATGTGTGCATTTGCACGTTATTTCCTATTCCTCTTCAGATCATCACATTATTCATTAACAGTCCCTCTTATCCCTCTGTAAGTTTTTAGAAAATGTGGTCCGTTGCATCTCAGAACTGTTTGACATCTGATCCGATCTGAAAATACAGGCATATTATGAAAAACAGTAGAGGCCATATAGGTCATATTGGTTTGTAGCGTCTATGAGATAAACAGGAGCCTGTCTAGAAACATGGAGTGAGATAGGAAGTATGATACTTTAACCTCTGCTTCTCGCTCATCTTGTGTGGCAACATTTTATTGGATAAGGTGAGGGCCATCAGATAGATAGGATGATAAAACATAAAGGGCCATCAGGAGGACAAAAGAAGCTCGGAGCACCTGTGACAAAACACAATAACGAGCTTCCGAAACATAGGCTGAAAGGAATTTCATCGAAAAGAGCGAAGTCACGTTGCAAAATAGACAGGAAGATGAAAGCAGGGGACTGGCAATAAGGAAATCAGGGTAGGGGAGCCGTCACCGTGGCAACCGACTCGCACTGCCAGGATCTTAACCAGGCAAGATGGCATCAAACTTGTCTAAACAAACCACTAGGGTTATGATAGGTTGTAATACATAAACAATCTTCACATAAGGAGGATAAATAGTCATTATTTTGATTTTGGTTTTGCTTTGTTAACCCATAAAATAGAAAATTATGGATATTTTATTTGGGCTGTCAGTGTATTGTACCTAATGATTGATTGTGTTTTTCATGAACATTCAGTTCAGGAAAGAAAAGCAAATTTATGTAAATTGTTTTGGTTCGTCTGGGTGACATTTATAGTTACATATATGTGCAGATATCGCCAATGAGAATACAAATATACAGATTTCTGTAGCATAGATGAGTTAACAACAATGGCAAAGTCTTCCTGTAGTTTAATTGGTGGAATATTGCATTAGCAGTGCAAAAGGTCACAGGTTCGATCCCAATATAACAAACATACTACTTAAATGTATACATTGTAATGCACTGCAAGTCGCTTTGGATAAAAGTGTCTGTCAGGTCCGTAAATGTAAACGCAACACATTTCTGCTTTGCGTCAATGAACGTGTATTAAATGATAGGTAGGTAGGTAGGTATTAAATGATAGGTAGGTAGGTAGGTAGGTAGGTAGGTAGGTAGGTAGGTAGGTAGGTAGGTAGGTAGGTAGGTAGGTAGGTAGGTAGGTAGGTAGGTAGATAGATAGATAGATAGATAGATATAAGTTCCATCGTAACTAAGATCGTTCAACGATTTGGTGTTTCCCGAAACCACCGTTCAAACGAACATTCGCAAACTCCATCGCTAACTTGTGTCGTTGGAACGACAGCACTTCACCAAGCATCGTTCCTTGTTATTATCATATGTAGACTTACGTTGATCATGTAGTACAGTCTATATCCATCATTCTAAATATATTACAATTTTAATTTATGTCTATAAATTTGTAAACAGAATGAAAGCGCTGCATTTGAAAACCGCACATGTGCGCCGTTAAATATCTTGAAAATAAACAACAGATAACTAAATCACGATAACAAAATCAGTCTTCCGATGCAATATATGTTATTTACAGCAATAATCTGACATTAAATCGATTTGCACAGATTAATTAGTACTTCACCTCCCATGTGAAATCATCAACTATGCTGTTAAACCAACATGGTTCAAAAGACCATTGTGCGACAAAGTTACTATGCTGTCGTGACAAAGTAGTTAGTTTCTCCAACGATGCATCATACTATGGTCGTTCAGCACAACCCTATATCACGCAAATACGTGACCACTTCACGCATGGACCAACGCGAAAACTACACGTTTTGCCCGCGTTTGAACGTGAGCATGTCACGTTTCCTTTTTATGTCACTTTCACGTATTGGTTACTCAACTTTTTTGTCCTATTTTCAAACCATTTTCGCTTCGGTTTAGGGTTAGATTTGGTGCTTGCGTTATGTGTCACTTTAAGTATTTGTCACTTTAAGTATTGGTTTATAAAAAAAAAAAGATACAAGACTTATTCTTTTATATTTTCTAAACTTTAACCAATTGTCCCCGAAGTTGGGGTTAGAGTTTGTTTAGGTAAGGATGTCATTTTATGTAAATCTAACCCTAAACCGAAGCGTAAGAAATTAGGACAACAAAGTTGAGCAACCAAAACGTGAAAGCGACACAAAAAGGAAACGTGACATGCTCACGTTCAAACGCGGCAAAACGTGCCACCTTCACGCTGGTCCACACGTGAAATAGTCACGCATTTGCGTGATACTGGGTCGTTCAGCAACGAGTTACGTCGTTGTTTGGGAAACGCACCCCTGTACGATTATCATAAAAGAAACCAATAACGGAACCCCACCCCTAAAATCGCCAAGGTCACAGGGGGCAAATGGTACAAAAAATGTACGAATGTTGTCTTACGAATTAGGCACCTCGTAAAATACATACATATTGCCATAAGATAGCATTGAATTTAGATTTACCTGCGAATGGAAAAGAATGATAAAATATTTGAATGTGTAATGAACGTAAACACGTTTTTCGTGCATACAGTATGCGTTTTGCGCAACTGCTTGTTGTTTTCTAAGAGCCACAGGCTGTAATCACTTTACCTCTTTAGTATTTCCTGGGAGATGCAGCCATGTGTAGAACGGTACGTGAAGGCTCATTTACAGTGAATAAAACTGCCATGATTTCACGTCCGCTCCCTGAGTTACCCTCATATCACTCTTCTGTGGTAACCAATGAGGAAACTCCTGTTTTGACTGCTGTCTTGGCTTTCAGAGATCCCATCAGTTGTTTACACCCATGCAGTGTCTGGGTGGACATGGGTGATGAATGTCTCTAAAACACATGTCAGGAACTTCATTTTTTGTACAAACTGCACTCACACTGTTTTCCTCAGCAATATATTATCCCTTTACAGTAAATGATGATCTGAAATCTAGTAAAAATTAAGGTCATACATGTTTGAAAACTTCTCAGCTAAATATGTGTTAAGTGTGTAAACCTTTTTGGCAGTGATTCGAAAACTACTTTGAGATAATTTTACAGAGCAGGAAAACTAAAAAAAAATCTTAATACCCATTTTAGAAGTCACAATTCTTTTTAATATAAAACACCTTTAAATGTCACATCGATGAAAGAGTGCCTCCTTAATTGCTTCCAAAACGCGATTCAGGAAGGACTCCGGTTCGACAGAATTAACAGTTTAAAGTCCATCTCTTCGTACAGGAAATGTAGAGAACATGCATCACAAACACATCTTACAAAGTCCAAAAAAACACAAATAAAAGGAACAAGAATGAACGAGTCTGGGGTTGAGTCAATCTCCTTGATGCCAAATGGCACGTAGACAAACAGCCATCTTGATGGGTGAAATTCATCAGACTGCTTTGCGGTTTTGGGTTGGAGAGGACATAACCCCTCCCTCTCTTAGATGGGTAGCTGAAGAAAAGAGGAACGAGAACGTAGAGTAAGGGACAAGTAAATGACCAATCAGATTTAGGTGGGAATGAAAATGTGCAATTGGGAATATATTAGCCTTTTCTGTTCCATGCCAAGGTTTAAATAACAGTGCTAATGAAAATAAGCAATAAACAAATACACAAAAAGTTAAATCTCTGGTTATTAGGTTGTATCTCACGGTCAGGCCAATCAAAAACCACTGAAATCGAATACATTTTATAACGTCCCACCAAAAAACGAAAAACATTTCGTGGCTTCGTACAGATGGGTGGCTGGTAAAATGAGTCCAAGCGATCCACCCAAATTAAATACTAATCGGGATCGTATAATACACCCGCAACTAGCACACATGAGAGGTGTGGGTCACACCACAGATGCGACTGAGGTGACGGAGGTCACCTTGTTCTCTTCTGCCCATGGCTGTAAGTTCTGCAGGGCGTAAAGTGAGGAGTTGTGTAGGCAGAGAGGGTCTTGTTGAAGAGGTTGACTCAGGGTCTTCTGAAAGGCTTCCTGTTGTAGCTGCAGCATCAGACGATTGGCCTGCTGCCTCTCGGCCTCCCTCTCCTCCGCAGTCTGCCTCCTGTCATCAGAGACATGAAGTCAACGTAATGCGTGGTGACAGGGACCCTTTTCAAATACGAAAGCAGATTATGTCATCTAACATGTTTATCTAGTGCAGGTCGTAGGCTGGCTTTAATTACCGCGAGAGATCTGAGCTCTCGACGTACACAAAAGGGGGATGGCATGCCTTTATGAAAAATAACCAACGTGTGCTTTGTGACTAAAGTCATTTTGAATGAAACATGTGAATCTTAATGGTCCTTTACATTTAATAATACCTTGGATGTAAAGACAAGCAGCAAAGCAGACAGTGAATATATTACAGTCCTCGTATGCAGGGGTAGAGCAACCATTGTAATTGGGGGAATGGGGAGGAGATGCAGCACCTTTACAAATATTTATGTTCACATTAATAGGCTACGCTACAGCTAAGATTTTAAAGCTCAATCAGATCCAAAATTGTATTAAATTTGTATAAAAGTACTTTTTGCCCCTTGAAGTAGCATGCACATAGGCAAAAGACAATAGCAACTCCGTTTATCTTGAAAATGAAATTATGTTTCAGAGAGCACTCCATGATTTATGAAATCATATGGTCTTTATCCTCCACGACAAAAGTTGTCCACAATAAGGACCTAAATTGACGCTCCATACCTGCCGCCCGGCATCCATTAGTCACGTCACCGCTAAATGCATCACTGTAATGTGTAATGTGATTGCACTCGCCTCTTTGATCACAGGCTTGTTACCCATACGATCGACGTACAAATGCATCCTTCATTCTCAACGTGTCTCTCTAGACTACATTAATATAAAACTGAAAACCTAAATTTAAAGAAGCACTTGTTTCATTTCTGGATATTGTTTATGTTTTCATAAGCAGCATTTTTATCAATTTTTTATGTTTGACATAATGGCCTGGTTTCAAAGACTTAGATTAAACCACGATTAGGCCTCAGTTAAATTATGACATTTGAGTAACTTTTTTAAATGTGACTTTAGATATTACTAGTGTGCAGCTTAAACAAAAACAACGGCATTGATATATTTTAAGTTAAGTCAGTGGAAGTTATTTTCTGTTAAGACACCTCAAACATATTACAGTTAACTTAACTCAAACCATTTAAGTAAACCGGTTGCATAGGCCATTTAAGTACTGTGAACTTGAGTCATGTGCAATTATGCACTTATATTTAAGTAGTGTGAACTGTTTAAGTTCACACTACTTAAATCTGTTTTAAAAATGTTTTGAGGCGCACTCTCTTTAAAATTGAATCAATTACTCTCCCTACATAATTTATTTTATAAAACACTGTTGATATATGTATTCTAGAGGCTTAGACCTTTCCAACAATATATAGTTTGTTGTGATATACATAAAATTTATATGGAATATATTGACGTAAACTTAGGTGTTCCATGAGCGGGTCAGCGCCACTTAAGGAGTTAAATCTGTTTAAGTTCACAGTACTCAAATGTATGCGTTTTAAAACTAATGCAACTGGTTTACTTAAATGGTTTGAGTTGAGTTAACTTTTAGGTTTTACAGTGTATTTTAGTTTGGGAATTTTATGCCTTGAAAGCAGGCCAATATTTTAACAATTAAACACAAAAGATTTGCAGTTATTCCCTTAAGAGTTTTAACTTTTAAAGTTAAATTAAATCTGTCATGAACTAATTTTTTTATTTTAATAAAATTAGACAGATTTTAAGTAACATGTTATTTGTTTTGCTGCACGGTGTCCAGTTCTGATATAAGATTTACCAGCATTTAATTCCTAAGAGGCCATCTAAAAGCACTGCAAATTCAGCAATCCTGGGAAGTGACCGTGCTAATGAATATTTCCCAGCAGCTTTCAACAGATCCAGATAATTGTTGAATTAAGTTGAGCCCCATAAATATTGATGAGTAGGCATACAGAAACAACCACAATAAATTTTTAGTTGTTAAAGGCCATGACTCAGCTTCATTATAAATAAATCACGTCCAGCAAGCTCTTGTCTGCTACTGCAGCCTGTTGGTAAAACCAAAGGTAAGTAAGCCCTGCTCTTAATTAGATTGGGCACTTATTTGCTCCAAAAGAGCCAACAGCAAAAGGTTGAGTAGATTATGGGGAAAGAATGGACATGCTCTCAATTATTCAGAAGTATGGGCTCTGTAGTGCATGGGCAGCAAGTTTCTAGAGCCTTTTAAGAGCTTGAACATTTCTGCTTGGTCAAGACAATTGGTGTCCGATGTAAAATAAATAAACAAATAAAACGCAAACCTCAGCAAGTCCACAGTAGTATATTTCCAGTAGGCCCTAAATGCTCCAATAACTTACACTCGTTCCTGACTAAATAAGCTGCAATTGGAAAATATAATCATTTATTGCCAACAGCAAGAAGCACCAACAATCGTTTGCAGGCTGGAGATTTAATTTTTTATTTAGGTTTTTGGGGGGGGACGGTGTCAAACCAAATGTATTGTAAAGCAAGTGTGTAAATAATCTATTTAATCAGAAAAACGAATGATCTTATGTTGAATGTGAACATTGACATTTAATTAAATAATTAATCGAAATATGTTATCAATTATATGTTATTGACGCATAACAATTTAACTATACATCTGGGTTAAAACTTTATTAAATGATACAAAAAATGCAATTTAACTCACCTCCATTTTGTTCTTCTGTTCTGGAACCAGGTTTTGACCTGAGCATCTGTCATTTTGAGTGCTTTGGCGAGCGTTGCGCGTTCTGCAGACGCGAGATATTTCTGCCGGTGAAAGCGCTTCTCCAGCTCGCAGATCTGTACGCGGCTGAACGACGTACGCGGCTTTTTCCGTTTCGGTGGAGTTCGGTTCTGGTACGGATGGCCGATCCTTCGTGTCACGGAGAACGGCGAAAGAGCAGCTGTGAAACAAACAAAAAAATGGCACGTGAGTATAGTTGATATGTGCATATTGAAATTTTTATATTCGATAATATTTACAATTTATAACAAAAAAACTAGTTTGAATACATATAAAAGCATTTACCAAATGTATAGAAGATAAAATAAAAATCACATTTAGTATTGTTGTATATCATTTAATAGGTGTATTATTGTGGCCACAAACAAACAAACAAACCAAAGGGAAGGGTCTTTCCTGACCTGATGGTTTTTCTGTGCATGCATCAAGTAAATTCTAAACTAAAATGTTTTTAATTCAGTTAAACAATAAAGTATAAATTGTTTTGTGAGTGCACATCTCCCTGAACTTTAGCACAGACATTGTCAAATTGTATTTCAGCTTTATTTTCATCAAAATGCTAATAGCACTGAATTGAAAACGCAGGCTATTTTTCATTCAGCCCTTCTGTATTGTTCATTCATTATTCATTGTTTTACAAAAAAGGTCTTGGCTTTTGAATTCTCAAGTCATTGTACATATTTATTTAATATTTTCACTGCAAGTCTCTCAGATTCATCAAATACCTGCCCACGTTGACATGTTTGCCTGTGTTAAGTATAGTAATAAACAGTGTATTATTTAAGGATTATACATGTTATGTGACTTGAAACAGTGCTTTGCCATTTACTTTCTGCTTTTGTTCACTAAACAGAAACAAATTCTGTCTCTACTTGCAAATGAGGAGTCTTTATCAACTTGATGTTTTGGTACAGGACATACCCAAGGTATGTTTATTTCCTCATGTGTCTCCATCAGTAATTGGCAGGTCACATACATGTCCAGTGTAATAATAATAATAATAACATGTTTAATGTATATAGCACCTTTCTCAAGCTCAAGGACGCTTTACACCATACGTACAGCAGTTTAAGACAAAGAAATACAATATGTATCAAAATACATATACATATTCGTCAGACATTTGCCCAGAACGAAGGATCACATGCAGCTGCATGAGATGGTAATGGAAGACAACGTTACTGTAAACTTTGCATAGCATTTTGCATTTGAATACTGCGGATCCCTTTATAATGTGCAACATAAGAAGTGTGTGGCAAATTGTACTCAATTTTCACTAAATGCAAATGTCAAATGAGCAGTGTCTTGCTCTAGCATTGTAATATTGTCTGTTTGATTCTTGCATCCGAAACAAACAAAGTGAAACGTTTGAGAAAAAATTAGCATATGGGATGTTTGTCTAATGAGCGAAAGGGAAAGGTTACAAAAACATTAAGTGCCTGTAGTATTTAAATAAAAAACAGACAGACATACAGAAGATATAACTAAAATCGCTTGGTCTTTATGAAGAAAATTACATGAAATAATAAGATTATAAAAATGTACAATTGGGGATGATTATTTTAACCCATTCTTGCAGAAAATCTGTTTTTGTCAAGTGAACTAAAAGAGTGACCTTTAACTGAAATGTATCTATTAGAGTAATGTGATTCTTGTTGCTGATCTGAACTTGGGTCTTGCAATGGTTGGCTACCCATGTGTGAGAACAGAGAGATTTCTGTCTTTGGCAGGTTGGAGCTTAGATAAAACCATGTCAGAGATCTGTAAATGTCTGTTCTTGGCTATTGCCTGCTCAACTACATTTATTCACGATCTTGTGTAATTTAAAACTGACATGGTGTGCAGTCCTTTGCTGTCGGTAACTCTCAAAAGAACTTCTTAATAGTTCACACTAGTCATACTGGGATTCCTCAAGGTCTGATGTGAGGTCAGGCTGACATTGAATCTGTTTTGGGCTCCTCAGATGCAGTCATAAATATAAAAAAGACTTTTACATAATGACTAAATTAAAGCAATCTTAATATACTTAATACGAATATATATATATATATATATATATATATATATATATATATATATATATATATATATATATATATATATATATATATATATATATGAAGAGTTTCGTTGCAAAACGAGATAAATCCATTTTTTTACATTTTTGTCAAAACATGTGTATTATTATTTTGTTTTATGGTGCTACAAAGCTGTATTTTTAAGTTATAAAGGTTTAAATCAAAACAAACCAACTGCAGTTGCATTGAAATTAATTGGAATGCACAACCAAAAAACGAGATTTCTGAACAATTAAAAAAACGGTGGTTATCTCGTTTTGCCACGAAACTCTTCATATATATATCCTAGAAAATGCATACCCTGGAAAAATGTACATTGTATGCACTTTTTTTATTAAATAAACATTTGGATAAAAGCGTCTGCCAAATGAATAAAGACAAATGTAGCCTAATATATTTTTATTTTTAATACGGACACTTAATGTCAATAACCTAGCCTAGTAGTTATTTGCCATCTTTTATTGGACAAGCAAGTAAAAAGGCTTCTGATTGGATTAAGCGCATAGACTCTTCATTCCTGTGCGTAATTAGATTTGATTGCTTTTAATTAAAACGCTGATCCTGAGTGACAGGCGCTCCGCGTCATCATCAATTAAGCACGTGGATAACACTCAGTCTGATTGTTCTGATTGTGATGGAGAACTGTAAAATCTGATCAAAATCAATGACAAATTCGTTGGTAACACTTATGGTTTAACTACATGAGCGTTTTTAACTAACTATGGTTGGTTAATTCAAAATGAACAATGCATGTGTTACATTTTATTAATTTTAATATTTATTAATACACATTTCAAATCAAATATGTTAAAATTAGTTAATGCACAATTAACTTGTATTAATTAACATGGACAAATATTAATAAATGCTAAACAAATATTACGCATTTTAGTTCATATTAGCTAATGCATTAATCGATGTTAATAACCCCTTATCGTATTGCCAATTAATTATATTATTTATTTTAGTCATTTGAGAGCAAGCTTTGTTTGCTTTTATGCTATTTCTTACTATGCAGGACCCAAACAAAACTAATAACACATTTCCCTGAAACCCTTCACTCCCCCGCAAATGCATATGTGGGTCAAGTGGAAACAAAACAATCTCCGTATTCGCTCTCGACAGCAGAGGGATTTCTAAATGATATGTCTATGTAATAAAATTTATCGTGAGCACATCAAAAAAATCAAAGCTCGCCTTAGAGAATATGCGGACAGTAATAAAATCAGTTATACGTGATATCACCTTCATGCGACAGCGTCTGCCTTTCCCATTGCGAATATTACCTTTGTTGCAATCTAATAAATATACATGTAATGGATTCAAAGCGAGATATTGAAATATAACATGGGCATTTGTCGCTATTTACGCGCGGTGAGGCAAAACAGAATGTGCCTTTAAATTTTCTCTCATGCTGGGAATTGAAATATCAAATAAAATAAAATAATTGTCAGGAAAAGCCATAAACCGTCCGCTCAAGAGCCGCCACTGACGATTGTCTCTCCCTTTAGACACTGTCACCATGGCTACATGGCCTCGTCTCAGTTTCATAATCATTTGTATTTATGGTTGGGAAAGATCATTATTGTCATTTCAGATAGAGCGCCATCCACATGCAATTTCATTTTCCAATTTCTCTAAGGCCGGTGATATCAGATTACGACCATCACCTGCCCCTTGTTGTGATGCAGCTCTGCCCAATAGCCTCCCACCATCACCAGTAATGCTGCTCTGTAAAATAAATGTACCCACTGATGAATATACTGTTATGTGAAATCTGTGGACGCCTGTGTGCCAGTTTAAACCATGTGAGAGAAATAAATAGCCTACAGACAGTGGATTGGGGAAATCCATGCGCATTTTGTGCCAGTGTGGATTCAGGTGTTGTTTAAATATATAAAACTGTTCAACTAGAATAGTTTTGTATGCAGTTGTCGCCAGTGCTGTTAACAGTGACGGTCAAGCCGGGCAATAAGATCATTTCACAGGGACAAGGCCGCCGCGCGCATTTACGATTACCAAACCACCTGTGTTTATTGACTGATCTGTTTATGCATTTCTGGATTTTTATAAACTTGCAGACTGCCAAGGAGTCAATTAACAAAAAAACATGTGGTATAGCCTTTCATCGCCTCCCAATACGGCATGATATGTCCGGCCTGCAGTGCATATCGAGTCTCAGGCCTATTCGTGCGCCTATAACCGCTGTGACACTTGTGGTGAAATTCAGACATGCAATTTAAGATGACAGTAAAAAGAGTAGAGGAAAAAATCGTACCTTTGCCAGGCGTGTGTGCAGTTTTGGTACTTTAAGAAATTAATGTAAATGAAAACATGCAAAAGCTGTCTGAAGGCTATTAATTACGTGCTTTAGCCTACATTTTAGACGCAAAAAAAATAGTTTTGGTCGTTTCAGCAAACAATCGTATAAATAATAATAATAAAATAATAATAATTGTATTGTATCAATATGTAATATATTTATTTAAAAATGCTGAATTAGACCCTGCAGTAATTGCAACCATCCCATTCCATGTCACGCAAGAGATAAAATATAATAAATGAGCGGCCCAAAGTGACTATGAGTAAAATTGATAAGCATATTTACAAAAGCGCTTTTGCAGTTGACATATCATTCTCTCATTTGAATAATTAATGAGGATAGAGCGGAATTGTGAATATTTAATGGGCAGAAATCCATATTCTTCTTCATTTTCATCTCACTACGGGTGACGTCATTTGAATAAGCGAGCTGTCCAAAAGAAAAACGCAGGATTGCTATACGCATTTTCCTCATAATTATAATTTATATGCTATTTTTTATTTTTTGCAGAATAAATAATTATTTTAGTTAATAATTTGCAGAATAAAATGTATTCTACATTTATTTTAGCTAGAATAGAAATATCATATTGATGCTAAAAGCATCATGAATGCGTCCTTTAGTTTATTCTTTACGAACACATGTATTTTCCTCCCACTTGGACATGTTCTCCAAAAATTTGCTCTTTTGGATCTCAATTGGTATTACATTTGCGTAAATTAAAACGATTTGTCAACATGCCATTACGCATCACTACGGGCTGTGACATACTGGCAACATTTAGTGCCCTGCTACTACCACTGTATCATGATTCATTTATCCTAAAGGCCCAGAGAGCCAGTAGTTCGAGAATATGGACGTAAGCGGCCTCATAAAACATGCAGATGCAACTAATAGGAGGAAATTGTGTTTTTAAAAGATAGTGTGTGTTTTATTGAGCGGCTGTAGCCGAGTTTGTGCTGGTCATACAGCTGTGCGCCTGAGCGCAGTAAAACATCTGTAAACCAAATCATAGACCAATAAAAGTTAATTATTGTGAGGGTACTGGTTGAAGGGTTGAAAATATGTCTAATGTTACGCCATCGTTTTTTGAACTTTCTAACATTTCATTTAAAAAATATATAAATTAATGAGTATCCATAATGTATTAATGTTGCTAATTTACATTTAGAAAGAAAAAAAAAGAATAGGGTTAGTTTACAAAAATACCTTAATATTAAATAAATATAAACAATTAACAATAAATATTATTCCCCAATTGAAAATAATTCAATTGGTTTCAAAAACATTCTTGTCATTTAATTTTTTTTACTATTAATTAAAAGAAATGGAATGTATTAAATTACTATGTCCTGAACGTAAATAATGTAGTGAATAATAATGTCCCAAAAAAATATTTCATTGGAAATGGGAGACGTGATAAAAGAGAATGTTAGCCTGTTTCGTTCAGTTTCTGTTATGAAAGTGTATTATTACTTAATTTATTATTAAATTAAAAATACATAAATATATATACCAAATCAAAATATAAGCATTTTGGTACGCTGTATTCATGCAATCTTGAAAATTTAACTTTTTAACTATTTTTAATAGAGAGCAATGTAACACAATTTAAATTTTTATATGCATTTCCTCACATTTTTAAAAATTGTATAATTATTTGTATATTCATGTAGTTTTAATAATTCATTTAGAATCGTGAACACTGTGACTATTTGTAAATGAACAAGGTGACTATTATTAGCCTATTAACTGTACTGTTGCTGCGTTATTTTGTTATATATTATTTGTACACGTCTTCTCCCCATTTTTCCACTGATTTAGTCAATTGCACTAAATTATTTCTTATAAATTACACAAGGTGTTTGTTTTTAACAAGAGACTCGCACAATACCTTTTATTTCACAAAATAAACTGTTTAATCGCTGCTGTTCAGTCAGACCGGACCGCAAGGCTGTATATGGCAGCTTTTAATTTGGCCAAGACATAAACAACTCTGTAAATAAGTCTTACCAGTCAACCGATCCTTCGCAAATCTTCTACTGCTTTCCATCCAGGGGAAAGTGAAGCTGTGGGGGCTGCCCATGCTGGGCACTGTGGGTACGGTGGGTATCCCCGCCCCGATGCCAGGTGGATGCGCAGGGTTCGACGGGTGAGGCGCAGGTGGCATGGGTCTATGTGCGGGGACGCGGATGACACCGCCTGCGTTCCCCGAGTTCACGTTAACGTTCATATTCATGCTGACGTTCATGTTCATGTTGACGTTGTAGGAACCTGCCAGACTCGCCGCCATCGAGCAGGCCGGATTGTACACGCTGTTGTAGCCGTTGGCATAGACGTTAGGCGCGAGCGGGTAGTCCTGGTCGGTGGTTCGGCTCGGGAGCATGCAGCTGCTCGGCTGGTCCGAGCCATTGAGAATCTGATCTATTCCAAAGCTGATGGGTTCGTGCTGCTGGTGGGTCTGGTTCACCTCTTCGATTCCCGTGTGCTCCATCGTCGCCTTTCTGTTCGTTACGCACAACCTCGCCAATGTTTTATTCCTAACACTTCAACACCGTTTATTCCCCAATTTTCTTTTCTAACGAATATTCTTCATTGAGGTGCTCAGAGCCATGCAGATTATTTCGCTGCCTTTGGATGTCCAAAGAATAGTGCAACAGAAATCACAGTGACTCCATCACGATCAGAGCAATTCAGTCATCATTATCCAACACTTCCTTACATTGCGTTTGCCCTGTTTTCAGTTCCATGTCGATACCTAAAAATCGACTCGACCGTGGAAAATGCTTGGCGCTTAGTGTTAAATCCACGGAGTGACGAGTTGCCAAGTTGTCATGCAGGAAATTGACGCGCTTCTGGAGTCGTACTATCGAAAGACGCACGGGCCAGGCTTGCGCTCATCACTGTTATCTAAAGTGAAGTGTTAACTGTCCGATACGTGCATATTAATTGTAGCGATCTGAAAATGTCCTGTTCACGCGCCTCTTGAAGTGATTTGGAGCAGGTGAGACAAACCCCTTCTGTCCGAACTCTGTCACGCGTCTCTTCATTGGCTCGCGCTTACTTCTGGAGAGACAATGCATTGCGCCCGCACCCCTCTCTTAAAGAACCCGCTTCTGTTTTTGCCAGGGCTGTTGGGTTATAGTTCACATTGTGAAATGAAAATGCTGTTTGGCGAGACAAATAAAACAGTGGTTTAAATAACACTGTGCGCAATACGCTGGACTGATCGCACTATTACTTGTAAAAAAACAGGAATATGACTGCTGGGCTCAATAAATTGTATTTTACTTTCTTTTTGACGTTGGGATATGCCAGATATAACTTGTAATGCACAGTTTGTTGAATCTATTACACTGAATTGATGGTAAGGTGTTTATTTTAGTTTAGATAAAGAAACTCTCGGGTTTTGTCAAGGGCATACGGGAACATGCAACTTTAAACATGGCAATACGTTTGCTTAATCAAATGAAACTGAATTTCATTGAAGTGCACTAGCCCATGGGTGCGTAAAATAAAGGGCGAAGGCTCAGTTGCCTTCAGTCTTGCAGAAGCCAGTTTGATTGGCGCAAATAATTTAACCTTTTTTCGCCTGAAGCCACAGTGGAAGATTCTCCGCGTTCAATTCAATAAAAAATGAAAAATGGTGCATAATAAAAACTGAAAGCAAGGAAAACGAATTTAATATATCATCGTTTTATTACGTACTTATTTCAGCTTTCGCACGAATAAAAATATTTCTCTGCAGCCCAACGTGGCTAGAGGGAAGCATAAAAATCAATTTTCTAAATACAAAGCCGTATCAATAATAAGCGCTCTTGTGTATCTCAATAGCAAGAAAGCATGTTGGGTTCTCCGTGATATCGAATAAAGCAACATTGGAGTCGTGGATTTTAACAGCACGAGGTCGTACTGTGTGATGTTTCCGACGGGTAGGATAAATCAACAACAGCTTATAGTTTGGCTATATCAATTTTATTTTCCCCAGCTGTGAAAAAAATATCAGGTAGGCCTGCATCGTAATCATTTCTGATTCTCATACTGACAACCCTTTTGGTAAATTGCTATTTCGTTGCTTTGGTAAAGGGATGCTGGTGTTCAACAGAAGCACCACCGTGCAGTTTTAGAGCATCGCTGGTTTTAAGGCCAGTCTGAGGTCATAATGATAAGACACAATTGAGTCTTTATCACGAAGCAGTTCAATTTGGAAATAAAGTAAGAGCTCAATCACAATTAACAGTCAGGATTAACACGGCTATTATTTCCTGGATGTGGGATGGTTTTCATTTTCATGATTTCGCCCTAATGGCATTTTGTGCTCCATGTACATATATGCAATTGTAGATCTAATTTCTTTCACATTCATATTCCTCCAGCGGTTATTTTCCCTAAGATTGCTTTATTTTAACAACAGTTATTATCGGACTAAATGAACTCTGCTGAAAATATTTTAATTGCGTTTCTCTCTTGCTGTTATTGAGTTGAATTAAATTCCAGGAGAAGCGGGCGCCATACGCCGCGTTCTCGAGTTGTTTTCGTCAGCAGTGAATGTTAAACACAATTACATTTTCACGCGGAGGCAAAATATTATCTAATAGTTACTAATTGGTTTAAGTTGTAATTATTGTTATCACTAAAAAGCACTTATATTATTGAACGTGACAAACCGTGCCTACTTTACTCTTGTTTCTTTTCATTAAGTGCAAAGAACTGTTTATTCTAAAATCTCTCCAATTTATGTCCGGTTAAAATATGTTCACTTTACAATGTTGGATTAAGAAGTAATCGATGTTCTGGGATCATCTGAAGCAAATGCAGAAGTGGGTTTGTCCAGCAGACACAATAGGACCCCTTTTAGATTTTAAAAGGTTTGATTTATTCTTTTTCTGTATATGCGTAAAACGTCACTTCTGAAACTACCTTCCCCTCTGTCTCCAGGTGAAAGTCTAATATAAAAGCCCTTATAGCTGGTTGCCCGTGGGCGATGTCTTGGCAGAGCTGTTCAGTGTATATAGGGGTCATTGATAAATCGGAATCTCCAGGCGGTGGCGATAATAAAGTATAAAGACAAACCGAAGACAAAAGGAATTTGTCACAGTGCGCCTCTCAACAGATTCAGTGACCCGCCGCCCTCCCGCGTGTAACCTGTTTCAGTGCGCTTTTGAAAATTTGCAAACAACTGTGATAGTGTTTGCTCAATATGGTGCCACGGGGATTGGAAGGCGATACCAAGCTCCACAGATCATGACAAATGGAGATTACCACGCTACATAAAGAATGAGTTTATTCAGTAGCGAAGTAGCTATTTGGAAAGGTTTTTAAAAAAAAAAATTACAGCTCCACAAAGCGCTGTCAATCCACGCAAAGTGCTATAAATCTCATGTTTATTTTTCTATATAATGTAACAAATAATAGCATAGCAGTCATTAAATATATATTACCAGGACACCTGCCAGCCTTGTTCAATATGGACCCTGCACGTGGGTTTAAAAGAAAATCCCACCCATCACAGCTGCATCCCTCTACAGATTATGAGGATTGACTGTTTATGGATCTGTGTTTGTCTTACAAGACAAACGTTTACATTTAGGATGAAAATATATGTGATGTGCTGCTGTTCATTTGTTCTGGCCATCATTTATCAATGAGCGCGGACCATTTGCAAATATAGGCTTTATTATTATTATTATTTTGGTGGGAGTGGTGATTATTATTACTGTATTAGCAAAGTGTAGCTTAATTTGACTGATAATAATGTTGATCAAATAATCGTGTTAAAAGCTCCAAAATTACTGACGTTTGTTGGGTATTTTTGAAGTAAAAAAAGACACCCTGCATGATCCCTCACCTCTTAGTGTCAGTACATGCTCTGACTTAAGCATTTCCTCGCGCATCTTGGCCTTGTGCCCCTTGCACCATTCTCCATCCCTCCCATGACTGTTGTGCTTTCTGCTGTAATTAGGTTGAATTCAGAGCAGATTGAATTACGTTATTCTGCATCTCGAGCTGCAGTCCTTGACTTTCTCTCTCCCTCGGGAGAACCTGGCGCCTCCTTGCCCGATCAGACGGCTTAAACTGGACGGAACGCCAAAAGGGAAAAGTGCAGAGGAGCTCACCGGAATCTCCGATACGTCATCTGGTAATGTGGGCTAAATGAGAGGTGTGAGGGGAGGGGAGACAGGATAACATCGAAAGGTCTTGTGTGACCTGAAACAGATAAAGTGTTGGAATAATGAATTGTTTTATTCACTTTGTCGATATGAATTTTGCGCGCAGAGAGGGAGTTGGGGGAAAATGGTAGACGAATTATTTTCTGTTTTTGATGTAGTAAGTTATTTAGTGTTGTTTGTCCTTTATTAGTTTTGCCTTCCTCTCTGTTTTTGTTTTTATTACCGACAGCATAATAATTCAAAAAACAAATATTTAGGTTTAGGCTATTTGTAAAAATGTCTGCATAGAGCAAATATTTGGATATGTTTTACTCGAATTTACGCATTAACATTTACAAAGATTATTATACAAACAATTAAAATTGGGTATTTTGCCACTTAAATAATTTTTTATGTTTTTATTTTAATGGTATATGGCATAAATGTAATTAAAAATAGACCGTTCTGTAAATACACACACTGCTAAATGTTGTAATGTAATTATGAATGCATTAATTAGCTATAAAAGTTTGTTTGTATATCAGAAAATTCTTCAGTAGCTAAATATATATCGTGCGTAAACATAAAACACGACCTAAAATGTATCATTTATTCATTAATTTGTGTTCCAGTCCAACATCACTCAGTACAATTAATTTGCTTAAAGCTTGAAATCTGTCTTTACCAGAATGAAACCATTAACAGAGTTCAAAATACTTTTTTTTAAATTTCTTGAATTGTCTTGAATTGTCAAGTGGTTCTACTGAAAGAAATATTCAGTAGCTATTTTCAAAATTAGAAAAGCATGCAAATTAAAGGCATAATTACTGTATAGGTTTGTGTTTTCAACATTTGTTTTTCTTCTTATTTTTGTAATAAGTTAACCAACAGTGAAATGTTTTTAATTTTAGACATCTGTTTCAGCATCCATTATTGCGTGTCTTGTAATCCATCTTTTGTCCCTTCCATTGCGCATCGCGCGTCTACACGCGTCTCTCGTTGGAGTGTCAAAAGCGTAATTAAGCGTATCATTGGCTTTGTGTTGTTTACAAACCGCGAGCAGTAATTTAATTTCCTCCACCAGCCGCCACCGGTGATGCCCGCGGGCTCCTAGCAAAGGGACCTTCTGCCATCCTGCACCTGCGGGGGGTGGTAACCCGGGGGTGGGGTGCCATTGGCCAAACTTAATGAAAGCAGGCTGGTAATGTTCAAATGTATAACATTCTCTTCACCTTTTTTGTTCAGAGCAAGAAGTGCATTATAAGCAAACAACGAGAAATGTGCGTGAATTACGCATAGGCATATGCCAATATTCTTATATAAAGGTTAAAATGTAAACATTAGGCATCAAAATTATTTAAAGCGCATTAAGTTCAAAATATAACAATATGCACAGTTCATCGACCACAGTAATTAAAAAATTCAAATTTTGTATATTAAAACCTATAAATGTTAAAAAAAACAACAGTAATGGGCTACTAATGTATTTAGTTCCTTTTAATATTTCTTATTTATTTTTTCCAATTAGTGTTTTTAATTTGGTATTTGAAGAGAAAGAGAGAGAGACAAAATACAGATAAATGCAGGATAAAATTTATTGGTGTGAGAGAAAGAAAGAGGTTTTGGTAATAATGATGTACCCTCAGGCTTAGTGCTGCCTATCATCTCCCCCAACCCCTTCTCTTGCACTCTCTCTCTCTCTCTTTCTCTCTTTCTCTCTCTTTCCCCATCCCTGCACAGTCTCAGTGTAGACAGGTCCGTTGTATTAGAAGGGGAGACCCTGCGTCTGGCCCAAAACACAAGGAGCACCAGCCTCCTAATTGATGACTCCCTTTGAGTGAAGAAAAACACATAGCTGAGATTGATGGCCTTGCAATTTTAGGGCTTTTGGAATGAGTCCTAGCAGCATTAACTCAATAAGGTGTCTATCAAACCGACCTTATAGCCCATCCTACAAAGGCAATGAATGAGGGACTGACTTTAATTACAGGGCTTTGCTTAAACTACTGAATATACCTAGATTACTGTAAAATAGGGGCAAGATATAATTTATATGTCTTTTGTTTAAAATGCTTTTTAATGGTTTATTATGAGTTCATGGTTTGTCACAGTTACAAAATGATTATCTATTTGACCTGAGCTGATTTGTGGTTTCTTGATTAAATGTTATATAAAGATGGATGCAATTTATTTCACTATTTTAACAAGCAGTTACAAGCACCTCCACACCTTTATTACAGGTGCAATTAGTTAGTATTTTCCAATAAATATACAAAGTAACATTATATCATATAAAAAGTGGCATTTGTGCTTTAGTTTTGGACATTTAGGAGGTTTATATTTTATTTAAATAGAAAGTGCCATTTCTAAAATTAAATAAATAAAATAGTTATTGTTAATTACAAATAATTAATTGAATTGTTATAATAATAATTCATAATTAATTAAAATAATTTATTTGTGTGTTAGTTTATCGATAATAAAATAAATAAATATACGTGGTTAAATATGTGAGTTAACAAAACCATTTTTTGTTAACCTCATTTTTATTTTATAATTTATTAGTGGTTATTTTGTTGGTGTGTTGGAAATGAAATGAATTTTTTTTACTCTATAATGTGCAAAATTAGGTCACACTTTATATTGGTGCCCATGTTAGTGTGTTTTACTAATGAACATTACTGGGAAACAATTCTGAGGACCGTCTCTGCATTCATCTGATTGTATAATATAATATTATAATGTATGCCGTTCATAGGTCCCATGATGTTTAATTGCGTCTCATTTTATTTCGCTATTACCCATAGACACAGTCAGTCTTCAGCTGCTTTTCCAGTGATCTCGAGTAATTGCATTTTCAGTTTTTTCTCGCGACAATGGAGCATCAGCAGCGCGCGCGTAATTAATCATAACAGGCACGCGCAAATACGCCGTCTCCGAAAAAGAGAAAGAGGCGCAGTGGAAGTGTTTGCCGTTGAACTTGCAATCACAAGCGTTTTCCTCATTATAATATATATTTAAAGCAAATAAATGCGCTTTATCTTCATCATTTAAGTCATGGCAGAACGTTTAAATGTACAGCGTGCATGCACTAAAGGCTATATTTTAAGCTTGTATAACTTGTATTAGCTATAGTCTAGTGTAATAAAAATTAAATGCAATAGCCCGTTCATGCTGTGATGATGTATAAGACTTTCAATGTAAATATGATTCATTTTGCGTTAGAATACTGGACTTAATTTATATATTTATTATTCAGGCAAGCTTAGATTTTGTGCGTGGGAACTCCTTCAGTGCTGTTTAAAAAAAGAGTGCCTAAGAAGAAAAATATAACATTTTACATTTAAACGTTTTTGGTCATAACATAATTAACTTCCATTAGTTTTCCATGTTTTAAGGAATCATATTGAAGAATGAGAAATGAAATAAAACTTTACATACACATTTATTCATTTAGTAGACCCTTTTATCCAAAGCGACTTACAAGTACATCTGAAACTTTGGCTTTTAGTCTGTGTATTAAATAATAATTTATTTTCAACAGGTTATAGAGGCAAGTGCTAAGAAGTAATTTTTTATATATACAGGCTATTATTGCACAGCGGTTCATTCAGAACGACCAGAACAAGCCCAAAGGTGTGTTTAAAAAGTTCTCAATCTACCCAATTCATGTATGTTTGATTAAAACGGTGTACAGATCAATAATGTATATTAGCCGGGAGACCCCGAAGTGAAATTTTAGCTGATAATTCAGTTATGTAGAAATATGGCCACTCTGATATCATTTATTATGGTTCACCGTAGGCCCTTCAGGCTGAGTCTAATAAATGTAAGAGTAACAGGTTTGCTCGTGGCCTCGGCTCTTCTTAACTCTATGAGAACACACAGTCTGGGGACTTCATTATGTCTTCACAAAGCAAGCAAATCGATACAGCATTTCGGTGGCAGAATCGTTCGAAAAAAGATCCAATCCAATGAACAGTATTTATGTTCAGGACTGCTTTGTTAACCTGTAGGACTGTCTCGCACAGAATATTTGGTTCTCTCTTTAATTAAGAGGGTTAAAATAAACTCGGTGTGAGCCCTGCAGTAGGACAGCAGGAGAGGAATGCATTAAGACCTAACAAGAAAATGATTGCCGTCTTGAAAGGGGAAAAGACCTAAATGGTGATTTTCTTTCGTTTTGCACTGTTTGTGATTATCAAAATCCCACATTTTAGAAATAAGATTAGCATTTTCTAAAGTAAATGCCAGTGCTTGCAAGGTAGTTAAATATTAGTTTTATGCAAGATAAGAAAGGGGGGGGGGATACGTGTGTTTTCATTATCATTGTATAAATATTGGGTTGTTTTTATAATTGTTAGTTTTGATTATTCGAGGGGTTTCCTCCCTCTTTCCCCTCTAGAAATACACACCTGGTTTTGTGTAAGTTTCAGTTTTGCGTTGCTTCACAGCTGTCCTTGCAAGGCTTGTGTTCACTTGGCTGCATGCGTGCAACACTGTCCATGTGCAATGTAATGGTGCACTGTAAGCACGGATAAGTTGAGTTTCCTTAGAAAAATTAAGGTTTAAAATTTAAGTTATGTTTACTTAAAAACTTTAAGTGAAGTTTACTTAAAACATTAAGTCTATTCAACTTAAAATTGTTGTTAGAACAACTTATATGTTTAATTTCTTTCAATATTCCTGCCCTCTTAACCCGGATTATTTGACATTACTAGAAAGTTGCGAGGAAACCTGTTGCATATAACTTTATTTTTATCACTTTATATTATTATAACACAAAATTAATGACTGACTTTAAATCACAGAAACATAATGCACACAAAACTGTGTTTTTGACATACATTGTCAGTACTGTGGAGAGAAATACAATAAAATGTGCTGAACAGGGTTCATGTACGGAAACACTGATCACCTGAACGGTGACGACACACAAAATTATCATTTACAACAAAACAACATCAATTGAACCTATATGACATTTTATTAACAAATATTTGAGTAGTGAAAGTTCTTATCAGTTTTTATTCTGTGAAAAAGCAAAAAATAATCAAAATATTCAGGTGCAAAGGATTATGGGTATTCCTCACAACATGAACTAATAATTTTAAGTTCATTTTACTTGAATGTTTTAGTTTAATGGATTTTGTAAGCTTAAAAGTTAAATCAACTTAACTTTTTAAGCTTTGGCTTCAAAACAGAAAATATTAAGTGATGTTTACTTGATAATATTATCTGGGTTAACAGTATATTGGTGATATCTAGGAAACACACAACCATTCTTTTCCTACCATAAACTTTTTGCATTACCTGGTTGTTAACATGTTTATTTAGATATTATTAAGTTATTCAGAATGTCCTAGGTATGTGCATTCCTTATGGAAAATTTAAATAATCATTACTTGATATGGTTTTACAAAACTTTAGAAGAATTTAACAGTTTCATGTCATAAGACAATTAGTTGTCTTTCTCATGTATGTGCTTGCATGCAACAGAATGTGATATTGTTTGCACGGATCGTATTTATTTTAATGTGCGTGACATTATATGTTTGTGTTTGCACTTTTGTGAACGTGTGTGTATGTGTGTCAGTCATTCAGGCAATGTCAGCAGAAGTGTCTCATAGCCGCTGAACCCTGCCGACTGTACCTCTGTTGCAACCTCTGACGAGTGATGGCCCAGCAGCGGATTGACAGCGGTTAAAGGTGCGTCTGAGCTCTTCAGCTCCACGCTTCACCTCCTCACACAAATACTCATTAAACAGAGTCGTACGCTGCCAGAAGATCTCTGCACATCAACAGGTCTCATTGACCTCAGAGAGCTCGCTGGAATCTCGCAAATGCCAAACACGCTCAAGGAGCTGGAACAACAGTTATGCTGTTACTGTATGTCTGTCATTGACGTTTTTCTTTTTTATTTAGAAAAAATGTTGTTCATTGATGCAAAACAACATAACAGCTTTGCTGATGAAGGTTTAAATCGCATACAACATATGAGGGTTCATAGTTCAAATTTATTATTATGTCTGTCCATCCGTCCGTCCATCAATGCGTCCAGTTATTAATCGGGAAAGTTGGTAAAGATGCAGAAATGTAATTACCATTATATTAAATTAATAAATTCAAAATATCTTTAAAAGAATCACATTATTGTCTATGCATGCATTTCTTTACAGAACTGAATTTTTAATTGATGAATTGGATTAGACGAAGTGAAGTCATCTTATAAATTTTAGGGTTAGTATGAACTATTGAAAGGGTTTTATTCACATTTTTAACTGATATAGTTGCGTTTGTCAAACCAACATTAAAGTTTGTCCAGACAGATTTTTATTAGGGATGCACCGATATATAATCGTCTACAGTACTTACTAAATGTTTTCATTATCATTGTTTAAATAATGCAGCATTTTTGTTAACACATATTTTTATGTAACTTTAACTTAACAAATAAAGTTAAACAATTTTAACTTGTTTTTATAAGTTATGTCAACTTTTCAAAGTCAAAACTTAAAATAGTAGTTTAAATTGACTGGCAAAACAAAGTTGTTTTAACTTCATGTTTTTTTACAGTGTGGGTAGGTTGTAATTGTTAATTTTAAATATTAGGTTTTCCTCCCCTCTTTTTCCTCTAGACATGACACCTGGTTTTAGGTAGGTTTTATTTTGTATCGCATCAGAGCTGTTTTACTGTAGATTGTGCAGTCAGCTGTGTGCAAGAGTCAGTAAAGGTGGCCTTAATAGTGATATTTATAAGTGCTGTAATATGGAAAACTTTATTTACATAGGCAAAGAATAATAATAAGAGTTCTGTACATGGTATTGACATATGGTGAGCCTTAAACACAATTGTCTTCTCCCTCTTATGCAAACATCGTGCATGCAAAAGAACGCTGGAAACAGGCCAAATATAACACAGACTGTGACGTTACAGTTGTGATGTATGTTCCAAACATTAAAGTAAGTGCAATGTTGTTATAATGCTAAAAGCAAAGTTGTGACTGCTGAGTTAGCGCTATATGCTAGTTAATGCTATATGCTATAGCGTTAAGGCAAAAGTTCTACTGTTGACGTTACAGTTATGTTTTGCAGGTCCATACTGAAAAAAAAAACGTACAACTCTGAAACGTCCATTAACAATCTCTGAATAATTGATTATTCATCAAATTCTGTATCTTCATCTGATACAGACTCAAACATAAGATCTGTTTACACACACACAGAGCTAATGAATAAGCTGCTCTGTGAAACAGCCAATCAGAGCACAGCGCAACATTATTATTCATGACCCTTTTAAATAAGGTAGTAATAGACTATTTCATTTTTGGGCAAATCCTAGGGTTGTAAATGGACATGTAAAACTGAATTTGGATAATTTTTGCACTGATAGTAAAGCCACAAACCTTCTATGTAGATATCAGAGAACCATTGTAACATAGGGCCCTATTTTAATAATCTTAATGGGCGTGTCCGATGCCACTTTTGCTAATTTAATGACGGGAAAATGGTTTGTGCGCGGAGCGCACGGTCGAAAGGGTTGTTCGTATTTTCTTAATGAGTAATGGGTGTGTTTTGGGCGTAACGTGCAATAAACCAATGAGAGTCTTATCTCTAATCCCCTTTAAAAGCCAGTTGCACTGGGGCTATGACTAATCCCTATTTAGATGACAGACTTTGTAAACTGAAAAACTAAGTGGAGGAAGAAGACCCCCAGTTTAAGATTAATGTAAAAAAAAATGTTGTTTTCATTTTTATTGAAATTTAAATTTTGGGTGATTAAAACCTTTAAAAGATGTTTTATTTCAGTCAAAGAAGTACAAATAGCAGGCTTTTAATTGCTGCAAATGTATTGATATCCTACATAATCATTGTAATCTCATAAAATAATTAGCAAATATGCAAGAAAAATACAAAGAGATAAATGATTTACAAATGCGCGGAGAGCCGAAGCGTTTCAGCACTCAGACAGCGCCATGGGATTTTTACAAAGCATTACTTAAAATGTTTCTCATCTCACCATATCCACAGGTACAGTGTCATCATATACAATAAATTCGTAAGGTAGCATTTAAAAACATTTAGGGTGTTTTCACACCTAGTTCGTTTGAGCCCTCTAAACGCTCTCAGAGCAGTTCAGGGTGTATATGTGAACAAACCAAGTGATCTCAGACCCCCCTAAAAGGACCCAAAAGCGAACCGAACTCAGACCACTTCTGGAGGTGGTCTGAGTACGGTTCGCTTTTGGGTTCTTTTTGTGGTTCGGTTTCTTTTTGATATGTGAAATCAATGAGGTCCCTGTCTGTATCGCGTGTGGTTTTGACATTGTATCAAAATAAACTGCTGCACAGAAAGCTGGGGTCTGAGTTCTTATGAAGTTGTGATGTGAACTAGAAAGGGTCTGAGATCACTTCAGTTCTGAAGAGGACCAAAAAAAGAACTGGGTCCTCTTTTGAGTCCACTATATTGTGAACACCAAAAGGACTGAGGTCACATTCGGCTAGTACCTTTTCTGGTTCACTTTAAGTGAACTGGGTTTGGTTCTTTTAAAATGAACTATATGTGAAAACACCCTTAAAGAACAACAACTGCATTTGTTTAAAGCATTTATTTATTTACCAGGCTTCAGGTGAAGCAGCTCTTTACGCCTTCTAACGTCTCATAATTAGTCCTCATTTATGTCCAAGAGACACAATCATAATGTTTTACATTTTAATCCTTTAAAGAGGCCCTTCCACATAAAACCGTTTTTACTTGTATTTTTTGATATGTGTTAGGTCCATGTGTGTTTGTGTTGTGTTGTGAATGTGAAAATTAACTTCCGCCTCCTCTGTCAGCTCTAGCCACTGAAAAGACATAAGCGGAGAAATCAGGTCAGTTTAAAAATCTTATCAGTGTGACGTGGAATTGATCGAGGTCATTAATATTCATGAGCTCTTCAACTTGAGCCCGCGCCCACATATTACGTGTAGTTGAATTAGTTTTCATAACAAGTTACAGCAAGGATGGCTAAACGTCAACTGTACCGTATTCGGGCCATTGTTTTTCGTCGAGAGACATCATTCCTATTAAACGAGGGAATCATAACAGTTGCTACATATTTGGATGTTCAGAAGAACGCTGGATTTGAAGAGAGACTGCGATTAAAAAGCGGATCCGGACAGAATGGCGCAGCTTATGTGAGTAAAGCACTTTAGTACTTTGTGTCACTGTAGCGGCCGGTGTTTTCTCTTCCGAGGGACGCGAATTCATGCTGCACACACTTTGAAAGGGTTTATGATAAAAGACACGCACGCGTGTGTGCGAGTAAAACACTTTAGTACTTTGTGTCACTATGAGTTCTCTTTAGAGGGACGCGATTAACGCGAATTCATGATGCACACGCATCGAATGTGATAAAAGACGTGTGTGTTTGTGCATTCGTTATACGTGTGTCGAATGGGTTTGTGTAAAAGACGTGTGTGTGTGTGTGTGTGTGTGTGTGTGTGTGCATGCGCTGCTACACGCGCATCGAAAGGGTTTACGATAAAAGACACGTGTGTGTGTGTGTGTGTGTGTTTTTGTGTGTGTTTTTGTGCGTGGGTTTACGATAAAAGGCACGCGCGTGTGTGTCAAAAGGGTTTATGATAAAATATGCGTGTGTAAGAAAGACACTGTGTCTTAAGACACTCACTTAACATTAAACTGATTACACATGAGATTAAATTGAAAGTTAGTTTGAACGAAAAACGGTTATCCAATAATAGCAGTGGGTGTTTACTTCCAAGTCGTCAATGCAGCCCGCCCATTCAAACGGATCACTTCTCTAACCAGCCTCAAAACCAGGGTACAAAATAGCCTATTACTTATTGCTTTTGATGTTTTTGGATGTAAAAATCATGCAAACATCATGAGTAGACCTCAGACAACAGTCTAAAACAATAAAAACGCCAGAGGAAGGGCACCTTTAATCTTTCATTTTTAAAAAAAGCGTTTTTTTGCTGCTGCGCATTCATGTGTGTGATAAGCAAACCCGCGTTGTCGTCCCATTTATAGGCGCATATTACTAACGCGCACCTTAAATAAGAAAAAAACATATTGCGCAATTGACTTTAAACTTAGAGCAGGTTTTAGTTGGTCAATGGTGTAGTCTATTTTAGTTGCCTCAAAATAGCAACGCGCCAACGAACAATGTGCCTGAACGCACCTCGTTTTCAGATCAGAATGCCCATGGGCGCAAAGTGGGCACAAATGAATTTGCTATTTAAACAACGTAGCCCTAAACGTGAAAATGATCATTACGCCGGGTTGAAACTAGCAAAAGACACTTGCGTCGCACATTGCCCCGGGTGTATGATAGAGCCCATAATATTTCAATGCCTTTTTTAGCACCTTTAAATTGTAATTTACCAATATATCGATTAATAATCGGTATCGGTAGAAAAAAGCATTTTTCCACTGATTTGTTATTTGAAAACAGCTGATGATCATGGAAAATGATATCCCAGCAATTAAAGGGGGCAAATAGCTACAAAACTCATATATTTTATGACATAATAATTTAAAACCCGAACTATTTGTATCTACCGGTATCAGTCATCACGAATTTAATATCAGTGCATCCCTTATTTTAATTTTGCAGTTAATTCTGGGATACCCTGGAATTTTCCAATCATCCTTACAGATTCTGCACTCTGCATGAGTCAGGTCTCTGCCCATCCACTCAGCAGATATCTGACGGCTGACGCACCCTTTGAGGCAAGCGCGGTGAAAGGTTTTGACTGTGAAGATGAAAGTTTGTGAATTCCAGAGTGCTGCTCTTTCTCATGTTACAAAAACGAGGTCAACCCACTTGTCCTGTCGGCACTGCAGTGGCGAAGCCTGAACCGAGCTCTCACGTTGTCCGAAGGGCATTTTCATCTGGTCTTACATTTGCTGGTCATGTTTGTGTTCACGGGGCAGAAAGCGTCTGAAGATTAATCCTCGGAATCCATTGTTGTTCTACAAGTGGCTTAGCTATCAGCGCTCCTACAGTTACAGACTGACGGATCCGTGTTGGCCTGTTATGGCGGTTTGTGTAAATTTGAAGCTTTTCTCACCTCTCGCGTTTGTGGAGACACGCAGTTGCTTCGTTGAAGCTTCCAGCTTCACCTGAAACCCGATCTCGCACATCTGCGTGCCCAGATTCTTGGCTACTGTAGCAAAAGGCTTGTTTTGTTTCACTGTAATGCAACTTCAATACTCCTTTGCCTGAACCTTCCATAAAAATGTCAAAGAAGAAATATCTGGATTAAGCCCAAGTGAAATAGTGTTTGTTTTCAGCACATTGATGTGAGGTTGGCCAGAAGGAAAACGCATTAGTCGTAGGCAGAGAGAGAACGCACATCGGTAACCGGATACGGAATAAAGGAAGTACCTTCGATATAAAGCCAGCAGATTTATGAGAGGGTTTAAATATGGCAAGTTGATTAGTTTGATTCGTCCGTCTTATGTTGTAAAAGTGAGGTCAGTGATACGTGCAGGTGTCTAAACTAAAGTCACACAGCTGCACAAGTGCTTCGGTCTAAGAGCTGGGCTCAAAATAGCTTAAGCTGGTTCGGTTTAACCTGTATAACATGCTGATCTCTTTATCAGAGATATTTGTCAAAATGCTCCAAAAAACTTCAATCTTAAAACAAAATGTGCTGCAAGTGTTCTTTGCTACACCCTAAGTTTTTATTAAACACATTTTTCTCAGTTTTTCTTGAAATATAGATTATTTAGATCAGAAGATTGATTTCTCAGTTTTTTAAGGCACTAGTGAATGGCTTTCCAGAATACTATATTTTCCATCAAAGCAGGATGATTTTCCAACCTAAACAGCTCTATAGAAATGAACAATCTGGAGAAAACATTTACACTAGGTTTGCAATTTTAGTAGTAATTTTTTAGTGCAGGCTCTTTTGGTTTATAATAATTGTGAACTAGCATGTTTTTATGTTTTCATGTTCAATCTATTTTTTTAACTGTTAAGAATTTGCCAAAATGTATTATTTTTTTGTTCGCAATGTTTGTTGGGAACACATTTACATTAAAGGGATATTTTACCCAGAAATTAAAATTCTTTCATGATTTACTTACCATTAAGTTGTTCTTTGTTTTGGTAAACAGATATAAAAAATATATTTTTAAAAGTTAATAGCCAAATTCCGAGCCCCTAAGGTGACATTGGAGTAAAAAATCTAAAGTTTAGTTTCATGTGCTCACGCGAAACCTTCAAGTGCAGATTTTTTTACGTTTAGTTTCGCGTGCTTACGAGCATGCGAAAGTTTCACGTGAGCACGCAAAACTAAACACGGTATTTAATTTTTTAGGGTCTCTGTACCAAACAGATCTGGGGCACCATTCACTTTCATGGTATTCTTTTTTTTTTTTTGACTATGGAAGTCAGTTGTGTCCTAGATCTGCTTGGTTACAGACATTCTTTAAAATATCTTTAAAAAACAAAACAAAGAATTGTATACCAGTCCTTCCAGAAAAATGCAAAAAAGTTTTCTTGTGATTGTTGCGGGCAAAAATCCTTGATCTTGTGACACGTTTTCTTAAAAAATGCGAGAACTTGCAGCTTTTCAATGATATTCACGTCACATAATTACGTCACTTCATAACATTTCCATGGCAACAGGGGACATGGCTGCGCATGTGTGAAGTAAATGCAAAATTTTTCAACTTTCTGTTAAGATATATGTTGCTGCTACGTTGTTGCTACGAAAATGCGGGGATTATGAAATCATGCAAGGCCTGCATATTTTGCATGGAAAATCTGCAATTTATGCTGCGTATTTGAAAAAATGCGGCCCCTGCATAAATATGCAGACTTTGGCTGATAATGCATTGAATCATGCGATCGCATAATCACGTTTTTCTGGAGGGATTGGTAAACAGATTTAGGACAAATTAAAGGTTGAATAAATGATGACAGAATTTAAATTTTTCATGAACTATCTCTTTAAATTTACATTTATGCATTTGGCAGATGGTTTTATCCAAAGCGTCTTACAGTGCATTACAAGCTATACATTTTTATCAGCATGTGTGTTCCCAGCATTCGAACCCATGACCTTTTGCGCTGCTAATGCAATGCTCTACCACTGAAGTATACAGAACCACATGACAATTTTAGCATTTACAGGACACAAAGCAGGTTCATGGTCTACTAGCAGCTCAATAGCATGCAGCTCAAGTCTATAACTTAACTAGCTGTTCTCTTTATGTTTTCTATATTGGATCCACTCAGTATATACAAATATATCTCTCTCTCTCTCTCTCTCTCTCTCTCTCTCTCTCTCTCTCTCTCTCTCTCTCTCTCTCTCTCTCTCTCTCTGTTACTCTTTCATCCTCTGTCACTCTGACAGGTCTGTTGAGAGCTGTGGGCTTCAGCGCTTTTGACGTGGGTTTGAGGATCTTTTGTAAAAGTGCTACACAATAAAGACTTGCTGTCTCGCCCTCTCAGCTGTCTCACCTCTCCAATCGTTTCGCCGCCTGTCGGTCCCACAACTGACATTTTAATTCTAAACCACCCCCACCTCTTCTTCCAGTCGTCAGCCCTCGAACTCGTCCAGGCCCTGTGCTGACAGCTGATGATATTGAGTGCTTCACAAAGAATTGAGTTGAGAAATGTGTGTGTATGCATGCATTTACACGTGTGTTTTTGTGTAAACAGGTGAAATTTTATGAACCAGCTGAAGAGGAAAGTTTGCTTTAAGGTGACTGTGCTAGTTTGGTGTATATAAATTGAGACAGCTAAAGGAAAAGTTTACCTCCAAAAATGATTGCTCACAAATGGTTCAACATTCAAAAATCATGTTGGTTTAGAAAGACATAATGATGATGAAATGGTAGCAGATTTAAAGGGGACATATCCTGAAAATCTGACTTTTTCCATGTTTTAGTACTATTATTGGGTCCCCAGTGCTTTTATCAACCTAGAAAATGTGAAAAAGAAAAACCCAGTAACTTTGGTAAACCATTCTGCAAGCATGTGGAAAAATAGCTCAATGAAATTTGGCTCTGCCTGTGATGTCAGAAGGGGAGAATTCCACCCCTTAATCTGCACTATCCAACCACAGCACTGCCATTTAGTGCAGAGATCAGCTCATTTGTATTTTAAAGGACACACCCAAAAATGGCACATTTTTGCTTACACCTACAAAGTGGCAATTTAAACTATAATAAATTATCTATATGGTATTCTGAGCTAAAAAAAAAAGTCACATATGTACTCTGAGGACACCAAAGTTTATATGACATGTTAAAAAAGTCTTATGAAATGTATGACAAGTATTATACTTTTAAAGCTGTTTGGAAAGAAATATTACATCATTACTCTCCGCCATCTTTAAGTTTTAAGCATAGACTGTAAAAAAAGATTTTAAACGCGGCAGCAACATGCAATCACAACTGGAGTAGCAGGGCCAATGGAATTTGTTGTCACAAAGTCGTGGTGCCCCGCCCCCTGAGTGATAAACTAAATAATGACTTGCGCGCGTGTAGAATCGGCTGCGCGTGAGCAAACTACTTGTACTCGAGGGTTTGATATTCCCCTCGCAAGTGTTGATTTGCGCGCATAGTCTTGGTTTTTGTGTTCGAGTTTGGGATTTGCGATTTCTGCAGGTTTATATTTTACGTGCAACCTTTGTCACTGTGCGCGCTGGATTCACGCGCTTGCAGACTTCTGTCCACTTTTTTACATCATAGAAATGTCAAGTTAAAGTTCTGTAAAGTTCTGTCACCATTTACTCACTCTTAAAGGAATAGTCTACTCATTTTCAATATTAAAATATGTTATTACCTTAACTAAGAATTGTTGATACATCCCTCTATCATCTGTGTGCGTGCACGTAAGCGCCGGAGCGCGTTGCGACGCTTCGATAGCATTTAGCTTAGCCCCATTCATTCAAGGGTGTTACTGCGCCGAGTCGAAGTACTCACAAAAGTGCTATTACGCCATAAAATGTAGCTCCTCTGTTAAATCCGCTTAGAAAAGCGCTACGTTTTATTTTGTACCACCAAACTTGCTCGTATAACTACTCGTCTTAAATAGGAAAAACGTTGATGTGTTTGGTCACTTCTAACTTTATCTCTAAATGGTACCATTGAATGAATGGAGCCAAGCCAAATGCCATCGAAGCGCCGCAGCGCGCTCCAGCACCCACGTGCACGCACACAGAGGATAGAGGGATGTATCAACAACTCTTAGCCAAGGCAACAACATATTTTAATATTGAAAATGAGTAGACCATTCCTTTAAGGGGGTCGCACACCGGCCGTGCAGCTCAGCGTCACGCCGCATCGAGTCTAGGACAACTCGGAGGTATCATAAACCAGAAGTGCACATTAAATAGCGCGAGCTTCGTCAGATAGCAAAATGCAAAATATGCGTTAGCAGCCAATGTTAATCGTTAATGATTTGGGACAAATATGATGTTATTTAATATTAAACTATGTGAGTGGCACTCTGTGGCAACTTCCTGAGTCGTAGCTGGGCGGTGCGGACAGGCGCCACACGTCGGCGCCGGTGTGAGTATACTCATAGAAAGCAATGTGTTCGAGTTTTTTAGAACGGCGTGGCGCTGAGCTGCGCGTCCTGTGTGCGACCCCCTTTAGGTTATTCCATATAAATTTCTTTGCTCTGTTAAATGCAAAGGAAAATATTTGTAATGAAGCAGAAAACAGGAGCACCATTGACTTCTTTAGTAGGAAAGAAAAATACTATGTAAGTCAATAGTGCTCAAAAACGGGTTGGTTACAAACATTGCTCAAAATATCTTCATTTGTGTTCAGAAAAAAGTAAATGTATACAGGTTTTAAACAACTTGAGTAAATGATGACCACATTTTTATTTTTGGGTCAACTATCTTTTAAAAAAAAGAGTGTTAGCTTAGACGTAAGAGTAGCACACGTATTTAGACATTTTTTATTAGAGGTATAAACTAGTCTTGTGGTAAACGCTTCCAGTAAATCTAACACCAACACACCCTCATTGTACACAAACACTTTTAAATCATTAAAGCAGTCGAGAGAGGGCAAGGAATGTAAACATCTTGTCTTTTATAAAGCCTCTGGATTTGTCACTCTTCCGCCTTTTTACTTCGGTTCAAGAGTAGAATCAACAGGAAAGTTTTTAGGAGCAGTACCCACATATGCTGGTCTTCTGTAGTCTTCTTTGCTTGTATTTCCGACAGTATAAGATAACGTTCATCTTTGATGAATCCGTGAGACACTTGTTCATATTAATTAGTGTGTTTTTAAAAGCTTCACTGTAAAAAACTCTGTAGAAATTGCAGCTGGGTTGCCGGTAACTTACCGTAGATTTAAATGTATGTTTTTTACTGGCAACATTTTGTTCAAAGTTAAATGAACATTAAACATTAAGTCTTTGGCTTTACAGAATAAAACTAAAAAAACAGCATCAAGCACAACATTCTGGGAAACAAAATCTGAAGCAAAAAACAGAAAAAGGTTGATGATGATTTCTGGTTCCCAGAATGCTTTGCATGAGGCTGTTATTGTATAGTTTTATTCTGTAAAGATAAAGACTTGTTAATATTTAAACTTTATTTAACTTTGAACAAACTCTTGCCAGTAAATAACATAAATTTAAATCTACTGTAAATTACCGGCAACCCAGCTGCAATAACATTGTAATTTCTACGGGGGTTTTTTTACAGTGTTGAATGAAATAACTTATGAACTAGGAACGTCTGGAATATTTAGACTCGTTTCGGTGGTCTAAAAATGTAAACAATATATTAACAATAAAAAATTCGTAATTTACTCATCCTCGAGTTGTTACAAACCTGTATTAATTTCTTTGAACAAAAAACACAAAGAAAGATGTTTATTAATCAAACTTTCACATTTTTTAAGCACCTTTATTAGTATTTTTTCCTGCTGTGGAAGTCAATGGTGCTTTTGTTTCCTTACAGATATATCGCATTCAGCAGAACAAAGAACTTTAAACAAGTTTGTAACAATATGATGGAGTAAATGATGAAATTTTTTTCATTTTTGTGTGATCTATCCCTTTAAGACAACGTTTAAGGTGCTTGGCCGAAACTTGACGTCATGATTACGTGACACTTTTTCGAATCCCTAATCCCGAATGTAGGCGATAGTGATATGCTTACCTGTTATATAAAACGTTTTAAGGTGTGTGTGCATGCATGCGTGTGTGAATGTGATGTCCCTCCTTTAAGATCACAATCACCGGCTTTTCAACTGACATGAAGATGTTGTTCTGATGACTGGTTTGCTGAACGTGATTTCATCCGTGTTGTATAAACCATTTAGGTGTGGTTCAGGGTTAGTAAAGACATTAGGCTTGAGTTAGAGGCTTGTACAAACTATAATCCACTTTGGATTTTAGTAGTAGGTTGTGGTTACTTAGGTAGGGACTACTTTTTTAGGAATGCCATTCCAGGACCATCACGTCTTACGGTGAACTGATTGATTTACAATTAACTACTCAGCCATGAATCTGTTTTTCCACACGTTTGACTTCACACACTCACAAGCATTAGCGACTAATGAATTAAAAGACGTCTCAGCACCCGTGTGAGTTTCAGACTGGTGCAGTTCTGCAAAACTGAGCTTCTTTGTAGCACCCTCATTTGTTACTTGGGAAATGGGATGATTCTGATCTCCGGATGAACGCTCAGGATGTGAGGAACCCTGATGCCCGGTGATGGTTCAGATGATAGATGAGGCCCAGGGTTTAAGCTTCACGCCCAGCTCGACAGGCCCGAGGCTGAGGGTTTTTGCGCAAATCTAAGAAACACCACCATGGCTCCGTTTCAACGTGCTGGTCCTTAGCTCCTCTGGTGTCAGCGTATCGTAGAAACGATCTTCAGCTGTTTGTCAAAGCCGAGTAACAGATCCTTCACACCCTTTGATGATGTATTAAAGACGTCGCGTCCTAACACGTCTCATCCGATGATCCATTGCTAACCCGTCTAGTGCTCATTTCTCCTTGGTAACATTTCGGGTAAATGTTGCGATGAAAATTGGGAGTGTCGTTTGACGCTTTGGACTGGGTTAGATTACAAAAAGAAGAAATGGTGTAGATGCTCAAGTTTATTAGTGAACGTTCTCAATATAACGTTATCGGTCTCTGTGGTACTAGTGGCTCGCCATCCGTTCGTCAGAGATGGTTCTCTGTGGACCGTTGCTAAAATCGATTGATGCCGCTCAGGGGGTGATCGTCTAAATGATGCGGCGATGACGGGCGTGTGGACATTTGTTTTATCTCAATGATAATTAAGCCCTTTGGGGTAAATCGGTTATTCTAAGTCCAAGGCAGCTCGTAATTTCTAACAAAATCCAGCAGAGTGGTGAATAAATGATGCAAATTTGGCGTTAATGGCAATAATTATAACCCATTAGAGTCCTGATGCTCTGGGACTCCGGCGAGGAAATAAACTAAATGAGGCTTTCGCCTGAATAACGTCAATGAAATATTTCAGTTTGATGAGTCACAGCCTTTTTGGTGTTAAAATGATCGCCTTTAACGCTCGAGAGTAAAAGTTTGTGTGTGAGGGCGTCGTGTAAAAGGAGGTAAAATGTGTTTGGTCCAACACTGAGGCAATCAAAAGTAAATTTGTTCTGATTATGTCAGGAACATGATATTCCTGCAGCTGTGTTTTGCCGTCCAAAAATCCTCCTCGTTCCACACACCTACCGACATGAACCTCACACGCAATCATGCATGCACACGCACACATACAACTGCACACATAATAGATGAGTATCACAGAGACGTGTTGTGTAGCCAAACGTTTGACGGTGGCAGAAAGTGTGGGGTAGCATTGAAGCTTATTGTCGTCGGCAGTGCTCACTTAGACGTGAGGATAAAGGCTGACTGACATATAGCTTGAATGCATTGTAAGTTGCTTTGAATAAACACGTCTGCCAAACGCACAAATGTTAATGTTTACTGTAACAGACTGTCATTGAAATGGCACATATGATGTAAAAACAGTACCACTAATAAATAACGTGGGAAACGTCTACAGACTGTAACTACTGTAAAAAATATATGAAACATTTTTGTCAAATCAACATAATTAGTTAAAGGGGACATTTCACAAAGTTTTTTTTTAAAGATGTCAAATAAATGTTTTAGCTCAAAATACCATATAGATAATTTATTATAGCAAGTTAAAACACATGGTTCTTTTAAATGCAAATGATGGCAGTGACATGGTTGGATAGTGCAGATTAAGGGGCAATATTATCCCCTTCTGACATCACAAGGGGAGCCAAATTTCAATTACCCAAGTTACTGGGTTGTTCTTTTTCACATTTTCTAGGTTGATAGAAGCACTGGTGACCCATTTAAAGCACTTCAACATGGAAAAAAATCTGATTTGTATTATATGTCCCCTTTTACTATGTTCTTACTAGGAGTCGGCGATATGGGAAATATTATGTCACGGTTGTTTTAAGGAAAAAGTTAAATTTTACGTGTTTTTTTATCACAGCTCTTTTTCATGTTGGTTTTTTAAAGACTATTTCACCATTACTGAGCAGCAATTCAGCCATACTAATGCTCCCATTTAAAAATGCAGTCCTACAACACTGTAAAAATACTTTGCTGCCTTAATTTTTTTTTTGTTCAACTCGTATTTATAAGTCATTTCAACTTACTATTATTTATCTTGACTAGAGATGAGTTGTTATAACTTATAAAATTAAGTTGACTTTTCTCAACTATATTTTATAAGTTGTGACAACTCATCTCTGTTGACATGACTGGTAAATCTGAGTTGATTTACGAAAACTGTTAAGCAGCAAAGTATTTTTTACAGTAAATGTAACAAAATATGCTTGGACAGTACGCGCGTAAAACAGAGCATGCACAATAAAATATTGAAACGGGACATACAAAAATTGCACAAAGGAAATAGACAGCATTTGCACACACACTATCGCCGGACGCGGAAAAAATGTATACCCGGCCCTCACTCGCCTTCATGTAGCGTACTTGCACTTGTCATATATTTGATGGAGGCATGATAGACTTATTTCCGAAAAAGTGGATCATGGAGGCATTTTAATCGTTCACGATCAAATATTGTCATACCGCACACCCCTAGTTCTTACTTCAGTTTAGACAAATTAATACATACCTAACATTTTTTAAAGCGTGCAGAATTTAGTTAGCATTTAGCCGAGCCCCATTCATTCCTTAGGATCCAAACAGGGATGAATTTAGAAGCCACAAAACACTTCCATGTTTTATCTATTTAAAGACATACATTACATGAGTAGTTACACAAGTAACACATTCACAACGCGCTGTACAAAGTTTAAGTTCAACAAAGATAGGCATGTATTAATTCATCTACGTTGAGGTAAGAACATAGTAAAATATTTAAAAAAACTGTGGTGTTTTCCTTTAAGCAAATTCAGCTTGTTTTTATAAGTTATGCCAATCACAAGCCGAAACTTAACATAGTAGGTTGAATTGACTTGCAAAATCAAGTTGTTTTAACTTCATGCTGGATATTTTTCAGTGTAGCCTATCTAGCAGTATAGCAACGGGTCAAAAACAGACGAGCCCAGCAGTTGGGTTAGATCATCCCAGAAAATGTTTACATTTGACCCAACAAATAATGATATTAAATCAACATATATTTTAATTTTACTGTAAGTTAAACAATTTCACTTAGTTTTCTTAAGTTATGTCAACTTATCAAGAGTCAAAACTTAAAATAGTTGAATTGACTTGCAAAACAAGGTTGTTTTAACTTCATGCTGTATTTTTTGTTAAAACAAACCAGCATTTTGGGTTGAAACAACCCAGCATAGGTTGAATTACAACCCAACGGGCTGGGTTACTTTAAGACCCAAAGCTGGGTTAAAAATAACCCAGCATTTTTTTTATTAGTTTATCAGCCTGTACCTTGCAACACTGTAAAACAAATTTTTGGCAAATCAACATATGTAATTTTAACTTAACAAAATATAAACAGTAGGTTGAATTGACTTGTGAAAGCAAGTTGTTTTAACTTCATGCTGCATTTTTTTACAATGCACCCATTCCAGGCATACTGATATAAAACCCATGTGGCCTTAATCCCAAAAGCTGCATAAAGCCAACCAATCAGAGATTCAGCATCAGGTGAACAGTGAATGGCGTGTGGATGGTCCGTGTATGTGTATCACTTTGACTTCAACAGATACCTGACATGTCCCCGAGGGTACTGTCAATTCACAAATCTAACGTTTATTATTTTCAGCTTTTACCGTTGATGTGCATATTACTACTAATCTCTCTTTTCTTTTCCTCGCCTTTACAGAACAGATTAGACGGCGATCAAAGGTTGAATACATTTGTGAATGAATGAATGATTGCGATCAAAGACGGGCAGCAGCTTGCAGCGTGACTTTCAGGTAATCTCATGAGCACTCCTGTCTCCTGGCCCAGTTTTCAGACGTTGTGAGGTATATAACATGACATATTTTAAAAAAAATGCAAATAAGATCTTGTTTGTTTATATAAATAGATAGATCAATATGAGATTTAGTGGAAAGCAAACTTTCTTTACGGCCTTTTCTTCAAGAAAGTAACAGAGTATCATTTTGGTGCATGCCAGCACTTTGTGTGTATATGTGTGGTTTTCTTGTTTATGTAGCTGTGGTGGTTTAATTAGTTAGTAGTTTGTTTGCTGGCAGTGTGCTTTGCCTTATCTGTTCAACATGTAGGGTCAGAGGCAGTCCGCTGTATTTATTTATTATTATTTTAAGACAGATTAGTTTGGTAATGTAGTTACTTTTTATTCCTACTAATGATTTTAACATCTGATCAAAAACATATCTGGTTATCTTCTGGTTCTCCAACACCCTCGTCTTAACTTGGATCTTTGTTTGCACATCATGTTAATATGGTAATTGTGTTATGAGCTGTCGCAGTATGCGTGACTACACGACACAAGTCCACGTTCAGGTTAAAGAGCTTTAATCCCATTTATTTCTCTCTATCTCTCTCTCTCTCCTTTTGTTCTCATGTGCACTGTCCTCGTCCTCTCTTCATTAGGAGCTGTCAGTCATCTCCCTCACGTTGGGGTTTTGATCACAGCTCAGCTGTCAGAAATGAAACACCTTAGCTAAACGCTTCATCTCTGTGCTGCAGCCAAAGAGACAGAGCTCCGATTGCATTAAGCTATTCTCTCCAACACAAACACGTTTACGGGCAAGTTAAGAAGCATCTCGTGTTATGGCAGTGACTGTCAGTGATCTGTTTCATCTTCTATTCTGACAACCACTTTTTTTGCTTTATCACCTGGATACGGTCAGAGAAATTAGCCCTTGCAAAAAAGAAACACGTTTGCCTGTTCTGTTTCGGCACTGTTGAAAGGATTCGGGGGCGCTTATTGGTGGGGCGCTTTCAAGGCAAAAAGTTTAGGAGTGACAACTTTAAACGTGTGAATGGAATAGAGGAGTTACTCTTGAAATGACGTAATGATACAGCGGACGTCATGTAGCAACATGAGGTTTGGCGTCTTACAGTACGGCTAAAAATAGCAACTTAAACTACTTGTATTATGTTTTACACGTAAAGTTACTTGATTTTGTTTAAGACTGTTTTGTTTACAAGACTTTTTTAAGATGTCAAATAAATCTTTGGTGTCCTCAGAGTACATATGTGAAGTTTTAGCTGAAAATACCATATAGATAATTTTATACAGCATGTTAAAATTGCCACTTTTGTAGGTGTGAGCAAAAATGTGGCATTTTTGGTTGTGTTCTTTAACATGCAAATGAGCTGATCTCTGCACTAAATGGCAGTGCCGTGGTTGGATAGTTCAGATTAAGGGGCGGTATTATCCCCTTCTGACATCACAGGGGGAGCCAAATTTCAGTGACCTATTTTTTCCACGTGCTTGCAGAGAATGGTTTACCAAAACTAAGTTACTGAGTTGTTCTTTTTCACATTGTCTAGGTTGATAGGAGCACTGGGGACCCAATTATAGCACTTAAACATGGAAAAAGTCAGATTTTCATGATATGTCCCCTTTAAAGGATTACCTCACTTTCATAAAAAAGCCTGATAATTTACTCACCCTCATGTCATCCAAGATGTTTCTTTCTTTCTTCAGTTGAGAAGAAATTCAGTTTTTTGAGGAAAACATTCCAGGATTTTTCTAAATATAATAGACTTTTATTGGACCTTAACAGTTTACAGTTTCAATGCAGCTTCAAAGGGCTATAAATGATCCCAACTGAGACATAAGGGTCTTATCTAGCGAAACAACTGATCACAAAGACATTAATTAGTCTCATTCCACATACAACAACATCTGAACGCTCCTCTTTCTCTATTGTAAACACCAGAGCGGTAGTTTCGCATACATGATGCATGACCTTTTCGACGTGATTACGTAATAGGTAAGGTCATGCTGGCGCATATCATGGCTAGTGCAAGACGACATGATGTGGTTAAAAAGTACATATTTGTAATCCTTTTGGCGAAAATGATGATTGTTTCACTAGATGAGACCCTTATGCATCGGTTGGGATTGTTTAGAGCCCTTTGAAGCTGCATTGAAACTGTAAACTGTTGAGGTCCACTAAAGTCCACTTTATGGAGAAAAATCCTGGAATGTTTTCCTCAAAAAATTATCGACTGAACAAAGAAAGACATAAACATTTTTGGATGACATGGTAGTAAATTATATATTTTTTAATATATAATTAATAAAATAATTATTTTTTATGAAAGTGGAAAAATAGTTGATCTGTTTTGGCAGAATTTAGTGACTGTATATTTTCAATGGTTTATCTTCTAAATATAAATTTTGTTCATGTTTTGGAGCACACTAGTTTATAGATATCCTAAAGGCTAACACATTCATACTAAAAGCAAAAAAACTTCAATTTTGCAATCATCTACTGCAGCACCGCACCTGTAAGTGTAAAAAACAGCCCATTCACAAGAAATTACGCACCTATTATTCAAGTAATTTACACGACAGAAACTATCACAAATTTCTGAGTTTTTTCACGATCGTATTCATATCACGAATTTCTGCTTATGTGTCATTGTCACGTATTGGTTACTCAACTGTTTTGTCCTATTTTCTTACCATTTTCGCTTCGGTTTAGGGTTAGATTTACATAAAATGACATCCTTACCCAAACCCATCTAACCCTAACGCCAGTCGACAATGTTTTAAAATTTAGAAAATATTTAAAAAATCAGAAAAAATAGTATAAACCAATACCTCAAGTGACATCCTAACGCAAACACCAAATCTAACCCTAAACCGAAGTGCAAATTGTTTGAAAATAGGAGTTGAGTAACCAATAAGTGACAATGACACAAAAACAGAAATTCGTGATACGATCACGAAAACCGTGGAAATTCATGACAGTATCACGAAAAAGAATCAAAAAATGACGCGACTATAGCTACGTAACTTTGTGAGACTGGGTAGTTTAAAAAGTATAGTGCGATTCTTTACACAATGGTTACATGTTAATTCGGTTGTCGTTCCCTGAAATTTTCAGGAGAGATTTAAATTAAATTTAATCTAAACAGAACGAGACTCGGAAGTGAAATGCCAACCATGTTTGCCTGCAACGTGCATGTGGTCAATGTACCAAAGCAAAGTCTGAGGGTAAAATTAGTCTTAACCAATAACGTGTGGTTCCTAATTGGCTCCTGGCATGACATTTTGGTTGTCTGTTTGGAACGGGTTTAAATATATCTGCGTAATTTGCGAGCACAGCTACATGATGCACCGTTAGCTCGCGCGGAGCAGAAGAAGCTAATCAGGCAGCAGGTATGTACAGCGGGAGCTAACGTGATTTAGCCCGGGCGCCGAGTGGATCCTATGGCTCGTAAGTGACTGTGATGGATGATCGGGTCCCCACACACACACACACACACACATACAGACCACCAAGAACCCCGACCGAGGCCCGTCAGAGTGGTGCCGACCCCTGCGTGACATCACCCGGCACCAGAGCGTGTTTCTGTTAGCCTGTAAGTGCTACTGCGTCTCCTCCATCAATAATGCATCGAGTTGAGTTGTTGTTCCTCGGCAGTAAAGCTCACATGAGTGCAGCAATTAAGACGGCACGACCTCCGATCGTCTCGAGCTTCATCCCACAGCCCTGGGCGATGGATAGTATCTGTCCTCTCAAGGGCAGCAGAGGATGGCTTTAAACAGGGGACCAGAGACCATCTGGCTGCGGTAACCTGACTAAACATTGGTGATGAGGAGATGGTTTGTGCTCACTGTTGTCCATTAAAACAGGGATGTTTTCAGAAAGCAGTACAGCTTTATCCCACTGTAGGGTGCGGAGATAGGGAAGCAGGAAACTGTAGAACGGTAACAGACACGGGACACTTTTGACCTGACCCGTTTGCTTTTAGAAAGCATTAGGCGGAGAGAGGTTCATTATTAAAGTTTACGGCTATATTAATTATTAACATATATTTGAATACATTTTATGTTTTATAGATGTATAGAATCTTGGTAAGCATGGAATTTTTTTAAATAAATGTATGTCTTGGGCATCTTTGGGTGTCGTGTCGGTTTTAATCATGCAAAATGTATATATGGGCAGATAATGGTGTCATGCGGTTACGGTTTACACACAATAACAATTTGTATTCATATAATAAATATTATAGTGTTTTACTTTACTAAAAATACTCCATGTCATGCAGCTTTGAAGATTTTCTACTTTGCATTGAGGCAAGAGGTCAAACTGTGACATTTAGATCTTATACTCGTACAAATTAGAGTTGGCATGAGACTGGTGTGATAGATGGGTATGTTAAGCAAACATTCACCCACAAGTAAAACTCTGTCATCATTTACTCATCTTCATGATTTCAATCATCTCTTTCTTTCTTTGATGAAACATGAAAAGAAATTTTGTGAAAACATGTGGATGGGTAATTTGTGACAACATTTCTAACCTTGAACCACAAAACCAGTCTTAGGTCGCATGAGTATATTTGTAGCAATAGCCAACAATACATTGAATACATTGGGTCAAAATTATTGCTTTTTCTTTTATCTAAAAAAAATCAATAGGATATTATGTAAAGCTTATGTTCCATGAAGATATTTTGTAAATTTACTACGGTAAATATATTAAAACTTTACTTTTGTGAGTGAATGCAGTGCTAAGGATTTCATTTGGACAACTTTAGTGGTGATTTTTCTAAATTTTGCACGCTCACGTGCGCTGTAAAAAAGTCTTTGCTGCTTTAAATTTTTCGTAGATTTACAAGTCATTTCAACTTACTATTATTTATCTTGACTAGAGATGAGTTGTTATAACTAGAGATGAGTTGTTATAACTACAGATGAGTTGTTTTAAAATTAAGTTGACCTTTTTCAACTATATTTTATAATTTGTAGCAACTCATCTCTTGTCAATATAAATAATAGTACGTTGATATGACTTGTAAATCTGAGTTAATTCAGCAACAAAAAAAGAAAGAAAGAAAAGATTTTTTACAGTGTTGGCCAAATACACTCACCTAAAGGATTATTAGGAACACCTCTTCAATTTCTTATTAATGCAATTACCTAATCAACCAATCAAGTCAAGTCAAGTTTTATATAGGAAAAATATCAAAAACTCTTTGATTATTTTGTAGCGCGATGCTAATGGTCTAATCAGATAAAATGGATTATGCTAAGCTATGCTAAAAGTAGTACCGCCAGACTCGGAGATCGGCTAAATGGATTCCAAAACAGTAAAAATGAAGTGCCTAACTCTAGGGGAGCTGGAAAAGCCTTTTTTATAAAAGTGGAGTGTGCCTTTAAATCAAAAGGTCCAGCAGAAGTAAAGAATAAAGGCAAATAACTTTTCCAAAAATATTTATTTAGCTTATCAGAGGCAAAAAAGTGAAAAAGTGCAAAACTCTTCCTTCTCCAGTGCCACTAGCGGTTGCATGCAAATCCATTTTTTTCTTCTACTGGATTTATTCTAAGAAAGTGTTTAAAGGTTCAAAAGAATGCACTGAAATAATCTGTTAAATTGTTCTGTGATGGTCTATTATTATCTTATTTGAAAGGGTCATGAATAATAATGTTGAGCTCTGCTCTGATTGGCTGATTCTCAGAGCAGCTCCTTCAGTAGCTCTATGTGTGTGCAAACAGACTTTGGGCCCTATTTTAACGATCTGAAACACAAGAGTCAAGCGCAAAGCGTGTGTGACTTTGTGGGCGGATCTTGGGCACTGTTGCTATTTTCCCGGCGAGAGAAATAACTCTTGCACCAGGCGCAATCAATAAGGGGTTGTTCTGAAGTAGGTTCATTATTCATAGGTGTGGTTTGGTCGTAACGTCAAATAAACCAATCAGAACGTCATCCAACATTCCCTTTAAACGCAAGTGCACAAGTTCCATGGCGGGTTGCTATTATTATGACGGATTTACCAGGGCACGCCAGGAGCGGTTCACAGCCGAGGAGACCCACGTTCTTCTAAGAGCAGTCAAAGACAGAGAAGTTGTTTGGGGATGGGAGAAACCCGCCCAAATCAGCGTCAGTTAAACTGGCGTGAAAGGAAATAGCCACAATTGTCTCATCAGCTAGCATCCCCATCGTTGCGCCAAGCGCTACAATGATGTCAGGAGACAGGGGAATCCCAAGCTTACCAGCATAAATCGGGCACGCCATATAACGGGAGGTGGATCTGCCTCTACACATGACCTGACGCCAGCAGAGGACATCGCTGCGTCCTGAAAGCCAAGAAACGCAAGCAGTCCAACCCCAAAGTACACTTACAAATCAAGATCACATACATTAAGGTTTCTTATGAAAACATTTTAATTATTATTTACATAAAATAAACGTAATACAGCCACACAACAAACTTATGAAAATATTTTAATCGTTATTTGCATGATAATTTTTTAACGCAGCCACACAAAATAAATAAAAACTATCACCACAATGCTCACCACAATGATTTCCCTTATCTCATGTGTTAATATTTTTTTTATTGTAACAATTTATGATTTGCAAAAATAACTGTTGCATCTGTGTAGATTAGATAAGCAAAGTGTGTGTGCGTTGTGCACGCTATACATTATGGTCAAGCATGCGCCCTTAAAATAGCATAATGAACAACGTGCCACTGACTTAAGACTAGTTTTTTCTGGTCAGTGGCGCAATTGTTTTTTGAAACTGCAAAATAGCATCAGGGATGGTTTGCGCCAAAACACGCATCCTTTTTTGCGCTGAACCGCCCAGGGAGCGCAAGTTCATTCCCTAGTTTGCGGACGTGCGTCTGTGGAGGGAAAAACCCCGCTGTGCACCGGTGCAAAATACGAATGATACATGCGTCACTGACAAAGTCAATTGCGCTGGGTGCAAGATAGGGCCCTTTATGTGTTAACCTGTATCAGACGAAGATACAGAATTTGAGGAATAATCAATTGTTTGAAGATTGTTAATGGACGTTTCTGAGTGGTAACGTCAATAGTAGAACTTCAGCCTAAATGTTAGCATATAGCATTAACTAGCATATAGCGCTAACTCAGCAGTCACAACTTTGTTAATAGCATTGTAATAACATTGTAATTAGTTTAATGTGTAATTTAATGTTTGGGGACTGTAACATCACAGTTGGTCTTATGTTGAGATTGGTCTGTTTTCTAGCTGTCTTTTGCATGAACGAGGTTTACATAAGGAGAAAACAATCCTGCTCGAGGCTCACGCTATGTCAGTACCATGTACAGAGCTCTTATTATTCATCTATGTCATTTATTATTCAAGTAAATACAGGTTTCCTTTCTAAGACTTTGAACTATATTTGGTGCTATACCTTAAAGCAAAATTTCCCAAGTGATTACCATCGGCATGACTTTTGACAAATCACATTCACGGTGTCTAAAGCAAGTCTTGTCAAACAAGGTGTTTTGTGCTTCAGTGGGAAACACCTTTACTCTGAGGTCATATTCTGAGAAGGTGTCATGGTGTATGTCAGCACTTTAATTTGACATTGATGTGTGAAGATGAGCTGACATGACTCAGGCCTTCACGCAATATTTGCACTACGAGCAGAGCTGTTCGTGATCAATGGTTTGGCATTTTAACAAAGACAGCGGTCTAACGTAATGCTGTGAAATCCATTGTTGAGGATGTGTTTGGATACGTCGAAAGGAGTGGCCGTTACGAGGCAATGAATCGGTCGCTAATTGTATTTATTTACTGCATGTGTGCTTGGACACGCTTGATGCTTTATTTAGAGTCGAAAAACTCACGGTTTACCTGACACTGTATCTTTAAATTGATCTCTTTTATCCAGTCGACGGCAGGACTCAAACGGTGAAGTGTTGTCAGTGATATGCAGCATTAACTTCTTCTGAAAGGGAGATATAAAGCACTTACAGACTCGCGAAACGGCACTTCAGCGTGGTTTTCAGGGCACGTTTGTTTTCAAGATGCATTTTGCGAGACGCTCCGGGGCGGCCGTGAGACATTTAATTACGCGGGGAAGCAGAGAGAGGCGTTTTCATCAAAAGTTGTAATTGCGTTACAAAGAAAAGTCGGTTCGCCCGTTTTGTGTTTTCCTGATATTGTGGTGTCTGTAAATATATACTGAGGTAGAGAAATTACAAGAGTATTTGCATTTCTCGCCTCTCGGCGCTCTCGACTTGAACGAAATTAATTTAAATGAAAATAAGTTATGGAAATACCAAAGGAGGAAGTTAAACAATATGAAAGAAGGATTTATTTTGTCTTCCAGTCTTTCATTGTAAGGAGGCACACGTACTGAGATAGGATTTTTGAAATGAAATGCACAAAACATTGACATGACATTTAAAGCGAGAGTAGTATTCAAAGACAATTTATCTCAGTGGGTTTGTGAGGTTATTTCTTTTGATTCGACTACGGGCCTCATTACTTAGGGGTCTACTGAGGGACCTCATTGAATATTTCACCGTTATTGGCCCGTGTCATTTTAATATCAAATCGTGGAAGTGCACATCAGAGACCATTACACTCCGGCACTTCATACTCCGTATAAACAACGTCCAATCGCATCAAATCTCTCCGAACTAGCCGCAATAAAGCCTTACAGACATAACAATAGAGTTCAGACGCCCCAGAAGGGCCTTTTGATGGTGGCAGCAAGCATGATCCATGTCTCAATACTGTCCTGAAAAGCATGCTGGGAGTCTGCCCGCTCTAGCACCAACTAATTAGACCACCATAATAATCAGAGCTCCTGGAAGCAGTGCATCATGGGAAACGCTTACACTATTAGCCCCGCTGGTTTGAGTTCATCTTAACAATTCGCAGGAGTCACATGACACGCGCCGCACGGATCTCATCCGCGTTATTCGACTCCGCTGTCGGTTCTTCATAATTTAACCGGGAGAGGAAAAAATATTCAAATCATATGTAATTGTTACATCGCAATAGGGAAATTAAGCGACATGCTACAAGGGGCTGCTCCAATTACTGGCCTCGTTTAAAGCAATTGAAACGACTTGATGATATTATAAAAGTTTAATGTCTGTAAGTGGAGCTATAAACGTGCAGAGCAGTGAAGGTAGCTGCTGGAGTATTCATTTATCACAGGGACTTCTGTGCGAATTATGTTCGTTTGCTGGAAACGGGTGCAGTTGTATGAGATGTTACCTGTGATGTTGAGACGCTTCTGTCAGTGGTCCTATATACACTGCAAAAAATGACTTTCTTACTTAATATTAAAAAAATCTGCCAATTGGGTAAGCAAAAAAATCTTAAACACTAAATTCAAGAAAAAAAATCAAGAAAAATTTGCTTAACCCATTGGCAGATTTTTCTGCTTGTTTCTGCACAAAATCACTTAAATTTGATTTAAGAATTTTTTAAAAGCAACTGTGCCACCTAATACACTGCAAAAAATGACTTTCTTACCTAGTATTTTTGTCTTGTTTTCAGTAAAAATATCTAAAAATTCTTAAACTAAGATGTATTCTCTTGATGAGCAAAATGACTTAAAGGGATACTTCACCGATTTAGCATTCAGCTTTGTATCTGTAGAAACCCGGCAGTATTACTGAATGACCATGTTTCCCTCCATCATTTCCCCCTGAGAGGAGAGATATCTGCATTTTGGTTCTGCAAAAAAGTCCTCCGATGATGCAAAAATCGTCATATTACATCATCGGAGGACTTTTTTGCAGAACCAAAATGCAGATATCTCTCCTCTCAGGGGGAAATGAGGGAGGGAAACATGGTCATTCAGTAATACTGCCGGGTTTCTACAGATACAAAGCTGAATGCTAAATCGGTGAAGTATCCCTTTAAATTAAGAGAATAAGTCTAGTTTTTATACAAAAATATAATCTTTAAGTAAATTAGTGCTTAAAACAAGCTGCCAATGGAATAAAATTTTTTTTCTTGAAATAAGTTTTTTATAAACAGAAGAAGAATTTTCTTATTCCATTGGCAGATTTTTTTGCTTGTTTTAAGCACTAATTTACTTCAAGTTTATAATTTTGGTCTAAAAACTAGACTTATTTGCTAGGTCATTTTGCTCATCAAGAAAATACATTTTAATTTAAGAATTTTTAGATATTTTTACTGAAAACAAGACAAAAATACATTTTTTGCAGTGTATAGACGGCACAGTTGCTTTTAAAAAATTCTTAGATCAAATTTAAGTGATTTTGTGCAGAAACAAGCAAAAAAAATCTGCCAATGGGTTAAGCAAATTTTTCTTGATTTTTTTTCTTGAATTTAGTGTTTAAGATTAAGATTTTTTTGCTTACCCCATTGGAAGATTTTTTTTGCTTGTTTTTGTCACGGTTTCAACCGTGCTTCTGTTGTCTCTGTTCTGATTGTTGTCATCTGGACTTTTCCCTGATTACCAATCATCACACCTGTTATCAATTAGTCTTTGTGTATATATCCCGGTCACCTGTATGTTCAGTTGCTGGATCGTTGCCTCAGTTTGTGTCCTTACCACAGTGTATGTCTTGATCCCTGTTTCTGCCTATTTACTTATTTATCGTGCCTTGTTTTGTTTCCTGTTTATTTAATAAATGTTATTTATTTCAAACTTTGCGTTTGCATCCTCTAACTTGTTCCGGGGACGTGACAGTTTTATGCACAAAATCACTTAAATTTGATATTTTTGGTCTAAAAACTAGACTTATTTTCTTGGGTCGTTTTGCTCATCAAGAAAAAGCATCTTAATTTAAGAATTGTTAGATTATTTTACTGAAACAAGACAAAAATACTAAGAACATTTTTTCTTGAAAATAATTTTTTGCAGTGTACAGTGTTTCGTTTACAGCATTGAGATAAAGAAACCAGATTTGTGACTCTGGACCACAACACCAGTCTTTTATACATCATCTGCAGGCTAAATAAATAAGGTTTCCAAATTCCATTAATGTATGGTTTGTTAGGGATAATATTTGGCTAAGATACACATATTTGAAAATCTGGAACCTGGGGGTGCAAAAAAAATCTAAATATTGAAAAAAATCCCCTTTAAAGTTGTCCAAATAAAGTCTTTAGCAACATATTACTAACAATATATAAAGTTTTGATATATTCAAAAAAGGAAATTTGATCTTTACTTAATATTTTAATGATGTTTGGCATAAAAATCTATAATTTTGCCCCATACAATGTATTTTTGGCTATTGCTACAAATATACCGTGCTACATATTACTGGTTTTGTGGTCCATGGTCACATTTTTACATTTTTGGACTGATTATAGAGCTAGACGATATTGTCCAAAATTCATATCTTGGTAATTTTGGGATGAATGGTGATAATATATGTTAATATCTCAGTGTTTTAAATGTTTACAAAAAATGTTTTAAAATCTTATGTTTGACCGATATAGACTATATCTTGTATCCCACTGGGGAAAATGACCGGTATAGGCGATTTCATCGCGCACACGTGCGTTGTCATCTGGTCGGAACTTTACTTACAGTTTCTGTTTGTTTATTGGTCTGACTAGTGGCTAAAATGAACTTTGGAACAAATACCTCATCGAAAATAACAAATGTTTTGGTTTCCTAAAGACTACGGGAAACAGCGATTTATACATTATAGTACACATTTTACACAGCAACGTTAGCTCAGTGTCGTTTTTTATACACTTTAGCTATGAAATATGAACTAAGGTAATCTACTTGTTGTTTATTTAGCTTGTTATCAGAAATTAACTACTGTAAATGTTTTTTTGTTTGTTTTTGATTCTTAGTTTACCGGAAGTTACGTTTGTTCCACGAAAGCCGCTTGTTTATGTTGTTACTGCTGAAACGTCTATATTACCAAAACTCAATATACTGCCCAGCTTTAGCACTTGCACACAAAGGTCAGTTTTAGGGATTGCCAGGGTGTTGCTAGGTGGTTGCTAAGGTATTCTAGATGTTTGCTGATTGGCTTAAAGGTCCAAGTTAAAGGGGTCATAATATGAGATTTTTTAAGATGTAAAAGAAATCTTTGGTGTTCCCAGAGTGAGTATGTGAAGTTATAGCTCAAAATACCATATTGGTAATTTATTATAGCATGTTAAAATTGCAAATTTGTAGGCAAAAGTGTGCCGTTTTTGGGTGTGCCCTTCAAAAAATCCAAATGAGCTGATAAAATCCAAACACTGATCACAATGATGGTGGTTTGTTATAAATAAAACTCAGTTGTGCTGTCAATTATTTTCTCTTTCTCTCTGCACTAAATGTCAGTGGCGTGGTTGGATAGTGCAGATAAAGGGGGCGGTATTATTGTAATTCGCCTTGCTACCTACCTCACAAAACAGGCGAAATCTGAAAGACCTAATTTTTCACATGGTTGCAGAAAATGGCTTACCCAAACAAAGTTACTGGGTTAAACTTTAATATATTTTCTAGGTTGATAGAAGCACTGGGGACCCAATTATAGCACTTTAACATGGAAAAAGTCTTCACGCTATGACCCCTTTAAAGAGGACATTCCTGAGTCAATAGGAATCTGGCATTTTTTATTCTTATTTCTTTCAGGTCTGGAATAAACGCAACTTCTGGTAGACGTTCACAAAGAATCAATAAAAACCAGGGCCGGATTATCCATAGACGGGATTTGGGCGAGTGCCTTGAGTAGGGCACCAGGCAATAGGGGGGAACCAAAATTTGCGACCAAATTTTTTTTTTACAAGTACTCGCGTATATGCGTATATATCACACGTGACAAATATTGAATGCGCGATCGGGTTTTAACCGCTCAATTGCATGACGCGTCAATCGTTTACTGTCACCATGCACTCAGTTGAGTCTACGCAGCCCCGGGTCAACACATCTCACTCAGAACCGCGAGAAGACGCGCACACGCGGTTTTAAAATTAGACATTGCAGAGATGAGCGATAAAGAGAGCGGGACAACTTTTAGCCTACATTAATACCAAAAACATTATAGATGAGAATAAATGTCTATACATCAGTGCCCAGTTAAGGAAAACTGGATAAAAGATGAGAAACATGTAAAGGATACAAGTATACAAGTATAAGTCCCTAACCCTGAAGTTTGCCTTAGAGATCGCCACTAAAAATAGAATAGAGCCCTTTATTTATTGTTGTACTTTCTGCTACGGTTTCTGCTTGTGTGCAAGTGTGTACTCGGTCATGTCTGCTGTCGGGTTTAACGTGTCAGTAGCTCCACACTTTAGAGTATTGATCTGTCCCGGCTCTGTCATGTGAATCCTGCTGAGAAGTGCTCGTGTTTCTCCGACAACTGTGGCCAATCTGCCAGGCACCCTGGTTTAGAAACCTCAGTCATACGAGAGGTCAGACTGTGTCCCGAGGGGAGAAAGTCTATGATCGGCCATAACTTACAATATGAAGGACTATTTCTGTTTTTCAAAATGTACAGAGGCAGAATTATGTATGTCGTCCATGCAAAGGCCGTGCCAGTAGGTAGGAATCGTAATTATTCTGCCATTAATGTTATGCCATCTTTTAAGATCATAACATGTACAGTTTACAGAGAAGGTTATGTCATAATGCATTGTGACAAGTTCGGTGAAATATGCAAGATTTCCTATGTAGGCAATAGGCAGCAAGACAGCATTCTAGCTTTTCTAACAGAACTAGTTTGTCTCATACATTCAGCCTATACCCCAAGGCTAAAGCAATCAAACCTAATGTCAATGTATTCTCTCTCTCTCTCTCTCTCTCTCTCTCTCTCTCTCTCTCTCTCTCTCTCTCTCTCTCTCATGCACGCACACTTCCCAGGTAACATCTAGAAATAAGCGGTTTAACCTCGGTTTAAGCACAAGATTTGCTATTTACAGTCTGATTCTATGGAAACTCACTTGTGTTTATCAGTGACATGCCTGACACATCATGTTAATCATCACAGTAATCATATTTAAACAGAAACTCATTACATACATGAGAAATGAGACTGTAGTTCAGCACAGTGATGGATGTGTCCTAAGGTGCTGCATACATTTCCCAGATGCTGTTGGGATGCCATGACTACATTACCAAGAGCCTGTGATGCAAGACTTTAGTGTACTGGAGCTGGATTTAAGTCATTTCAAAATAATCACAAAGAAATTATTTGAGGTCAGTGCACATGGACGGCACTTTTCACAATGTATGCATGTACTCTGTCTCTTTTTCTAATTTTTTGCAATGCATTGTACACTGCAAAATAATTATTTTCAAGAAAATATTTTCTTAGTATTTTTGTCTTTTTTAGTTAAAATATCTAAAACTTTTTTAAGATGCTTTTTCTTGATGAGCAAAACGACCCAAGAAAATAAATCTAGTCTTTAGACCAAAAATATCAAATTTGTGCATAAACAAGCAAAAAAATCTGCCAATGGGGTAAGCAAAAAATCTTGAACATTTTTCTTAAACACTAAATTCAAGAAACATTTAAGAAAAAATCAACATGATCTCACAAAGTTCCGTGGGATAGTCACAGAATTTTTTGCTCATTTTTTTGTGGCATTCTCACGGATCTCCGCATATTTCCGTGGCCCTGCCACAGACTTTCTTTTCCGTGGCATTCTCACGGATTGGTTAGTAAACTGCTTTTTCCTATTTTCAAACCATTGTCGCTTCGGTTTAGGGGTTAGATTTGGTGTTTGCGTTAGTATGTCACTTTAAGTATTGGTTTATACAATTTTTTCTGATGTATTCTTTTATATTTTCTAAACTTTAATTAATTGTCGCCTGGCGTTAAGGTTAGAGTTGGGTTTGGGTAGGAATGTCATTTTATGTAAATCTAACCCTAAACCGAAGCGACAATGGTAAGAAAATAGGACAAAACAGTTGAGTAACCAATCCGTGAGAATGCCACGGAAAAGAAAGTCCGTGGCAGGGCCACGGAAATATGCGGAGATCCGTGAGAATGCCACGGAAAAATGAGCAAAAAGTTCTGCGACTATGCCACGGAAATTCGTGAGATCAGGTTGGAAAAAATTGCTTACCCCATTGCCAGATTTTTTTGCTTGTTTTATGCACAAAGTCACTTCAATTTGATATTTTTGGTCTAGACTTATTTCCCTGGGTCGTTTTGCTCACCAAGAAAAAGCATCTTAAGTTAAGAATTTTTGATATTTTTACTAAAAACAAGACAAAAATACTAAGAAAATGTCTTGAAAATATTTTTTTGCAGTGTAGCAGTACAGGCAAATATGTGAAAACAAGGACTGTGAAATATATTTAATATATGTTACTGTGAGATGCATTAGCAAACCAGCACTTGTATCAGAGTTTTCTGTACACCGTAAAAAAAATTGCTTATGCAGCTGTTTGCCAGTAACTAGCTGTAGTGTTAAATGTATGTTATTTACTGGCAACAGTTTGTTAAAAGATAAATGAACATAAAACATTAACAAGTCTTTGTCTTTATAGAATAAAACTATAAAATAACAGCCTCCCGCAAAGCATTCTGGTAACAAAAAATCCTCAACTTTTTTCTAGATTTTTCCTTCAGATTTTGGTTCCCGGAATGCTTTGCATGAGTATGTTATTTTAGTTTTATTCTGTAAAGATAAAGACTTGTTCATGTTTAATGTTCATTTAACTTTGAGCTAACTGTTGCCAGTAAATAACATACATTTAAATCTACAATAGGTTGCCAGTAATACTGTAATTTTTACAGAAATATTTTACAATGTACACAAAATGGGTAAAAAATGGGTGACAAAAAAGTAATTTAACCTACGCTGGGTTGTTTTAACCCAAAATGCTATTTTTAGTCATTATCGGTCTAATATAAACATTATTATTTTACAATATAAACATTAACGGTTGGTTTCCAGGACAGGGATTAGACTAGTCCTGGACTAAAAAAAAATGCTGTCCAAACTGGAAACAACTTGCACTGACACATCTTAAAATACATCAATATCCTTTGTTTTGCTTCAAAATGCACAAAAGTTGAGAGCGTGATGGGATCGGCAAATGACCTCTAGTCAGGATTCGAACTCAGGTTGCCAAAATGTTGGAGCACTGCCCACTACACCATCGGTTCAGACAAATATAAACATTATAAACCTGTTTTTTTTACTTTTGACCTGATGGTGTGTTGAAAATAACCCACAGTATATATATTAGCAGTAGGGGGCACAAACTAACGTGGGGTTAGTTATAACACAGACCGTTTACATTTTTGCACAGGGTAGAGTGAGTTGTTTTTTACGTATTGTTTTCACGCTGCCAAAAGACGTCCCCCGCACATTTATGGAAAGGTATGATGTTTTTCCATAGAGTTATTGATGAAAAAGTGTTTTGGTGGCATGTAGGTAAAATAAATTTTTTTCGGTTTATGAGTTGGGTGTGTAAGATACCAAACACAATCTTATGTCATCTTAATCAGTGTCTTGTTGACTAAAACTAACACTCAGTGGGGTTAATTGTAACACTGTGTTATATAACTAACCCCTCAGCACTAACGATATGAAAACAGATAACGTTAGCGTAATTCTTGCCGTTGTTTTAAATGTGCTACACATGAATGATTGCTGGCTGTCAACAAAATAAATGTGCCTGTCTTATCAAAACTTGTGTGTCAAAATGTCATTTTGTTCATATCTTTAATATTGATTGAATAAGGTCATGTCAAAGATTAAAATCATAATGAAATGAATGGCTAAAATCAGACTTTCATTTTCATTATCTCAGAATTTGATTTTAAAACGTTTGTATGGTTTTTACAGACTGAGTCACATATAAAAAATATTTTTTGTCATAATTGTGCTGCTTTTTCTCACATATTTAGACATTTGTATCCATTTAAAATTGAACTATTGTTAGATGAGGGATGAATAGTGTAGATACCTGTATATTATAGAAAGATATATAAACAATATCCACTTCAATATAGACAAAATAGTATTGAAATATTTGCCTGCAAACTTAATTTTTAGCAAATGTTACAACTAACACTTATGGGGGTAAGTTGAACGTTTGCACTTCTGTCACGTTTGGTGTAATTGTCCAAGAGTGGTAATTACTAGAAACAAACTTCAAGTGTTCATTTGTCGCAGAGATTTGTGTTGCTTGTGTAAAAATATAATTAATCAAACTCAAATCTTTTTTTAATGATTCAGCCAAAACCAAAAAGCGTTAGGCTGTGCGCCGCTCTCCCCTATACTGTAAAAAATAATTTGTAGGATTGAAATAGGAACATTAAAGCAAATACTCATATCAAAAATGTAAGTTGTTAATTACCGATACTAACTGTATTTAGTATATATATTAATGACTTTAATAATAATAATTTTATTAGTTTATAAAAACTTACATTATGCTTTCTGCAACTAATAAGAGTGTGTGATATCATCTACATGTAACACATTTTCAATGACGTAGAATTTCCCCAAAAATCCTGCAGAAAATGTGAATATCATCAGCAGATTCTTTTAGGGCCTGTTCATAGTTGGGATATCATAGTGAAATATTTTTCAACATAAACACAAAGCACATCACATAGTAATAATCAACTCTTAAATTATAAGTAGGAACTTCCCAGGAGAACCTGAAAGCAGCTTCAGAAATGGGAGATGTTTCTGCGTGAGGAACATTATATCAGTACCATAATGTCCATGCAGCTGCTGAGGTCTGTCTTGATCATCATCAAGCTGTGTGTGTGTGTGTGTGTGTGTGTGTGTGTGTGTGTGTGTGGAGAAAGAAAGCAAAAGATCAATGAAAAGGGAAGTGCAGAGATTAAGAGAGATGGACAGAGTGAGAATAGAGGAGATTAATCTGAAACCGGAACGAGGGATTTGAAAAACGAGCCTCCGTGTAGCGACACGTTAGGCTGACAGAAAATATGTGAACGCTGAAGTGCATTGACGTTGAGTGGATGTCACACAGCTGTGGGCATCCCAGATCACCTTCATCACGCACACACACATATACAGTACAAGTTAAATGTTTGGATACACCTGATTGAAACATTCTTTTTCATGATGATCTAAAGAGGGTTATGCCTAAATGTTTGAATTAAAATTGTTCAAATATTTCAGTTTAATGTTAAAGAAAAGTTACCATACCAACCCAGAAACACTTTCTTATTAACTGATATAATACTGGATATCAATTCACCAATCATTAAATTAAAGTGGCCATTATTGTAATGATTCATTGATTTAAGGTAAAAACAATCAGTACTGTGTGTAAAAAACACCCTCACCAAGTAGTTTCATCCTTTAATGAGACACGTGAGATTTTACTTTAATGATTTGAACATTTCTGATGGCAATCGTGCAGAAATGTTCTTGAGAAAGACTTAACAATACATTTATAAATAAAATACAATTGTAGGTCAATTCAACCTTCTATTTCAAATTTTGACTTGTGATAAGTTGATATAACTTAACAAATTAAGTTAAACAATTTAAACTTGTTTTTATAAGTTAAAGTAACAAAAAATATACAGTACTGTGCAAAGTCTTAGACCACCATGCACTGAAAAAATTATTCATTCAATTTACTCAGTTTTTTTAAGGTAAGTGGCAATCAATTTATTTAAGCTACATTTACTAACAACAAAAACAATTGGTAAAATAAAATTTAAAAAAAGCTTTTATTTAAATGTAGCTTAAATAAATTGATTGAAACCACTTAAATAATTAGTTTTGGTGTTTTTGCAATGTTATAGTGATCATATATAATTGTTTCTTAGTCTCTTTAATAGAATACATCTGGAAAATACAGGAAATATGTATATAGTATTAAAAACTGTATACAAATTTTAACTAATGTGCAGGATCTCTTAAACCTAAATAAAATTAAATCCTAATTACTAATTTTAAAGAAATTCGTCTTTTTACTTAATTCTGCTCAAGATGTGTTTAGTGTCAAGTGAGGTCACACTGAACACTGATGATGCCTTAAGAAGACATTTAGTCCTGAAAATGTAATGTTTTATTTTTTTTTGTACATATTTCCTGTATTTTCTGTTTGTATCTTATAAAATAGATTGAAAATAAATATAGATGGACATTAAAACTTCTAAAACAACAAGTCTGGTGGTGGTGGCCTAAGACTTTTACACAGTATATGTACTTTGAATCACTGCAAAATTTGTTTTATTGCCTTAACTATATAGCATATAAACAACAGCAACATTAAAGAACATGTAGGCATACTTTCTATGCAGTTTTGTTTTTCTTTTCACCGCATGACATGTTTGTCTTTACCAGTCAATGACACATGAGATATAGCTTGTGCTCAGACATAAAGATACATAGCTCAACCAGCGCTGATAGAGATCTTCTACTTCCACTGTCTTTAAACTTTAAAAGGATGGATGTTTCATTGCATATGTCTGCGACGACCTGAAACCGCAACCCATCATTTCCTGTAATAAATGATCTTTTTAAATCAAGATAATGTGGCTCAGCTTGTCAGACGAGTCCAAAATACCTTGACAAAGTTCAGGACAGGTAACAAATGTCCTTTCTGTTTCCATGATCTCCATACATCAACTGTTAAGTGTGAACGATATTAATGTTGGCCATCATCAACTACAGCTGTCATTTTTATGTGGACAGTTTAGTAAATTTGCCTCTGTTGTTTCAAAACCATATTGTTTTCTTATTTAAAACGCAAATGATGTCTTAGGTTGGACCTTTTTGAACATATTACCATGCGACGAAACCAACAAAAATCTTCCAACATAAAAAACACTGTGTTTACTGTAGTTAACTGTACAGTGGCGGCTCGTGATTGCTCTTCCGAGGGGCACAAATTCAAAATAAGTGTTGGGAGTGTCATGTGTGTTGCTCATGTTTTCAAAATATGTGTTTGTTGCGTCATGTGAACCATGTGCATCATGTGTTTTGTCAAAATAAGTGCCTGCTGTACATGCAAAACACTCTCTTAAAAGTAAAATCTAATTACGCATGAGATTATGCTAGTATCTGGCAAACGCGAGTGTCTCTTTTATCATAAACCCTTTAGACGCGATTGCAGCAGGCACTTATTTTGACAAGACACGTGATGCACATAGGATCACTCGACACGCCGAACGCATATTTTGAAATGATGAACCACACACATGATGGGCTACATAAATGTTGTGAACTTCGCATCATTTGTCTTGAAAAAAGAAGTCACCGGCCGCCATTGGTCTATTATAGTATACCGTAGTATATTATAGTAATTACGTCGCTTTGTTAATGCATACTAGTATTAAGTACAGAAGTAAATATTGTAGTATACTTCAATATTTACTATGGTAGAAAGTATAAGTATCTTAGAATTTCACTACAGTTTCCTATAGTAAATACTAAAGTACACCACAGTATTTTTTTACGTGGTTCTAAATTTATACAATATTTGTCTTGCACAAAGCAGGCATATTTTTGTGATATTTAAAGTAATAAAATGCTGTTTTATAGTTTCTAGATGCATAATATTCAATGGATAAAATAAAAGTAAGGGGTGCGTAAATGAGGGTGAGTAAATGTAATAATTGTCCTTTTTCCATGAATTATTCCGTTAAAGAGAAGACAAAACCCCTAATAATTGAATTAGGGTAAAAATCAGACACTACTCTTTATCCCCTCCCACCCCAAGAAAGGCATGATTGATCATGTGGATGATTGCACCAAAAAATGAGGCAGCGTGTGTGACTGTTAAAGACGTCTCGAGGGAAACATCATCTCTACCTTCGGCCACTGGGTCCTTTCAGTAATGCTATCCGCACCAGAGACGTAGAAACATTGATTTAGCACTTAGCTCTCGCGTCCCCCATGAGCGCTTATCATTTCTGGCCCCTCGCCAGCATAGAGGCGTCAAACTTACTAATCGATTCGCAGAACTTTGAAGACGCGGAAAGTACCATAAGGAGGTGGGGAGGGAAGAAGACTTGTTTGCTTAGATGACAGAATGCGGTGCTTTCTGAAGAATGTTCAAGTCAGCATATGGCATGCAATTTTTTTTGTCTTTGTCCTAACCAATAGGAAAGAAATAACAAAGCTCTTAAATGTGTGTTTCATTGTTTTCTACATGTAAAGGTTCATTGTTTAACTTTTAGAAATGCAATATAATATACATAACTATATTCTCACTCTTTACATAAAGAACTGTATTGTTTTTTTTACCTTAAGGTGCGTACACACAAAATGCGAAGTGTCGCATTCCTCGCTCTAGATTACTCGCGGGATTTAACTTGGTGTCGTGCAATTTTTTCGATTGAGTTGAATATTTTCAACTTGCGCAAAGACGCATTTGAGGCAAATAAGGCATGTTTTTGAGGCAATCGCCTCTCCTAATTTGCGTCATTCGCATCGCCCTGTACGAGTTTGTGTCTATTCGCGTCTTTGTATGTAATCTACTCCCGCAAATCGTTGGATTCACGTTTGGTGTGTACGCCCCATTAGAATAAGCTGTTTTACACCGCGGGTCCCCTTACATGGTAGTCGCGTCATATATTTACAGTAGCCCTAGACGTTTACAAACATTCACAGGATTACTGATCTGACTTCGGACAGCATGAGCGCGCAGCTCTCTGCAACTGCGAGCGAAAGAGAGACAGAGAGCAGCGCATGATGCAGATGATCATATTTTAAACGCAAGAGATAGTTTGCCTCAGCTCGCTTGAAACGCCTAAACTGAACAAGTGCATGAGGATTTGTGTTCGGACTTCGGTCAGATGCGAGAGTGCGTGCACGTGAGAGAAACGTGGATGAGAGAGTAGGCTACATGTATCTTTCAGCTCCCAGTCAACGAAATGTTAACAAAACTTACAAAATAACAGTTCTACGGTTACATAAAAGTCATGTGGGAACTGCTCGGAACTGAGTGCTTGGTGTCAAATTTATTATTATTTTTTGCTGACGAAAGCAGAGTCGTGGAAAGCCTCTATGGTTTCAGTGCTTTTGAGGGGGTCTGAAATGATGGAAGGGGGTATGTCGCCCAGATTTGCTTCCCCCGGTCTGCATTTCCCCCAGACATACGTTCTTCTCACACACAAAAACAAAATTTTATTCAAAATATGTAAAATTCTGCGTTAACACTAGATTCCGTGTTAATTAGCCAATTCCGTGATTCCGTCCGCGATTCCGTGATCGCGGAAATTATAGGGCCCTACATATGCATTTTGAAATTGAGGGGAGAGCTGTTTGTTGTGATTTGCAATCTCACCACTAGATGCCGCTAAAATTTACACACAGCACCTTTAAATACTTTCTCATGTCACAGTTTAATTATGCAGGGACGACTTTAATCAATAGTAGTTTGACTTTCTCAAAAGTTTAACCCGTGTGCATTGTTCAAATTCACTACCCTTTCGTGGTGTTCGTGAATGAAAACATACACTAAATTAAAGGCGGAGTCCATGATGTTTGAAAGTCAATGTTGATATTTGAAATCACCTAAACAAACACACCTCTACCCCAATAGAATCTGGACCTTCTGTTGATAGACCCGCCCCACACATACGCAACCCGGCAAGGATGTCGGTTAGTAGACACGCTCCTTACTGCTGATTGGCTATAAGTGTGTTTTGGTAGTCGGCCCGTCTCCTTTTCCAAAGCGTTTTTCAAACATTGTGGACTCCGCCTTTAAATGGCTGTAAAAATGTATCACTTTTTTTTCAAATTATTTTGCATAAATCTGTAAATCAACCTCAGTACTGATTAGAACTACTAAATGTTTATAAAAATTCCATAGTTTTAACTCTTAAATTGCCAAGATTTTCAATATAAAAAGTGATTGTGGACTGGATTATTTTATATTTTATATATACACATCAAAGATTAGTAAAAACATTTGCTTTGATGCATTGTTAGTTTTTATGCAGCATCAGATTTTTTTCCCTCTCTCATTTACTGTCCTTGGCTGTTTTTGCCCCATTGACTTCCATTATAATGACATTTTTTGATTGCAAAGCCATGACACCATATAATCATACATTCTTGATTGTTGGTGGTTTTTCATTTTGCAAAGAGGTAAAATTGGTCATTTTTACTGTTGATCACCACGTGGCATCATTAACCCTTAAGTAGGCCTGTGCAGGGCTTTGAACCAGATTTTCCCCCAATTGGTTAGTTTCGAACAGAAACAGTATTTTAACGTTTCCGGTTTTCGGTTCCAGTTAATAACATTCCATGTCAGCTGTGGGAGACACAAATAAGTAGGCTGATCATTAGGACATTAAACTTAAATTATTAGTCTACATCATTTTCCTTAAGTCTCTAGGCTACATTATGTAAGCGGCACAACTGTAATTCTGACATGCCTACATTTGTTGAGTTCACTTAAACACGCGCACACACAGACGGAGAAGGAATGCCAAACGGGGTTTCAGGAAGAAGATGCAGCATAAACAGTCGCTCCCCATAAAGTGAAAATTACGTCGTTTTTCAGCGCTTCCTTTGCCAAATGTATTTAAATGGACTACAGTATGAGACACAGTAGCGCAACTCTATCTCAAGTTTATACATCAAGAGTTCTGATCTTCGAAGGGCATAGGAATAATCACGTTTGATTGGAGACGGACGGGGCACATTCAACCGCATGTGCGTCTGTGTGTACAGAAAATTGCTCACTTTAGTGTCTTTTTGCAGTTAAATTGTTTAAAATCACTTAAGTGTTAAGATTTGCAAGCCTTTGAAACACGTGCAAATTAACTTTCACCCTATTTAAATTTGCGTATTAATCCATGAATCGCAAGCGAGCTGAACCGTGGGTCGTGATCTGTACGAATCACGGATCAACTGCGATCCGTTACACCACTAATTAGTATTAAAAACAAACATCTTGAGATATTTGGTAGCCTACAATATTTACCTCTTATGATTGAGCATTAGAGACTGGAAGTGAACTTCATCGAGTATTGCACAGAAATCTTGTCAAAGAACGAAAAAAATAACGCTATTAACCGGTAACCATTATTTTAAATAAACAATTCTGTTCCGGAACATATATTTTTTGAAGTTTCATTGCAAAACATCAAAAGTTTCTGGTTTTTGTTTTCGTTCTGTGAATCGGTTCAAAGCCTTGGGCCTGTGCAAAAACAAAGCTTAATTTTTTGATTTTGTGTGTGTGTGTGTGTGTGTGTGTTTGTGTGTGAGCGCTCTTGCTCTTTGGCTGTCTTAATTTGAAGGCAATTTCATTTCTTCAGTGAACCTGAAGATCTCTTGACGCATCTGGAACTTAAAGCGCTAACCTTCTAGCTGCCCCACCCTCTTAAATCAATGCTGTGTTTGTTAAAGTGGTACGTTATATTAGAGTCTGGATCAACCAATGCCGTGTTTGTGGTGGATGTTTGTGTGCACAGTGGCAAACAACTATTTTGGAAACACTTGTATTTCTGATTTGTGCCAAAGTGACAAAACATAAGTTTATACCGTTGTAAAAACAGTCTTTTGGATAATGCGAAATTAAGTGTAACAGTGAGAGTCCCTTATGGGCCATATCTTTTTAAACATTCACATATTGGAAGGAGAGATACATTTCTTCACATATTTCTTCTTGTATAAGCCAAACAACCAATCAGAGTGATCGACTCCCAGACGAGCAAAACTCTGCCGATTCGACATGCTGTATTGGCCAAAAAAGATGACTGTGACTGAGCTGTACCTACCCATTATGCCTATTTTTACAAGATGTGTAGTGATAAGTCTCGGGTGTGCCCAGAATGTGTCTGTGAAGTTTTAGCTTAAAAAAACTCACAGATGATTTTTATAGCATGTCAAAAATGTCCCTATTTGGGTGTTTTTGTGTATGCAAATGAGCACCTCACTACCTTACCAAAAGAGACAGTGAGCGCTTTCCCGTAAACAATAGATCTGATTCCTGTAAATATACAATCTGAGACAATCGTATTGAGATATGGCAGACAGCATACACCTTGAGAAGGGGGAACTTTGCTATTGGTAATTTTCAGTGTGATGTCACATTAACAAGAGAATCAAAACAGCAGGTCTAATGAGACTGCTTTGGCTTAATGGGGTTTTTGGCTGGATTTTTTTTATTGTAGGGTGGTTGTGTTCAAACCATCACACATTAATGTCCAAACACCTTGTAAAAGTAGATTTTGCATAATATGGGCCCTTTAAGTCTGTGAAGTCTCATAGCGTGTCATGTTGATGTTTTTATCAGTTTGGGTGTGATAGCTGTACAAAAGGAATTCAAAGATTCCAGAGCGGTTCAGGCTTTTTAATAATGTTGGCAGTAACCCTCAAAAGCACTATGCGATGTTGTAACATTTCATATTATTTCTTCAGAGTCCATACTGCTCATAAAAAGTGTAAAATAAATGTGTTGTCAAAGATATGTGCTTTCGAGGATCCTTTATGTCCATCCTAGTTTTTCCAGTTGTGAGATGAAGTGTAAATATAAATGGTGAGATGTGCTGTGATTTAAGATTACTATATATATACAAATTTATATGTATGTGCTATACATGTACATGACCATTGAGTGAATTCTGTCTGTTCTCATTGATCTTTAATGAAGCCATAAAAGAGTCATTGATTAGTTACCATCAACCAGAATACAGCTCATTTGCTTTCAATGTCTGCAAACAAGTTGCAAATGAGTCCATGTGGAAATTAATGAACTGTACCAGACAGCAATATTGAAGGTCTAGTAGTCATATGACAGATGTACTATAGATATGGATCTTTATGTGTTGTCTCTTTGCGGCACGAAACCAGCTTAAAGTCCAGATATGGTTACAGTAGGTATTTGTATTACCTTCCATCTATTATTAAAACATCTTCTAATGGTGTTTCCAAGAGTGCGTATTTCTTGTAAAGGTTCCTATGATGTATCATTGTGTCTTATAATGGGATTTTGTCTGCGATTTCTGCTTCTGCGGCACTTTAAAAGCTCTTTCTGACAATCGCAGAATCTGATTGTTTGATTAAAAATGAGCTTCCCGTCATTTGGAGGTAAAATACTGGAAGGTCGAGGTCTTTTACCACGAAAAGGGGATTTTTGTTTGCCCGCTCTAGAATACTCTTGACTTGTCAGTGCTTGTATTTTAAAGGCATACAAAACATCAAGTGTTATTATTTTATCATTATTTACATGCATAAGTTATAGTATATACGTAGAAATAATTTGTTTTCTGTATTATTTACATTTTATATTAATGCATTTGACCCAAAGCGACTTACAAGTGCATTCAAGCTGTCCATTTTACTTCTCACAAAAAATTTGGCAAAACCATTCACTGCAATCTCAAACACCAGCTGGGTTTCCACTGCAGATTTGCGCAAAACGTTATTTTCTAAATGTCAACAAAAGGCTATTGCAAAATGACGGCTTTCCATTAATCAATTATATGCAACTAAAAACATAGCTTTTCCTTTCGCGATAAGTCATTCCAAGCATCACATTGACTGATGTTGGTTTGTTTACTAATATAATGTCCACCGCACTAGGCATTCTTTTTAACAAAATGAGACATAAATTAAAGCCTCTTATACTTAGGAGTGTCAACGTAAAGATGTTTTGTGGAGGTAATAATACATTATTTTAAATCAAAAGACATGTAGGAGTGTTTTCCAAACATTATTGGCAAGGAAAGGCTTTTATACATATTAGCAGACACGCATTGAGGTGTTTCTGGGAGTTTTTAGTATGGGAGAGCGGGGCACAACCTAATGCTTTTTGGTTTTGGCTCAGTCATTAAAAAAATATTTAGGTTTGATGAATTATATTTTTACACAACTAACACACACATCTCTGCTACAAATGAACATTTGAAGTTGTTTCTATTACTTACCATTCTTGGACAACTACACCAAACGTGACAGAAGTGCAAACGTTACAACTTACCCCATAAGTGTTAGTTGTAACACTTGCTAAAAATTAAGTTTGCAGGCAAATATTTCAATACTATTTTGTCTAAGTGGATATTGTTTATATATCTTTCTATAATATACAGGTATCTACACTATTCATCACTCATCTAACCATAATTCAATTATAAATGGATACAAATGTCTAAATGTGAGAACAATTATGACAAAAAAAAAAATTATATGTGACCCTGTAAAATCCACACTAAAGTCTTAAAATCCGAGATAATGAAAATCAAAGTCTGATTTTAGCCATTCATTTCATTATAAATTCAATCTTTGACATGACCCTATTCAATTAATATTAAATATATGAACAAAATGACATTTTGACACACATTTTTTGATAAGACAGGCACATTTATTTTTTGGCAGCCAGCAATCATTCATGTGTGGCCTATTTAAAACAACGACAAGAATTACGCTAACGTCAAACTGAGGTTTTTTGAGCCAAATGGATTTTGCATGCAACCTCAAAATCAACGAAACGTCCATTAATCTGTTACTTGTATTTTAATCTGTTAATATGCACAATATTATCAATTCTGTGCATTCATCCTTGCCACTTTTTTGCCGTTTTGATAGTGTTTTGATCATTTTACATTACTTTATTCTGGCGTCAGGCATTGCAGTCAGCGCAGCCGCAGATGTCATCAGCGTTTGATCGCGCTCACGAGCTTGGCTGTTGCTGCTGCATTTGAGGAATTAAAATGTGTACGAAACACTCACAACATTTCCAAACCCCAATCTGGTAATGTGCAGTTAACCTCCTTTGTGTATAAAATGTATGGTTTAAAATGTGACCGTCTCGACGTTATATTAGTAGAGATTTCTAGATTCATCTTCTTGGTACAACGCCAAAGTTCGGCAAAATTTACGGGGGTGTGGAATCACACGTGTTCACATATGAGGTAAAATTTAATGCAAAAATCTGTTCCTCTAATAATTTTATCTAAACATATTTTTAAAATTACATTAATTTTATAGGATAATGCAGTTGTTGTGCAAAATGCATTAATGACACCATTAAACAAGTCATTAAACAAAACGTAAATAAACAAAACATGCCGTTTCAGATGTAAATATGTCATTATTTCGATTGAATAGTATTTGATATAAAAGTAAGTCAACACTTTTATTTTGGAGATTTTTGCATGAAGGCGCTCAGATTGTTAGAAATTTAAGTACCATGGCAAAGACTGAAAGCTCTATAATATCTTGTTTTGATTTCGCATGAAATGTCTGTGAACTGTGCATAAAAAAATTGGTGCATGACGCCCCTGGTTACAATTAACCCCGCTGGGTGAAAATATTTTCAAGCCTCCCAAAAACGTTGCTAAGAGCTGCAGACTTATTTCAAAACGATGTTATTTTTTAGTCAACAAGACACTGATTAAGATGACATAGCATTGGATTTGGTGTCTTACACACCCAACTCAGAAACCGAAGAAAAAATGATAAAAAAAAATGCACTTACATGCCACCAAAAACTCGTTCATCAATAACTCTCTGGAAAAACATTAATTTGCAGGAGATCATCTTTTGGCAGTGTGAAAAAAATACCGGGAAAAAATCGTTCAACCTTGTGCAACAATGTAAACAATCCGTGTTACAACTAACCCGCGTTAGTTTTTGCCCCACGCACCCCTACATACCGCTTCATCTTAAAATAATAATTTTGTAACTTAATAGAGAAATACAAATTAAGTGTTTTCAAGCCACCTCGTCCGAGCGTAAAAACTATTTGGTGGTATATGAGAGTTTTTGTTAAATTGACGTGTTTCCATTCGCTGTATTTTCAATTCGCAATTCACGCAATTTAAAGGGTAATGTAAACGCAAATAATTTTCTTTCATGAACATGCATATCTCAAAGGAATACAAGAATGTTATAAAATAGCATTCTTGTATCCAAAACCCCCCAACAAAAGTTCAAGTGAATGCTGCTGTCAGGTGACGTTTGCCTGCCCCTGCCCGCCCCTCCCACCACCAGCACGGGTGTAAATGCACAGCCATTACTCTCCATAAAAAATGATGGATTAAAGTCTGATAGCACACTGGGCTGCGGTGCTGCTGTCTGAGTCCTGCTCATAAGAATGATGAAGTGCGCTGCGTTGCCCCGCAGCCCAAACACTGCCGTTGCTTGTGGGGGAGACGGCAGAGGAAATCGGGTTTGTGGAGAAACCGGGGCTTCCCAGATCCTCCCGCTGTAATCTCAATGTATGTAAAGGAAGTGTCGGCTTACAGATGTAGTAAATCTCATTAATAATACGTTTGGATGTAAATGATTAACGATAAAGTGCAAATAGGCCTAAACATACAGCTAATGCATCTGCAGTAAGCACAGGGATGTGGTGCATTACACCTGTTATTTGAATTTGAAGGAAGTAAAAGTGGTTTATCTTGTCAGCATGGGCGATTTAAGACAATCCTCTTCATCCGCCCAGCCTGAAGCTCTATGCTTTGTTTCTTCGCAAACATCTCCCACTGTTTGGCACCTTCGCCAAGTTTGAGAGCTTTTCGCTACTTTATGAACGAGATCATCTGCCAAGCGCTTTCCATCAAGAGGCGCTTTTATTTTTCTTATTTGTCACACGAGTGATTAATCGTCACTTGACATGGAACTGGAAGGCATGTCGAAGCAGCTCCTCTGAGATTCATACGGGTTTGCTCTTGAAGGGATATCTGACGTGAGGTTAATCTCTGTCAAAGAACCATTTACAGGGGCAAAAACACTGTTTACACAGCATGAGGGTAATTAAACAGCCATTACCTGTAAGTGCAAGTCTTTGTATAGCTGTAATTATTGTATTGTTGGAGCATCCAGTGTCAGTTAAAAGTTCCTTTAATGTGGGAGAACCTTAACCGGAAAGAAATTACGGCCAATTCACCGTGCAAATTTATGTGTCATAATATCTGAATTGAGCAGAGGGTTTATGTGGTTTATGCCAGCGGGCATGCGAATCTCTTTTCCATGATGTACAGTAAAATAAAAGCCTCCGTGTGTCATTCACCTCCTCTCACCACCATTAGCGGCTTTGAAGCGATGCGTTCACTGCAGCCATGCGTTCGGTGACGCGGCGCTCGTTCATCTCTGTCACATGACTGTGAAGCGTTTCGTCATTTCTCAGCAGATAGTTCACTCCGATCAGACCTGTTTTGTAAAGTCCCTTTTTGTATTTTCGTTGTCTGACCACGTATGACAGAATGATTCATCAATGCTTGACGTGAAGCGGGTTCGAATTTCAAGGCGAGATAAATTAACTGTTGCGTGTTTAAGTCAACATCGGTTATTGACAGCTCCTGTTTATTTGTCTTTAAAGGTGCACTTAGTCGTTAGAGTGGGGCTATTCAATTCCGATCTTGAAGGGTCGTTGTCCTGAAGACTTTGGGCAATATTTTAATGATTTAAGGGAATTGCTTAAGCGCACAGTGCACGGTCTAAACGGGCGTCTCCGAACCCACTTTTGTTAATGGCCTAAAAGGGTTGTTCCTATTCTCCTAATGAGTAATGTGTGTGTTTGGGGCGTAACGTGCAATAAACCAATGAGAGCCTCAGCTCTAATCCCCTTTAAAAGCAAGTTGTGCCTGGCGCCATGCCTAATCCCTATTTAGAAAGTGGAATTTGTAAACTGGAAAAAAGACCACCAGTTTAAGATTAATGTTAAAAAAAAAATTTGTTTTCCTTTTTATTGAAATTATTATTTTTTGAAATAAAACCTTTAAAAGCCGTTTTCTTTCAGTCATAGAAGTAAAATTAGCAGGCTTTTAATTGCTGTAAATGTATTAATATCCTACATAATCATTGTAATTCATAAAATAATTTGCAAATATGCAAGAAAAGGTTAAAAATACAAACAAGAGATAAAGAATTTACAAACGTGTGGAAAGGCGTTTCAGCACTCGGACAGCGTCATAGGTTTTTTTAAAAAGCATTGCTTAATAATGTTTTTCATCTCATCATATCCACAGGTACAGAGTCATCATATACAATAAATCCGTGGGGTAGCATTTAAAAAAACATTTTACAGATGCATTTGTTTAAAACAAAGCATTTATTTACTTACCAGGCTACAGGTAAAGCGGCTCTTTGCGCCTTCTAACGTCTCATAATTAGTCCTCATTTATGTCCAAGAGACTCAAAAGTAATCTTTTACATTTTAATCCTTTAATTTTTCATATTTAAAAGCATTTTTGTGCTGCTGCGCATCCATGTATGTGATAAGCAAACGTGCATTGTCTTCCCATTTATAGGCTTATATTTCTAACGCGCTCTTTAAATAACAAAAACATATTGCGCCATAGAGCAGGTTTTTGTTGGTCAACGGTGTAGTCTATTTTAGTTGACTCAAAATAGCAACACGTCAACAAGACCAGAACGCCCAAGGGCGCAAATGCATTTGCTATTTAAACAACGTGGCGCTAAACGTGAAAATTATAATTGCGCTGGATTGAAACAAGCAAAAGACACTTGCGTCGCACATTGCGCTGCATTCCGCTGCATTGCGCCTGGTGTATGATAGGGCTTTTTAGCTCCAACCCAGGGTTGCCAGGTTTTCATTCCAAAACTAGCCTGATCGCTTATCAATGGGGGTCCTCAAGTAAAAATCGCATTTCTGGGGTAAACCTGCGGACATGAAAAACAGCCCACGGCAACTGTGTTAAAGTAGCCCAATTCTGCGGGAAAACCGCAGGCTTGGCAACCTTAAGTCAACACACCTGAAGAAGCTAATCGAAGTCTACAAGATTATTTAAAAAAATGACAGGCAGGTGTGTCCGATTAGGGTTAGAATTAAACCCTGTAGGACACCGGACCTTCAGGACCCAAATTGAATAGCCCTATCATAAGGTGACAAAACAATAAGCATCTGTAGCCTCCCCTGCACAAGTTAAACAGACCTGGGCTGCGTCCGAAATCACATACTGTGACAGCAGGTACTGAATTAGATGAAGACCATTAAAAACAGTACGTATTATATATGCATAGTATCTCATGTTGATACATCACGTGACATGTGTCATAGTAACTGGAATGAGGTTAAACGAGTGCAATTTAAAGGTGGGGTGTGTAAATTTTGAAAAACACTTTGGAAAAGGGAGTCAGGCTGACTATCAAAACACACTTGTAGCCAATCATCAGTGAGGGGCGTGTCTACTAACCGACATCGTTGCCTGGGTTGCGTATGTGTGGGGCGTGTCTATCAAATGAAGGTCCAGATTCTATTCCGGTAGGGGCGTGTTTGTTTAGGGGATTTTAAATATCAACATTGGCTTTCAAAGATCATGCACCCCGCCTTTAACCACAAGGAACAGCTGTTTAATATATGTTTTTGGATTTAAATAGAGCCGCGTTACCGCTTTTGGACATTTTTCGATAACATATTTACTCTTCTTCTTCTTCTTTTACTATGTGATTGCAATTAGCTGTATGGCCACCGACTAAAATAAAATATGTTTACACTTTTCAGACAAATCTGGGAATATTAAGCTAGGGCAGGACACGATTTTTTTTACATAAAAAATAACACTTAATATTCATGGACTGCTTTGTATTTTGCAAAAACTGATTTGAGGAAACATAATATCTTTCCATGCATTCTTGTATACAGCAATAAAAGACGTGATAAATTCTGCTTTAGATCCATCAGCATCACGCAGTGCCGTTGGCAGGCTGTAATGACAAACGTCAACATGGATGTATCTCATCAAAGTCTGAATTATATTCTGGGAAAAACAGAGTCTGTTAAAGTCTGATGAGTGATCTTTGTACATCCATATACACATACAGATCTGCTTTGAACTTATTCCATATGTGCGTGTATTCATTTGGACACATTTATTTCGACATGTTTAAATAGCCAGTCCTCTCTGGGGCCATTCTGTTAACTTTCTGTTTGAATAGAAAAAGGCTAAAATCTCAGTGATCTTTCAGTATTATGTGCCAAACCACATATTATATAATTATAATAAATTATAAAGTATTGTTTTACAGACTGGTTAAGCAAATGACAGTTTTTTTTCATGGCGACTTTAATGAAATATGGAGCCCCTAAGGGGACATGGAGAAAAAATGAAATAAAGTTTCATGTGCGCACGTGAAAGTTTCACGTGTCTACGCGATAGTCTTTTAAAAAATATTCTGCACATGAAAGTATCACGTGAGCACACGAAAGTGAACTTTAGATTTTTTTTTACTCCAGTGTTACCTTAGGGGCTCGGTAAAGGAATATTCCACTTTCCTGGAAAAAAAACAACCCTGATAATTTACTCTTCCTCGTGTCATCCAAGATGTTTGTCTTTTTTTCTTCAGTTGAAAAGAAATTTCGACTAAGTAGAGTAAGTTTTTTAAGGAAAACATTCCAGGATTTTTCTCCATGTAGGGGATTTTAATTGACCTCAACAGTTTACAGTTTCAATGCAATTTAAAATTGCAGTTTTAATGCAGCCTTAATTGAGGCATAAGAGTCATATCTAGCAAAACGGTCGTTATTTTCGCAAAAATAATAGAATAAAGTATGCACTTTTAAACCACATCATCTTGTCTTGCACTAGCCTTGTTATGCGCGAGCGTGACCTTACATATTACGTAATCACGTTGAAAGGTTATGCATGACGTACAGTATGTGAAACTACCTCTCCAGTGTTTACAAGTTTGGTGAAAGAGGACCGTTCTGATGTTGTTGTATGCGGAATAAAACTAATTAATGTCTTTGTGTCGTCAATGTTTTTATTGGTTAAGATGGTCCTCAAGTGTGCATTTTACATATGCAATGTGTGACCTTTCGACATAATTACGTAATACGTAAGGTCACACTGGCACGTCATACAGCTAGTGCAAGAGAAGTTGTGGTTTAAAAGTACTTTTTTGCTGAAAATGCAGATTGTTTTGCTAGATAAGACCCTTATGCCTTGGTTGGGATCATTTAGAGCACTTTGAAGCTGCGTTGAAACTGCAATTTTAAAACTGCAAACTAGGGCTGTAACGATTCAATTCTTTGTTTCATGCACAGCTTGTGTGTGTACTACAGCATTTGGTCAGTAGGAAGTCCTTATCAATCTAAAATCATTACAAGTCAGAGTCGTTTATAACGTGCATTTAAAAAGCAACACTCGTTAAATAAAAATCATTCAAAATATTCTTTATTATCATGAAAATACCTGAAACAATTTGATGAACAGCGATATAAATATTCCTGCAGACATTTCCTGGAATAGTGTTCGTAATACTACTACTTCTGTGGCATAAAGGGAGTTTCTGCACGAGAGCGCCCCCTGGCTTTAGGATGTGCCAAGATTTCATCGTAATTTATTAAAATTCATTCATTGAGAAAACCCGCATTTGCACGAATAATCATTACAGCCCTACTGCGAACCTTTGAGGTCCACTATATGAAGAAAAATCCTTGAATGTTTTCCTAAAAAAAATCATTTCTTTTCGACTGAAGAAAGAAAGACATAAACATCTTGGATGACAAGAAGGTGAGTAAATTATTGTTTTTTTTTTATGAAAGTAAAGTAATCCTTTAATGAGGTTCAAGAAAAAAGTCCAATGATCATTGCCAAAAAGGCAAACTAAATTTAAATTGAGTGATATAATGACTAAAGGGCCGTTCACATTATAATGATAACTATATAAGCGTCCACATCACCGAACGATAACGATACCTTTATGCAAATTCGCTCACGTGCACGGCACTAGCGCAAATCACTTGCCTTTAATATAGCATATTTCTTTTAATAAAAACTTTTGCAATTGTTTATTTAATACATTTTTAATTTACACAGCAGGTAACCAGCAGATATCCTCAACATGCTGCATTTCACGTAACTCTAAACAGTGAATCTAATAGTTTGTGTAATCTCTCACCTTTTGGCGTAGTTAATGTAGTAGAATAAAAAGCATTACGCAGTCAATTTTACAGCAACTGGATACCTGAGATAACTGGATACCTGAGATAAGCAATGTGCTTCACTGTCATTTCAAGTGCGTGTACACTTAAAGTTCAAATAGATTCGATTGGCTGTCAATGGATTATGGTTCATTAGATGGGGGGGAATCGATTAGAAAGTGATCCTAACGATATTGACTTTTATATCGTTATAGGTATGGTGTGAACTCTGCTATTCTCTTTAATATAACATTTTTTTAACTACATTTTTTATAAATACAGTTATCGTTATAATGTAAACGGCCCTTTACGTTTGTTCAGTTGTCCATTTATGTTTTAACAAGTGCTGTCTTTTCCACATTTTTTCTTTCTTTATCCAAGTCAGTTTAGTGTCCTGATAACACAGAAACTTATAATTGGAGTTTTTTTGTCAAAACTCTGGAAGTGATCAATCTCTGACTTTCTGCTTGGGTACAAACAGTGCAAGATTTTGTTCTTCTGGCAGGTGTTAATGAGCAGAGGAGTGATGAGAATCAGTGAAGAGGAAGGACTGGATGGACGTCATCTCGTGCACAGACTTCCTGAAGCTGTCAGACAGAATCTCCTCCACTCTTTCCCATTGTGTTGAGTGACACGGTGTCTGGACGCTCCGTAAGTACGTGCGGGTGATAAAGTTTGGCCTCTTAAAGGCCGTCGTCTGCTCCACACCAGACAATAGCTGAGATTAAAGCAATAGAAGCAGACAACACTAGAGTTCATGTTAATATTTGGAAAGTTGATTTGTGACCCAGTCTCTGAAAACCCAGTCATTTTTTGTGTGATTTACATAAAATCATCTTACATAATGTAAAGATCATTCTCTTAAACCTGTAAAATAATATCTTATATAATTAATCTGACTAAGGTCATGTCAAAAATTGAAATTAATGAGTAAAATCAAACTTTGATGCTCCAAATTTTATCATTCGATTATAAGAACTATGAATGTCATTAGTCCCTTTCACACATACAGTCTTTACTGGTAATTTACTGGTAAATTGCCGTTAACATGTCATGTGTGAACAGAACCTTTCTGGTAAATCAGTGCTCCCAATTTACCAGTAAGACAGGTTGTAAGATTACCAGTAATTTACCGGTAAGCGCTGTGTGTCAGCTTCGGGCCAATCATAGCGTTTTAATACAGATGACGCGTTTACCCCCGCAGTGTTTACTGACGTTTCCACACACGCTGCTTGAAAGTTGAGCACACCTGAAGTTTACGTCCACATTTCTTCACCAAAGTTGTTTAAAACAGCTTACCGCCGAATTGCCGACGTCCTTAGCACGTCCTCTGTGAAGCCTAACGTGCAAACAGTAGTGTTGTTAAAAACGCATTTTCGGTTTGACGTCGTCTCATTCAATGTTGTTTGGTCATGAGCAACTTCGCGACTGTTTACCACAGACGTGAAAACAACAAAATGCGTACCGTGGTTATGAACGACGTGGATTGTTTACAAATACAACACTGAGCTCGCCGCGTGCTACAGGTACTTCCGCTTTCTCAACGAATTTACCGGTATTTTGATACTGATGTGTGAATGATGTCTTACTGGTAAAATAACGGAACGCCACTGCGTGTGTGAACAGCACATTTTTGTATTTACTGGTAAATTCATTCTGGTAAATTTATGGTAATTTACCAGAATTACTATGTGAAAGAGGCTATTGTCTGACTGCTATATTTATATTTATGCATTTGGCTTTTATCCGAAATGACTTATAGTGCACCGAGTATTTCTTACGTATATCAGTATGTGTTTTCTTTGGGATCGACTCATGACGTTTGTGTTGCTTACACCAGAGGTTTTCAAACTTTATGATGCCAAAGACACCCAAATACGATGAATCTTTTGTAAGGGCCCCTACCTAAAATATATATCAATTTATATTATTTTATGTATAAAGAATTTACATTTGGATGAATGCTGGAGATAAAACCTTAATGGTGCGTTCACACCAAATGCGAATAAACTATTAAGCGCAAGTGATTTACATTTTAAGTCGATACAAAGCATCCTGCAATGCAATTTGCGCAAATTAGTTGGTGTGAATGACGCGATTCGCGCTAATGAGGCGGTGCGAATGACACAATTCCCTGCGAATTGAGCATTTCGGCCGTTTAACGCAAGTTGAAACATTTGAACTTTGACGGATATTAACCAATTATCCAATCAGGAGCTTGCTCTAGTAGTGACATGATTACGACGTAGCGAGCGGAGGCAGAAATACGAAACAACAGTTGAGGACAAAATCATTGTCGCTGTTTGTGGACACTCGGAGCTGTACGACACATCTTCGTACTTTATAGAAACATGATTAAAAAGAACGTCGGACAATCTGGTAAGCTGTAAAAAACTCTTCCAATTTGATTTATTTATTTATTTATTTATTTATTTATTTATTTATTTATTTATTGTGGTAGTCAATTTTAATTTTGTGGCGGACTGAGAAATAACTTTAAATGAATGTATGGGGATGTATAACATTCCAACAATGCTCTCACTTTTATGATGTCACAGCAGTAGGCAGCGTAAATATAACGACCCGCCTATAATCCCTCCCACTCAGAAGTGTTACTAAACTCAATACGATTAAAAAAGTGCCATGTTTGACATAAAAAAGGACTGTAATATTAAAACAAACTAGAACGATTTTAAAAAAATTAATTATACAATTCTGGAATGTATGTGGCAGGAAATAAGAAATAAACACCTAATAAAAAATGTCCTTGTCTTTTTACAGAAACACTTGCTGCATTGCTCTGAGGCTTTGTCCTGATGTTGGAGGTGTGATAAATCCTGATTGGTTGTCTGGCTGTATCTTTGTTAGGTGCCTGTTTTCCATCTTCTAGAATTGCTTCGTGTTCATGCTGTCACAACATGGTAAACATCTCTACAATTAAGATGGATTATGGTAAAGAGATTTTCGACTGGGTACAGGAAAAGGAGAGAAAGAACGCATATTTTGACTCTGCTATATATTTTTAAAAAATACATATTTGTATGATTAGCTTAACAAATTTAGAAGTCTCTTTGGCTGTAGTGTAGCTGTCCTCACTCTCCCATTCATTAAACGTGACCTTTGACCTTGCAGTAAGTGATCATGTGATCGCATTACAGAGTGGCCTGAGGTGGTAATAGGGCATTATGGGTAATATGGCGTACCTCGCATGCAGCTGGCTTTCAGGTGGCGTCTGACACCGTCTGTTGATGTCAAGTCAGAGACCGAAATCTCAGGGGACGCGCCTGCGCACAAATGTTTTCATACAAACAGCTTTAAAGCTCAAATGTGCTAGTTGTGTTAATGTAATGCATGCACTGAAGATCATTTCAACTCAGCTTTTGTTTAAAAAATGTAAAATCAATTTTATGGTGCACCGATTGTAACTGTATTTATATTTGTTTGTGTTTCTATATAGCTGCAATTCACAATTTTACATTAAATACAGGTGAATGCTGTAAATTAATGAAGCACATTAATTTTCCCGGCATGTAAGTGTGTATTATAATCATAATGCATTATTATCAGCGTTAATTGTCCCATGAGAGAAACTTATTCTGGATGATATTTAATATCATAGCCAGCCTGAGCATTAAACAGAAGATTAAAACTATAAAAGTAACAAAAGTCATCATTAAATGTAGAGCCTGAAGTAGAAAGGTCTTATGCTTACATTTTATGCACCCTGAAAAAATGCTGGCTTGTTTAACTTATGGTTGGATAAAAAATTACATTTTCTAGATTAATTTATCCAAATTGTTAAATATTTTTATATTCATGGGCTCATTTATATATTCATCTCATTCATTTAAAAAAAAAGTCGGTCAGATTTTGTCCAGAGTACAATAAACCAGACCAAACTGCAAACTGCACCTTTGTACTTAAAGTCGTAAGGTATGGCTCGGTAGAGCTCACCTGGTAGTATATTTTTTTTTATACCACCTCGGTTAAGGTGCCAAGCGAGTCGTATTGATACTAAAATGTAAACACTGCAGATCACTAATTGTTTAGAGAGAATCGTCACTGCTTGCGTCATTGCTAAATGCAAGATTAGTTACCCTCAAGCAAACCAAGTAATGACGCACATACGAACAAAAAATAAATGTTTTCAATATTGCTGTCAAACGATTAACCATGATTAATCACATACAAAATAAAAGTTTGTGTTTGCTTAATGTTTGTAATTATTATGTATCCATAAATACACACACATGCATGTGTACATTTAAGAAAAAAATAAATATTGTTACATTTATATATAATCTAAAATATAGAATAATAATAAAATAAATATTATATATATATATATATATATATATATATATATATATATTTATATATATATATATATATATATATATATTTATATATTTATATATATATATATAAACAAATGTAAATGTTTCTTAAATGCATACATGAGTGCGTATTTATATTTATACAACAGTTCTTTCTGGTTCTCGAATCTGATTGGCTCAGAGCTATGCGATATTGTACTGATAACAGCACAGTAACCGCTTCACCTTTCGTATCATTCCGCCACCTAGTGAATGGAGGTCCTAAACAGGCTCATCTCTGAATGGAAAAACACAGAGCCCTGTTTTTAAACACTCTCCATGTGTCTCATTAGTTCACTATAGCTTATAAATCAGTCTGTGAATCCCCAATCGGAAGTTATTATTCCGTCAAAGATCAGCGCTCTTGGATGTTACGTTAAAGTTAATGGGAGAAATGTCTTGTCACATCGTGTGGACGATTAACACTTGGAAAGAGGAATATAAACACTCATTTTTTTCTGGAGCTATATCTCTTATCAGAACGCGAAAACACCGTGGAACTGCAGGTAAGCACCGCAGCTTTTAAATGTGGACATTTATCATTTATTTAATCGCGACGTGACTATTAAAACATGTTATGAGATATCGCCACTGGTATATTTATAAGCAGCATGCAAAAACATCTATAAAAAACAGTTTTATATAGTACTGACAAGAACGAAGTCTAATAATAACCGAGTGCTCGTATCGCGTTAAGATAAAATGGTAAACCAATAGTAACATTACAGAAGTATAGTTTTATTAACTTTTACCTCGCGCCAAAACAATAACAACACAAAAGACACTAAATATGAATAAGAAAACAAGTAATCGTTTCATCATGACACCAAATACTGCTGATTTGATCTAATCTTTGACCATCAGGGATCTCTGACAGGATCTCTGGCAAATTGTCTTACAGAAAATGTTAGTGGTTTTGAAACCTCAACTGTTTAAAACCTCGGTATATCTTGAAACCGGTAACCGGCCCATGCATGCCTAGTCTGCACTTTGTTGTACGAGTTTCCAAACTCTTTTTTACTTTTTAAGCAGTGAAAAACATCCACATGCCAAGAAAAAAAGAACACCATATATTATAGCCAGTAATGTGATTTCATTCATTTACTGTCTTCCTCTCTGATAAAACTGAAAGAATTGCACCAGTACACAGAGAGTTTTTTTCCTGTAGCTCAAATATGCATTACAGTAGCAGCATAAAAGGTCATGGGTTCAAATCCCAGGGAACTCAAACACTGATAATAAATGTATAGGTTGACTGCACTATAAGTCACTTTGGATAAAAGCATTTGCCAAATGCATACATTTAAATGTTTTGGATCTGGATTTGGGACCTGCAGAGTCTAAGGGTGCATTCACACCAGCCGCGGTAGAGACGCAAAAACGCGTTATTCACGCGTAGTTGGACGCTTAAACATTTGAGTTTACTTGCTTCATTCGCTCGTGAAATTCTACTCATTCGAAACATTCACGCGGAAATTGGCATCATGGGAGGGGCTTCTGCGACTCCGCTGAGACTCCGCTCGCTTCCTGTAATCACGTCACTACTATAGCAAGGTCCTGATTGGTTAATGCGGCACAGAAATCCGCAGAAGTTTTTTCAACTTCCTCGTACCACGCCACAGAATGTCTCATCGCGTCTTTGCATCGACTTAACATGTAAATCACTCAAAGCAAAGACACGATCAGATGCGTCCTCGCGCGGGGCGATGCGAATGACGTGAATTGGGTGGCTCGATTGCCACGAAAACATGCGCTATTCGCCTCAAACGCGAATAATCTAGAGCGAGCAACGCGATGCTACGCATTTGGTGTGTACGTAGCATAAGAACTTTCTTAGAAAGGTACTGTACATTTTAAAGGGGTTGAGAGCCCTGTGGTAAACCTAGGGTGGTTGTTTAAATTGGTTGTGGATGACTTTGTGTACTCTATGTTGTGTATGTAATTGTTCTCATCTTAAGATCCAAGCAAGCATTTTAATCTTATAAATATATTATCTGTTGCCTAGATTAAAAATCTTATGTTTGACTTTTCGTTATGGCAACCCCTACAAAAGATCTTATCTTGCTGTACGTTATCTGAGGATCAAAATCCAGAACTAGACCTCCAGAGATTCAGCGTGATAGTTTCTACCCAACGTGTGAATGTTCAGGACTGTTTTGCTTTGAACGTGACTGACAATGCATGGCAGGTGAAGCATACAGGTACTGCAACACTGCTTGACCGATGAGAGGAAAATATCAGGACAGAGATATCTAAACTGGGAGATCGAGAAAGAGAGAGAGGGAGAGAGAGAGAGAAGAGCTTTTAAAAGGATTTTGTCGGTTATTGACTGGTTGCTCTCCACTGCTAATAGCCATTTAAAGATTATAGGCCTGCTGGTGAAAATCAAGGCCTTCATTGTTCTCCTTATTGCATTCTGGCAGATGGGGGCTGACACAACAACACGCTCTCTCCCCGCGGGCAACCTCGCTCCGCACGGCTCTCCATCAACAGCCATTCTATTGAACCGGCCCTAATAACTGCCCATGAATTATTTATCTCCGTACGATATTGAGAGCCGAGAGGAGGAAGAGGACGACGTGAGGAAGAAGGGAGGGGAGGTTTGCTCGAGATCGACGCTCAGGTGCCAGGTCGGACGTTCTTGTGGTCCGCCCCAAACGCTCCCATGGTGGCTCTTTCCCGGAACAGAGCGAGCATTCCGATCACGAGAGAAGGGGAGATAAAATATATATTCATTAAATGTCAGTCGACTGATGAAATGAGAGCGATCCATTAGAGGCTGGCCTGGGCGGCGGTGCACAGGGCTAATGTTTCCCGGTTCTTCTGAAGGCCGGGCGGCTTTTAGTGGGCACCGCGGTGCCGTGGGGAGCAAAGCTCTTCATCTAGAAAGTTCGGCTGGCTGGCGGTGTGCTGTTTTATTAGGGGAAAGGTACAGGACATTGAAAAAGACAGAACATCATAATCTTTATTATTTGGGAATTGTGGCCTGTGCCTCTAGGGTCTGAGTTAGACTCAACTTTTACACAATACAACTTGGGTAATGAGCCTGTTCACACTTGATCATTTCACATTTTCTATAGCAGAACGCTGGCGCTTTGTAACATGAGGGTGAGTGTCGTAAACACAAATCTGAGTCACATTTCATCCTAAAATCAAAAATGACACATGATGTCTCACATAAAGAAATTGATGTCCAGATGTTTTATCTATGCAGTGTTGATTTTCGTTAGACTCTCATGCCGTTTAAACTTTTAGGGGTGGTTTCCCGGACAGGGATTAGCTTAAGCCAGGACTAGGCCTTAGTTTAAATAGGAAAAATAACTGGTTTTAACAAACATGCCTTACTAGAAACATTACTTGTGTGCATTTTGAGGCAAAACAAAGGGTGCTGATGTATTTTAAAATATGTCAGTGCAAGTTGGTTTCAGTTTGGACAGTTCTTACATTTATTTTAGTCTAGGACTAGTCTAATCCCTACTAACAAAATCCAGCAAAGACTAGGATAAGCTGGTGGCTGGTTTTAGCTGGTTTAAGGTGGCAGTAGCTGGTCTAAGATAGTCCTCCCAGCCTGGCAAAGCTGGTGGGTCAGCTGGCCTATAAGCCTGACCAGCTAAGTTCAGCTAGACCAGCTTAAAATGTGACCAAAACACAACTTGACCAGTTTGCTACACCAGCTACAACCAAGCTGGGAGACCAACCAAAACCAACTCACAGCTTATGCTGGTCTTAGCTGGATTTTTCAGTAGGGATCACTGTCCGGAAAACTGCCCCATAGTGTATTACAGTAAAAAAATACTATTAAAAAAAAATACAATTATTATTATTTAAATCAGCATCAATTACAACAAATCTTTTTAAAATCGGTAATGCTTTACAGTTTGTTAACATTAGTTAACTGGCATAAACTATGAGCAATAGTGCTACAGCATTTATTAATCGTAGTTCTTGTTCATTTTAACATTTATTAATATATACTTAAAATCCATTGTTGTTTCTGAAAACCTTATTTCAGGGTTAGTTTGCAAAAACACCTGGTGGTTTGTGAGGGAATTGCAGGGGGTTCATGAGTTGATGAAAAAATAAATCACAATTAAATCATTAAGGGTCGATTTCCCGGACTAATCCAGCACTAGGCCTTAGATATGCAAGGACATTTAAGTAGTTTTTACAAGCAAATGTACAAAAAAAAAAAAAAAACACTACTGGTGTGCATCTTGAGACAAAATGTTGTTACAAACCTGTATAAATTAAATTGTTCTGATGAGCACAAAGGAAGATATTTTGAGAAATGTTTGTAACAAAGCCATTCGTTTACCCCATTTACTTCCAGACTATAATTTTTCTTACTATGGAAGTGAATGGGTTCCACATTTGGTTACAAACATTTCTCAAAATATCTTCATTCATGATCATCAGAACAAAGAAATGTATGCGGGTTCATAACAACATAAGAGTGAGTAAATGATGACAGAATTTTCATTTTTGGGTGAACTATCCCTTTAAGATATGTCAATGCAAAGTGTTTTAAATTAAGGCAGCTCAAACATGCATTTTAGTTTGGGGCTAGGATAGACCCTGCCCGGGAAACCACCCCAAAATGTATATAAATATTTTTCAAATAAAATAATCTTACAAACTACTAATGACTAATAAAGATTTTCTCGCTTGTGGGGTGGATAAAGGGATTGTTCGCCCAAAAATGAAAATTCTGTCATATTTTACTCACTCTCATGTTGTTATGAACCCGCATAAATTTCTTTGTTCTGATGAACACAAAGGAAGACTAAATCGTTCGTGGACCCCATTCACTTCCATAGTAGGAATAAATAATACTATGGAAGTAAATGGGGTCCACGAACAGTTTGGTTACAAACATTTCTCAAAATATCTTCCTTTGTGTTCATCAGAACAAAGAAATGTATGCGGGTTTGTAACAACATGATGGCGAGTAGATGATAACAGAATTTTCTTTTTTGGGTGAACTATCCCTTTAAGGATCAAAAGAATATCGTTTTTGCTTTTTAAAGAGCAACTATTTCATTGCTAAAAATGTATTTGGTATAATACAAGTTCATGTGGTTTATGGTTAAAAACACATTATTTTTCACATGCCAGCTAATCTGTATGTTGTGATTGGCCTGAATACAACTGACGTCAGCCGGAAATGTGACGCTCCTTACCATGTTTGAAGGATTCGCTCACAATGCAATGCTAACAGAAGTTAACTTACAGGCAATTAGTCTGAAGCAGGAGGAATTATGATAATGTCGATCTTTACTAAATCACCAATCCCAGGAAGTAACCTGTTGCCTACAATTTGTGTGTTAGTTATAGTCCAAGAAAAGAGATATATGTTGGAAAGATATCTTGCCTTTTGCATATTATTAACATGTACTAATACACACTTACACGCGAAAGGAAATTTAAAAACGTGAATCAGAAAACAGGTGCTCTTTAAGGTAAAATATGACCTGTTTGTGGTCTTGAAAGATTTATAGATTTAGTTTCATGGAGTTAGTAGATTTAGCACAGTGTCATGAAGGCCTAAAGACAGACAGTCATGCTCCTAAACATCAATGAACTATTATGAGTACTCAGTTCATTGCAACATTTATTATTGCTGCTTGTCCTAGCGTTAAATTGGTGCACCATTCATTTGTAAATCATGTATTTTCTTGCAATTTCACAGCAACCCAACATCTGGAGACTACGTACTGGAATTATGTGGCCAGTGGCAAAGCTTTTTTCACAATGCCAAGTGATTTAAAAATGAAATATGCAGAGTGTTTGATCAATACAGTGTCATCATGGTCCAAATATAGAGAAATAATGAGCAACTGCAGACAAATTCTCAAATATTCATTGTAGAGGATAAAGGTTTTATTGGTAGGATACAGCTTGTGGAAAAAGCACGTTGTGTGTGGAGTCGTTTTCACATTTAAGCTCACAACATGCGCCAATCTCTTGGTTTTTCATAGACATAGATCTCAAAAATCCTTTAAAGTTTATTGCATGCAATGCTTCTGCAACCTGAATTAATAGTCCATTTAACGTCTGTATTGCATCTTTCTAGAATGCTCGGTGATTTAGTGAAGCTCACACAACCTGCGGTAAAACACGTTTTGCTTGACTTATCATATTTTATTTGGATTTAAATGACTCAGAATTAGTATGTGTATGCGTTTGGGTCAGTGCCCACATTTCACTCTTACAGCGGGGAAAAGGAGAAAAACTTTAATAACAGTTTGGAGTCCAGCCAGAGTCTAGACAAATAGCCTTGGAACTCATCCAATGAAAACATGCCAACTGTCCGCAACTGGCATTATTATTGGCTTTTTCACACCCAAAGGAGATGCCCCCAAATGACACCATTTCCATGTCAGTAAATCCATATTAGAGACAGAGATGATTAACCCAAATTTTCGAAGAGCTTTAAGACCCAGTAAACATCTTAGACAAATGATAGAGAGAGAGTGTGCAGGTGCCATCACTCAGCTATACTGAACACGGCTATATTTTTGTTATGATGAACACCACTAATGCAGAAAGAAACTCTGTGTCTAACAGAACACGACTGGCGCCACCTCTTCTCTACATGCTGTCAGTCTGAACTGCAAACAGAAAGTGTCATATGATATTCAGCAGATGGATGGATAGATAGATAGATGGAAGGATGGATGGACAGGCAGGCAGACAGATAGACTTTATTAAATGCTTACCCGTGGTTGAGTAAGGATAGATAGATAGATAGATAGATAGATAGATAGATAGATAGATAGATAGATAGATAGATAGATAGATAGATAGACAGACAGACAGACAGACAGACAGACAGACAGACAGACAGACGGATAGATACACAGACAAACAGAAAGATACACAGACAAACAGAAAGATACACAGACAGACAGATATAGACGGAAAGATAGATAGATATATAGACAGATGGATGGATGGATAGACAGAAAGATGGATAAAGGGATGGAAGGACAGGCAGACCGACAGATACGCAGACAGACTATAAAATGCTGGATTGTTTTAACACGTGGTTGAGTAAGATGGGATGGATGGATGGATAGACAGATGGATGATTGGATAGATAAATAGATGGATGGATGGACGGACGTACAGACCAATAAATAGATAGACGGACATACAGACAGATAGATAGATGGATGGACAGATGGATAAACAGATACATGGACAGATAGATTGATGGATGGATGGACAGATGGATGGACAGATAGATGGATGGACAGATAAATTGATGCATGGATGGAGGGATGGATACACAGATATATAAACAGACAGATAGACGCATAAAGGTATGGATGGACAGGCAATCAGACAGATAGATGGACGAACAGATACATGGACAGATAGATTGATGGATGGATGGATGGACAGATGGATGGACAGATAGATAGATGGATGGACAGATAAATTGATGCATGGATGGAGGGATGGATACACAGATATATAAACAGACAGATAGACGCATAAAGGTATGGATGGACAGGCAATCAGACAGATAGATGGACGAACAGATACATGGACAGATAGATTGATGGATGGATGGATGGACAGATAAATTGATGCATGGATGGAGGGATGGATACACAGATATATAAACAGACAGATAGACGCATAAAGGTATGGATGGACAGGCAATCAGACAGATAGATGGACGAACAGATACATGGACAGATAGATTGATGGATGGATGGATGGACAGATGGATGGACAGATAAATTGATGCATGGATGGAGGGATGGATACACAGATATATAAACAGACAGATAGACGCATAAAGGTATGGATGGACAGGCAATCAGACAGATAGATGGACGAACAGATAGATGGACAGATAGATGGATGGATGGACAGATAGATGGACAGATAAATTGATGCATGGATGGAGGGATGGATACACAGATATATAGACAGACAGATAGACGCATAAAGGTATGGATGGACAGGCAATCAGACAGATAGATGGACGAACAGATACATGGACAGATAGATGGATGGATGGACAGATAGATGGACAGATAAATTGATGCATGGATGGAGGGATGGATACACAGATATATAGACAGACAGATAGACGCATAAAGGTATGGATGGACAGGCAATCAGACAAATAGATGGACGAACAGATAGATGGACAGATAGATGGATGGATGGACAGATAGATGGACAGATAGATGGACAGATAGATAGATGGATGGACAGATAGATGGACAGATAGATAGATGAATGGACAGATAGAAGGATGGACAGATACATGGACAGAGATTGATTGATTAATGGATACAGATATATATATATAGACAGATAAACACATAAAGGGATGATGGACAGGCAAACAGACAGATAAATGGATGTATGGCGGATGGATAGACGGATGCAGTGATGGAGAGACAGACAGACAGATAGATAAACTGATTGACAGATGGATGGATAGACGGGTACAGGGATGGTTGAGTAAGATATAGACAAACCAACACAATCTCTAGCAATTCATATGTATTTTATGAAGTGGCTTATTCATATTAATTTGTACCGCATTCATACTTTTTGTACAATTTGCTTTCACCCCTGTGATGTTTTGGTTAGGGGTGGGGTTTCATTATTGCTTTATTTACATAAATCTTACATTTTTGAATGAGCCAACTGGTTAAATAAGTACAAATTCCCATGAGATCAGGCTTGACAAAACCAACCAATGGTTTAAATATCTATATTTTCCTGATTGACAGACATGTGGACAGATTTGAAGACATAGCTCAAGATCTCCAGCTGGAATTATTCAGTAATCACAGAACTTGGGGGGAATTTTGGAGAATTTCAATCATCAGCTTTGCTAAAAAAAAACACACATCCTATCAGCTGGTTTTGAGTTTGGAAAAACCCAGCTTTGTACGTCAAGGCAACAAAACAATGCATTTTGACACAGACCAGGAGGGTTCTTTAGAAAGTGTAGGTTGAGCCTCGAGACGTCATTCCACGTTGGGTTGGAGAAGCGTAGGAGAAAAATGAAGACGGGAAAGAGTAAAGCGAGAGATAACATGCCTGTAGGGCTGACTGGAAAAAATCCCATATAAGCACGCAGGGGAGGCACCAGCAGCAACCAGCTTCTTCTCAATGAACCATCTGGGTGCATGATAAAAGAGAGCAAATGACAGCAAACAAAAGAAGCAGGGGTGCCAGAGAGGGTCCGACCCTCCTCCAGGCAGGAGTTTGACGATTCTCCTAAAAAGGCCGACGCTCCCCAGGGGGCTTCTCGTAGAACCAGAAAAGCCACCGAGCCCTGCAGGCTGACAGTCATCCAGGCTAATGGCTCAGGCTGAGCGAGGGCTGTGTACTCGGTAGTGTGGGGAGTGGATTAGAGAGGTAATTAAGGTTAATGATCCACCCGCTCTGATCTGTGCTTTACCACCTCAGGCTACATGCTATCTCAAATGCTCGAGCAGATGCTACAGAACCCCACACACAGGTGGATTCGACACCGTCGCGTTTTAAACGCGCCATTGAATAATGTGACTTGTTCACGTGGGGTAAATGATTATGGGATGCTAGCAGCCGCGTGTGTCTAATTGCAACAGGTTACATTTGTGAAATGTATCTTGTTTTGGTAGAAAGTAATGGCGAATAGTCTGAATTTCCAACTTCCTACTAGGAGACGTGCAAGTCTGTGTAAAGTTAAATTCAGAGAATTGTTTCTAAACACATTATAAATGTATTGCTGAAACACATTGCAAATACTGTGAATTATGTAGTACTGAATTGTTGAGTTAAACAGTTAAACAGTTTTTCCCATTTCAGCTTTCCCACGAGTGGGCGTGGTTTCAGCACAAACAACAGACACGCCCCCAGCATTTGAACACATATTTAATATTAGAACTTAAAGGGACACTACACTTTTTAAAAAAAAATATGCTAATTTTCCAGCTCCCCTCGAGTTAAACATTTGATTTTTACAGTTTTGGAATCCTTTCAGCTGATCTCTGGGTCTGGCGGTACCACTTTTAGCTTAGCTTAGCACAATTCATTGAATCTGATTAGACCATTAGCATCAGGGCCGGCCCTGGGCATAGGTGGAATAGGAAAATGCTAAGGGCGCCACCGACCCCTTGGGGCGTCCGTGCGCCGAAATTATTATTTTTATTAATACATGTATATACCCATTTAACCATGAGAATATTGAGAATATTATGTCCCTTTAATTTTCTCGACTTTTGGACTTTAAAACGTAGCTTTGAGTCATGTGATCGTCACTTTTAATATTTGTGCACCTGCGCTGTCAGAAAAAAATGGTCTCTAGCTGTAACTGGGGTGGTACGCTTTTAAAAAATACACCTTTGCATCCTAAAGAGCTCATATTAGTATCTTAGAGGTACATATTGGTAAAAAATGTATACATATTCATGGTACGTATTAGGACTTTTTTTAGGGCACTGCCCCAATGACAGCTTGGGACCATTTTTTTCCGACAGTGTGCAAAGCATAGCCTTGCATAGGCACCGGCAAAGCCAACAGTAGCATTAATATTGTTAATATTGTTTTTATAATGAATCTTCAGTATGCCAAGATTTAAATAAAATGCATCATTATTGGGCATTATGGTGCAAAAAACAATAGGATGATCTAAATGTCCTTAAAGGGGTGGTTCAACGGTATTTCATGCATTCTGACTTATTAACACATCCTCATGCTAAACGTAGGTGAAGTCTCAAAAAAGCAGTTGGGTGTGTTACAGAGTATTTCTGTGCCGAATGCACTTCACCAGGGTTCGTACAAGTTTCCGAAAGTTTTTTTTCGATTACGGGTCCAGCTGACGTTTCAGGGGTTTCTATACGTATCACTTCTTTATATGGGCACTTCCTCCGGAAAACCACGCCCACTCGTCAATAAGCGGGAGACGCTAGAACTTGCAAAAATCATATCACACGACAGCTTTGTTTAATTTCAAAACTCAACAATGGCACGAAAGAAGAAGTGTGTTTTTGGATGTAAGGAGAAGAAAGTCAGCCTTATCTGGGGTAGCAGCGGAGTTTTGCTTGTGTGTTTGATGCGCTGGATTTTCCCAACCGGGTCATAAGTTGCATGCGGTAAGTAAGACTTCTGCCTTATGTTGGAAATAAGCGTGTGCATATTATATAAATGACACGAACATGTAGTGAATCATAAGTTATAAGTGTTGTATAGTGTTGCATGACTCGTACTCGCTCCTCCCGCGATCCTTCAATTTTTTGTACGTTATCGAAAAGAATCGGTAAAGTTAATCTTTCTTTTATAAATCCGATTAAACTAAAGACTCTTCAGAGATATAAAGGATTAGCGCTGGGTATCGATTCAGATGTTCCAGATCGATTCGATTTCGATTCACAAGCTATCAAATCGATCCGATTTCGATTCGATTTTTGATTCCGATTCTCAAAACAGTTTTTATACTCGATTCTTAATTCAACTCAATGAATATAGATTTAATACAAATACTATATTTATTAAAAAGAACAGTGAACATAAGTTTACAAGGGGGTAATTAATAAAATAAAAGATAAGGAGCCATTATTTTAGGTATACTTGGGTACATTAAAACAGAACCCATTTCTAATTGTCAAATGCATATAATTATGTTAAATACAATACAATTTTGATGAAAGATGAAAAATGTTTGCGGAAAAAAGTCAGAACAGTCACATTTCTTGATCAAACAGGATTAGGTTATTTCATAAAAAAAAAAAATCGAATCGTGGCCTTTGAAAATCGATTTTTAATCGACCACGTTTTAAAAAACGATTAATCGAAAAATCTACATTTTTTGCCCAGCCCTATAAAGGATGTAATATTTCTCTATAGGTACTCCAGATTAACATCAGAAATGCAAAAACAGTGTGTTGTGTGAGCTTTAAAAACTAAATATAGACTTGAGAAGAAAAATTTACTTTATCTAAAAGCATTTAATTTTGATGTCAGATAAATCAAACTGAATTTTGTGATGATTTTGCTTAAAAGAAAAAGTCCATTAACAGGGTAAGAAAATGAATCAAATTTAAAAGAAAAAACTGGCAAACACATTTTCTTGCTTTAAGCAAAACATTTCTGTTAAATGCTGGATTGTTTGAATGCGTGGTTGGGTCAAGTATGGACATTTTCTATCTAAACCAACCGTTGGGTTGTCCATAATTCACCCAGTCATTGTTTAAAACAACCCAGCCACTTTTATATACAAAATATATATGTGTATATTTTGTTGAAAGCAGGAGGATGCTTAGATAATTATGTTGGAAATTATGTTAGTGAACAAGTCAGTAAATGTCTCGTTCACAGTTCTGTTTTGGTTTGTTTTTGTTTTGCATTAATAAAAACTAAATCTTCTCACATTTTGGCCTTTTAGGCAGTTTGGTTTCATTTTAGATGGAAGTTTTGACGATGAAAGACCGTAAAGTTTAGTTTAATGCTGTCTCTGTAAACAAATCTGCTTTTCACATCTATTGTTGTTGAAAGAATTGAAATAAACGCATGCCATCACGATAATTAATGTTCTCCTCATATAGTCGTAATTATGTTTGCACGGTCGAAATCTTCCATTTTCTCTAGGAAATATAAAGTAAAGTGAGAACGGGGATTTTCCACAGACATAATGCGCGGCATAAATCATCTTAGATGTAACTCCTTTCATCTAATTGCTCTGCTTTGTGTAGTACATGTAACAGTAGGCCGACCCTTTGGAAAGAAACACGGTCGTTTTTCACAGTATAAACTGATCAATTGAATGGGACATCAAAAACTGAAATTTGAAGAACCAATTTTTCTGCTCTTATCTGTCTTTGAAATACCACAGTAATAGCAACAAAGTGGTTTTTCCTCAAAAATGCAGTTTCTGTTGATCGAATCAGCATTGGGGGCAGCACATTTGAGCATATGAACGACAGGACCAATCAGACTTAAGTGAATTATGACCCTGTTAGACCAGGTTTTAGTGCCATCCGAAGCAGACACATTTTCTAGCCTTTTCCTGTAATTTTTGAAAGCCTTTTTGCTGTAATAAAATATCACTTTTTCCAGCATTTATGCATTAAACGCCCATCGTCCTCTTGTCTCAGCTCCGATGGTAATCCGATTGAATCTCGCTTCCTCTCCACCCCACCCTCGGTAGAGATGACACGGGGCCTGTGAACTGCACCAAACTGACCTCTTTGTCTTTCTCACTTTCGCTCCGTGTGGATTGTCACAAAAATAAAAGTAGTCGGTACTAGGGCTATGCAATCGACATCGCAATGTGTGCCTATGCAACAGTTACATCCAGAACATTTATTTCAAAAGGAAAACTATTTTGAATGCCTTTTCAAACGACAGAGCAAAATCACAAAATTTTCTGTGAGCAATACAAAAAATGCGTCTCTCAAACACAGCTTTTCAAGTCATCTGATATTTTTCATACTGCAGAAAAACAATTTCGGGCAGAACTAGTCTGATAACATTCTGGAATACTCAAATCCAACTGTAATGCGCAAGGAAAAATTGATGGCGAGTCGTTGAATTTTTTTGAAAATAATGCACACCCAAGGTGGTACTGCGGCACGAGTTCTGTTACACTGTAGGTGTGCATTATTTCCAAATAGTCAATGATTTCTCTTACACCACGTTTACCACAAACATTGCTTTGGTCGTTATTTTTAAGACTTTTGAAAGGTTAGGTGTGCATTTATCGGAAAATAATGCATACATGTGGAACATTTCAGAATAAAGCATTTAACAGGCCCAGAGCAAAAACAAATATGCTGTCAAAAAGCCAGTAAATAACTGCAACTTGGAAGATTCAATTAAACGTCCATAATGAAAAATAACGCAGTATAAAAGTCTATTAGGCTGCATTTAAACTGCAAGGTCGAATGCACAATCTAATGTTTTGACACAAATCCTGGATTCACTTTAGAAATAATGACTTTTACATTAACATTTCTTGAAGAAAACCTCTGTCTTTCAGAGGTATTAATCACAGCAACATGCAAGGTAGACTTTTAAAAATAAAGCTGCTACAAAAGGTTCAATGGCGATGCCATAAAAGAACCATTTTTGGTTGTCCACAAAACCTTTCAGTCACAAAGTACCTTTTGTGAAAGGTTCTTGAGATGTTAAAGGAACCATACAGCCAAAAGCTGTTCCTCTGTGGCATCGTGTAGCACCTTTATCTTTAAAGGGACACTCCACTTTTTTTGAAAATATGCACCAGCTCTACTAGAGTTAAATATTTTATTTTCACCATTTTGGAATCCATTGAGCCGATCTCCGGATCTGGCGGTACCACTTTTAGCGTAGCTTAGCATAATCCATTGAACCTGATTAGACTAGTGGTCTTCACTATTTTTTTCAGGAGAGCCACACTGATTGGTCAGCGTCAATAGGAGAGCCGCCTTTAACGCAAAGTATCAAAGTTACATCCAGTCATGTCTGCTTATCAATCTGTTGCGATGCAATAAATACAAGGGCAAATCATTCTTTATCATTTACCAGTCATATATCAGTCAAAACTGAGACAATATGATTTCCCTTAATGACAAAAACAGGATTTTAATGCTAAGCATTCTTATAATATGGTTATGCAGTGCCCCCCAAACCACCAGGGGGCCACCTTTATCGTAATATCATGTGGTGCTGCACAGAACGGTTGGTGAGTGACATTACTGTGCCGCGAGTGCAATAAGTCTTATCTCACGGTACTTTGATGTCATATGACGATCGCTCTGTGCAAGCGCTGCATGCGATTGAACATTCTTATTGACATGCATCTTGATCTAATAGGTATGGTTTTCTAACAAAGTTAGAGCAGAAAAGACAGAAAAAGCACATGCATGCATGATCATATCACTGTAATATTTACTGCCATTCGAGCCACAAATTAAAGCATGCCGAGCTGCATGTGGCTCGCAAGCCGTGCAATGAAGAACACTATGTCGGTACTTCGGCTTGGATTTTGAAAAATAATTTTCTAAATAAACTAGGGCTGTCAAAAGATTAATCACGATTAATCGCATCCAAAATAAAAGTTTGTGTTTACCTAACATATGTGTGTGTACTGTGTGTAAATATTATGTATATATAAATACACACACATTCAGGTATATATTTAAGAAATATTTGCTTTTAAATACTTTATATACATTTATATAATTTATATTATATATGAATATAAATATTTTATATATAAATATAACCATTTTTTCTTAAATATATACATAATTGGGTGTGTTTTTATATATAAATAATAATTATACACCGCACACACACATATGTTAAGTTCACACAAACTTTTATTTTGGATGTGATTAATCACGATTAATCACTTGACAGCCCTAAAATAAACGCAACGTATAGTCTTCTGTAACTTATATGTGTTATTTCTTCTTAATGATGCATTTTTTGAATGATGAGGCTTATATTCCGGTGCGGCTTATAATCCGTAAAGTACGGTGTAGTTCATAGCCATAATGGCCTATAAAATCACATTGTTTAATTTTCATTTCAGATGGATTATGCTAAGCTATGCTAAAAGTGGTACCGCCAGACCCGAAGATCAACTAAATGGATGTAAAAATCAAATGTTTAAGCTGGATGACGCGAAAATGGTAGAAAATGGTAAGAAAATAGGAAAGAGAATGCAACGGACTTAATAGTATTGAAGTCCCCAGTTCGTCAAAAAATGACGCGAAAGGTATACCCTCCGCGTCAACATATTGACGCATGGTCAAGTGTCGTCAAATATTGACGCCATGGGTGTGAGACCGTGTTAGAATATGAGCATATTTTCAAAAAGTGGACAGAATTAAGTCAGTACTCCAATTGTAGATATTTCAGAAACTAGTTAAAAAATAGTTTCTGGCTGTCACTGGGGCAGTACCCTTTAAACAAAGATATGTATATATTTGGTAACGTTGATGTACTAATACGCACTCTTTGGGTACAACTGTGTATTTTTGAAAGTGTATTGGGAACATTTTTGGATCATTTTTTTCTGACAGTGTAGTTATGAAAAATATGCAACATCTCTAAAATCAAAGCAGTTAAACATTCACCCTCGTGTTCACTTAATTTTTTTATTGTGCTGAAAGTTTCTTTAAAATGACTTGCTTATTAAAACGTGTATAGCCCACATAATCTTAAGTGCTTATGAGGACTGTCAGTGAGAGCTCTAATGCCCCATCATCCAGCCCATAATAACTTGAGTTCAAGTTCCACTTACAGTATATTGCAAGTCCTTTGTCGCATTGTAAAGTAGCACGAACCCTCTAATCAGCTATTACGGCACATCAGCACTTGGCCAATGGTGATGTTTACGCCATTCTGATGTCCCCAACAGGTCCTTACTGTGAAAGCAGAACACTTTGGGTTTTATTTCTCATAAAGCACAACCCCCCTCTGATGATATGCACAATTATTTCACTCTTGATATACGATGACAGGTGATGCGGTAAACCATTGAAACCCAGCTGTGGATATTGGCAATTAAGTCGGGTGTAATTGTTTGGAAATGAGACAAGGAGGCGATAAAACAGGATGGAGAAATTGACGATCACTCTCTGAATGATCTTATCGTGATGGGCTGTCTCTTAAAGCTCACAACAGGTTTGATCCTGCATTACTGATCTGGGTTGTTTAGTTCACGTAAATGTGCCACAGGTCGGCCTGATGTTGCAGTATAGGACAATGATGGGTACCCATCCATAACCAAGAGCATGCAGCTCATGTCACCAAAGATGTGGCTGTCCTAAAAAACAGTGCAGTTAAGGTTGTTTTCGTATTAGACACTTAGCTATTATGTATATTACAGACAAAAATGATGAGAGATGGATGAAATCTGCACTATAGGGACAGCTGACTAGGACTTCAAAACCTCTAAAGTGCACACATTTTTATCAGTCTGCCTAAAAATACAATTCACAAGATACCAGCTAATACAGTAAGCACTGATTTTGCCAGGTTTCCAGATTGGCTGCATCACAATTTCACGGATATTCAGATAGTTCAAACAACTGGATTGCAATTGAATTGTTGCTTTAAACAGACCTTTTTTGTCTAAGAAGATGGTTCCTGGTCTGCTGGACCAAACCATACACTCTTAAAAATAAAGGTGCTTCATAATGCAATAAATTAGAAGAACCATTTTTGGCTGAATGGTTTCTTTCAAATAGGGCTTCAACAACTAATCGATAAGAATCGTTGTCAATGTATTTTATTAGGGATTAGTTGGTCTGTGACATCACAGGCTCCCGCACCACCATCGGACAGCACGGTCACGTGTCTGCTTCATACAGCGTGAGCTTATAATAAAGTCAGGCACATTTTCTTCATACAACATGAGCTGCACATTTATCAGGCGCTTTTTCTTCTCACCACAAAACCAACTTGTTTAAAAGCAAGGCAGCGTTGCCAGGTCCTATGACTTTTTGCAGAGTTCTGAATTGGGTTATTTTTAAACTGCGGCTTCTGCAGGTTGATGATTTTTTTTCAGTTTAGAGAAGGATTTGGTTCATTAGTTGTTGGTATTTGGGCTGTGAAAAGTCATTAAGATGCTTTTGGACTAATTTTGAATGGCCATTGGGCTTGTTTTGTTATGCGGATCTGGCAACCCTGCAGGAAAAGGATGGAAGCAAAAGCGCAAATGAACGCTGGTTTATAAAGGTTTAGGTTCGTCTTTTAATATAAGTGAGTTTGTATTTGTTTAATTGTTGTATTTTCATAAAAATAGTACTGAACCACAAACCAAGCATCTGTTTTCAAGTAAGGGGGAAATTGCTGTAACAATGCATGTATATCACTTTCATATCATAATGGCTTATTTATTTTATTAATAATGAATAACGTTAATTCTCATTAAGGATAGTTCAAGATTCAAATGAGTTTATTAATATATAGCAAAATTTCCTCCCCGGCACATCCATGAAGACTCTTTTTGTTATGTTTTTCCATGATGTTTTATTATTTAAAAGCTGCACAAACTTTTTGTTTAAGGCTTAAAATATCAAAATCAAGAGGATTTTATTAGTAAAACTCTGTAGTAGTGTGTGGTTTTGCACTTTGAAAAGTACACTTCTACACATGAATACAATAAATTAGTGTTTTTTTTAGCTATAATAAATAAAAAATCGAATTGAGTAATATTTGTTTTTATCCAATTAGTCGATTAATCGAAAACTAATTGTCCGATTAATCAAATATGAAAATACTCATTAGTTGCAGCCCTACTTTCAAAACATTCAAAGATATCCATTAAAGGTGCAGTGTGTAAATTTTAGCGCCATCTAGTGCTGAGGTTGTGAATTGCAACTGATGGCTCAGTCCACTGCTCACCTCTCGCTTTTGAAACACATAGAGAAGCTACGGTAGCCGCCACCAGACAAACATGTCATCGTCGGAGACAACTTAGTATAAAAATTTGTCCATTAAGGGCTTCTGTAGAAAAATGGCAGCACAAAATGTTAGGGGACCCTCATTGTATGTAGATAAAAAGGTCTGGTTCTAAGGTAATAAACACATAACGGTTAATTATGAAAGGTCTTTATACACCCCTGATAATATAGTTTTGTATATTGTTTTGCATTTCTGTCCTTCTAAAAATTACACACTGCACCTTTAACATCCAACATATCTTTCCGTTTAAAAAAATAAAAGTTCTTAACATTAGTAATGGTATGATAAAATGGTTCTTCTAACTGAAAGGTTCTTTGAGGAACTGAAAATGGTTCTTCTTTTATGGCATTGATGTGAAGAGCAATGAATGAATAAACAATAATGAAAATCAACAAACAGAACAGGACAGAATTGCCCAAAGGGTAAACGGATGACTAGACAGTTGATTTATTATGTTGGTGACAAGTACCTGCTGGTAAACTCATGATGTCTGCCCCTGATGGCACCTTCAGCATGTCAAATGCCGCACTGTTTCAATTCCCACACAATGACCACTGTGTCACTCTTTAAAGACAGGCCTTACTGTCAGCATTGGCTAGGTTGAATTAATGACAGGCAGTAAATAAAAATATGCCACATCACCGTCGCAGAGCATCTCGGGGGATCGATACATCTGTCAATCACGGGCTGTTGTTTCGAACGAACAATGAAAATGCATGCATGAAAAAGCATCTACGTGATTTTAATAAGCCAAAGACAAATATACGATCGCTTGAAAGATGTCATCTTTACAGAGAAATATAAAGTGTAGATTACTAGTAAAGCCAACATGTTCTTTCTGTATGTGCATGAGAGGTTAACAGCGCATACACAATGGGCAACACCCTTGCTAGATTTACTCAGGTCATTAGGTTTGTTTGCTCCGAACACACAATTAACTTTTCATTATGCCCTTCTGCAAATATTTATTGTTCGCGCTATTAATTTAACTACCTTTTAAAACAATGCACAGTTCCTTGAAAACGCTCCACAGTTATTGACACAATGAAGTTGAAGGGGTAATAACAATACAAAAGCGCTGTTATCTTTATGAAGGTAAATTTGAACAATCGTCTGCAATGCACCGTGGTTTAGATGATGCAGAATGGTATTGAAACGCCGCGAGGCCATCAAAAACACATTTACCTGCATATAGTGCACTCTCTACCCTGAACCAGGGTTTGTTTGTGTGAAAGATGATCTATGAAAGCACCATAGATGAGCTGCATTCACCGACTCGGAGGCCCTGAACCCAGAACAAGCTGAGATGGAAAAATACCTGCATGTTTACTACTTACCGTAGTAATCAAATCCTGCTTTCGAAGGCAAAAGCTAAGTGAAAGAGTAGTTCTCCAGAGAGCAAAATAGAAGGGTTAAATGATACATTTGTGCAAATGGACGTCCATTTCTGAATAAATGTGCTGGACAGGAGAAGAACAAAAGGTTTACATGTAGTGGATAGTAAAATGGTAAACTCTGCCTCTGCAATGTTTTTAAGGGTAATAATATTAATACACCAACTTCTACATTAAAGGATTGGAGTTTATCTTAAGAGGACATCGCTTGACATTTATTTAGATATTTTTATATCTGATAACGTTAATATCACATAATATAATAAAACAGTTTCCCAGACAGGGTTTAGATTAATCCAGGACACTAGGCCTTAGTTATATTAGGACATTAAAGTAGTTTTTACAAACATACTTTACAAAAAACAATACTGTATGCATCTTAAGACGAAATAATGGCCCTGATTTGTGTTAAGATGTGACAGGGCACAATGTTTTTAAATTAAGGTACCTAAGGTACCTGGGACTGTGATAAGCCCTGTCTGGGACACCACTCCAAAAACATAGTCTATAGTAAAATATTTTGATTGATTATTTGAAAGAAAAATAAAACACTTCACACATTAAAAAATACTACAGTATACTTTATTATTTACTATAGTAGATTAGCTATAATAACTAAAACATCGAATTGAGTAGTATTTATGGTTTTAATCCGATTAGTCGAATAATCGAAAAACAAATTGCCTGATTAATCGATTATGAAAATAATCGTTAGTTGCACCCCTACTTTCAAAACATTTAAAGACAACATTAACATACGACAAATCTTTTGGTTTCAAAATAAAAGTACTTAGCATTAATAATGGTATGAAAAAATGGTTCTTCTAACTGAAAGGTTCTTTTATGCACCTCTAACATGCATTTTAGTCTGGGACTATGAAAAGACCTGTCTGGGACACCAACCCGAAAACATATAGGGGCGGTTTCCCGGACAGGGATTAGACTAGTTCTAGACTAAAATAAAAGTAAGAGCTGTCCAAACTGAAAACAACTTGCACTGACATACCTTAAAATACATCAGTGCCGTTTATTTTGCCCCAGAATGCACACCAGTAATGTTTGTAGTAAGGCATGTTTGTTAAAACTAGTTATATTTACTAATAAAATTGAGGCCTAGTCTTGGTTTAAGATAATCCCTATCTGGGAAACCACCCTATAGTAAAATATTTTGATTGATTATTAAAGAATAATAAATTACTTCACGCATTAAAAAATACTACAGTATGCTTTATTATTTACTATAGTATATTGTAGTAATGTTGTATAATTACTGTAGTATACTACATTCTGTAGTATTAACTATAGTGATAACTCTATACTATACTATACTATACTATACTATACATTAGTGAGGATCTACAACACTATAATATCTAGTACTTTAACTACAGTTTACTATGGGAAATAATATAGTATACTTTAGTGGCCTACTGAAATGTTTTTGAATGATCATGTCCTAGTTGTGATAATGTGTTTAAATAAATGATAGCCTACTGTACCTTGATCAATTGTACTAGGGATAACAGATAAAATGGGGAATTTCCCTTACGAAAATTAACCATGGTTGTACTACAGTAAAAACAAAAACACGGTTTGCTATTAAAGCAACCATTGTGCTACAAAAAACCATCAAGGTTACTGTAGTAAATTTGCAAATGGCAATTAATACACCAAAAACATGGTTGATACTTTAATTGATGCCCTGTTTAATCCCTACAAAAATTCTCTCAATGTCTGAGCTTCACAGATAGGCTTTAGTCATTTTACATTAACACATTTCTACATTTGCATAGACATTCATAGCTATATGAGCTGTTGTCTGTATGACTGCACGACTCGGTGCAATTGAGCAAATGTATGAACGAGAACAAAAACACAGGAACCCTGTTAGTAATTCACCGCCATCTCCAATTAGCGTGACAACAATAACCTTTAATACTATCATTTATCAATTAGAGGAGAGAAGAGAGGAGAGGAGGAGGAGTAAAAATGGTCCAGCTGAGAGCTGTGCAATAATGTGCAGCTGTGCAGGAGAATTCAGCGTCTCTTTATTACTTTGCGACAGAGGGGAGACAGAGACATATTTCACTCATTGCGGGACTTAATGAATCCATAATCTAAATGCCACACAACAGCGGGAGCGACGTATCGCGAGAGTTCCTGAGAGAAACCTTTCAATGGACGCGAGTTCTCGCGGGAGTTGCTGCATGAAGCGCGAGAGGTGCGGATGACAGCGGCACGCGCCACCTGATGGTGTTAATGAAACGTGAATGTTTTTTTTTTCACGTTGAAACATTAAATGCTCAGATAACTGTGAAAGTTTATTATATTAAACTAACGAAACCTTTTGGAAAATTATAGTTAAAGCATTTATGTTTATTTTATTTGTGGTTAAAATTGTTATAATTTTCGTAAGAGAATAAGGTGTTTTCAGGCTTTTTAATAATAAATAGCATCAACGTCAATAATATAAAACAGACAAAGAACTAAATAAATTAGTTGAAATAAATATGTAATTCATTTAAAATAATCAATTACACAGTTTGAATGTATTTAAATGTTAATATTAATTCTGACCTAAATGTGAGTTGTGATAGATCACCTTCTTAAAAACTAATACTCTTAATAGCCCAATATCTGAATGAATTGGAGTTTTTCGTTGAACTGTATTAAATGTCAAAATCAGCAGAATAATTATTTGTCAACAAGCGACTCTTTACTTAAGTCTGTTTTCCTACAGAGATTTTTTTCTAGACAAGTCAATATATGATCTCTCTATCTCTCCTGTGGATATTCACGCTCTTTTCATCGACCAGCGCAATATTAAAATGCTTCATTCACTGTCATGACTACTTCATTAAATCCAACATCTTTCCGCCATGTTCCTTTTTTCCGAAACAATTCCACTGTCCTCTCAGGCGTTTTTTAGGCATGGCTGCATGCTTTGAATTCACATGTTGATGGCTTTAATATGGCTGATTATCTTCATTTTTCTAGGTTTCAGAATGATCTTTATTGGCCTGGAAGATTCTGTTCATATCTTCCTCTGTTCAACTGAGGTGAGTCCAGTGTTTACACTATATAGTGTGTGTGTGTGTGTGTGTGTGTGTGTGTGTGTGTGTGTGTGTGTGTGTGTGTGTGTGTGTGTGTGTGTGTTAGGTCAGGCTGGGCAACTAGTAACCTGACCCTGCGTTTTATTGAGATGTCCATTAATCCTAGCTCTCTGCCCATGACCTCTGACCCTGGCTGACCCCTGCACATGGTGTTGCAGGCCGGAGGGACTCGGGAACTGCCGCATCCGGACCGCATCTTCCATCCCGACAGCAGCCGACCCTCTCCCATCGGAGAATCATTAAGCGTGCATCTAAAATGAGGGCCAGGGGAGAGCTTTATCCACACAAATACAGCCATGAGAAAGAGGCTTGGCTCTCATCTCATCGGATAGAGTTACACCGGAGTGAAAATGATTCAGCTTTTAATTGCATTCTTATAACTCTATATCACATCTTTATCCATCCATCCTTCTCTTTCTCTCTGTCTGTCTATCTCTCAGATTCTCGCTCTCCCAGTTGTGTTCGGCGCTCCCCAACAAATGCTTCATGGAGTACAAATCATTCCAAATTGGAATTCATTTTCAAAGACCTTTTAAGAAGACCAATACGAGAGCCGCTTACTTTAAACGATCCATTTATTTTACAGCTTCAAGTCGTATCGTTTACCTGCCTTCTTGGCCTGATGGCTATAAAAAAAATCTCTCATCACCTGCCACCGAGAGTCTAAAAATAAAAGCCATCCTGAAAGCTGGTATAAGCTTTCGGTACGTATCGTTGCTTTCTCGCCGACGGTAGCGTCGCAGGAGCCGGGCGTGCTGAAAGCAAACACCTGATTGGCTTTAGCATCTCCTCACTAAGCTGTTGTCACCTATCCCGGCTCTGGTGAGCAATTACCTGGCCTGTCGGAATCCTAGCTGAACAGATTGAATTCTGATTGATTTCTGCCCAGGAAAGAGGAGAGAATTTAAAGGTCTTCTTTTTTAATTGGGTATTTGGTGTGTGCTGATGTGAGGAGCTTGTCCTTCCCCTGGGATCCTTTATGGGGCAATAATGGCGCTGAGAAACAGCCTGGTCTGCTCTCTCCCTGGAAGGCCATAACCCCACATTTGTCCTGAGTGCTTTTCTATTATGCATTGATAGCTAAGCATCAATCAATAGGGGAGGGAAGAGAAAACCCAGGGAAACCAACTTCTTAAGTGTAAAACGCCTCTTAATACCAGAGCTTTCAAACAACTTAACCTGGGTGCTGTTTCTTCTGCTGAGCGTCTTTGAGGCGCTGATGTTTTATTCAGCAGGAGGGAGTGAGTTCAGGGTACAGTACGCATGCTTGCATGCAAAGCCGGTTTCAGCTTTTAGAGAAACCCCACACACAAGTACTTACACTAATGGTCAAAAGTTTAGGATCACTTACTCAATCCTTAAAATTAAATCAATCAAAAACTCTGTCAACCATGCCCAGAATTTGCATTTTATCAAGCAGCCTCTTTGAAGTTTCACCATGATTTTAATTATTGACTGCTTTTATTTAATATTCAGTCTCTTAGTCATCTGTATATTTTAATTATTCCAATTGACAAATTAATATGTTTAGCACAAGTATATTTATGCCCACAAAAGTAATTTCAAGCATTTAAATATACCTTTAGATAAAAAGAGATATTTAAGATCATCATGGTAAACATTTCAGTCAATTGATCCTAAAGTTTTGACCGGTATATTGTATAAATGCATTTACATAATGGCCATCAATAAAAAACACTTTAGGTAAACATTAGTAAATGCATTAACTAACATGAACAAACAATAGGTTTTCAGCATGTATTAGTTCATGTTAGTTCAGGTGCATTAATTAATTTCTAAATGTATTAGTAAATACCAAAATGAACATGAACAAAGATTTATAAATGCTGTAGAATTATTATTTACTGTTAGTTCATGTTAGCTAATGCGTTAATTTATTGTTAACAAATACAACCTTATTGTAAAGTAACTAGTAACTTAATAAACCAACCAACCAACAAATGAGTAAATCAACTATTTAATTAAGTTCTGTTTAAGTACAATTCTCATGAATGAATAGAAAATATTTGTATATATATACAACACTCACACGTAATCGCCCTTAAAGAGGGCGAGAAATATTTTAAGAGGACACACTTTATGGTGAGTTTAAATTTCAGAATAATAAAAAAGAAATCTGTTTAAATGCTATATATTTATACTCTCTGTCTCTCACAAATACATATATCCGCTAGGCCGGCCCTCGTAATCTTCATCGTCTACGTTCGCCTCTTCTTCTTCCTCTGTTATTCTATATTCTCCTTTTTCAATTGGACGCAGATCTTTGCTCTGCTGAGACCCTGAAAAACATGCAAAGAGAGGTATCATTAATTTTAGAGATAGTTTAATATATAGAGAATCAGTGATATCCAATGTCCAATTGTGCTGGAAAGGATTGTAAGTGTAAGTGTTTATTTGAGAGATTTCTTACACTTTTTATAACCTTAATAATGCTGTACATGTTTGCATTGCTCATGAAGTTTTCCTGTAACTCAGTTGGTAAAGCATTGAATTAGCCGCGCAAAGGTCGCAGGTTCGATTCCCAAGAAACAAAATGTACAGCTTTACTGGAAGTCACTTTGAAAAAAGTTTTTGCCAAATGCACAAATACAGCATTTATTCAAGTTTCAAAACATCCTAATCATTTTTTTAAAGGATTAGTCAATTTTCTTAAAAAGAGTCTGGATAGTTTGCTCACCGCCATGTCATCCAGGGTGTTGGTGTTTTTCTTTGTTCAGTCGAGAAAAATTTATGTTTTTTTTGAGGAAAACATTCCATGATTTTTCTCATTTTAATGGACTTTAATAGACCCCAACACTTGTAGTTTAAAATTGCAGTTTCAAAGGACTCCAAACGAGGCATAAAGGTCTTATCAAGCAAAACGATTGTCATTTTTGACAAGAAAATAAAAATGATGCACTTTTAAACCCCAACTTCTCGTATATCTCCGATCATGTGATACGCCAGCACGACCTCACGTAATACGTCATCACGTCAAGAGGTCACGGATGACGTATGCGAAACTACACCCCAGTGTTTACAAGTGTGGAGAAAGAGGACCGTTCCGACGTTGTTGTATGTCGAATGATACTAATTAATGTCTTTGTGTCAGTTTATTGTTTAAAATGGTCCACTAATGTGCGTTTCATATATGTGACACGTGACCTTTCCACGGCATTACGCAATTACGTGAGGTCGCGCTGGCACGTCACAGGACAGGAGATAGATGACAAGTTGTGGTTTAAAAGTGCATATTTTTTGTTTTCGCACCAAAAATGACGTTTCGCTAGATAGTGTTGGGGTCCATTAAAGTCCACTAAAATGAGAAAAATCCTGGAATGTTTTTCTGAAAAAACATAATTTCTTCTCGACTGAACAAAGAAAGACAACAACATTTTGAATGACATGGTGGTGAGTAAATAATCTGGATTTTTTTTTTAAGAAAAATGGACTAATCTTTTAATAATTATATTGAATTATTGCACCTAATATGTTAATGTTGACCTTATTGTTACTGTATTTTAAGCCTACAGTAACATAAGCCACAATATACAGTATTTAAATATCCATTTCTTTCTGTTTCTCTCCATGCCCTTCAGATTTCTAATGCTTTTAAGCCTATCCCAGAGATCATAGCAGCGTGGACGTTCCGGGAAACGCTGGGTGGGGGGGCAGCCGCTGGCGAAGCAGATAAGGGACCGTCTAAAGACGCAGACCCTCCAGAGTAAGAGATAACATCCAGACAGTCACAGCAAAGACCTGCCACACACTACACCCCCCCTCCACATCTCCCCCCATCTCGGGCCCTCTCGACCTCCTGTCATCACCAGCTTTCACGCTCCTGCCGGAGAAAGCCCCCGACTGGTGTACGGTTATCCTCGGCTCTGTCCGATTCTCGGAAGGCCAAGTTCACCTTTAGCGATGAGGAGATGATAAGCATTGATAGTCGGGATAGGAATCGATCAGCTTCCACTGTTGGTACGTTTGCATGTCTTTTTTGACCACTCCACAGACCGCAGAGAGAATATGAATAACCTAACCCACTTTTCACTGCAGCGTTGGTGGAAGATTTTCAATGTCAAAATACAAGTTCAGGGGAAATTTATATTTGTTGTTTGTAATGAATTTAATAGCAAGTCGAACATGAAGAAAATGGCCACTACGTTTGAAAACTTAAAGGACATAAAAATCACTTGTGATAATGATAATATAGCAATAGTCCTCAGTAATCGCACATAACTTGTGTTTCAGAACAAAATGTGCCATTATGTCTATGGAAAGTCTCCACGATGTCTCCAAACGTGTGTGTGACCAAAATGTGGGATCAGACTGCTCAATTGTGTTTTTTCAGCTTGTTGACCTCTGACTTTGTGTTTTATCTTTTTGTCTGCGTATGTAAATGTGTGCGTTCTCAGACATACCTCCGTGTGTAACCTGTAATCTCGCGGAGGCAGAAACCTCTCCGAAGGCGTTCCTGGCGGTACACGTGTACACACCTGCATCACTCGGACCGACTGCTTGGATCTGGAGCCAGCCGGTCAGTTCAAACCGCCGCGAGCCTCCGCGAGCCTGTAATTACAGACAAACACAGTCGCACATGTCACACGAGCAGTCTATAATGTTAACCTGGCGTGAGAGAGGTGATTTGTCTGAGTCTAACTATGTGTTTTTAACTTCAGTTAGATGAACAGTATGAATGCATTAAGAAATAAATCTTGAACTTGATTTGTCAACACCGTGGTATGTGCAGGCCTCAATCATAAATTACTTTGTTTATTAAAAAAAGTACATTTTGTCTTTTGCAATGGTTTAGTTACTTTACACATACCTTTACACATTTTGCAGATTTTGCTTCTTTCAATCTATATGTTTTTTATCCGTGTTTGTTTCCTATAGGGATCAAGCCCATGACCTCTTCATTTGTGATGCAATGATCTACCATTTAAGCGACAGGAAAGTGTTACTTTTGAAGGAGACACTACGCAGTCCTTTTGATGACATGTTTGGCTTTGTTTCCATCTTCAATGTAACCCTACAAATTGTTTTGTTGCCCGCTAATTGAAAATGGGATTTTAGTTTGTTTCCTTCCTGTATGTGCACATACCTGAACAGCCATGCTTGAATCATCCGCAGGAAAAGAAACAATATCTCCCTCTTTCCTCCACTGAATGGAGGCCAGTGGATACGACGAAACCTCACAGGAAAAGATGACATCACTTCCTTTGGGTGTGATGATGTCACGAGGAGCGTGAGTGATAACAGGCTCTGAAGACGAGAAATTTGAAGGTTGAACATTGAAATCCAATTTAATTTATTATAAGAAGTCAAATAGAAGCGGATTAAATACAGTTCTGGTAAACGAATCCAAATTTTATTCACTGTAAAAAAAATCAGCATTTTTGTCAAATCAACAGAATTTTTTATGTTTCTTTAACTTATAAATTCAAGTTGAAATTGTTAAACTTACTTTTTTAAGTTGTCAACTTTTTTAAGCCAAACTTTAAAATGGTATAGGTTGAATTGACGTGCAAAACCATACTTTGTGCTGCATTTTTTACAGTGTGTATACTGGTTTCACAAGTTATTACCTGTAATACATTAACATAACTTATAAACACAAGCTGAAATTGTTTAACTTAATTTTTTAAGTTATGTCAACGTTTTAAGCCAAAAGTTGAAATGGTATAGGTTGAATTGACTTGCAAAACCAAGTTTTAATTTTGTGCTGCGTTTTTTTACAGTGTACGCACACTGGTTGCGCAAGTTATTACTTGCAATACATTGACATTAACTTATAAAAACAAGTTGAAATTGTTTAACTTAATTTTTTAAGTTATGTCAACTTTTTAAAGCCAAAATTTAAAATAGAAGGTTAAATTGATTTGCAAAACCAAGTTTTAACTTTGTGCTGCATTTTTTACCTTGTATGTACACTGGTTTCGCAAGTTATTAAATTGACATAAGTTGAAATTGTTTAACTTAATTTTGTAAGTTATGTCAACTTTTTTTACCCAAGGCAAAATTTAAAATAGTACATTGTAAAAAATACTTTGCTGCCTTAATTTTTTTTGTGAAATCAACTCAGATTTACAAGTCATGTCAACAGAGATGAGTTGTCACAACTTATAAAATATAGTTGAGAAAAGTTAACTTTATAAGTTATATTATAAGTTATAAAAACTCACCTGTAGTTATAACAACTAATTTCTAGTCAAGATAAATATTAGTAAGTTGAAAGGACTTGTAAATCTGAGTTGATTCCACAAACAATTTTAAGGCAGCAAAGTATTTTGTACAGTGTAGGTTGAATTGACTTGGAAAACCAAGTTTTAACTTTCTGCTATATTTTTTACAGTGTGGTTTCTCAAGTTATTACCTGCAATACATTGACATGATTTATAAAAACAAGTTGAAATTGTTTAACTTAATTTTTTAAGTTGTGATAACCAAAGCCAACATTTAAAATAGTATAGGCTGAATTGACTTGCAAAACCAAGTTTTAACTTTGTGCTACATTTTTTACCGTATGTACACCGATTTCGCAAGTTATTACCTGCAAATACATTGACATAACGTTTAAAAACAACACTGTCAAAAAATACTTTGCTGCCTTAATTTTTGTTGAATCAACTCGGATTCACAAGTCATTTCAATTTACTATTATTTATCTTGACTAGAGATGAGTTGTTATAACTCCAGGTGAGCTGTTATTACTTATAATTTTAAGTTGACTTTTCTCAACTATATTTTATAAGTTGTGACAATTCATCTTTGTTTACATGACTTGTAAATCTGAGTTGATTTAACAAAAAATTTTAAGGCAGCAAAGTTTTTTTACAGTGAAATTAAATTGTTTAACTTAACTTTTTAATTTAAAAAAGTTGATTTGACAAAATTGCTGCATTTTTTGCAGTGTATAGGCAACCCATACACTTTAAAAAAGTAACTTAAACTTAAAAAGTAAATTACGTGGTTGCCTTAAGATTTAGATTTCATTAAATTTCAATCTAAGTTGACTCAAAGTTGTGTAAAAATTGTTGTGTCAACTGATATTAAATATAAGACAACCAGGTAACTTTTTTAAGTTGGACCAACTTTTATTAACAGTGTAGTAAATCTCTGTTATTCTGTGAATCTTTCACACAAACTCCTGTAAGCTTCTGTATTTGACATGTTACCATTTGTGCAAGCTGTTTGGTTTACTCTGTGAATTGTCTCAAGGTGTGAGATTGAACGCTTACAAGCTGCTAATCCTAAACATGGCGGTGAGATAAATACACATTTAACGGCTCACTTTTTAGCCTTACAGCTGAACAAATATATTCATTTGTCCTTTAACATGACAAACACTTTTAAATGAGGTGATTAAGTTAGCACTCTGGCTCTATCCATAACAATGCTTTCTCCTGAGAGGACATTTACATTCATATATATTTACATTTACATTTACAATAGCAGACGCATTCTTACCAGAGTGATGTGAATGGCAATTACTTTAACTGAAGTGTCTGAGCAAACAAATCAAGTATTATGACTACATCTTATATGACAGACCTAATGCAACACCAAACATGTTTAATATAGATTTTTGTCTCTAATGCTTTTGCTGAACAATGCATATTCATTGAGTTGAATTAAGGTCACATGTAATCCTAAAGTCAAATAATAAAATAAGAAAATATGTTGTGTCTAAAGAAAACATTTATTTAAAGACCAATAAGTATTATCCACCTCTTCACAGTAAATAATGAAAAATTGAATTTATTGTTTAAAAAAAATAAACACTATATAATATATTAAAAGAGGCATATATTTAAAAGTATTAAAATTGATTAAACAATTTTAAAAGATCAGATTGTAATTTTAATATTATTATTTCTGAAATGTGACCTGGATACACTCGCACAAAATGTTGGGTCATTTTGGGGTCATGAAGTGACGATCCAAACCTTTTGGGTTATCTCAGCATAAAATTCTTTAACCCTCCAACCTTTTTGTGATCAAATGCTACCACAATGGATAAAAAAATCTGGAGGGCTACTTTTTAATGTAGTCTACTCAATACTTTTTTGTTTTACTTGTTGATTTTATTTTTTTACTTAAATAATTATTAAATAATTTTTATTAAATTTTTATTAAATAATTAATAAATAAATATTAAAATTGAGGCTTTTAATAAAATGTGCTTTGGCGGGCACCTCACAGACCCGCGGGCACCATGTTGGAGACCACTGTTTTAACCCATTGTCGGGTCAAATATAAACATTTTCGGGGTTAATTTAACACAACAACTGGATTCATACATTCTAAAAAATGATGGGTTATTTTCAAACCATCATTGTGTCAAAACGGGACAAACCCAACCCGTTGGTTATCATTTAATCTATACTGGGTTGTTTCAACCCAAATTGCTGGGTTGTTTTAACCCATTGTTAGGTCAAATTAACTCAGAAAATGTTTATATTTGACCCAACAATGGGTTAAAACAACCCAGCAATTTGGGTATAACCCAACGTTTGTTAAAAGAATGCATATTTTTATTTAAAGTTCATGCAAGTGGGAATAATTAGAAGTTTACGGATACTCACTTGCCTTGCAGGGTCCGTGGTGTACCATCGTCAACATCTGACCCTTGCCCTGCTTGCGTTGGGCCGCCCGAAATTGACAGATATTTTTGTACGTCTTCCCGTCTGATCCGCAAAGCGTTTCCTGCTTGCTGCACACGCAGACTGCCCTCGGTTCGCCTGCAGGGTTTTTGCGTGGACCCCTGCACCGTAGACCTTCAGCACAGCGGCCATAGAAAGTAGACCCAGACCTGGGCTGTGGGTCACACAGTTGTCCTTCATCATTTCCACATTCCCAGCAGCAGCCACACTGGTCTCGCACCAGCCCGCCTGGACAGCCCTGCATATGCCTAAGATCTGGGCACCGTTCAGGGTGACACTTTTTAGGGCATCCCTCCCCTGGTCGAACGCTCTTCTGCCAGTCCACACGGCCCGTGTGCTCCATACGGAAAGACCGTGATACTGAAGCTAGCATCAATACTATTATAGCTAGTAGATATACCATTTTGAAAAAAAAAACCTCAGAAAGTCTCAGAAAGCAGAAGGCGTTTTATCTTAGGTCAAGATGAGGCGCGCAAAGAGTCTAGACCGGTCATAAGGCCTGTCAAAGGCCGAATATAAAGTCCCAGTGTCCTTTAAATGTCCAGAACTGACGTGTGCAGCTTTTACACAGACTTACAAACTCTAAAAAAAGAGCAACGAGCTGAAAGAACGACTGAGAAAGAAAACACAAAGGCAGGTCTGAATTCGGTGACCCCCTCTTAAACTGCAGGGTGCCTCCCCCCATTTGCCCAACAAAAGTGTTAAAAGGTGTGAGCTTAGAGATGAGCAACAGCCAATCAAAATCTACAAAGCTCAATTTGTTTGTGTGTCTGTATGGGGGGGGTGTCAGGTACTACATGATTATCTGCAGACCTCAATCTCTCCAAGGCTGTTGTTTCTCACATACAAAGAAAGTGTGTCTTTCGTCAGGCATTCGGTATTTACAGCAAGCAAGCACATCGATTGACATTTTTGGAAAATTGGAACATAGTAGTGATTCCTAAAAACAGATAATAGATCTGTACTGGGTCATGAACAGCAGTAATAAAGTAGCAAAATTTAAACAGTTTTTTAAATGTAGGAAAACACAGTTACCATGACTTTTTTCTGTATATCAAATGCTGTGCATTCAATCTATTTTTTGGTGCAAATCTATCAATCATTTAGTAGAAACTAGCTAAATTACATTTATGCATTTGGCAGACACTTTTATCCAAACATTTTTTATCAGTAAGTTGGTTCAAACCCATGACCTTTCATGCTGCTAGTGCTCTACCACTGAGCTATACACGAGCACTATAGTAAAATTAGGCAGTTGACTGCTGAACGCTTTAAACAATATTTTATAGAGACTTTAGAAACAAAAAATAAAATCCTGTTCGGTATGTAAATAATTTAAAAAAAAAGCTACTGAGAACCACATTTCATTGTGGTTGTATCCAAAACTTCATACAGGACACATAACTGGGACAGTACAGCTGGGAAATTGTGGCTGAAGTTTATTTACATTTATACATTTAAAGGTGCAGTGTGTAATTTTTTGCGGCATCTAGTGATAAAGTTGCGCATTGCAACCAACTGCTCAGTCCACTGCTCACCCCTTGCTTTTGAAACGCATAGAGAAGCTACGTTAGCTGCCACGGAAAAAACATTTCATCACTGGAGACAATTTAATAAAAAAGTTTGTCCATTATGAGCTTCTGTAGAAACATGGCGGGACAAAATGGTGACTTCCATGTAGGGGGACCCTCGGTGTATGTAGATAAAAACGTCTCATTCTAAGGCAATAAAAACATTACGGTTCATTATAAAAAGGCCTTTATACGCCCCTGATAATATAGTTTTGTATATTATTTTGCATTTCTGTCAAGAGATCCTTCTAAAAATTACACACTGCACCTTTAAGAGACAGTTTAATCCAACACTGAAAAAAATTATTCATTCAATTTACTAAATTTTTCAAGGTAATTGGTTGAAATAAACCCATTCAAGCTACACCCAAACAAAAGTGTTTTTTTTTCTTTTTTTGTTTGTTTGTTTGAATGTAGCTTGAAGAGATTGATTGCGGCCACGTACCTTGAGAAAGTTTAGAGAATTCAATTGAATATTTTTTTTTCAGTGAAAGCGACTTACTATGCATCAATTTTGGGTTCCAACACATGACCCTGCTGGTAGTGCAATGGTCTACCGCTGAGCTATACAAGAGCACATTTCATTCATGCATTTGGCCGATGTTTTTATCAAAAGTGACTAAAACCTGCTACACACCAAGGCGATGGTCGGCATTTAGGCAGGAGCGTCATCTGACTTAATTTTTTTGTGCTTTCCGTTCCAAAATTTTATTTTAACTTTGTTACATTAACAGTTCAAATATTTTTAAATATGTACTTTTTCCTAGGGTGCCAATGTACAACTGGCAATCAGGTCTACAGATGAAACTTAGCCATTGGCTAAATCTGGCATGTTACAGGTGTACTGTTGTTAATATGCACTGTCCTGGTAAATAAATAAACAATAAAATAAGTCACCGGCGTGTTTTTTTTTTGGCCCATTCACCATGTTAAATTGACTGTTCAGCTTGGTCACCGTGATTTCACCAAGTAAGATGTGATCCTGGATCAACGTTTCAATCAAAGATACCACAACCTACCCTTAACTCAAACCCTAACCATTTTAAAACCCTCAAATTAGTGTGAAATAATAGTTTCAGAAGTATTTCTTAAAAGCCCCTAAACCAATGCGAAACATACAACCCGAGTTCCAGAAAAGTTGGGACGTAGCAGGCATTACATTTTAAATGAGCTAATTAAGTGGATAAAAGTGTCAAATTTCTCAGTTTAAACATTTGCTATGTTCTATTGTGAATAAAATATTGGCTCATGTGATTTGAAATTCCTTTATTTTTCAAATTTAAAAAACGTCACAACTTTTCCGGAATTCGTGTTGTAAAACATGCACACTAATCTTAATCCTGCAATCTGATTGGTTAATGAAAATGTTGATCCAGGACCAACAATGGTGTTTATCCAGGATCACATCTTACTTGATGAAATCACATTCACTGTTCAGGTCAGCCATCAAGCAAACAACAAAGTCAAGAGGAAATGCACAGAACGCTAATCTCATTTTTTGCATGTCTCATTCAAAAATGCAAATACTTTTATGAAGATATGACTCCTAAGATATTACAGATGTATCACAAATCTGTCTGTGGTGAGTGAGATTTGGTAAATGAGTGCTGCTTTGTATCGCTGCAGTTAGAGGTCTTGGGTCCAAAGAAATGTACCCGGCCCAAAATAACCCGAATCACTTTTTACCTAAACCCGACGTTCAAACCTGTGAAAATTAGACCCGAGTTCGACCCGACACAGTGACATTTTTTATCCCGACTGGATTGAATGTAAACTGCATGATGTGTGTGCCCTGCACGCACCAATCAGACAAAAAGAAACCCAGTGGTCTTGCAACTTATTTGGCCCGCTGCTCCATTTATTTTTATTTGATATCTGATGACGACGATCACTAACTGCTAATATGTGCATTCAAAATTGATTGACAGGTGTGGCTCAACGAAAATGAACCTACTGCCAGCCACACGATGTCACAAACGCTCTTGGCAAACAGAGGAGGGATTGGAAAAGGATTTGATGCACACATGCAAGATAGTTAAGGTCTTTTCGGATCCAAAACACATTCATTTTATATTACCTGAGGCTGCTGAGCTCTCTGGTTTTCCGTTTCGAATGAACCTGCTGGTACAGAAAGTTATTTCATCTCACGCAGACGCATAATGGACGTGCTACTTGGCCACCATCTACCCGGGCAACTTTGAACCCAGATGCAATGTGACATTGGTTTGGTGTGTCGTTACCTTTACAGTGCATTCAATCTATACACATTATGCGTGTGTGTTCCCTGAAATCAAACCAATGACCTTTGCGCTGCTAACGCAATGCTCAAGTGAGATACGATAACCACACCCATCCTACAGTATACTAACAGTTGTCCGGCTAAGTTCATTTTCCTTATGAAAAGGTTGTTGTAGTAGCTCAGCATGAAAACCACAACGGTCTTCGGTTGCTAATGAGTTGATCTGAGCTGTGAAAGAAAGTGAGAAGACATTTAGCTCCTCTATCTTACTAATGTCCTTAGTTTATCCGCTGCTCTCACCTCTCCGCGTAACACCAAAACAAACAATTAGGCGGCCATTAAGGGGCCATTGTTAATTGTAAATAATCCATCATTAATATTGATTAGCTGCGGTGAGCAGATCTCATTCACTGCTTACCTCCTAATGAGTGGCTCTTTTAGTGGGCTAATTGCTTCAGGCTATTTCTATTCAACACCAGGGAGGCAGCAGTGTGCCTTCAGTTTGTACTATTAACTAACACAGATTGAGCGTCTATGATAAAATCAGCCCCGCTCCAATTAATAGAGAAACTCCCGTGTCCAAAACGCGCCTACGTCCATACTATATATTACACAAAAATCACTCTGCAAAGTCAAGAGGATGTCTTATCCAGATGGACTACTGGCTCTATGTGTCAGATGGACACTTTCTATCCCATGAGGCTACAGGAGTCAGGGAGCCACCAGCTCATTCAAAATTTGAATAATAAATGAAAATTGTGACCCTTTCTTTTGTGATCCATGACTAGAAATCTATTAATTCAATGTACAAATGTGCATTCATCTTTGCCATTTTATATTCATTTAGTTGAACAGTTGTACACACTGATTAAAAAAATAAACATTAATGTCATTAATCAAAACACTTACTTTGTCATATACTGTCATTGCTGCAGTTATACTTGACGTCGTCGCTTAGCATTTTTCACTGCTCAATTTTCGTTGACTTTGAGTAAAATAATGTGAAGTTTTTCATAAAATCCCCTGGGGTCAATGTGTTAGTATGAGAAGCTTGATGCTGTCGGGAGATAAGCACCAGTCTCCCGAGTGCTTCGCGTAAATTATTAGATGTTTCTTTCCCATCACAGAAAACCATCACAGGTTTATCAATGCAATTAAAGTATTATTTTGTTTTGTTTATTGATCACGAAGTTCAAAGTAGATGAGGAAAACTAGGATTCCGTTTACTCAATGCGCCGCCATTGTTTGTTTTCATTGCGTGGAATGGTGCGCTATAATTTGTGGAGCGGATTTATTGCGTTCTGTAAAAAAGGAGGAGTGGCGTTTATCGCATTTTGGGAAAAAGGGGAGAAAAGATGACAGAATAACACAGTGGATAGTGGATTTTGGCAGTAACTCATTTTTTTTAAATGGCATTTATCGTGTTTTGGAACCAAACTCTTCATATATATATATATATATATACCAAGGGTTTTTTCCTCCTAGGACTTTTTTCTCCCAGGGAGTCAGCCTTCATTGGCTTAACTTAGCACCCTCTTCTATACGTTACACTAGTAATACGCTTCTTATAATGTTGATTCATAGCCGCAGCAAATTCTGCTGCTTATGCTATCTGTATTATGTTAAGCTATCTGTCGATTTTTTTGTGTTTTGAATTGAATTGAATTATGTTGTCAACTAAGAAATGTACTCCTCAAGGTTAAACTGTACATGTTTAAGTCAATTATTATCAAAGTACATCTCAGATAAATGAACATACGGGTGGTCCCGAGATAAAAACATGGTGGATGTTTATGGAAATGATGCATACTCCTCTCACACATACTGTACTATAATAAAAGAAAATAAGTACTGCATTGAATCAAGTATGTACTCTTACAGTACACCTTTTAGATGCAGAGATCCAGAATCCACCCCACAAGAACAGTTCAACTTAAAGGGGACATTTCACAAGACTTTTTAAGATGTCAAATAAATCTTTGGTCTCCCCAGAGTACATATATGAAAAGTTTTAGCTCAAAATATCATATAGATAAATTAAAATGTTAAAATTTCCACTTTGTAGGTGTAAGCAAAAATTTGCCGTTTTTGGGTGTGTCCTTTAAAATGCAAATGAGCTGATCTCTGCACTAAATGACAGTGCAGTGGTTGGATAGTGCAGATTAAGGGGCGGTATTATCCCCTTCTGACATCACATGGGGAGCCAAATTTCAATGACCTATTTTTTCACATGCTTACAGAGAATGGTTTACCAAAACTAAGTTACTGGGTTAATATTTATCACATTTTCTAGATTTAGAAGCACTGGGGACCCAATTATAAACATGGTAAAAGTCAGATTTACATGACATGTCCCAATGAAAGCCTAATATTCTGTTACTCTTTACTAACTCAAGTCTCTCAAGGTTATATATGAAAATACAATTCTGTACTTGACAATTCTTTTGACTTGAGATTAAATGGCCATAAATTGTTGGTTAAAGGCAGACTAACAACAAGATTCTCTCTCTTTACCTCTCTTCAATCTCTTTTCAATCATTCTTAAGCAAAAGCCAATATAAAGAAATTGAAAATGATTTTCTTTAAAGGGGACAAATCTGACTTTTTCCATGTTTAAGGGCTTTAATTGGATCCCCAGTACGTCTATCAACCTAGAAAATGCAAAAATGAACAACCAAGAAAAGTCTTGGTAAACCATTCTCTGCAAACATGTGAAAAAATATGTCCTTGAAATTTGCCCCCCCCCCTTTGATGTCAGAAAGGGATAATACCGCCCCTTAATCTGCACTATCCAACCACATGCTGCCATTTCTACCCAGTCTCGCGAGGTTTCGTGATATTATCACGAATTTTCGTGTTTTTTTGTGATCGTATAATGAATTCCTGTTTTTGTGTGATTATCACATATTGGTTACTCAATGGTTTTTTCCTATTTTCGAACCATTGTCGCTTCAGTTTAGGGTTAGATTTGGTGCTTGCATTAGAATGTCAATTTATGTATTGGTTTATACAATTTTTTCTGATTTATTTTTTATATGTCGCCTGGCGTTAGGGTTAGAGTTGGGTTTGGGTAGGGATGTCATTTTATGTAAATCTAACCCTAAACTGAAGCGACAATGGTAATAAAACGTCACATATATATACTCTGCGGACACCAAAGATTTATCTTAAAAAAAGTATTTTGACATATCCCCTTTAAAACATATATGGGTACAGTTATTAAATGAATCTACAAGTATAAACAAATCAAATAATTAGCCTGTAATTTTAGGAGCTGTATACTTAGCTTCCTTCTCCAACCAATTCACATCGAGAGCTTGGGTCCAAATAAGTGAAATGAAAACGCTTGCTTGCAGATCAAATGCAGATCACTTATTATACAAAACCTTTGACAAGAAACAAGACAAGAAAGCAGCAGTAGTAAAAGTTTGTGAGAGAAAAACATAAAACTCAACAATCACTGCCTTATATCACACCTGTATTTAATATGCATCTCTAGAGATTTGTCTGTATGTATGTATCTTTATACATTTTGTCTAGTATGTTTTATACATAATAACAGTTTAAAAAATATATATATTTCCTCCATCTGGATTTAATCTTCAATGCATTTTACAATTATAAAGAAAGACGGTACAAACGCGGTCACTGGGACAGTAACCTCCAAACATTACAGATATGTATACATTTGGTACCAATATGTGACTCTTTAAGTGCAAATACACATTTTCCGAGAGTATTTAATACAACAACAAGTAAACATTAATATAAATCAGCCTATGATTGCATCACATTGTGCTGAAGAATAAAAATACACAGGATGAAAACCATTACGATTAGAAACAAGCTTTGTCAACATTACAGATCCAAACAGATTTGAAAGAAATGCAAATCGTATGAAATATTCGTTGAAAAACCTTTCATCATCATTAAAGACCCATGAAAAGGAAACGAAATTTGATATGTGCATCATTCTTATTCATGTCAGTTTTTGTTGTCTGTTTTGTACTGTAATGGGCGTTGTGTTCTTGTGATTTATTTCCAAGTGGACACGCGTGTCAGATTCATGAAGATTCATTGTCATACCCCTCATATCTCTCTCTCTCTCTCTCTCTCTCTCTCTCTCTCTCTCTCTCTCTCTCTCTCTCTCTCTCTCTCTCTCTCTCTCTCTCTCTCTCTCTCTCTCTCTCTCTCTCTCTCTCGTGCACGCACACACACACACACACAGTCTCACAGTCTTCATGGAGCCTCAACAAATTAAATTCCTTGATAACAATGATGTCAGTAAGCAGAGGTCACATATGAAACAAATGCTTGTAAATCCAAATGGTTGTAATATACAGCGATATCAGTTTAGCTGCAATATGTACAAGCAGGTGAGTGACTGACATGTTGGTTTGTGATGATAATAAATGTTGTGTGTATCTTTGCACAGTTGTGGTACTGTAAATTTTTTTAAATGTCGATAAGTATCTACTTTTTACATGCTTATATTTGTAAAACTATTAAAAATGACCTCAGTTGTCAGGATTTAATGCGACATAAAATGCATTAAGCTATACATTTTATGAGTATGTGTGTGAAGACATGACTTGCTTTGCCAATTGAGCTACAGGAACACACTTTAATATGAATCAATTCAATTAAATACATTTTTTATGTTCAAATACTTCTCATAAGAGTTTAGGATGTTTAGTCCCGTGAGCAGTGTTGAGGAAAGTTACTTTTAAAAGTAATGCATTACAATATTAAGTTACGCCCCAAAAAAGTAACTAATTGCATTACTTAGTTACTTTTCATGGAAAGTAATGCTTACGTTACTTTTTAGTTACGTTTGCGTTACTTTTTCTTGGCTGAGGTTTGATCTCTTTAAAGGTGCAGTGTATAAATTTTACCGGCATCTAGTGGTAAGGTTGCAAATTGCAACCAACGGCTCGTCCACAGCTTACCCCTCGCTTTTGAAATGCATAGAGAAGCTACGGAAGATGCCTCAGGAAAAACATGTCATGTCTACATCAGAGGCAACTTATTAATCAAATTTTGTCGTTAAGGGCTTTTGTAGAAACATGGTGACACAAAATGGTGGCTTTCATGTAAGGGGACCCGCAGTGTATGTAGATAAAAATATATTATGCTAAGGTAATTAAAATATAATTGTTCATTATTTGAGGTCTTTATACACCCCTGATAATATAGTTACGTATATTATATTGCATTTCTGTCAAGAGATTCTTCTAAAAGTTACACACTGCACCTTTAAAGCCTTGCAGGTGTTTTTTATGACTAAAAAGTTCAAAATGTCGAGCTCTGGCCTGCCATCTCAGTGTCTGACACAACTGATCCCACACAAACGTATACGCATAGAGTGCATAATGTGACTGTTTAGTTTAATTCAGTACATATTTTTTTTATTTACTTGCATTACTTTTTTTAAAAAAGTAACTTAAATATTAATGTGTACATTTAAAAAGTAATGCGTACTTTACTCGTTACTTCAGAAAAGTAATATTATTATGCAATGCACATTACTTGTAATGCGTTACCCCAAACACTGCAAGTGAGGTCATACTAAATATTGACTTTTACCAAAAGAAGCCATTTTGTTCTGAGCATTTTGTGTATTTTTCCAGTGTTTATATCTTATTAATGAAAGTAAAAATATATGATCATTAAAACAAAGCTGGTGGTGGCCTACTATAGACCGTTTCATCGGGTGCACATGCGGTGACATACTTACTTCCTGTTTCTGTTTGTTTAATGGTCTGACTAGTTGCTAAAACTGAACTCGTAAACACATACCTAGTCGAAAATAACAAATGTTTTGGGTTCCTATGTAATACACGTGTTGTTTATTTTGCTTGTTACATAAATAAACTACTTTAAAAGGACTTTGTTGTTATTTATTCTTTGCGGAGTTTACCTGGAAGTTACGTGATGACCACGAAAGCCGCTTGTTTATGATGTTACTGCTGAAACCGTCTATAGCAGTAACTTGATTTAATTAAAGTGTTTTTTTTTTATTTAATATATTGTTCTACTCCTTATATGTAAGTACTTAAAAGTGTACTTTAGGATTATGTGATTTAAATAATCTGATGGATCAAACTAATTTGCAAACAAACCACAGTAGTTTTGTCCTCCGGTGAGTTTCTTGCATTATAAACTCCTTCAGGGCCTGACATGCTGTGAAATCACATTATGATGTTTTGTCGAGCTGTGTACACACGCTGTGTTGTAGGTATTAAGTTTATCTTAATGGATTTCATAAAAATGTCTTGACATATTGTAATTTACACGAGCAGAGTAATCAGTTAGCAGAATCAAAAAGCATATTAGTCCGTCCGTCCATTAGTTTCTCTAACTATCCATAGCAAACTGCTAATCCACATTTATGGCATTATGCATTATTTCTTATACATTATGAAATGCTGTATAACCTTTCAGGTCTTTAATCTAACCAGACACCCGAATTATTAACATGAATCGTCACAGATTCACCACAGGAAGTGTTTTCCTGCTGGTTTCCATTTAAATTGTTTTAAAGTGTCTTTATTTTCCTTAGCATCACAGCATTAGCCGCGATTTAAAGACTCGGCACTCTAAGACGTTAAAATGGCCAATCTGAGCTGGTAATATTGGTCAGGGTGATTGATTTGGTCTCCGAACCTCTCCGCAAACCTGTCGATAATTGCTGAGACTGACCATTCAGAGAGCATAATTCTGTCATTTTAATAGACTCGATGCTCAACAGGTACACAAAACTGGGCACCGTGGGCTGTGTTTCCCAAAAGTCACACCCTGTGCCAAGCTGTATGTGAATAATTAAAGCGGTTTCGTGTACATTCATTCATCTGAAGTGCTCTCTCATAAGTCTTTCTCTCTCCAGAGACGGCATTGAGCGGGAAATGGCGGCGTTGATCTTACATTAATGAGAAGCTTTTTCCTGCTTTCTAAATAGGCCCTGTAAAGATATACAACCTTATGTTGTTTGCACAGTCATTACTCAAATCAACCTCGGTATTGAGTTCAATTGATTGACGGGTGTGTGCGTTTATAAATGTTACTCAGTAAAAATTTGGACCGATTTCAACTGTTAAAAATGTCTGTAAAAATTACAGTATTACTAGCAGTTGTTTCCTGTAACTTAAATTGATGTTATTTACTGCCAACAGTTTGTTCAAAGTTAAATGAACATTAAACATTAACTAGTCTTTTTTTTTACAGAATAAACCTAAAATAACAGCCTCATGCAAAGCATTTTGAGGACCAAAAAAAAAACTGAAAAAGGTTGATGAGGATTTCTGGTTCCCAGAATGCATTGCATAAGCCTGTTATTTTATAGTTTTAGTAAAGACTTGTTAATTTTTAATGTTTATTTAACTTTGAACAAACTGTTGGCTGTATATAACATACATTTAAATCTACAGTAAGTTACTGGCAAACAGCTGCATAACTACACCAAATTTGACATTTTCATTCAAAAATGAACATATGATTATTCCTTTTATACCACAGTTACCACAGACATCGCCAAGACATTTCTCTAGTGGTTATTTTAAGACATTTGACAGGTCAGGTGTACATTTATCAAAAAATAATGCATACCTGTATCAACCAATCAGAAAAAAAACATTTAACAGCCCCGTGGTATTAGTTTTTATAAACCTCTAATGACAGATTGCAGACAAATCAGAAAAATATCAGTCCATGCACATGTTTTCTGATTTAGATGAGGGAAATACATGTGTTATGGATGTGATAAAAAGTTTTGGGAAAATTCATACTTTGTATGAATTCAGTGAATAAAAATGCACAAATAAGAACAATAATACACAAAAAGGAAAACATTGTTATGGATGTTACTTTTCTCTATTATGGACGTGACCATTCTGAAATCTTACCCAACTGAAAAATAATTGTAAAAAATGTTTAAAGACCTTGCATCAGTATGTAAACCAGCAAGTATTGACATCTAAGATATAAAAAACATTTGGTTAAAAAAATGTAATGGTAAGGTTTACATTTGCATGAAATTGCTCCTCCAAAGTGACTCACAAATAGGGCTGTGCAAAAATATCGATACAGCTAACTATCGTGATACTTTTTTCCACGATATATATATATATATATATATATATATATATATATATATATATATATATATATAAATAATCCTTCTGTGTGCGTCAAACGACCTTCTCCACCGCTGCTGTAGTTTTCCCTGTCCAGTTGTCTGTCATATACGGCAAATTTCTCAGAAGTTAGCGGGAGTGAAAATTAGCAGAAATTTAAAAACACCTGCAGCTTTTGTGTGGACGCACTTTGGCTTTAAAAAAAGTAAAAAAAAATTAGCTCTATTTTTTACATTTGTAATAAAAAAAGTATTGCAATGTATCGCAGCATGCAACGTATTGTATCGTACCATGATACATTGTATCATGATCCGTGCATTGTGATACGTATCGTATCGTGAGGCCCTTGTCAATACCCAGTACTCACAAATAAGGGAAGACTCAACATTTTGTCTTAAGGAATAAATTGAATATTTAATAATACACTATATTTTAAAATGACAGAAAATCCCTAAATCAAGAGATTTACCATAATTCTGTTCAACTGATCTGCTGAGAGTTTATCTCCAAGAATCATTGAAAATAAAACAACTCGGATGCTCATATTTTGCTATGTTATTCCACAAAATATCGACTCACGCAACCAAATCAAGTGCAAAACAAAGATTAGACGTTTTTTGATGCCCAAAAAACACAAAGGACGTGCAGCCAGAGCTGGATGCTTAAACTTCTACGGTTACACAAACTTTGCTTTCGCCCCCTCTAAATCAAACCCCTTTACCAGCATCTGCCATCTGTTACGAGAGAATCTGTTTCACTCCCCGAGCCAAGCAAGGCCTTTATTGGTCCTAATGGCGCTATCAGCTAAGCCGCTAAACCAAATTACTGCTTAAAAAGGGAGGCCACCCCAGCTAATCATGGCCGTCTAACCTGATTTGCCGGTGATGAAGAGATGGGATAAAGATCAGTTAATGCAGGCAGAATGATCTCACAAATACAAAAAACTCAATTCATTTCTCTGGGAAGGCAATCTGTCCGATTCAGTGCTAATGGAGTGAAGTTTCATTAGACTCGAGATGTGCTGCTCGCTCTTATCATCCTGATGACAAATACTGCCAAATAAGGATGATTTTTATTAGGGACGTGGTCATCAAAATCTTTTGGTTTCGTTAAAGTATTACATCTTGGCGTGTAACTTATTTGCTATCAACCCTGGCTTGCGACAGCATAGCAACACCCTGGCAACCACTATGTGATACTATAGAGCATTGCGCTAGCAACACAAAGGCCATGGGTTTGATCCCAGAGAACATGCATACGCAAAATTGCGTATTTGAGTGAATGCACTGTTGGTTGGTTAAGGGCTTAAAGTCAAGTTCTTCTTCACCACACCATCTGTTAATAGGACTGGTTCGGCTGTATGCACGCGTCTGTGTGTTCACCTGAGGGTATAAATTCGTTTAGTCGCCCGCTCTCATCTGCGGCCCTGCTGTAAGAGCGAGCTGTGTATGAGGCCGCCGGGCTGAAGGGCAGATCTGGCCTGACAGAGCCGGGCCTGGCCTTACAGACGGACATTAGGCCAAACCAGAGTTAAAATCCTATTAGTTTCAGTTGGGAATCAGATTATCGTCGTCGAGAATCACTCGTCTGGCAACTAGGGTCTAATTTACGCCAATCAACGGCAATTATTGAGGGGAAGAGAAGCATCTATTAGGGACGCTCATCCACTTAGGCTAATGAATGGGGTAGATTCAATCTCGTACTGAAGAGATGTATTTGGGAACTGCAGCTGGGGGCGAAAGCACTGCATTGAAGGGGCATCACTGTTGTCTGTTGTCAGTGTGTATATGGGTGTGTGTGTGTGTGTGCGTGCGTGCGTGTGTATAAATTGTACTACAGTAGAGTAAGGAGAAAGGGGGTCATACAGTTGGTTTTATTGTAGGTGGCAGTCTTATGGATCGGACCTTTTAGATTTTTAGAATTGCTTCGTATGTTACCCCACAGTATACTTTGATCAGTATATGACATATTGCATTATTTGCTTGGACAGTATACTAACAAACTGATTAGTTATTGAGACAAAAATGGTTTGATGCTATACATCCCCTTTAATCTGATTTTACCTAATGGAGAGTAATGGTAAAAGTAGTGTTTTTATTTATTAATGAATTGTATTTAATTTATTACACAGTGGTACAGTGGACCGTCAAACAAAGTTATAAACAAAGTTGAACAGCTGGATTTTCATGAAATAAGTTGGAGTGGTTAAGTGTAGGAGAAATGAGAAGGTTTGCAGTGGCCTCTAGTGTTTGAAAACTGCAAATGCTCTACTAACTTTTTGGCTAGTTAAGTTGTTCTATCCATTTTGAATATGGTTTTGGTTAAACTTCTTAAATAAGATTTGGGTTAACAGATTCCCAAAATATTTTCACGTTTTATTCTACGACATAAAACACTCGTGACTATGTTACTACACAACTTAATCTTTAACGTGGGACTTTAAACGTTATCAGGCATGAAGATCTCATAAACAACGCAAAATGGGAACGTAGTTTTCAATTTTCTCAAAGATCTTTGTACCCAATTAGTACTTGTAGCTTGTCTGCCTTTGACAAATGTTTTTTTTCTATTGCATGCCTGTTTTGTACTATAAAATAACAATTTCCAAAATATTATTTATCAACAGAGTTTTTCCTTATCAAGGAACATGTTTTTAAACGTGTTTTTTATATAAAGTTTAAACGGACGCTTGGTGTTGATGACGTCAGAGACTGCGGTGTAGTTCGCTAGCCATGTTAGCTTTTCATTTCTAGTACACGCATTTAGTCTTCAAAATTCAAAGAAATTGTGTTAATCTGTGAATATTATCTTGTTGGACAAAACGTGTAAGTGTCATAAACTTTTCTAAAACACAGAGCCTATTTTTTGCGATAATCCAAATGTCTAATGGGAAAATGAATGGGCTTTTGGCAAAGGAACCTTTGTCCTGCTAACTTCCGGGTTGGCCTACAAAAAAAGTCATCCCTGCGGCATACTCCGTAACGCAAGGTGTCAGTCGCCAACTAGAAATAGATCGCACGAAAGCAAATAACAGGAACATAAAAGGTGAGCTGTCGTTTCAAAAACAAAGATGCTCAGACATCCAACCTACCCACTCTAGACTAACCCACAATGCATCCATCTTGAGAATGTTGTTAAGAATGTCTCGTATTTCAGCACAGAGATGCAAACAGCGTATCCCTTCTATATTAGAGTAAGTGTGTCCTAAATCACAATATGTTAAAATAAGTAAATTTGAATTAACCAGTTTACTATTCCCGTTGAAAATGTAAATTAAGTTTGGATCCATGCACATTTTTACGACGGACGTTGCACACAGAATAATTAAAATAGGTAAATCACTAAAGCGCATATGCATTACTAATAAATAAGATTTTCTATCAAACATCACATAAGAAATAATAAACGAAGAAAAGATTAAATGCAATGAGGGGTTGCATTTTCATATGCGTGATTGTTAGTGATCACAACCCGTTGATCAACAGACCAATCAGACGCGCCAACTCGAAGCACGTGATCCTGCACGGAAGAAGCTCCAGAGTGGCGCGTCTTGCCATTTTCACGAAGGTCTTTGCTCTCCATCCAGAAAACAGCACCGTCTCAACATGGCGAATAACAGCATAGGCTAATAACGGGCTAGTGTTTTCCCCTCCCTTAAAGCCTGAGGAATAGTATGCAGCAGCCGTTGAAAATATCCCCTAAAGAAATTGAATAATGGAAACGCGGGGAATAGAGCAGATGTTCGACTTCCAGCGGTAAATTACACACATTAAAAGATTGAAGCGACAGTGTCAAAGCTAACATGCTTAGCATGTTAAAACCTCCAAAACACAAACGTATGAACTCGGTTAAACGAGTCTGCGATATACATAATTGAGAATAAATAGCGACTGATTCCCTAATGTTATGAAACTGTAAAGAGTCAGTACACCAGATTTGCCGTAAGGGCTAATGAAACTGTGTTAAAGATCCTTCCAATCAGTTTTAGAGTCCAAAATACTGCTAAGTCTTGCTGTGTTGATATTTAAATGTGGAAATTATATTGTGTGTTTACATAACAGGTCTTTATGTTTACAAATTTCTTACTTTGAGTTGGCCTGTGTGTGTGTGTTAGCCTGTTTATAATTTCATTTGGCCTGTTGCATTTATGCACACTTGTTCTGCATCTATAATGTATACTATAATTATGTATGTTGCTAAAAAAATTTAAAATGGTTAAATGCTAAAAGTAGTTGATCAGATAGAAAGAGCTTGAAAAAAGCTTTTAAATGAGACCAAGATCATGTATATGGGTTAAAGAATAACAAAGTACTGGCCATTTGAAACTCGAAAATCATCACTTTATTTGGTCCCATGTTTTCCATTAAAATTCTAGAAAATGTGTGACTGAATCATGAAAATTATAAAATTTTTGCTATAACTTTTTACATTTTTGAGATATTGACCTGAATCTTTCAGGATAAGCTGTTTGCCAGATCCTCTAAATACTACTTCTGAAAAGTCAGATAAATAAAAAAACAAACCACTAATTACACCAAATAACACTCTTTATTCAGTCTATATATACAGACATTTACTAACATGGCTATACGGCTGCTCCCCATTCTTTACCATTCAAGCAGATTTTGGTAGAGGTAAAACCACCTTTGGTAGTCGTTCAAATTTATTCAAATTTCGTCCACTTGTAGTTTAGCAATTAAACTAAATGTCTTTACAATTTCAAGAATGTCTTTACTCAACTTCAGTAAAAACAGCGATGATTTTACAAACAACAGACTTTGGCGAGCTCGCACGGCCAGTAGTTAAACATGAAAGGTGGTGACTGAAAACGAGAAGGTACCTATGCTTCTTCCGGTGATGTTAAGAATTAAAACTCAGAAATTTCACCATCAACAAACCAACAGAAGCATTATTTTCCACAACACCGCGCGCCGCCTGAGGAAATCTTGTGTTTCGTTGAGCGGAACCAAAAAATCAGCCGCGACAGCGGAGTTAGCAACATACCTACTATAATGCAGGACTAAACTGCATTCAGATCAGTCAATAGTAAAACACGAGGTAAACAGTAGTGAAAATGTATTCCCACACCTCTCATGTTAACATGATGAAGACAAACAACTGCTGACAGAAATAGATGATGAAGTTGGTGTCTATTCCTGTCGTCTGTTTTCACAGGTTACCGAATGATGGATTCATACTGCTGCTCTTGCTGTTGTACTCCCCTATTGGCCTGTGTTTAATGCTACTGCGAATATTTATTGGTGTCCATGTATTTCTAGTGAGTTGTGCTCTTCCTGACAGTCTTGTCAGAAGGTAAGAGGCCACAAATGAATGTAAAACTGACGTAATCTAAAGCAAAACGTATATCAAATGTCATCAGCTTTTTATGTGCTGCATTATTTATAAGGATGCGTGTACACCATATAGTTTAAACGCGGCTGAAAACGGCAAGTGGACACAAAAAGGCTATGTCTGAACCCGCCTACATTCATACTACATAGTAGGCGAAAAGCAGTAGGCGTGGTTAGTAGCATGTTCGAATTCAAAGGGCTCTATTATACACCCAGCGCAATGCGCGACGCAAGTGTCTTTTGCTAGTTTCAACCCTGCGCAATTATCATTTTCATGTTTAGAGCCACGTTGTTTAAATAACAAATGCCTTTTCGCCCATGGGCGTTCTGGTCTGAAAACGAAGGTGTGTTCAGGCGCATTGTTGGCGCGTTGCTATTTTAAGGCAACTAAAATAGACTACGCCATTGACCAACAAAAACCTGGTCTAAAGTCAATGGCGCAATATGTTTTTGTTATTTAAAGAGCGCAGTAGTAATAAGCACCTATAAACGGGACAACAACGCGGGTTTGCTTATCACATACATGAATGCACAGCAGCACAAAAACACTTTAAATATGAAAGATTAAAGGATTGAATGTTAAATATTATTATTGAGTCTCTTGGACATAAATAAGGACCGATTATGAGACGTTAGAAGGCATAAAGAGCTGCTTCACCTGTAGCCTAAGTAAATAAATGCTTTGCTTTAAACAAATGGATCTATTTTTAAAAGTTTTTTAACATTATTCTTAAACTGGGGGTCTTCTTCCTTTTGCTTAGTTTTTTCAGTTTACAAAGTCTGTCATCTAAATAGGGATTAGACATAGCACCAGCTAAAGGGGATGAGAGATAAGACTCTCATTGGTTTATTGCAAGTTATGCCTAAAACACACACATTACTCATTAGGAAAATAGGAACAACCCTTTTCGACCATGTGCCTCGGCGCACAGACCATTTTTCCAGTCGTTAAATTAGCAAAAGTGCCATCGGACACGCCCGTTTAGACCGTGCGCCTAGACAATGCGCTTAGATCGTTAAAATAGTGCCTATATTATTCAAAAACAGTAGGCAAAAAGTACCTGGATGACCAACTACTTCCAGCAATTCCCCGAAGTGCTCATTTGATGAAACTTTCCTATCCCATGATCCCCAGGAGATTAGTTATCCAACGAAGAAGACGGAGGGGCGTTGTTTTATAAAAAATGCCAGAAAGCGGTATCGTGGCTCTATTCAAATGCAAATACACAAATTAGACAGCTGGACCTTGTGTTTATTCCGCTTGATTAACGTCATTCCAGTTACCGACTAACTTGTTGTCATGACGACGTATTTCACATGACATTGTTATCACAATACGCGATTTCGGATGTAGCCCGACTGTGGGCGCTTGCCAACGTTTTTCACCAAAGCGATTTGGTTGCTATGATACTTCTGCTTTGTTTATCATTCGTTGAACGATTCGCAGATCGGTTGTTGTGATATTTTTTCCACTCCTCCTCCACTGTGATTGGACGGCCGAGTGAGAAGTGACATTGACAAGCTGAGCTTTTTACCCATATTTGAACATTTTTCAACTCTGCGCTCGGCACAGGAAAAAAACAACTTGCATTGGACACAATTAAAAACATACGCCGGCCGCGGGCATAAATGCTTTGGTGTACACGCCCCCAAGGGTTAAAAAATAACGTCAGTATTACCTTCTACAGGTTTAACTATTATTGGCAAATACCTCATTATGCACATTTGGACAATGAATATACATTATACAAGAGTGATTATATAACAGCATGCACATTTGGTGTCCCAAGTCATAATTTTGTCAGATGGTTATATTTTCAATTATTTAATAATTTGGTAATCATTGCCATGGATTACAGGCCGTAACAATATCATATTTTCTGTAAAAAGTGTCTTATATAGCTGAAAATAATGATTTGCTTTTGTCCGAATTAGTCAGTGTCAACTCTGTTACTGTGAAACTCTGTTACCAAGATAGAGTAACAGTGTTGTTGACACTATGTAACAGAACTGACACAAACACACACACACATAACTGTCAACACTGTTACACGACCTTGGTAGCGGAGTTTGACAGTAACAGAGTTGACACTGTCTGCCTGTGTTGCTTCAGGTTTATCGTGAGAATAATGTGCTCGGTTTTGGGGCTGCATGTCCGGCAGAACAGCCCACGTTTACGGGACAAAACCGCCCGGCTGTACGTCTGCAATCATGTTACACATTTCGACCACAATATTATTAACCTCCTGACGTCTTGTAACACGGTAAGTGAGTTCGAGTGTAAATGCAGTCATGCATGATTAGGTGTGTGTGTGTGTCGTGTCAGTGTTTTTACAGTATGATGTAATCTCTTACTCTTTTATTCTCCTTCTCCACTGCCTTTCCCTTGAAATGTATTGAAAGTTGCCCTTGAAAGTTCAGTGGTTACAAACACAATGAGATCTATCTCTCCTTTCACAGCTGTACTGACCTTATAGTGGGCAGGAGAACAGTAATTGAAGGATCAAATTTTTCATGTTTGTTCACTTCAAATGATTCGTTTGTTTGGACAAATAGGTCATTAGAATTCACAATCAAGCCGTATTACTTTCGAGCTATTGAGGTCATGGTTCACATTTCTGTTGCTTTTGAATTTAAAACCGTGCTGCAGTACAAATCAGCTGTTTTTAGTGTAAATCCACCGAATATCGTCTTTGTATATCCGATCTGGTGCCTGACAAAAATCTTACCGTCTTTACTTTAGTCTCTGTCCGTATTATAAAAAATGTTTAAGAAAAGCTTCTTGACTTTGGGTCATTCATTTACAAAGACATATTTGATCCACTCCTGTTGCATTAAATGCAATAATAAATCCTAAACCACTGAGTGTGTAAATGTTGCCATAGATTTAAACTTTATCTAACCATGTTTCCCTCTGTGGTTCTTGCATGTGTGTTTAGCCACTTCTGGAGGGCCCTGTGGGGTTCTTGTGCTGGGCGAGGGGTTATATGGAGCTGGGTCAGGGTACGGGGAGCAGGACGGAGCTAACGGAGACCCTCCGAAGGTACTGCTCGTCTCCAGGAGCTTTACCTCTTTTGCTTTTCCCCGAGGAGGACACCACCAATGGCCGGGCTGGCCTCCTCAAGTTCAGGTACTACATGCATTACTTTCCCATTGCTGCAGGTCTGATATACAGACTAGGGATGCACAGGAATTTCGTCCGCTGCAAATTTTTGCCCAAAAATGGCACTATCGGTTTTCGACTGAAAATTAAAACAGCTGAAAATATATTGGTGTGTTACTTTAAAAAAGTTTGATTATTTTATTGGTGTGTAGTCCAACTTAGATTCATTAAAATAATGAAACTAAAAAGTCTAACCAATTATACAAAAACTTTTGTTTAGTCGAATTTTTGGTATCTTGTTCGGCCCAGAATTTCCATTTCGGTGCATCACTGATACAGAGACAAGTCTTCATTTGTTGTTGGAGAAAAGTTAACTCTGTGGTAGGGCTGGGCGGTATATCGGATTTAGGGGATATATCGATATGGGTTCCCGACGCGATGCGGAATTAGCCCATACCGTTTATATCGATATGGTTTAATACAACTGAAGCGCGCATACACGCGCTCTGCGCAAGCCCGCTCGTCACAGCAAATACGCGACATGGAGAAGCACGCAGAAACTCTGTGACGTTTGGATGCGCCTCATGAATGTGGACATTCAATAACTGCAGCTGAATGCACTCGGAGGATTGTAATAACCGAGTTCAAGACTAAATAAAATGTCTCCTCAACCTGCTTTTACAGAGAGATCATTGGAATAAAGTTACCGCTGCATATGTGTGCTTTCATCCCAACAACGTGTCTGACGCTCCATCACAATACCTATTTATCTAATACGCTATTGCAGTTATTTCTCATCATCACTATTATAGCAATATCAGGTGAGTGATACTGCGTTTATACTTTAGTTCGACGGGACAAGTACGTAGATAAAACAGAAACTCCGAAGGAGTTTTATTTTGCTGTGAACTTTTTCCTCAGATTCAAAGCCCAGTATAACAGCCAGAAACAAGTCTCCGTTATTTAATTTTAAAACGTCACTTTAGAATTAGTAACGAATGATTGTGCTGCTTCAGTGAAGCTATTAGTGTGAATTAATGAGATTATTATTAATAAATAATAAGGGAGGATGTGTGTGAATTAAACAAAGACACTTTAAATGTGCTGAATGTGTGCGCATTATATTTTCAGTTTGCACGTATAGTCAATCAGATTCCAGAACCACATCTGTTCTATAAACTTAATTATTTTGGATCATATGTTTTTAAGTTTTGTCCATTTTTGTGACTGGAATACACTGTAAGGACAAAAGGACTGTGACCCCCTTCTAATGAAGAGGACTGACTACTTTAGTAAATTCTGTGAACACAAATCTTAATGCTACAGACAGTTCAGTATATTAATGAGAATTGTGTGTTTCTAATTTTATGGATAATCATTTCAATAGTATGGGCAGGACACTTTTCTATAATTATAATTATATTATAGATTAAAGATCATATTACATGATAATGCCCATGTGCACAAAACAAAGTAAAAAAAAAATGATTAAGAACTTCACTGGTCTGTATATAAAGTTAACTAAACCCAGCTAAACAACTTTGGTATGACAAACATTTACCACTCATCAAGGACATGAGCATACAGTCATTTCGGGTAAGATAAAGGCTTTAACAAAGATAATTTTTTATATGGTACTGCATGGTATATAATTTTAGTTTTGATTTGAAGTGGAATAGATAGTTTATTAGGGAGTGTATACAACTTTATGGTACAACAACTTCAGCCACAAAGATTATAAAGGCTTTGACTTTCAAGTAACATTTTTATCCTTTTTGTAAAAAATACCGGATATATATCGGATACCGGGATTCCTAAAAAAAATACTGGGATATGAATTTTTGCTCATACCGCCCAGCCCTACTCTGTGGCCCCAATAAGTGTTTGGACATTTAAAATGCCAATACATTACATAACAAAATACCAAATCGAGTTGTGTTTATTTTAAAAGAAGATAGCAGAATATAGTGAATTGATGTTTTTAGTGTAAATACAATGAATGCTGTTTTTGTTACATCCATTCTGCTGACTGATATAAATAATGCCTTGTTTATACTCGACGTGTCAGCATGAGCACATTGCAGATTGCAGGGTTCCCACGGGTCCTTGAATTCCTTGCAAGTTTGTGAAACTGGGGGAAAAAAATCAAGGCCCTGGGAAGTTTATAAATGAAAATATACATACATGGATACAGGTCATTGAAAGTGCTTGAATCTATTTTATTCAAGAAGTCTTTTTGAAATAATCCATATTATTCCCTGTGTAGTGTAGGATAATATAAAAAATCTAGACTTTTTAAGCACACGTGCTAAACTGTTCACTTTAGATGCTTATATCTTCTGTATGTGAATGTTGATTCATACCAAAATGCTTTTTTGCATTGTTTGTCTTTGACACATGTTGTTCTTTGAGAAGGGAACGAGACGCTGCGTCTCTCTTGCCATACTTCCTGCGTCCCTGTAACGCCGTCTTTGCCAATATTTCAGATAGTGATATACTTCCTGGCTCCCGTGTCACCCGGTCTTTGTCGTTAAGCCTCACCATTGGTTGAATTTTGATATACACATTCAGACACACTTAGCCCTGGAGGCGTCCCCAAAGTGTCACCGCAGTGACGCAGCTCGAGTTCCCTTTGAAAGGGAACTGTAACAATGTATCTTAAAAGGGTAACACGATGTAACCTGTGAAGGTTGCCACATCCTTCCTAAGCTTACTTAAAGCGTCTTAAGATGTGACTGAGCCGTAGATCTGCTAGAACTCAAATATTGCACCAGCAGCATTTCATTTTTTTAAAGGGCACACACCATGAAAATCTGTCTTTTTCCATGTTTAAGTGCTATAATTGGGTACCCAAGTGTTATATCAACCTTGAAAATTTTGATAAAGATCAACCCAGTAACTTTGTTTTGGTAACCATTCTCTGCAAGCAAAATTTGGCTCCCCTTGTGATGTCAGAAGGGGATAATAACGCCCCTTAATCTGCACTATCCCAGCACGGCACTGCATTTAATGCAGAGAGAGAAAATATTTGACAGCACAAATGAGTTTCAATTTCAACAAACCACCATCGTTGTGATAAGTGTTTGCATTTCATCTGCTCATTTGCATCATAAAGGACACACCCAAAACGGCACATTTTTGCTCATACCTGTGCCAATTTTAACATGTTATAATAAATTATCTGTGGGGTATTTCAAGCTAAATCTCTGGGGACACCAAAGCTTCTTTGACATCTTGTAAAAATCTCATAATATTGATTATCAGGGAAAAATTTGTGATATCTAATGTACTTTATTCTCTGTCTCTCTACGCAGCTCTTGGCCTTTCTCTGTGTCTGACTCCATCCAGCCTGTGGCATTGCGGGTCAAGAGGCCATTCATAGCAGTGGTAATTACATTTAAACGCATTTCTGTAATCTTTCAACCATTTCACACTCACCGAACGATTGGTCATCATCGGACCACTGTGGTTGCCAGATCTTTCCTAAACATCCTATGCATCTTACATACTTTGCAACTTGTACATTTTCGCAAACAACGTTGGTATGAATCTGTTCACTCAAACAGTGTCAACGGAATAAACGCAGATCACCAGAATTTGTGTCAGATTTTCGGGATCCCATTTCATCCCTAATTTCCTGGTAACACACAAAAGAGTCTTTGTGTAAGCGTGGCTCATTTAGGATATGTATAGGCACATTGATAATAAGGGACTCACAGTGCAATAGAAAGCGAGGGACTGTCAAAGGTCAGCAGATTGGCACATGGCGACCTCTGTAATTTAGAAATGGATTAGTTTTATTGTGAACACTGGATTATATGTATATGATCCATTAAGCTTCTGTATTATGGAGGAGAATAAAGTACAGTGGCCACATTGTATTATATTAACAGCGCTGACATTTATTTCTGTTTTCTATGCTTTTCTGATGTGAAGAAAAGTGCTACGTGGCTACAGGACATTTTTGTAACATTGTTTGTGTTTTTCCACCCTCTCCCTAAGGCCCTGTTTACATTAGAGCATTTGCGTTTTAAAACGGCATTTCAAATGAAAACGATCCTCGTTTATACTGGCATTTTAAAAAGAATCTTCATCCACACTATACAGCACCATAAACGCATTAAACATGACCAATCACGTAACTGGGCATGCGCATAAAAGTGGAAAATAACTTATTACTCTAATAATAGCTTACCTTTGTGCATTTATGCAGCCTAGGGGTGTGCGATATTGAAAAAAATTCATACCTGGATCCTTTGCCGGCAACTACACCAGACACTATTTTTTAACCTATAAAAATGTGTTTGGGAAAGTCTTATATTGTTCTAGCTCCCCCCTACAACATATTGATATGATTAATAGGTTAATGTTGATATTATAAACCAAACAGAAAGTTCTTTAAAAATGAAACATTCAAGTGAACTGTACTAAACAGTAGCGACCTTGAAGCAAAAATATATTTCAGCAAATTCAAACTTCAATCAAACATAATAAGAGGTGAAGTATAGTTTTAGCCTACAGAAATGCTTATTGCTTTAATGTAGGGAGTTGCTTTTCAGCCTTTTCACGCTGTTACATTTATAATAGTTCATTTTTCGCAGTTCATATTTATGATCTTATAGTCCATTTGAAAATTTTCGTACGAACTGACTGTATTCTTCAGAAAAACACCAAATAACTTATCTTCCCTTACATGTCGCTGTTCAGTGCGTGTGTGTGTTCCCTCACACGCGTTCTCCAAGCGTGGCCGGATAAAGTATTAAAAATGTATATGACGTTAATTTATAAAAGTGTGCAAGGTCCGTGCACGTCCTCCGCTAGCAACACAGAAATAGCAAAAAGCGCAATCGGCTAAACGAGCATTAAATATTAATATGACGTTGATTTTATTGTTTTTATTAATTTATATTCACACAACCTATCAACAAAACATCGATTAAAATTAAGAGACAAATTATATGAAACGAAATTCATTTTAAAGTAGCAAACAAAACTTAAATTAAACTCGAAAATAATGTCTAACCCATTACGATTCTCCCTTCATATTGGCCTTTACAACGCCCTATATGGCGTTTAAAATTACAGTATATCTTTCGTAATAAGCTAACTAAATTTAAACAAAACATAAACAACATTACAACAATATTCAAACCCAACAATACTCAAACATAAATATAAAACAGACATTATCTATAAGGATACATGTTAAAACAATCTGATGTAGCGTTTATAATAGCTGGTTGGTAGATGTTTACTATTTTTGGCAAAAATCTCCGTAGCAAACCTCCATTTACCTGAATAAAAATAATGTTTACTTTGAAAATGATGCGCTGTCACGTTAACATCAGCTGTTCGTTTACATAAGACTCTGTCTACGTTCATTTACACTGCAGCGCAACGTCTGAGTTTTCAAACTAAAACAGGGTCTTCAGCGTTTACGAACAACTTCGTTTATGAGGGTCGAAAACGGTGGCGTGGTGTAAACAAAAGGCGTAAATGTGGCTAAAGTAATGCGTTTTAAAGGATAAACGCATTAATGTAAACATAGCCTAATACTCTAATGGTACACGCTTTACATTTACTTTTATTGGGTGGCATCATGTGATGCCGAACTGAATTGTGGATCCGTCAATGTTGCGTCACTGCTGTTGCTCGCGGCGGAAGTTAAACATTTCTCAAATTGTCAAGCACCTACGCATGCGTCAGCCAATCAAATCGCCTTATGCAAATAACCTTGTGCGAGCCAGCAAATTACGTTTATGCAAGACCGAGCATGTGTTGCGGCCACAGTGATTGGCTGTTGGCGATGCTTCAGACAAGCCTTCAATCAATCATGAAGGCTTTCGCCCCGTGTCAATGTACCGTGGCCTTTTGAGTGAAACTGCCCATATGGTGGCGCGACATCCCTAAAATGACTTTGATACTGAATATCTTTTGATATAAAAGTGTTGGAGGTGATCATATGCTTACAACATCTATCTCTGATATATTTTGTGATATTTCTATGATTTTCTTTACTTTTCAGAACACTCCAGAATCGTCATGGCTGATGGAGCTGTTGTGGACCTTTTTTGTACCATTCACAGTGTACCATGTAAGGTACTACATATTACAGTCTCTTCTTTGTCCAGTGGCAGTATTTTAAATGTACAATCCCCAGTAGAAGCTATCAACAGGCCAGCACTGGTAATACATCAATGAAGCCTTTCAGTGTTTATAGGCTCGGGTCACGTTTACGAAAACCTACAAGAGAAAAGTTTCCTCGCTTGTGACCTGGTTTGGAATATGATCCATGTAGTTGGATGTAAAGCTGATATAACAAAGCGTTTAAGAAGTACGGTGTGAACTCATACCCAAAAAGGGTTTCAGACAGTTGTTATAGGCTGCGTTCACACTGTCAGACTATCAAACGCATTTACTTACAGGTGTGAGTCTGGAAATGTTATGTTCACACAGCAGATTACAGTCGCATCTCTAATACAGTCTGGATGAGTCAAGACCGTATTTGCATGTGACACCTGTAACCAAATGTCAAAGATTGCACCTTCCTTGTCAACAGGGTGTGATTTTATCCTCACATTGAACTAAATATCAGACACAACACTCGGATGTGTGCAAAAATCCTACACAAGACGGTTGCCATTGCACTATGAACGCTTATAAAACATCGGCATTAAAGAGCAGGTGTCTCGTGTCGGAGATCAACTGTGCATAGCATTACAAAGCAATTCTGCACCATGGTTTGCTGTCATCTACCTTAACACAGTGACAAAGAGTGACATCACAGACAAGTAGTTCACACGGCAGGGCTTGTCCCTAAATACGGTTGCGAGTCTTGAAAATGTACAGGTGTGAGTTTGGTTTTAAAATGCTGTTAAAATTGTTCTTGTTTTAATCAACCCCAACACGAAACAGTATTGGTGCCGTTTGGAGTTGCAGTTTCAAAGGACTCTAAACGAGCCCAGACGAGGCATGGGGGTCTTATCTAGTGAGACGGTTGTCATTTTTGACAAGAAAAATAAAAAAATATGCACTTTTGAACCACAACCTCTCGTCTTCCTCCGGTCCTGTGACGCGCCAGCGCGACCTCAAGCAATACGTCAAGAGGTCACAGAGGACGTATGCAAAACTACGCCCCAGTGTTTACAAGTATGGAGAAAGAGGACCGTTCCGACGTAGTTGTATGTGCAATGATACTAATGAATGTCTTGGTGTCAGTTTATTGTTTAAAATGGTCCGCAAATGTGCGTTTCATATATGTAACACATGACCTTTCCACGGCATTACGCAATTACGTAAGATCGTGCTGGCGCCTCACTGGACCGGTGATAGGTTGAGAGGGAGGTTGTGATTTAGAAGTGCATATTTTTTGTTTTTCTTGTCATAAATGACAATTGTTTCGCTAGATGGGACCCTTGTGCCTCCTTTGGGGTCATTTGGAGTCCGTTGAGGCTGCAATTTTGAACTGAATTAAAACTGTTAAGTTTTGGGGTCCATTAGAGTCCATTAAAATGAGAAAAATCCTGGAATGTTTTCTTAAAAAAACATAATTTTCTCGGCTGAACAAAGAAAGACATCAACATTTTGGATGACATGGTGATGAGCAAATTATCTGGATTTTTTTTTTTTAAGAAAATCTACTAATCCTTTAAAGACTTAAATACAGAACTGACACCGTATTGCTGGTGTGTGAACATGGCCAGAGACTTTTTTACATATTCAATTTTGTTAATTTACTTGCCTATTTATCATATATACTCGCAAACTGTAATATGTAAGGAATATCTATTTAATGTTATGCATTTATTTTCATTGAGGGACAAGTTCGGTATTTTACACTTGAAGCCCTGTTTTCAGATTGTTTATGATGAAATAGAACGGTTTTGACTGAAATTTCGACATATGCGGCTGCCCCGAGAATTTTCGGGTGTTTGTGTTTCACCTCCCACCTCTACAATGGGTTGATAGGTGCACTGGAACAATTCTTCCTAAAATGCATTAAACTTTTGTTTACAAAGACGTGAAACTCAGCGAGTGGTCAGGGGTGTTCACTGATATGCTCACACAAAAATCGCTGCAAAAGACACTTTCCAACAGGTTTTATCGTAGTTTTTGTCAACTCCATTGACTTGTATTAGATGTGCTATGAGGTACGATATTACTCCGCGCCGGGACTTTTTTTGTATTCTTGCAATTGGCAAAGGCGGATTATCGCCACCACCTGGGCTGGAGTGTCTATTATTCAAGCTCTCAGCGGAAGAATATACGGGTGTGAGGCATTTGGAAAAATAGGTCCACAAGTTAACAACGAAATGCTAAAACACCTGTTGGAAGGCGTCTTTTGCAGCGGTTTTTGTGTGGGCATGTCGGTGGGCGCCCCTGGCCACTCGCTGAGTTTCACGTCTTTGTGGACTGAAGTTTGGTGCATTTTGGGAGGGATTGTTCCAGTGCACCTATACACCCATTGTAGAGGTAAACAATCTTAAAACAGGGCTTTGGGTGTAAAATACCGAACTTGTCCTTTAATACTTTTATATTTCTAAAAGGATAAAAATTGGCCTACCTGCTTATACAACATTATGTACATGTAGTTTCTTTCCATTTCTTCTGAACCAGATGGCTTCCTTCAATAACTAGAGAGGATGGTGAATCTCATCAAGAATTTGCCAGGAAAGTCCAAGAGGTGAAATTATTTATTTTTCATTAACTGTTTTTGCTAAGGACTAACTTCGCTTTTACTTATATTACTTTGGGGCGGTGTCCCGGACAGGGCTTATCCTGGTCCCAGACTAAAATGTATGTTTGAGCGGCATTAATTTAACTAATTCCCGCCAGCTTTTTTTTTTTAAGTTGGGCGCCAGCATTTTTTTGTGATTTTCACAAAAGTTTCACAAAATGCCTTCCAGGGAAAATTTTCTTCTGAAAATATTTAAACATACAAATGAAAAAGAACAGATCCTCTGCTTTCAAACAAACAAAATGGGGGGAAAAAACGTTTCATTGTATCTTTATTTTTTTCTCTGTTTATAAACTCTTAAATATGGGTATTTTTCTTCAAAAATACAAACTTTTTAGCAAAAAGTTGAATTAATTGCATTTTTTTAAAAAGAATTTTGTTATAGATCAGATTCAGGCTATGTTTACACGTGGGCGGCTATTTTCATAAACGGACATTTCAAGCTCTCCGGTTTCAAAAATAATATCGTGCACACATGTCAGTTTTCAGAAAAGTGTTTATGTACACGTACCCGTGCATATATGCCGTCAAGAGAAGCTCAAGCCCACGTAAGCCAATCACCGGCAGCGCTGGTGGTGACGCGAACTGGTTCTTCATGTTGGAGGGAGGAGCTGTTGCAGTAGGTTATCGATGACGTCAAATTACCGCGAGAGCGAGTTGAGGAATCACACGTAGAGGTCTAATTTTGAATTGCTCTCGCGGTACTTTGACATCATCCGTCTGTCGGTTTTTGCAGCGCCGCATGAAGTCAAACACGCGTAAAATTGCTGACCTCCCAGCACTCGTCTCTGCTCCTCGACATAATGGAGCAGCTGTATTTACAAATACAAACACACGAAACGAGTTTGCAGGAACATAAATGTGATCTTGGAAGCTTTCAGAGTAGCAGTCACATGTAAACATAGGTCGCACTTTTGACGTAGGTGCGAGCTCTGGCGCATACTCTGTGACGTTGCCTGCTTAAACATCCGTTTGTCTCAGTTTACATGCAACCGTGCAACCAAAGATTTTCAAGATCTCCACTCTGGCCGGAGTTTTTAGAAACAATCGGTTTCAGAGGCGAGTTCTCCGTTTGCGTGTAAACGAGGGGCACAAACGAAGGTAAATCTCTCAGTTTTTAAAAATAACCATGTACGTGTAAACATAGCCTCAGAACGATTATCAAAACATACACAAAGTTTAAAATTAATTAAAAAAAATTATTTCGTTTTTTTATAAATTGGGTAAGAATCTAGTGTATAATTGCGATATTACAAATTATCATAATAACTCATCAGGAACACGTTTTTTCATGCAAAAGTTTTCTTAATTGATGAGATAACTCGTCAATGGCGGGGAAAGAGTTAAAAACATCTTCCACTTACATGTCTTAACATATATCAGTGCAATTGTTTTGTCTCAAGATGCACACCTGTAGTGTTTTTTGTAAGGTTTGTTTGTAAAAACGATTTAAATGTCCTAATATATAACTAAGGCCTAGTCCTGTATTAATCTAAACCATGTCCGGGAAACCGCTCTTTAAGTGTTGGAAACTCATAATTACAGTAATTATAACATGTCATGAATTCACCATTGGAATATCTAGGTGATTTGTCTTAACTTGGCTTAAAAAAGATGCCACATAGCAATGCCCTGGCATCATGGCAGCTTTGCACGGGCATGCACCGCTTAAGGTTAAAAAAAACACATTGAGGCATATGTTTTATTTTATTCATCAGATATTGTTTGCTCTGTTATTATGGCAAAAAGCTTAGTGACGTATCCTAGGCCTATAGGGTCGGTTTAAAGATTTTGGGTCAAGTGCCAACAGCCTTTTGCACATTCAGTAGGTTTTATTTAAAATCAATACATGTTCAAACTAGATTTTGATTTGCCATCATTATTAAACTCCAGTAAATTTCCACAGAAACTAGGTTCAAACAAATGTTTTTGTATTGACATTGCTTTTCAACTACTTAACCTTAAGATCTATTTCTTGTCCAGTTCAAAGCCGTATGACTTTTTAAAAGCATTGTTTGATGTCTATTATCCATTGTCTCCCACTTTCAGCTTTTGGCGACTGAGCTGGGCGTGACCTCCACGCAAATTACTAAAGCAGACAAAGCCGAACACATCAAAAGAAGAAGACACACCGTCCCTCAGACTGCACACTCAAGTAAGCACGGATTAGATGGTGAGAAATGAAATCATGATGTATGTACTTCGGTGTTGTACATGTATTCTGAAGTAGACTCAAAGTGTCATGCATTGTATAACCGTACAACATTTTTGTCTTCGTCCAGATTTGGGTGCCAGACCCCGCACAGTGGCACAGGGTTTCTTGGGTACAAATGCGGGGGGCGAAGATTCACGTGTAAGCCGAATGGCACAGCAGGTGAAGGAGGTCCTACCTGATGTCCCCATCTCTGTTATAACCAGAGACCTGTGTACGTTACCTCCACCCCTCCATTAATGTTTTGCAAAATAAAGACACAAAATCCCATGAAATTTGGATTCTTTATTTTTCATTTGCTGAAATCGCCAGTTTCCTTAATATAAGAAAAGCATGCTTGCTATAAAGCAGTGTCTGATGTAAGAGGCAATACATTTTCAATGGCATTTTCCAAACCATATACAACACACCCCGTGTCATTTGCCTGCATTTAAATAAAGCTGGTTATAATACATTTTTAATTTTAATGAAAGAGATTTTGGTGCCATTTTGTCACTTTTAGTGACATTTTTTGTTTTTGCCTCTTACGTATGCAGTATTTGTACTAATGCAAAGCTGATTTCTTGGGTTTAAGCTTTGCAGTTTCAGCCGGTATGGGCTGCTTTTATGTAACCTCTTTCTTTCGTCTGTGTAGTGCAAACAAACTGTGTGGATACAACCATTACCAACCTGTTGGAGCACACTGACCAGTTCCACTCAGAGGCTGCGGCAGGAACAGCATCAGGTTTAGCTAAACCAACAGCTCCTTCACCACTATCTGCAACAGCCTCCCCACCCACTGCAAAGGTATAAGTGACCTTATGCCACCTGTGAAATAATGCAACAAAAAAAAAAACATTCTCCTTTATACAATATCTATGGAGCCCCTAAGGGGACACGGAGCAAAAATTAAATAAAGTTAAGTTTTCCGTGCGCACGTGAAACTATCGCGTACTCACGTGAAACTTTTGCGTGCTCACGTGAAACTTTCGCGTGCTCACGTGAAACCTTTGCGTGCGCACGTGAAACTACCACTTGTAGTTTTGCATGCTCACGTGAAACTTTCACCATTTAGATTAATTAAGATAATTTAGATAAGCTTATTGTGATGAGGTATAATATACAACCAGCCTGTTTTATAATATAAAAATAAAATAATAATTTAATACAAGAATTTATTGGCCGATTATGCATTATGTTGATTATTAAATGGCTACATGACACATGAGTAAATATATGAAAACAAAATATTTTTGATATTATAGCTCATTTGTAAGAAATGCAAACCTACGAGGAAAAAGCCTAGCGGCTTTAAGCAAGATGCTTTTTGACAGGTTCAAACAAGACCAACATGCAATTTAAATTCATAATGTATAATTATAATCTCATATATGCGACCCTGGAACATAAAACCAGTCATAAGTTGCATGGGTAAATTTGTAGCAATAGCCAACATTACATTGTATGGGTCAGAATTATGCCAAAAAAACGATTTTATACTGTAAATATATAAAATAAATGTATTTATATTAGTAAGATGTGTTGCTAAGGACTTCATTTGGACAACTTTGGACACCAATTTTCTCAATATTTAGATTTTTTGCACCCTCATATTCTAGATATTCAAATAGTTGTATCTCGGCCAATCCTAACAAACCATACATCAATGGAAAAACTACCCTTGTGACTGGTTTTGTTGTCCAGGGTCACACATGTTACCAATTATGCTTATTTATATTGAATTAAGTTGTAAGAATTAAACTGCTCCTGTCAAGAATATTTACAGGATCTGAATGAGGCCATGTTATTAGTTTTAAATGGTTGTTATCTAGATCTCAGAATGTCGACACTGACCAATCAGAATCAAACATTTCAGAGTGGCAGTTAGTGTAGGGCTGCGCAATATGGAAGGAAAATGCCACATGCAATAACTAAATAATGCGATATAGACGGTTTCAGCAGTAACAACATAAACAATCGGCTTTCGTGGTCATCACGTAATTTCCGGTAAACTCTGCGAAGAATAAATAACGTCAAAGTCCTTTTAAAGTAGTTTATTTATATAACAAGCAAAATTAACAACACATAGATTACATAGGAACCCAAAACATTAGTTATTTTCGACAAGGTATTTGTTTAAGAGTTCAGTTTCAGCAACTAGTCAGACCATTAAAAAAAACAAAAAACAGAAGTAAAGTTCGGACCAGACGCTTATCGCGTCACCGCACGTGCGCAGATGAAACGGTCTACATCAACATTTTTAAAAAATATATATAAATATACACTTTATGCTTTCACACATCGGAACACACACGGACTGACTATAGTGTGCCTATCTCTTTGCTAAAGTTTGACTATACACCACCTTTTGAAGTATTAAAATCATTTAGTTTTCGCATGCATGCATGCTGTATTTATGTGATTTCGATAAATTGGTGTTTCAATTTAATGAAATTTGTTTCAATCCTTAAAACCTTAACAAAAATGGTTCTGAATGGTTAAAAATTGCCTCTTCTTTACATTACACATTTTGATGATTTTACTTTTAAAAAGGTTTCAAAGTTATTATTTATCTTACATAAATACTGTTGTGCATTCATTCAACAGCCAGCTGACAAATATTTTGGGAAAACACCAGTAGACAGACACATGTCCCTACAGGAGAGAAAAGATGCCTTATATGAATATGCAAGAAGGTAATATTATAAATTGATATGTAGAACAATGTCATCATGTATTTAACACATAAATGTTTGACGTTTGAAATTGTGTGTTTGAATTTTCGTGTTCTCAATATCCGGTGGGTTTGTTAATGTAATCCAAGTCTATTATTTACAGTTTTATTTAAGTTGTAATCTGATTCTTCTTTCTTTTCACCACGGAATTGTAGACGATACATTGAAAAACATGGACTGAAGAAAGATGACGATCTATGACTGTGGACAAATACACCTGAGGATTTGTTTAGGAAAGACAGCTGCTTGACACAAAACCACACGGACAAAAAGAAGAATTTATAGCATTGGCTATAGAATAACAAACATCCCGAGAGAAGACCAAAAGTTTTTCATCAGACTGGATTTTCCTTTCTTGTTTTTTTCTTTGTAAATCCTCTTTGCATGGCAATCATGCATGTCTTTTTTATTATTTCTCTCCGCAACAGAAAACAGGTTATTTTGGAAAACAATTTGTATTAAGACCCAGTGACCTTGGCACACTTCATATTATTTTTATAAGGTCCAGGGTTATATGGTTTCAGAAATAAACAGCAGTGAACTAAAATACATCTTGAGGTTTGTTATGTTGTAAGGACACGTGTTGGTTGCAATATCAGCTTTTAAAGACATTAAAGATCATATTGAAATGCAGTGAATGTTTTGATTCTGTCTCTTGTACAGTAATACAATCACAGGACATCCTCTTAAAAGCTTTAACCATACTAAAGATTTGTATCTGTTAGTTTTGCATTATTCTCACTTTGCAGTAGTCAGGGAGGCAACGGGAAGTTAATACGGTTTAAATTTAGTTTTCATTAACCACAACACGAGTTTTTTGTGAATTCAAAAATAGTTTTGATAAGCCGTTTGAAAGCCGTTAGGGCCGCCCCTTTAGCCAACCGGTATACGCCTGCACAGTGACGCACGCCTCAGCAAGAACCAATCATATTGAACGGCAGATAAACTAGCCAATGAAAATTTTTGCCAACTCTTACAAGAGCCAATGAGAATCATGGAAATCTAGGCGAGTTCTCCAGACTGAATAAATAGGAGAACATCGCAGCCCGACCTCATTGTCAGGGGTTTGCGTTTAACGGTGTTTGTTTCGATCACTTTTGTGTTGTAAAACCAGCAAATATGAGGGAGATCGTGCATTTACAGGCTGGACAGTGCGGTAACCAGATCGGTGCCAAGGTAAGAACTGATTTTTTTTTTAGGTTTTATTCAATAATTTCTAGTTAAAGAAGGGAAAGCCGATCCGCGCGGCTTTGATTCGGCATCGTAACGGTTTTTCTTTAGGGTGATTGATTGCTATAATCTGTTGTTATTTGGTGTTATGTTTGATTATTAACGTTTTTATATTTGGTACATTTAATTTGTTTTGTACATTAAATGTACGAAGGTATTTTTTTTAACACGCAACAAGTCATTGTTTATTTCATTGTACAAACGTTTATTATAGAGTCGTTTTTATGAAGCTCGAGTGAAATTTGCCTTTTTAAGAGCGTTTGTTGTCACAAAATGGTCGCTTTTAAATGAAGTAATGTTGTAACGCAGATGGGTTAGTTTTAGGGTGTTGGCCGCGCCTGACCGGCGTAATGTCCGAATCCTACGACTCGATTCTTTTGAAGCGGTTCTTTTGAAGGATTGTTCGAAATCTTTCTCGAAACGTCACCTGGTTTAAAGCTGGCAACGTAATTTTTCTATAAACTCGCTTACTGACTAGAACTGAATCAATAACATGTACCTTTAAAATTACCGAGAAGATTCGTTCAATTGAATCATGTATCGTAATGTGGCCGGTTGTATCTAGTTCGGCTCATGAAAAGTGCGGGAATGCTAAGGTGACGTAAATGCTCTCACACAATGTCGGAATTCATACTTTTCATTAAGTAACATGAAAAACAATTGTAATGATACCGTGAGTCACACCCGTTTACTTGGTCACCGGTTTACTTGTAAAATGGCCCCGGTGACTTGGCGAACTCCATTTTATAGAGCGCATGTGACTAGAAACACTGGCCCGTTGTGTATTGGATTAAAACGACGTAATCGTTTCTAGTGACGTTTACAAACCGCTTCAGAAGCTGTACTTGGGTAGAATTGTTTGAGATTTAAACAATTTCTTTATATTCCCGTTTTTGTACTATTGTTTATATTTCTGAATTCGTTTTATTTCAGTTCTGGGAAGTCATTAGTGACGAGCATGGAATTGACCCTACAGGCAGTTACCATGGTGACAGTGATCTTCAGCTGGACAGAATTAATGTGTACTACAATGAAGCATCAGGTAAGCTGTCTTCGTAAATGTTCTAATTTAGATGGCCTGTCCCACCTAAATGTGGGTTGTCATGTCAATAGCTTTTTTTAATAAGGTGCAAATACTCTGCATCTTTGGCATAACTCGAAGTAAGCAAGACAAGCGCATAGATTCCGATTGGTTTCATATGTGGAAATAAATTTGATAAGTCGGATATATTCATTTGCATCCACAATGTAAGCGGACCGATCGAATATTCCCATGTCAAGACGTGTCCTATGTTTAATGATGACATCATTTTGGTTGGACCCCACCTTCGATCACATGACCTCAGTGCACTGACGGCACTGATGTCTCTTATTGGAGAAATGCTCAAGTTTAATGTCTTGTTACAAAAATAAAGTGGTATAATCTTGTATTTTAAATGTATATTGTCCATTTGCATATTGAAATATTTTACAGTAAGTGTAGTAAATTAGCCAAGTTAGTGTAAATCATTTTTATAATTATGTAACCCATTCATCAAAAAATTGGATTGCCAACAAATCAGAATTGGACACGAACGTCTGTAAATATAGCCTAATATTCTGGACTTGTCTTTCAGGTGGGAAATATGTTCCCCGTGCAGTTCTGGTGGATTTGGAGCCTGGTACAATGGACTCCGTGAGATCTGGACCATTTGGTCAGATCTTCAGACCAGACAACTTTGTGTTTGGTGAGTGTTAACTAGGACATCTGATCTGGAGAAGCAATTTGATCTGACAAGAGCGTATCATTCAAATGTTGTTCCAAGCTACTGATATAGATCTGGTTTCCTCTTGCATAACTTATTCATTTCCCCTATAGGCCAGAGTGGGGCTGGTAACAATTGGGCTAAGGGCCACTACACAGAAGGTGCCGAGCTGGTGGACTCCGTTTTGGATGTGGTCCGCAAAGAGGCCGAGAGCTGCGATTGTCTTCAGGGCTTCCAGCTCACTCATTCCTTGGGTGGCGGCACAGGTTCCGGTATGGGAACCCTTCTCATCAGCAAAATCCGTGAGGAGTACCCCGACCGTATCATGAACACCTTCAGCGTAGTGCCCTCCCCTAAAGTCTCCGATACAGTCGTAGAGCCCTACAACGCCACACTGTCTGTCCATCAACTGGTGGAGAACACAGACGAGACGTACTGCATCGATAACGAAGCCCTGTATGACATCTGCTTCCGCACACTCAAACTCACAACACCCACATACGGCGACCTCAACCACCTCGTCTCTGCCACCATGAGCGGAGTCACGACCTGCTTGAGGTTCCCTGGCCAGTTGAACGCAGATCTTCGTAAACTGGCTGTCAACATGGTGCCTTTCCCCCGTCTGCACTTCTTCATGCCCGGCTTTGCTCCTCTGACCAGCAGGGGCAGCCAGCAGTACCGTGCCCTGACCGTTCCCGAGCTCACTCAGCAGATGTTTGACGCCAAGAACATGATGGCGGCCTGCGACCCCCGTCACGGCCGCTACCTGACCGTCGCCGCCGTGTTCCGTGGCCGCATGTCCATGAAGGAGGTGGACGAGCAGATGCTCAACGTTCAGAACAAGAACAGCAGTTACTTCGTCGAATGGATCCCCAACAACGTCAAGACCGCCGTCTGCGACATTCCTCCCCGTGGCCTCAAGATGGCCGCCACCTTCATCGGCAACAGCACGGCCATCCAGGAGCTTTTCAAGCGAATCTCCGAGCAGTTCACTGCCATGTTCAGGCGTAAAGCTTTCTTGCATTGGTATACTGGAGAAGGTATGGATGAGATGGAGTTCACAGAGGCCGAGAGCAACATGAACGACCTGGTGTCCGAGTACCAGCAGTACCAGGATGCCACTGCTGAGGAGGAAGGAGAGTTTGAGGAGGAGGGTGAAGAAGACCTTGCCTAAATTAACCATTCTGTTTTTTTTCCTGTTTCAAAACTTTTGTCACTTGTTTTCTTACTGCGTATTCTGTTCTTTGCAACCTTCAATTGCAACCTCCAATTTTTCACTTTAATAAAGCAGATTAAATTGAGTCATGTGTCAGTGTGGTTTTTAAAGTAATACATTAATGTAAGTTTGGAGATGCTTAATATTTCTTTTCTTTATAAAGAGTCATTGACTAAACTGATCAAAATGCTGTGCACACACAAAATAACAAAAACATTTTTGTCTAGTTAAGGACAGCACGTGTTGTCTTTAACACAGATGTGTCTCTAGTTAATGAAACAACACAATGGGGTGGTTTCCCGAACAGGGGTTAGACTAGTCCTAGACTAAAATAAATGTAAACCAACTTGCACTGACACATCTTAAAATACATCAGTGCCCTTTGTTTTGCCTTAAAATGCGCACAAGTAAGGATTGTAGTGAGGCATGCATGTATATTTCATAATTAAGATAATGCTTAGTCCTGGCTTAAGCTAATCCCTGTCCGGAAAACCACCCCAATGTGTTTTAAAACATGTCTTGTCCCTTTTATTCAACACAAAATTACACATTTTAAATAGCATAACACAAAACAATGTTTAAAAATTCACACATCCTTTCTTATGTGATGACAGATTTTTCATTTATGGGTGAACTACCCCTTGAATTAAGTTTAATTTAAAATAATTTCTAAAGCACAATGCCGTATTATATTACAGCAGCTTCACAGTAAATACAGAGGCACATGTAAATTAAAAAGATTATATGCAGAAGGGTTTCAGTCTTTTTATTCAGATTTAAGAAATGCTTAAAGGTAACATATTGAAACTAGAATTAGCATTTCTGTAATTTTACTAAATTTGATCCGAATCTACTGTAGATTAGGAAAAGATTATGTAGCACTGAGTTTAATTTTAAGTGTAGCTTTGTATGTTTTACCATTTCCAGAATTAGAATAAAATAAGAAGATAATCAGATAAGATGATCACACGCTTTGCAGAATAACTTTGGGGGAATTTATAAAGCATTACCTCGTGCTATTTTTAAATTCACTAAATCAAATGTGTGAATGGCTGACTTATCACAATTTATAAAAGAGGAAGTGTTTGGCCAACCAACCGCTTATATTCACACGGTCAAAGGCCCAGGCCACAATCACAGCTCTGAAAACAGAATTGTAATCAGAAACACAACAATGATTTAATATAAGACTAAACTCTTTATAATAATATCTTATTGGACCACAGTAGCATCAGATCTGAATGAGATCAACTGTTATATGAAGTGATTAAAATGTCTCATTCGAGATCCTTGTGGTTCTTGCAGTACTTGGAATCCCTGGGTTTGCCGTTAACAAAATGTTATGAGATCTTGTTGTTGAGCTGGCCGGGATAATGCTCAAACTCTTTCTCGGCCTCCTCACTAAAAGAATCGCCTAGAAACACAAAAGAATGTTTAAATCAGCAATTGGGTCAGGAGTGATTTTCTGGACAGTGCTTACCCTAGTCCAAGACTTAAATGCATGTTTACAAACATCTTGCATTGACATATGTTAACATGTATCAGTGCCATTGTTTTGTCCCAGGATGCACAAAAAGTTTGTTGTAAGATAAATTACTTAAAAATGTCCTAATATAACTAAAGCCTATTCCTGGATTAATCCGGGAAACTGCCCCTAAATGGTTTTAAAAGTTAGATATTAAAGTAATCTGAAACGTTGTGTGTCTCACCAAGATGACATCTGTGTAACCAGACGCGGTTACCATCATATTTGCAGTTGCACCGCATGGCGTTGTTGGTAAAGTCACTCTCAGCTACCTCAAAGTTAGGGTTTATTATAACCTAAGTGACAGAAAAACAAAAAGATAGCATACTGGTTATTTGCTTGTATTACGGCATGTTTCCATTTATACAGTAATATATTGTTCTTATTACTGTAATTTGAAGAAAAGACCAATTATCTCATTATTTCATAATGGTAGTATTATAATGGTGCTTCTAATTTGTTCATTTCATTATATCACAACTCAAAAAGAATAATTGAAAAGTATGGACCTACCCAGGTGAAAAAGTGCACTGAAACACACTTTGTAAATGTACTATTTGCACTAATTTTTACTAAAAATCAGTATTTAAGTATTAATAGTATACTTTTCTCAAGAACTATACTTTAAAATAATTTGTAGTGTATACTTTACACTTTATTTAGCACAAGAAATAACAATTTACTACAAATGTGCTTGTTAGCCCTACTGAAAAAAAAAATTAAGGTGGCGGTAGCTGGTTTAAGATCATCCTCCAGCCTGACCAGCTACTCCCATCTTAAAAAGTGACCAATACACATCTAGACCAGCTTGCTAAACCAGACTGCTAAAACCTGTTTTTTTTTTAGGGAGTACAATCAAATATAGGCTACTTTATTTTACTTGAGTATTGTAAAGACACAACCTTTACTATGTTGAGTCTTTTCCAGGAATAGCATGAATCAAACCAAATCCTATTAATTCTCTGCCCCTTGCATTCTTGGACTGCAACTGTACATGCACTGTAACACATCACCACTAGAGGGGGGAACTTAAACAGCTTATTGAAGCCCGGTTGGCCTGAATCGGAAACCCAGACAATGGGGTCCTGCGGGACCAAAGTCTGGTGATGTAACCAAGACTTCATTTTACCCTTCTTGTTATGTATTTCTACAACGAAAGTGGTTGTACAAACCAAGCTGTTAACAAACCAATCACCTGTAATATGTAGTTTCCTGGTTTGACATCTGTAATGTCAATCCACTGGCAGTCGATGTCGTGTCTGTACAAATCCCAACATCCCTCGGTGATGCCCTGCTCACCAAAGTTGGCACATTCATATCGTTTTGAAACACCTGCAAGGAACATCACATTATATGTGCTATCAGTATTACATGCTTTAAAGGGACACTCCACTTTTTTTTGAAAATATTCTCATTTTCCAGCTCCCCTAGAGTTAGGCACTTCATTTTTACCGTTTTGGAATCCATTCAGCCGATCTCCGGGTCTGGCGGTACCACTTTAAGCATAGCTTAGCACAATCCATTGAATCAGATTAGACCATTAGCATCGCGCTAATTAAATAACCAAAGAGTTTGGATATTTTTCCTATTTAAAACTTGACTCTTCTGTAGTTACATCGTCTACTAAGACTGACAGAAAATTAAAAGTTGTGATTTTCTAGGCAGATATGTCTAGGAACTATACTGTCATTCTGGCGTAATAATCAAGGACTTTGCTGATGTAACATGGCTGCAGCAGGCGCAATGATATTACGACCTGCCCGAAAACAGTTCCCTGCCATTGAAAGTTACTAAGGGGACTATTTACCATGTTACGGCAGCAAAGTACACGATGTAACTACAGAAGAGTCAAGTTTTAAATAGGAAAAATATTGAAACTCCTTGGTAACTCCTCAGCGTGATGCTAATGGTCTAATCAGATTCAATGGATTATGCTAAACTATACTAAAAGTGGTACCGCCAGACCCGGAGATCAGCTCATATTTTCAAAAAAGTGGAGGGTCCCTTTAAGTGTAAAAGTAAGAAATATAAGAGCTCTAGCTGAGCTCGGATTTGCATGTGAAAAAAAATCCTGGAAGATTTTTCTGTAGACCAGTGGACAGTTTAATGGCTCAGATCAAACAAGAGCGAGATCATCTCGTTGATCATCCAGATAACATCACACAGCATTAAGAATCAAGGGTGTGTAAACTTCTGAACTGGGCTATGTTTGTAAATTCTGTATCAAACATTGTTTGTGTTCCACAGATGAAAGGCATGAGTATGGACAACGTATGGGTGAGTAAATGATTTCGGGGTGATCTGCATTGCTAGATTAAAATGACCACTGTAACACCTCTAGCATCTAACCATTGACCTCTGCCTTACCTGTATGGCATGCTGTGTCTTCTAGACAAAAGCTGGCTTTATGTCCATCTGCCACTTTGGTCCCGTTTAGAGACAGCAGGTCATAATAGGTGAAGATATCCATACTGTGATAGTGCCTGGAAAAGAGGTTATACATCAATATCTGACATGCACGTGTGTACAATGTATGTTTTTCAGTTTATACTGAATATAGTCAATGCACTGTGACCTACAAATCACTTTATTAAAGTCGCAATGAAATTGAAATGAAAAACTGTAATTTGTTTTGGAATATTGTGGTATTATTTACAAATTACTATGTGAGCTTCATTATTTTTTTAAAATTCATGTGCCCTCATAATCAAAAACGCAAATCTCCTCCACTCAAAACGATCTCTCTTTACTTCTGGTCAAATGTATGCCAGGTAGGCGGGGTCCGGGAGAAGATCGCTGCGATTAGCCATTAGCATCACGACCCAACTTCGATCAGATCTCAATAGACAAATTCAAATCCAGCCCTGCCTTATTTCACTTTAGATGCCGGTTTCACTTGGATATACGTCACTCACCACATGGAAAAAAGGCATTCGCTATTTCCGTTTCATAGCGACTTTAAGTAAAATGTATGATAAACCTCCAGGGGACAATGAGCAGTGAGCTGAACTCGTGATGTAAACAGCAAGCCGCTGCCTTAAAAGGGATAGTTCACCCAAAAATAAAAATTCGGTCATCATTTTCTCATCCTCATGTTGTTCTAACGCTGGTTTCGCACCGCAAGCTTTAGCAGTTCACATTACTTTATTTTACATGCATTAATGAGCAAAGCCTCTTCAAGATGCTTTTTGATGGTCAGTGTAATTTATATAACTGTGATTTGTTTAATCCACATTAATTTCGTGCTCTTATGGTCCGTGTAATGAGAGATATAGACACAATACACAATTATAGACATAAAAAGCCCATGGCACATTATTAAATCTGTTTCTCTGAAGTTTTACTATAAAATAAAAAAAATCACTCCGTGATTGACAGCATGAAGCAGTTGATCGTGTTTCCCTTCAACAATTTAAGCATAGATTTATAGATGTATCTACTCTGAAGATTATAGACGAGGACTCATTTAGTGCTGGGCAGACAGTGAATGACAGCGCAGTCTTCTGATGTTTTTAAATATTTCATGCTTTCTTTTAAATTGCTCAAAGTCATGACTGTTTGAAACACACTTGGCGTCACATTTATGATTTTATGGTAAAATTACACCATTTAAAGCATAAACAATGCACTGTCACTTTAATTGAGCGTGAGCAGCGCAGCAAAAATAGAGCAGATGCCAAAATGATCACAGCACTGCTGCTTCATCGACGCTCCTGCCACTCGAGCACGCGCTGCTCACGCGTGGGGTGTACATGCTTTAACTTGTTAACATGGGCGACGAAAAAAACACGCGCCGCTTACACGCTGCTCACGCTTGCGGTGTGAAACCGGCGTAATGCTGCGTTTACACCAGCCGCGTTTGAGGCGGCAAAATCGCGTCTACCGTGCCTAGTTGGCAGCTTGAACAATTTGAGTGTACTCGCGTCATTCGCGCGTGAAAGCTGCACATGAAATTCCAGTCATTGAGACATTCACGCGGAAATTCACGTAATGGGAGAGGCTTCTGCGACTCTGCTCGCTTTCTGTAATCTCGTCACTACTAAAGCAAGCTCCTGATTGGTTTTCGCGGCGCGTTTTTCTGCCAAAGTTCAAATTTTTGTCGCGGAAATGCTCAATTCGCGCCATTCGCTCAAACGAGTCGGAATCGCGTCTACTGCGCTGCACTACACTCCTCATTCGGCCGCGAGACCTCCAGACGCGAGTCAAGGCGTCTTCACATTGACTTAACATTGAAATCCCTCGCGCTTGACGCCTCTACCCCGGCTGGTGTAAACGCAGCATTAACCTGTGTGGATTTCCTTTTTCTGATGAAAACAAAAGAAGTTATTTTGATAAATGATGGTAAGCACACAGCTGCCATAACCATTGACTTCCATAGTAAGAAAAAATATGATGGAATTCAATGGGTACCGTCAACTGTGTGTGGTACAATCATTTATCAATATAGCAAATTCATCATTTATCAGAATACTTCCATAATTTTTGTTTTCCTTCTATGGAAGTCAATGGTTATGGCAGCTGTGTGCTTACCATCATTTATCAAAATAACCTCTTTTGTGTTCATCAGAAATATGAAATTCATACAGGTTCAGAACAACATGAGGAATTTTCATTTTTGGGTGAACTATTCCTTTAAACTTACTTCTGTGTCCTTTCAGTACTAAACACACAGCAGGTTTTCTCATCAGTGCTTTTGTATAAAGAGACAAACCTGAAATCTGGCTAGGTCGCTTATATAGACACAAAACAAACAGAGCTAATGGACACTATTTATAACATACCTTAATTAATGACACTTACATGCATAAAGTGTCTTAAAGGGATAGTTCACTCGAAAATGAAAATTCTGTAAAGTTGTTTCAAACCTGTATACATTTCTTTTTTCTGTTTAAAGGGACAATATGTTGTTTTTTAAAGTATTTTATTTGTCAAAATTAATGTCTTTATTCATAAATATGTCCTCGTTGGTGTCAAATGACCTCTGCTAGTGATCTGACTTTTCTTTGTAAGCTTAGAATTTTTTTCTCTTTATTAACATTGAACGGGTAAGTCCAAGGAGGCTTCCATGTTGTTCTGCCATATTGAAAAACTATAATAGCAGAGAGGGACAAAAAGCACTAGCCTACCAACACGTTTTCATTCAGAACACGTGAACTAGCTGAAACGGACAAGGAGATCATAACGGCTACTGTAGTTGCAACACGCATTTGAAAAAAAGCGAGGCGCTAGAGAGCACTATTCGTTTGAATGCAAAATACAATTTCACCACTAGATGGGGGAAAATCCTACTTAGTGTCCCTTTAACACAAAGGAATATATTTTGTTCAAACCATTTTGGAGCACCATTGACTTACGTAGTAGTATTTGTTTTCCTACTTTAGAAGTCAAAGGTGCGTCTGTTTCCTGCTTGATTACAAATATCGTCCTTTGTGTTTAGCAGAACAACGAAATGTATACATGTTTGGAACAACTTGAGGATGAGTAAACAATGACAACATTTACATTTTTGGACTATCCCTTTAATATAACCTATTTAACCAAATATATAATATAATATAATAATAAAACCAAAAATACTGACGGATCTTCACTTGTATTGAACCCCAAACACGTGTTGATAAATTCACTCAATGTTGCTTTGATTATAACCATCACAGTCTCAGCATAAATTTTCTGACACTTGTTTTTAAGTTATGATTATGGTAATAAATGCTTACCATCAGTTATTTCACTTCAGCCATCTCACAGTTAGACTTTCAACAATATCCACACTCATATCGGTAAAAAATGAGTGAAAGTACAGTAAAATTGAAGCAATAGTACCTTTTTGGATGTAAAATAATGTTATATACTGTATGCGTAGGGTGCGATTTGCTGGGGGGATAGGGGGGATTATCCCCCCATGGTCTTTTATATCCCTGCCTCTGATTTATACTCTAGGATATCATGCATCTTTTTACATGTTGGGTTAAAGAAGGAAATCGTATAGATGGTTTCATCGGACGCACATGCGTTGTCATGGTTATGCGTCTGGTCTGAGCTTTACTTATGGTTTCTGTTTGTTTAATGTCTGACTAGTGGCTTAAATAAACTCTGGAACAAATACCTCGTCAAAAATAAAAAATGTTTCGGTTTCCTAAAGACAGGGGAGACGGCGATCATGAATCACCGTTATGTGAAGGGAGGTTTGGCAGCTGGTTTGTAGTTAATATTGTATAGAGGTGAGCGGGGCACACACTAACGCGGGGTTAATTGTAATGCCGCTACTTTACATATTTGTACAGGGCCGAGCAATCTGTGTTTTTTTTCCTCTTACTGTCAGAAGATGATCTGTGAATTTGTGAAAAGTTTTGATGTGTTTTGGTTAAGATATTGAACAAAGAGTGTTTTGGACACGTGTTCACACGGGGCGTAAGCATCCCATTCACTTTTAATGCGTGACATCATGCGTTGCTGAACTGAATGGTGGATCCGTCGGCGCCACGTCACTGCCGTTGTTCACGTCAGAAGTTGAACATTTCTCAACTTTTCAGGCGACAACAGGTGCGTCAGCCAATCAGTTGCCTTATGCAAATAACCTAGGCAAAGCCAGCCAATTACGTTTATGGAAGATGGGAGCATGTGTTGCGGCCACTGTGATTGGCTGTTGGCCACGCTTCAGACAAGCCTTCCGTCAAGGTTAATGCTTCTGTCCCGCATGAATGTACAGTAAAAGGACTTTGTTGTTATTGATTCTTATTGGAGTTTACTGAAAGTTACGTGTGTTACACGAAAGCCGTTTGTTTATGTTGTTACAGTATAGACATAGGATGGCATTAGGGTGAGTAAACTGTCTCCCTGCCTGTCAAAACCCAGCTGAAATCAACCTCATGCTTCACATTTAAACACATGCAGGTCACAAAGAATCACAGTCAGACAAATATCTGGGACCGGGGTTTACCTGTGGCATTCGTGCCAGACCCACGAGTGGCGACCGAGACGTGGCCGGAAGTCAGCTCGGCCGATGTTGTGGATCTGGGCGGAGAAACGAAGCAGGCGACGTTGGCCGTACGGCCAGTTGGCTTTGGCAGCTGATTTGGCGAGACAGTTCTCCTCCGCAGCGCAGTACAGCAGGTGCAGGGGTCGGTCCTCGATGTAAACCGTCTGCTCCACCAATGAGGCATTAAGGACCAAGTCAGATGCCGCTAGGTATTGTGGGAGACAAGACTACAATAAGGAAACCCAAGCACTTTCTCTGTCCTCTTGAAAAGATGTTGACAGACTCGATCTGCTCTCACTTACCATCTGAGCAAATTATGCCAGCGGAAAACTGCGCCCCTGCTCTCTTACAGCTGACTACAGAATGATGCTGACAGTCGGTCAAAGTCATTTCATCTCCTTTGCATTTTACCCCGCTTAGCACCATCTCTGTAACATTACTGCTGTCCCAGTACCACGTTTCCTGATGGGAGGAGAACACGTCAGGAAGGGTATGAATGTGTGGAGACAATACAAAGCAATGTGACATTTAGTTGTAGATACTAAGTCATTACTATGAGATACTAAGTCATTATCATGAAATACTAATTCATTATCATGAGATACTAAGTCCTTATCATGAGATACTAAGTCCTTATTATGAGATACTAAGTCATTATCATGAGATACTAAGTCATTATCATGAGATACTATACTAAGTCCTTATCATGAGATACTAAGTCATTATCATGAGATACTATACTAAGTCCTTATCATGAGATACTAAGTCATTATCATGAGATACTAAGTCATTATCATGAGATACTAAGTCATTATTAAGATATACTAAGTCATTATTATGATATACTAAGTCATTATTTTGAGATACTAAGTCATTATTATGAGATACTAAGTCATTATTATGAGATACTAAGTCATTATTATGAGATACTAAATCATTACTATGAGATATTAAGTCATTATTATGAGATACTAAGTCATTATCATGAGATACTATACTAAGTCCTTATCATGAGATACTAAGTCATTATCATGAGATACTAAGTCCTTATCATGAGATACTAAGTCATTATCATGAGATACTACGTCATTACTATGAGATACTAAGTCATTATTAAGATATACTAAGTCATTATTATGATATACTAAGTCATTATTTTGAGATACTAAGTCATTATTATGAGATACTAAGTCATTATTATGAGATACTAAGTCATTATTATGAGATACTAAATCATTACTATGAGATATTAAGTCATTATTATGAGATACTAAGTCCTTATCATGAGATACTAAGTCATTATCATGAGATACTACGTCATTACTATGAGATACTAAGTCATTATTATGATATACTAAGTCATTATTATGATATACTAAGTCATTATTTTGAGATACTAAGTTCTTATTATGAGATAGTCATTGTTATGAGATACTAAGTCCTTATTATGAGATACTAAGTCATTGTTATGAGATACTAAGTCCGTATTATGAGATACTAAGTCCTTATTATGAGATACTAAGTCATTATTATGAGATACTAAATCATTACTATGAGATATTAAGTCATTACTATGAGATATTAAGTCATTACTATGAGATAGTCATTGTTATAAGATACTAAGTCCTTATTATGAGATAGTCATTGTTATGAGATACTAAGTTCTTATTATGAGATACTAAGTCCTTATTATGAGATACTAAGTCATTATTATGAGATACTAAGTCATTATTATGAGATACTAAGTCATTATTATGAGATAGTCATTGTTATGAGATACTAAATCCTTGTTATGAGATACTAAGTCATTATTATGAGATTCTAAGTCATTGTTATAAGATACTAAGTCCTTATTATGAGATACTAAGTCCTTATTATGAGATACTAAGTCCTTATTATGAGATACTAAGTCATTGTTATGAGATACTAAGTCCGTATTATGAGATACTAAGTCCTTATTATGAGATACTAAGTCATTATTATGAGATACTAAGTCTCATAATAAAACCTGTGTGCGTGCGTCACACGTTTTACCGCAGTTATCTTACTCTCAGGCCACTGCTGGCATGTCCCAGCCCCAGCTGTCTGCAGGCTACCATGGCTTCACGATTCGTCCATCCATCCCCACAGATAAGACCCCAATCCCTCACCCCGCTGGCTGTAGAGAGCAGCAGCTCCACCCTCCCCTCCAGCCTCGTTCGACCTCCTGTCAGACGAATCTGTGATGGGTCACATGGCAGCGAGTTAAAGCATCCGTTAGATCAGAACCTTGACAGACCTTACAAGGTCCTCATGGTGAGAGAAGTGCATTACATTTGAAGAAAAAGTGAGTTGTGTAAAAAGTTTGTAACAGAATATAAGTGTTATGTACAAGGGGCAACATTCTGGTCTCAATTGTGAAGCCAACACGGAAGTGACTTAAACTGGCAGCTGGAGACTTTTTGGTTATCCGCGAGTGATGCACAGTGAAGTGCTGCCAAGATGACAACGGCAGGCTCCGTCAACTACTGGCTTCAAAAAGTCTCTTAACAACCCTATGGGTGATGTCCACATTTTTTACAGTCTATGGTAATTTCATGTCAGACAGAGTTTCGCAGGACATCACTTAATGTACGTCTGATTAGTTCAGCCTTTTAGCTGTTGAGCGTTAGCTGTCTTCAGAATTAGTATTGATTGTTATCGCAAATTTATCTAAATACTTAATTATCTCATCTTACTACTTTGTATTTTAAATAAATTGCATGAATTCTACTAGAATCCTCCTATGATTCAGACCGTTTTCTCGTAGCCCATGTAGGGAATGTTGCAGATGACAGATGCATCCTCCATGTGTTTGCAGTCTCCAGTCGTGATGTTGTTATGAGGACAATCCCACAAGCTTTTCTCATCCCCATGACACCTAACCTCATTCATGTAAATGTGACCCATGCCTGTGTACAACAGATCAAAACATCATAAGGTCAGTCAAGTCATTTAAAGACATAAATATATCTGTTCAGACCATGAACTGTCAATCATGAGGAGGTCCGCCCATGCCTTGGCCCATTCGTGCTCCGGTCAGGGCCTCTTTAGCGGTGCCAAATCCAAGTTCTCTGCACACCACGCTAGCCGACTGCAGGTTCCAGTGGTCATCACAAACCGTGCCCCATTCATTATCCTTCAGGACCTCCACACGACCTTCCCCAGTCTTGGCTCCACCCTTCAGACGCACCATAGACTGGGAATAAGGAGGGACACGGTTATTTGTAGGCACATTATGAATGATAAATTAAGGTAGAAAAAATTTCCAGGTTTTTATATATTACCACTGGGTTGTGTTTGACCCTGCGTGATGTTCCACGTGTGAAGAGCGGGCCGGGCACACAGCTGACTGCTGCGGGTCCTCCGTTGGGACAGGGGGCGCTAGAGTTTGTCTTACTGAACTCCATAATGCATGCTGAAAGATGAGCCTCGTTCCCTGTGCAGGACACAGATTGGATTCTGTACAAAGTCTTGGGACTAAAGAGAAACACAAATGAATAAAAACACATATAGTGGGGTTCAAAGGTTTCACAGCAGTAGGGGAAAAGCTTTTATGTGTACTTATTACACGGCTCGTTGGAATGCTTGCTTACGATTGGCCAGTCGCTATATTTGCAGGTTTGTCATTCCCAGAACAGCTCAAACTAAAAGCTCAAACATGCTGCAAATGATTTTAATATTACACAAAATTCATGTATTTTAATGACATATATGACATTATATTTACAAATGGTAAAACCAAATAGTCTTATCTTAAAGGTGCTGAGGAAAACTGTATTTATCTACACTGTAAAAAATATGCAGCGTTTTTTGTTAAATCACATATTTTATGTTACTTTAACGTAAAAAAATAGTTAAACAATTTTAACTTGAAATAAAATGTTATTTCAACGCATTCTCTAGAACCTTTAAAAACCAAAAATAAATGATTTTTTTCTCAAGAAAGGTCGTCATTCATTAAAAATGAGCAAATAAAATATTTCAAATCAATATTAAATTTTTTCTTACCTTACTTATGAGTTAAAAAGCCGTGTAATAAGCAAGAAAATGTACAGACAGCCGGTTGTTATCAAGAAATAAGCCTTTGTATCACATTGGAGGGGCTTATTTCACGTTATACAACAGTTCTTTCTGGTTCTCGAATCTGATTGGCTAAGAGCTATGCGATATTGTGCTGATAACGGCACAGTAACCGCTTCACCTTTCGTATCATTCCGCCACCTAGTGAATGGAGGTCCTAAACAGGCTCATCTCTTAATGGAAAAACACAGACGCCCTGTTTTGAATCACTCTCCGTGTGTCTCATTAGTTTACTAGCTCATAAATCAGTCTGTGAATCCCCAATCAGAAGTTATTCCGTCAAAGATCAGCGCTCTTGGATGTTACATTAAAGTTAATGGGAGAAATGTCTTGTCACATCGTGTGGACGATTAACACTTGGAAAGAGGAATATTAACACTCATTTTTTTTCTGGAGCTATATCTCTTATCAGAACGCGAAAACACCGTGGAACTGCAGGTAAGCACCACAGCTTTTAAATGTGGACATTGATCATTTATTTAATCGCGATGTGACTATTAAAACATGTTATGAGATATCGCCACTGGTATATTTATAAGCAGCATGCAAAAGCATCTCTCTGACACTTATAAAAAACTGTTTTGTATAGTACTGACAAGAACAAAGTTTAATAATAATAATCGAGTGCTCGTATCGCGTTAAGAATAAATGAGAAAGCAATAGTAACGTTATAGAAGTATAGTTTTATTAACTTTTACCTCGCGCCAAAACAATAACAACACAAAAGACACTAAATACGAATAAGAAAACAAGTAATAGTTTCATCATGACACCAAATACTGCTGATTTGATCAAATTTTTGATCATCAGGCCAGCATGAGAGCCAGGGAATCCCTGTCAAAGATGTAGCCCAGAGAGGGTGGTGGTCAGCGGGGCGAGTGAACACTGACGTCCGCTCATGCTTTGGTTCTCATACGTACCGAATCTCACTAAGCAAACGTTCAAACAGGCGCTATCTTTACTAATCGACTGCAGATTTATATATAATACATATACATTCTCGACTGAACTAATCTTAAAACTACACTTTGTGACCAAGAAACGGTAATATAATGTAACGGCTTTTCCGTCCATTGAGTTATTATGAGATTCAAAGCAGCCGAAAGTTTTACCTGTCATTCTGGCCGCTCTCAAATCCGTGGTGGAAGAAGTAGTTCTCAAACAAAGAGGCTTTTAAAATAACTCCGTTGTTGTTTTCTAGTTTTCGTTTTTCAAACGTGTGCCGTCGAACTGTTGTATAAAAGCAATATCGCTCTCGGAGTCGTGTGATATAGCTCTATATCATCACGGCTGTGATTGCCTGGCCTAATCACAGCCATGATGATATAGAGCTATATCACACTCCTACTCGAGCGATATTGCTTAAATAACAACTGGCTGCCTATCTCTTACATAACATGGTCTCATAAAATGAGTTACCTAGAAATAGTGCAGCATCCCAAATTTATCTCAAAATGCGTGTTTGAATTCAGAAAATATTCAGACCCCTTTGCATTTCTAACAGCCACACGCAAGCAGTGGAAATGATAAATGACAGGTTTTTATCCTCTAAAGATTACTTCTGTTTAGTCAGCTGTAAGACTTTAATATTAAGTGTCAGTAAGTGTAAATCAAATAGCTGCCTGTCAAGAAAGAATCAAACTAAAGGACGGCCAGCAGGAGTCCGTTTCTGAAGCCTGCTGAGATAGAAATTGCTGGGTTATGTGTCTCTACTTCACTTTTATCCATACGCACTCTCACACATAGTCTGTATTCGGTTAAAATGTTCGTTGTTCTTTTAGAGACATGAATCCAGAGCAATGCACACGTGACGAATCAGATCTTGGCACGATTCTTCTGTCCTGCCCCAGACTGCTTACATTTCACCATCTGCTGTGAATCTAAGTGTGTGTCTGAGCTCAGATGTGAATAATGACTCTGACACAGATGGAGTAGAGAAGCTAAAAACAGCAGGACTAACTAGATTCTTTAAAAAATGTGAGTGGTTTTGCCTGTGCAAAACTCATCGTTATAGGCCTATACCACATTTTCATTTAGTTTCTAAGGTGCTATCATTCTTAAAAATAAAGATAGATGGAAACATGGAACAGTGGTGAACCTTCCCAGGAGTGGCCGGCCGACCAAAATTACCCCAAGGGCGCAGCAACAACTCATCCAAGAGGCCACAAAAGACCCCACAACAACATCTAAAGAACTGCAGGCCTCACTTGCCTCAGGTAAGGTCAGTGTTCATGACTCCATCATAAGAAAGAGACTGGGCAAAAAATGGTCTGCATGGCAGATTTCCAAGACGAAACCGCTGCTGAGCAAAAAGAATGTAAAGGCTCATCTCAGTTTTGCCAGAGAACATCTTGATGATCCCCAAGACTTTTGGGAAAATACTCTGTGGACTGACGAGACAAAAGAACTTTATGGAATGTGTGTGTCCCATTACATCTGGCATAAAAGTCACACAGCATTTCAGAAAAAGAATATCATAACCACAGTAAAAAATGATGGTGGTGGTGGCAGTGTGATAGTCTGGGGCTGTTTTGCTGCTTCAGGACCCGGAAGACTTGCTGTGATAATTGGAACCATGAAATCTGCTGTCTACCAAAAAAGGACAATGTCCGCCAATCTGTTTGTGACCTCAAGCTGAAGTGAACTTGGATTGTGCAGCTGTTTCTCAATTTTAAGAATGCAAAGAACGGATTTGCGTTCTCGTGGAGACTGGTCTTGCCAGGCGACCTTGGAAGAACGAACTCAGAAGGTTGCGAGAACACAGAACGCACTTGTGAGAATTGAGATGTGTGCGATCTTTCTGTTGGTCACCTGACCTCCCCAGATCAGCGCGCAAGTCTGCACTTGATGCATCCTCGATATCAAGAACACATCTGGGTATTTTCATGCGTCCTCTGTACTTGTGTTCTTGAGAATTGAACTTCGACAGTTAAAGGTGCAGTGTGTCAATTTTTGCGGCATCTAGTGGTGAGGTTGTGCATTGCAACCAACTGCGTAGTCCACTGCTCACCTCTTGCTTTTGAAACACATAGAGAAGCTATGTTAGCCACCACCGAACAAACATGTCATCGTCTGAAACAATTTAGTAAAAAAGTTTGTCCGTTATGGCCTTCTGTAGAAACATAGCGGCACAAAATGGCGACTTCCATCTGTGTATGTAGATAAAAATATCTCTTTCTAATGTAATAAAAACATAATGGTGCCTTGCCTTGCCTATACGCCCCTGATCATATAGTTTTGTATAATATTTTGGCTTTATGTCAAGAGATCCTTCTAAAAATTACACACTCCACCTTTAATGATGATGTAGAGCGAGAACACAAGGACGCAAGATCGCTGAAGAATGCATATTGAGAAACAGCCAATGATCCAAAACACACCAGCAAGTCCACCTCTGAATGGCTGAAGAAAAACAAAATGAAGACTGTGGAGTGGCCTTGTCAAAGTCCTGACCTCAATCCTATTGAGATGCTACGGCATGACCTTAAAGGGATAGTTTACCCAAAAATGAAAATTCTCTCATCACTTACTCACTCTTATGTTGTTTCAAACCTGTAGAAATGTCTTTGTTCTGATAAACATGAAGGAAAAGGGTTTAGGGGTCAAGCACTTTTTTGGATTTAGTTTTCCCTTTATAATAAAAATCTTAAAGGTCCCGCTCTTTCTGTGCTTTTGAAGCTTTGATTGTGTTTGTAGTGGGCAATATAACATGTGTTTATGTTTCAAGTGTAAAAAAAACGCTGTATTTTTCACACAATTTACTTCTCTCTACAGCGCTGTTTTCACTGTCAAAACGGGCTGATGTCTTCCTTGTTCTATGAAGAAACAGAGTTCTATTTGTGAAGTTTGTTTAGTGTGTTGTGATTCGATAGCAGCTTAGCTTGCCGTTAGCTTAGCTAGCGACTGACGTATTCCTATGTGGGCGGAGTTTAGTCAAAAAACGTTCTAGTGACATCATTAAAACAGGAAGTAGAGGACTGTAGTCCAAACCGTCCGTTCGCTGTAGGCTTTGAAAAAGGACTTCTGTTAAAGAAAATATATCACCTGGCAGTGAACTTTGCTTTATTACTTTACAGGTATTATTTATGCTATTATAGCAACATTACACACTAACTAGGGTTTCAAAAAGAATGTGACCTTTAATTTAAAAACGTCATGTTGTGTTTACTTGTGTTATCTTTGATTAATATTTAAATTTGTTTCATGATAAAAGTAATGACAAGGAAACATTTCACAGTCTTTACTGTATTAATTGAATATACACGCATTCGTATGAAGTATAACTGTTCCTTAGTCAGAGCAGCTGTGAGAAAAATAAAAATTTTAAATTTAAAAATTTTAAATGCATGCAACTAATAAACTTTTGGCATGAGGATGCAATTGTCCGCGATAGATATGTGTGGTATATGCTGTTTGATGGGGATGTGAAGACGCGTCGCGCTGTTAGGACCGGAGCGCGTCCTTATAGAAAATACACATATCTTTGTAAAGGCAAAGAGAGCCCTGCTGAAAAAAAACAGCATCAAACCGGCATGGACCAGCATGGGAATTATGCTGGTCTATGCTGGTTTAGCTGGTGGTCACCAGCATACCAGCACCAAAACACAACATATGCTGGTAAGACCAGCATGGGATGCTGGTGCTAATGCTGGTTTAGCTGGTGCTAATGCTGGTGCTGGTGCTGATGCTGGTTTGATGCTGGTTTAGCTGGTGTTCACCAGCAAACCAGCACCAAAACACAGCATATGCTGGTCTTGCTGGTATGCTGCTTTTTTCAGCAGGGAGAAATCCAAATCTGCACGTCGCACATGAACAAACGGTTGTAAAAAGCTTGCACTCCGTAAAAATGCGCCCTAACTGCAACTGAATTCAGGAACCCTATGATAACAAAAGTTAACAGAAAAATCGGATCATGAGATCAGTAAATTCAGCGAGTACTAATCAAGACATTTAATGCCGTTATCAGCTGATCGATCGGAGAATCCCTAAATAAAATTTATATAAAAATCAGCATGACTTTATAATTGCATTTGCTATTAAATTAGGGACAACTATTTGGACAAATCATAGCAAGAACATCAGAACTTGGTATGAAATTGTTTGTCTTGCAAACTACACAGTTTGCATACTACACAGCTAAATACATGGGCTAAACAGCCCAGAGGCCACATACAAGAGAGATTGAACATTTAGGGACTTCATAATCACTTATCATATTTAAGATAATGCATATGAACTGATATATGGATGGCAGCAATAAAATTACATTCCATGTCTGAAATGGACAACAGCAGGGATAGGACCACATGTAGCATATCTAATGGATTCATCTCTGACAGTTTATATATCATCAGGATTCACGTGTGCATGCAGGTTTCATAACCGTGTATGTGTGTAAGTGGACTCTTATGAAAGCCGAGCCTTTTTTTAAGGGAGTATGGGAAGTGTATGATGATATGCAATGATTCATTGGACGAGGTTCATAAAACACAAAGTTTTCCATCTTCTTGAGCGGCTGAACACACGCTGCATTTTTACGGTTTATAAGTCTTTCGTTTTTGAGGCAATAAGGGAATTTATATACGTGGCATTGCAATAATCCATAAACACGTGAGTAGAAAGATCCAGCTTTAGTTTAAACCTTGAGCATTAAATCGTCTAAATTTCTTAATGTTTTGACAAAGCACTGCTTTCAAAAGACATAAACACACAATCACTTCCAATAAGAGTCCAAAAATGTCTAGATTTGACAGACAAACAGTAATTTAAAGATTAGAAAGTCATCGGGGGAATTTAAACAGATTAAAATGCTAGCCTATTTCCATCATATGCACCAGTCAACTCTTTTAAAATGCGTATGTATTTTGTAGCTATAAAATAGCCTACCTACCGAAGACCTAAAGATCACATTCTTTCTGATCCCATCTGATCTAATAAATCACCCCACATCATCACATGCTGCCACCCCTTAAACAATTAGCCCTGTTTTTTGTGGTAAAAGTGAAGTAACTATGTTTTTTTTGTGTATTGATTGCTATCAGCAAAACCATGGTTTTACCACAGTAAACCATGGTTGTCAAAACCTTACATGGTTGTAAGGGACAAAATTAGTGGTTTCTCTTTAGTGTCTAATTCATTCATTTAACAAATGTAATATTGGGGGCATCCAAGTTATTTAAAAAATTTGATCTTTTTTTAAGTAACGCAATAGTTACTTTGCCTGGTAATTAGTTACTTTTATAATCATGTAACGCAGTTACTAACTCAGTTACTATTTTTGAGAAGTAACTAGTAACTATAACTAATTACTTTTTTAAAGTAACGTTGCCAACACTGCTAACAGCAAGCTAAGCTGCTATTGAATCACAACACACTAAACAAGCTACACAATCAGAACTCGATACCTATTTCTGAAGAAGGGCCTTCAGTGAATACAGCGATATAGAGATAAGTAAGTATACTGTGTTTTACACGTGAAACATGAACACATGTTATATTGCGCACTGTAAATACAATCAAAGCTTCAAAAACACAGAAAGAACAGGACCTTTAAAATCTCAGACATTTATTTTTGAGAAAGCAGGAACACTTTATCAACCTAAAGATTTGACAAAAATTCATTAAAGGCGGGGTGCATGATTTTTGAAAAACGCTTTGGAAAAGACACAGTTGTAGCTAATCAGCAGTAAGGGACGTGTCTACTAACCGACCTCGATGCCTGGGTTGCGTATGTGTGGGACAGGTTAATCAAAAGAAGGTCTAGATTTTATTGGGATAAGGGTGTGTTTGTTTAGGTGATTTCAAATATCAACATTGGCTTTTAGAGATCATGCACCCCACCTTTAAGTTTAAGCAATACAATTCACATTTTTAGAATTAAGACAAAAAGTATTTGCATGCTTTCTGATTGTCAAACAATAGCAGTGTTGGGGGTAACGCATTACATAATAATGATACTTTTCTGAAGTAACGAGTAAAGTAACACATAACTTTTTAAATGTACACATTAATATTTGAGTTACTTTTTTAGAAAAGTAATGCAAGTTACTTTTTTAGTTTAATTAATTCGATTAAAAAAAATAATGTACTGAAATAAACTAATCATAGTCACATTATGCACTCTATGCGTACACGCCCCTGTGGGAACAGTTTGAGTCAGTAACTGATATGGCAGACCAGAGCTTGACATTTTTGTGATGAAATATGCAAATTTTCAGTCATAATAACACCTGCAAGGCCTGAAAGAGATCAAGCCTCAGCTAAGAAAAAGTAACTAAAAAGGAACGTAAGCAATTACTTTCCATGAAAAGTAACTAAGTAACGCAATTAGTTACTTTCTTTGTGAGTAGCTTAATATTGTAATGCATTACTTTTAAAAGTAACTTTCCCCAACACTGGACATTGAAACGAAATAAATGTGTTGAACTTTTGTTGTTGACCTGTGTGACTAAAACACATTCTCACCTGTGAAGAACTTTTGTCATAGATTTCTGCGAAGGGAATCCCAGCATGCCACACACCACCCGAGAGTTTTTAGTGCTCCAGTTATTGTTGCATATGTAACCCCATCCTTCCTTAAACTTCACCTCTATCAATCCCTCTGTTATGGGATGAGCACCTGAGAGGGGACGCAGGCGAAGCTTTTCCAATCGGTTTTTGTCCACTTGCATCTCAATAACATACACAACGCAAACATAATAGGCTGGAGACACTCAACTTTCAATGCGTGTATCTTGCCTCCAAGTATTGTCAAGTGTGCATTTTTTGGTGAAGAAAATGAAATGATGAGAATGAAATACTTCATACGGATAAACATTTAATACAGCTTTAATTCTTTAAATGCATGTTTCAATCAGTATTCCAGATGTTTTAGTGAAAATATCGGACTCATTTGCTTGTGCTCCACACGAGTCGTCTCACATAAGGAGTTTGGATCTGCAAATTGAAACCACACTTATATCCAACTTTGGCTAGAGCACAAAATCTCTCTGGGGTGGTTTTCCGGACTGGGTTATTCCAGGACTAGGCTATGTTTTTACAAACATACCTTACAAAACACTACAGGTGTGCATCTTGAGACAACAATGTCATGACCGATATATGTTATAGTCAGAACAACATTGTTTTTATTAAAGCAGCTCAAACATGCATCTTAGTCTTGGACTGCATTTTAGTCTTAAGCCATGTCCGGGAAACCACCCCTTTATCATATGCACAAGCACATCCAAATGTAGGTCACCTGCACAGTCCACACAAACATCATGAGGGGTTTTTTAATAAATCGATTAGCTTTTTGAATGGTTAATGCACTCTAAAATATGCTGGGGGGTTTTAACCCGTCAATGGCTCAAATGGGGAAGAGTCCAGCTGTTGGGTTAAATTAAAGGGATAGTTCACCCAAAAAAGAAAATTTTGATAAATGATGATAAGCACACAGCTGCTGTAGCATTCACTCTAAAATGGCTGGGTTATTTTTAACCCATAATGGTTAAATATTGGACAGAACACACCGCTGGGTTTAAATTGACCCTATGTTGGGTTATTTTAACCCAACTTCTGGGTTATTACACATCAAACCAACATTGGGTACTTTTTAACCAAGCACGGGGGGAATTTTTCACCCAGCATGTCTTCTGTCCAATATTTACCAATTTACCCATAACCAAGCCATTTTTAGTGTTGACTTCCATAGTAGGAAAACAAATATTATGAAAGTAATGATGATGAAGATATTTTGATAAACGATGCTACCGACACAGTTGATGGTACCCATTGAATTCAAGCGTGTCGCACAAGCCGTGTGAAGCCAAAAGTGAAGCCAAAACGTCTTGATCGCCCCCCCAGTGATTGGTCCCAGTATAGGTCATAAATCCCGCCTCCCCCATTTCTGTCATTTACTGTAGTTTTTACTATGCTGATGTAAATTCAAGTGTTTGTTTTTAATATAAGTTTGTTTTAGTTAGCTATTTAATGCTATAAAAACGGTGGTGTCACGTCATGATTGACAGCTGTGATATGCTCATTCCGTGAGAGCACGGGCGGGGTCTTGATTTTGCGGCTTTACTTCCTGCTCACCACTGCGCAGGACTGGTCCCGAAATCGCTACTGCGCAGACTCAAGACCCAAGATGTCAGCGCCGTATCGGGACACTGACGGCTTCACTTTTCACCAATGGAAGAGAGCGAACGGGAGTCGTCCATCTTTTTTACAGTCTACACTCTAAAAATGGCTGGGTTATTTTTGACCCATAATGGGTAAATATTGGACAGAACACGTGCTGGGTTAAAAATGACCCAATGTTGGGTTGTTGTTATGCAATCATGGGGTATAATTACCCAGCAGTTGAGTTAAAATAACCAAGCATTGGGTCAATTTTTAACCCAGCATGTGTTCTGTCCAATATTTACCCATTATGGGTCAAAAATAACCCAGCCATTTTTAGAGTGTATGATTGAATTCCATCGTATTTGTTTTTCCTACTATGGAAGTCAATGATTACCATCAGCTGTGTGCTTACCATAATTTATCAAAATATTTTCTTTTATATTTATCATAAAACAACTTGAGGATGAGTAAATGATGACAGAATTTTAATTTTAAAGTGAACTATCTCTTTAATCCAGAAAATATTTATGTTGTTATATTTGACCCAACAATGGGTTAAAACAACCCAGCATAGGTTAAGTTAAAGGCTGGGCTCGTCCATTTTTGACCCAACACTAACGTAGCAGAGAAACATGAGATTCTGGTATTCAGGACAGCCAGAGCTACAATCACAGAACTGTCTGTACTGTTGTTGTTGTTTTTGTACACATGTGTTATGTCATAAGTCTGTATAATGAGTGAGAAAACATCTCAAACATTTTTTAATTTTCTCAAAAACATATTACTTTCTCTTCATATGAAGTATATCTTTTCACTAGGGTTTGGAGTCCAACTCTGTCATTTGCAACATTTCAGTGAACTCTGTTAAATCTGATATTGTGATCCTCAGAATTGAGAGGAGGCCAGATGTTTGTCTAATGCTGGACGTCTCTGTGTTCTTTCTGCTTTCCAGATGAGCCGAAAAACTGAGCAACAGATCTTCAGCACGTCTCTCATGCATTGTGTTTTTAAAGCTGATGTTTCAATAAGGCTCCTTGACAAGACATTAATAGCATCACCTACTGTAAAAAAACATGCTGGTCAACCAAGTTTGCTGGTGATTTACAATTCTCTCTCTCGCAACATGAAAGTGAGTAAATTAATTTTCATTTTTGGGTGAACTATCACTTTAAATTCAAGATACTAATTTGGGAAAAATGAAATTAGGCATTAAACAAAATGCATTAAAGGGATAGTTCACCCAAAAATGAAAATACTGTCATCATTTACTCACCCTGATGTTTTTACAAACCTGTATAAATTTATTTGTTCTGATGAACACGAAGGAAGATATTTTGAGGATTGTTTTTAATCAAACCGATCACGAGCCCCATTCACTTCCATAGTAGGAAAAAGAACACTATGGAAGAGAATGGGGCTGCAGCTGCAGGTAGCACTGTGGTTTCTATGGAATTTTTTTACAGTGTATGTTAAGAATGTGACTGTGTATACTAAAAAAATTTATTTTTTTATCTTTGTAACATAACCATCATAAAAATGTATGTTGAAACATGTATTGGGAGTCCCTGCTCCTCCTCTCTATCCACTAAAGGGGTCCATGGCCTGAAAAGGTGAAATACCTCTGCTATACAATGTTAGGGCTTTTACTACAGTTTACTTTAGTAAATACTAAAGTATACAACAGTATGTGGGTTACTGTTGCTGTGCTACATTGTTACCAGCCAGGTCATTCCTATATGTTTGCTAAAGTGTTTGGAGTGGCTTTTAGTATGTTGCTATGCAAACAGACAGAAAAGCGAGCAGTTTGCATTACTGTTATTAGTTTAGTGGGTTACTTATGTTTCAGAATTTGCCCATCATATGTTTAATAAAAAATCTCCTACCTCAATAACATTGGAGTCTGTGAAGCCCGGAAGTCTCTCGTCCTTACAGACCACGCCAGCATCCTCCTGATGAGTACAATCACTGTTTCCCCAGCCCCGGGACACACATTTCTCAATGCTGTTTTCTGAGCCTTCACATATGACGTTATCCAACCAGATTTTACCTGCAGGAACCAAACCAGTCTTTACCAGTAATATTAGATTGATAACATGTAAACTAATAAGCATTTAGGACTAGAAATCATATGCTGGGTATAACTCACCGGTGCCCGCTCCATACTTGGCACTGTGCGACCAGCTTGTTGCCTCCACAAACCCTAGATGGCGACACAGAATATGAGCGTTGGTCAAGGTGAAGTCATCATCGCAGATAGTGCCCCACTCTCCGTTGTAAAACACTTCCACTCTCCCTTCATTGTGCTTGCGTGGGTATCCGGCCAGACGGATCTTAATTTTTCCATCCTGAGAGGGTAAGGTGGTCTGGCCAAGACAGGAGGGCAGCCAGACTGCCCAAAGCACCATGGCAACCAACGTTTCCCACAATCCCCTGCGCAGCATGACTTGAGAGTGAGAAATGGTGAGAGAGCAGATATTAAAAACAGATATTATTTTACAAAACAAGCACAGCGAACAACATTATATAAGAGATCACAAAACTGATCAGATATAAAAGAAAACAAAACGCATATAACAACACTGTTAGACTTTTTACTGTATATATGCGGTAATATGTGAGTTACTGTAACTGCCTTATTACAGTACCATAGCTGTACATGTTTTTTACAGTATGATGCCTTTACAGCAGTTCCATTTTACAGTATAATACCCTTACTGTAACCTAGTTTAAAAAAAATTATTGCCTTGAAGGGGAATTGAACCCAGGTCACCCATGGAGGTTCATAACACTACCACATTGCCACAGAGTCACTTGATTTCATAGATATATTTTATTTTTTTAATTTTATATGCTTTTATAACACTGTTTTATTCAACTACAGCAGCACTACTGCTTTTGTTTTACAGCAGTCTACCGCAAATTCAAAACATACAGTAAACCACTGTAAATTAAATGTTAATACCCATAATGCAATACATATTACAGTAATGAACTGGAAAAGAAAATGATGACATTTTACTGGGCATTTTGTGGTAAGTAACTGTAGAAATTACAGTTAAGTCTAACAGCGAATCATCTGAAAGGATTACAACACTGAAGGTACTCAATACTGAAGTGTATATGTAATGTTATACTATATAAACAGATGTAGTATACTAAACTAAATTGGAGTATACAACTATAGTATTTTATAGTAATGACTACACAAATATATTATAGTATTCTGTGTTAACTTTTGTGAATTGATAAGCTGTGGTAAATACTGTAGTACACTTTTATATTTACTATGGTAAAGCTCAAAAACTCTTTAGTATCTAGGGGTTTTAATACAGATTACTACAGTAAATATTAAAATGTACTGCAGTTTTTATATGATATAGATTTGAGCTTTACTGTTGTTCAGACTTACACGAATAGCCTGTTTTAGAAACCAAGCAGCTAAAAACTAAAAGACTTAAAAAAAAAGGAAAAGTACATTCAAAATGAAACTGACTGAAAATGTGAATGCACATTCATGTCAAATTTATGTAGCTATACATACATGTTAACAAATACAATGTGTTCACCCCATACCCTAAACAGAATAAAGTTTTGCATGTCATCTTACCTGAATCCAGGAGGTAGATTTCAGCACAGATTTCCTGAGAAATTGAGTGGTCGTAGGTACATCTGATCACACTTTGATCAGTCAGTGTAAGTTCAGAGCGTCAGGAGAAATCACAGGACTGCAGAGAGAGAGAGAAAGAGAGAGAGAGAGAAGGAGAGAGAGAGAAAGAGGGAGGAGGAAGGAGGGAGTGATAAAAAGGTGAGGGGAAAACACTTCGGCAAAATCTCCAACCTCATGCCACGGTTTTGAAGCTCTTCTGAAGCAGGTCAAATGCAAAGTGTCTCTCAAGATTTTTTCTTGTTGTTGTTGTTGTCTATAATGTTATGAGTGAATTTTATATTTATGTGTGTTTAAGTATTTGTTCTCATTTTATTCTTTATTTATCTTATTTTACTACCACTGTATTGTTAATGTGACTATGTATATTTCTTGTCATTATTAAAGCAACACTATGTAGTTTTTTTACCTTTAAATAATGTCTCTAAAATTATTTCCGTGATAGAACAACTTTTAACTGGACAAACTGTACTGTTGCTGCAACCTGAGCAGCCTCCTAGCTGCTACAAGCACACTCTGAAAGTGGCGGTGGAGGGTACAGCACACAGCCCCGCCCCTCCCCCTGCCTGCAGAAGAGTGTCTGATACCAAGCACTGTTGCGCTTTTCAACCACATGGGGGAGCTGTAAGTTATTTTTACATGGAAACTACATAGTGTTGCTTTAAATAATGCTTATAATGTTTTGGAAATATCAACACAGTCACGTGTTAAATTGAACTAAGTTAAACCTCATTCACACAGAACTTTGGTCCCACAAAATATCCGTAAAATTAGCAGAGATTATGCGCTCATATGAGCTTATAATAAACAAAAATGCACATGCGTCAAAAAAAAAAAAAGAAATATCGTTGAGCTCTTTAAAACGTTTTTTTAATGCACATTAACTCTTTCGCCGCCATTGACGAGATATCTTATCAATCAAGAGAAAACGCTTCCCTGACAATGGCGAGTATTTCTGGCTTTCCGCAATACCGCTATTATCCACTAGGTGGCGCCTGGAAGTATTGCCCTATGCCAAGCAGCTGCATCTCCGTGTCTGTTTTAAAGATCGCTCTGAATGGGATCTCTATGAAAAGTCCGTCACAAACATGGAATTATCTCTGCTTTTTGCTCAAAATGTGGTGTTTTTGCAGAAACCTACCCATATTCAAAAGCTGATTACAAAAGAACTACTGAAGGTAGGATGAAACGTTTATTTTGTCTGAAAGCAGAGGGGCTGTTCTTTCATTTGGTATATTGTATGTTTATATATTTGAAGAAGAACATTTTCTGGAAGGCATTAAACTTTTGTGAAAATCATGAAAAACGCTGGCGCTGGCTGGCAACTTTTTTTTAAATTGCTGGCGTCGAAAGAGTTAACATTCATGATGAGAAATGTCTGCAAACTGTAATGATCAAGGAGCTTGCTCGTCAAATATCCACTCTGAAGCTGAGATCATTCACCAGCATACTAAAACAGCACATCACGCGCCCCTTTATAGTCATAAACAAAAATCCACGCACATGCATTCTGAAGATAGAAATAACGGACAATAAGCAAACTTCAGATGCTGCGGAGAAAAAAATCTACCAAGTGCAGGACTTTAAACACGTCACTAGGGCTGTCACAATGATTAAATAATTGTCTCATAGTGATTTTTGACCTCATCACGATGATTTCAGATTACCGCAATGATTGCACATCTCTGTAAAAAACACAAGGGGGAGCTGCAGTGCCTGTATAATTGAGACAGTATCAGATTACTTTTAAATATGTGTTATGTGTATTAATATTTACTGCCAAGCAGTGTTGGGTGTAACTAGTTACTAAGTAATTAGTTACTGTAATTTAATTACTTTTCCCTTGAAAAGGTAAAGTAAGGGATTACTCTTATTTTCCTTGTAATCTAATTACAGTTACTGCTGATGTAACTAAATACTGTGTATGGACTCTAAAACAATTATGTATACTGTAATACAATAGTGTATTTAACATGGTTTAAGTTTACAATTCTCACTATTAACTGGTTGATTATTAGCATTAATATTAATGAGATGCTGGCTGTTTATTAATACTTAATAGCATTAATGCATGATTCTGCAAAACCTTATTCTACGTCCTTAACCCTCTCCATTTCTACCAATACTTAAAATAAACAACTACTTTAGTATTAATAAGCAGTAGTTGGAGTATATTGAGGAAAAAGTAGTTAATAGTAACTTACCCAACACTGCTGCCAATCCTGCTAAAAAAAACAATAGACACCATCGCAGAAATTCTATTGGTTTTATTGGGAATTGTATTGGTTCTAATGGAATATGGCCCAAAACACACTACAGTGTATTGGTTTTAGTTGGTCTCTATTGGTATGTATTGGTTCTATTCATTCTATGTATTGATTCTAATGGAATATGGCCCAAAACACACTACAGTGTAGTGGTTTTATTTGTAAAAGCTAATGGTTCCTATTGGTATTTTAATGGAAACCATTAGAATTTTCTGTAATGGTTTTGTTGTTTTTTTCAGCAGGAAAGTAAATCTGGCAAAAATATGACAAAAAATATGTGAAAAATATTTCCTTAACAAAAAATGTATGAGAATTAAATGTCAAAGCAATAAAACAGACAATTTATCTCCAGACTGTTTCTCAATCCGAAGACTACAGCCTTCTGAGGTCGCATATAAAGGCTGCATACGTCATCAAGCCAGGTTTATTTAAGTTAACTGAGCATTACATTGGCAAGTCATAAGCAGTCATATTACAAAAATTTACGATTAACTAACAATAATAGTCGACTTTATAATTATTAATATTTTGAAATAAGACAGTCTTGATGACGTATGTAGCCTACAAATGCGACCTCCGGAGGCCGCTGCAGCCGTCGGTTTGAGTAACGGCCAAAGAGAGTGAGCGCGTGAGAGGGGGCGAGTTGACTGACTGGGACTGCGTTTCTCTTTCACACAGGTTTGTTATATGAAGTATGATGTGGGTGTTTTTAGGAAATGGAGTGGAAATATCGTGTAATGTCCTTACGGGCTGTGATTGTGGGTTGTTGTTTTTTTTTTGCAGACTTTATTGTGTGAGGATACACGTGTGCAGGGAGTGGGTGCCGAGATGAGATCGATACATTTCATTACCCTCGTTTGGTGACACAAGTACTGTTATTTTCGCATACATTTTACATATATTGACATGTCCTGTTTTACATCTAGAAGGTATTTTGCCTGTTTATCACCTGTGTGTAATAGTAAACAATGCACGGAACCAGAGTTGTTAATTGGGAAACAGCGCCATCTCTTGGTCTAAAGAGAATTATCTACATAGTTGAATAAAACCATGGTTACCACAAAATAGCCATGATTTTTCTACAAAAAAGTGGTACTCAAAAAGACCATAGTTAATTTTCAACCATTTTAACAAAAAAGTGATTTAGTCCCATCTAACATAACATTTAAAGTTACATCAAATAATACCAGAATATTATAATAAAATGTTCAAAATGTCCAGAGTACTTTTTATTAACTTTATTTTAGGTGTGCATGCCTTTATGCTTGAACATAAAGCAAACATGTATATTTTGGTTTGATTTGATTGACACCTTAGGTCTTGAGGTGAGGCAATTTGACACTGAAGCATCAGCAGTTTTTCTAAACATGTCCTCCTGTGCCACCTTAAACCTTTTAAAACAGCTCAAGGAGACATGCTGATGACACCTTTCCCCTTCATTTATATCAACTTGAAGTGTTGACTGCTAGTCTACAGAAACAGCGGTGAGCACCGCAGGAAGTCATTTCACCCCAGTCTGTAATTTAACAGCAAACGGGTGGGCAGCGGGGAGCCAGAGGCAGACAGAGACCTCTGTGATCGGCTTGTCTTCATTCTCCTCACAGACCTAAGAGTAAAGCTGTCATTTACTGCTGTCAGTGAGGTTTCATTTTGTGTACAAACGTCTTTGGGCCCTATAGTGAGCTGTTGAGTGCTTTTTAACATTTTATTGAACGATTTTGGCAGTCTGTATAGATTTTTTTACGAGTAGATGTCACAGTTACGTCACTGCAAGCTGTGTGCGCAATGTGGTGGCAGAAAAACAGTGGAAATGAATTACACACAAGTGAAACGAGCAATATAACTCACTAGAAAATGTCTTGTTGTGATGTTGAGTGTCAAAATAGGAATACCAAAAAAGATGGCCTTAATTTTTGTAAAATACCGTTTGAAGATAATCATAAGTGTTTATGGTTGCAATAAGCCATTAAACGGACAGACTGTAATAACAAAATCATCTGAAAATCTTTTAATAATTAGAATAGAAAATAATTAGAAAAGATGTCCAGTGTCGAAGTCTGTTTTCTCTATGTGTTTCTTATAGCGTTTTCATCACGTTACGTTTATAATTTATTTAAAAAGATTAAAGATTTGAATGGGTTATACAAAAGCAATAATATCACCATTTATTGAATATTTAATTTTTTTTTTCAAATTTTTTTCCGATTAATTTTTTTTTTACGTGGTTGATTAAAAATCGATTCTCAAAGGCCACAAATCGATTTTTTTTTATGAAATAACCAGATTTTTTTTACTTTTTTCAGCATACATTTTTCATCTTGCATCAAAATTGTATTGTATTTAACATAATTGTATGCATTTGAAAATTAGAGATGGGTTCTGTTTTAATGTACCCAAGTGTACCTAAAATAAAAGAGTTTAATATACTGGTTTGTGGCTATTAATTTCTTTTTATTAATTACCCATTTGTAAACTTATGTTCACTTATGTTTTTAATAAATATAGTACTTGTATTAAATCTATATTCATTGAGTTGAATCGAGAATTTAGTATAAAAATCGGTCCAAAAATTGGAATCGAACTGAGAATCGAAATCGAATCGACAAGATAGCTTATGAATCGAAATCGAATCGATCCGGAACATCTGAATCGATACCCAGCCCTATAACAGACCTATGCATATTATTAATTTGTAGGTAACATAATAGTTTTATAATTACAAAGTTTTAGTTTAGAACAAACACATAGGCTATAAATATAAGGAAGAAAAAATAGAAAACAGGAAAATTATGAAATATAAAAAAAATTATATATATATATATATAGAATACATGATACACTGTAAAAAAATTCCGTAGAAATTACAATGTTATTGCAGCTGGGTTGCCGGTAATTTACCGTAGATTTACATTTATGTTATTTACTTGCAAGAGTTTGTTCAAAGTTAAATAAATTTTAAATATTAACAAGTCTTTATCTTTACAGAATAAAACTATACAATAACAGCCTCATGCAAAGCATTCTGGGAACCAGAAATCATCAACCTTTTTCTGTTTTTTTGCTCCAGATTTTGTTTCCCAGAATGTTTTGCTTGATGCTGTTTTTTTAGTTTTACTCTGTAAAGATAAAGACTTATAAATGTTTAATGCTCATTTAACTTTGAACAAAATGTTGCCAGTAAAAAACATAAATGTAAATCTACGGTAAATTACCGGCAACCCAGCTGCAATTTCTACGGAATTTTTTTACAGTGTAGTATTGCTTTTAAATGTACTTTAGCGATTCATACTGTAAAAAAATATATATATATATGTTGATAGTGTATATACATAAATACATATATACATATATACACACACACACACACACACACACACACACACACACACACACACACACACACACACACATATATGTGTGTGTGTGTGTGTGTATGTATGTAAGTATGTATGTATGTATGTATGTATGTATATACACTAGTCAACATATGAAGTGGATCAAAAACATTCATCAAAGTTGTCCTAAGACAAGAGTGGGTAATGGGTATTGGTTTTAAGACAACTTTTAGGAAAGGTTTTGATCCACTTCAAATCTTGACTAGTATATATATATATATATATATATATATATATATATATATATATATATATATATATATATATATATATATATATATATATATATATATATATATATATATATATATATATATATATATATATATATATATATTTGATTTACCAATAGAGAACAATACATATACATTACATACATGCACATATATCAGAAGCCAAGCCATTTAAACTTTTAATTTATCTAAAAAATAAATGTAACTTGGTGAAAACGCTATAAGAAACATTACACTAAAGAGAAACATAGGGGAAACAGACCTCGATATAACACCGGATCCATAAAAATCAAAATTCAGACTAAAGTCTCATAAGATAATAATGAGATTTCGAGCATCAAAGTTTGATTTCATGTTGATTTCAATCTTTGACCTGACCTTACTCGGTTAATATTAAAGATATCAATGTTATATTTTCACATAATAAGTCCCACCTTCCAGTTAAACGAACCAATCATCAATCGTTAATTACCCAGAATTCTCTGGGTCGCCTGGCGTTAGGGTTAGAGTTGGGTTTGGGTAGGGATGTCATTTTATGTAAATCTAACCCTCAGAAAATAAGTTGAAAACAGTGTTGTTGGAGCACGCATAAAACATAATTTAAACAGAAATATTTACTACACCTGCCATGTGTAACCCAGTGAGAGGAAGATATATTCAATCATTTCGTGTTGTTGCTTGCAGGTGACAGGTCTTCAATTCGCAACTATAAAAGCAGAGGCACACCTTTTACTTTAAAATGGGAAAGTCAGTCGAGTATTATGCATGGAATAGACCAAGAATTCATGTTTTTAACCTTTTCAGGCGCATGTTTAAAAAGTCCCAACTGTCCCTCTCATAAAGCTTCATGCGGTCCGACAGTCAGCAGCATCTTTCTCATTGTAAGTTATTTGAACAAACCATAATAAACATATCAAAGGTCAAATTTTTTCTGTGTTTTGAAGCTTTGGTTGTGTTTACGGTGCGCAACATGTGTTCATGTTTCATGTTCATGTAAAAAACAATTACACAATTGACTTTTCCATCCATCCATCCATCCATCCATATATATAGATATCGCTTATCGCTATATAAATAGATATCTCTTAGGGCTTATCGCTATATATATAGATATCTCTTAGCGCTTATTGCTATATATATAGATATCTCTTAGCGCTTATTGCTATATATATAGCTATCTCTTAGCGCTTATCACTATAGATATCTCTTATCGCTATAGATATCTCTAATCGCTATATATATATTTATATAAGAGATTTATATATATATATATATATATATATATATATATATATATATATATATATATATATATATATATATATATATATATATATATATATGTATATGTATATGTATATGTATATATGAAGAGTTTGGTTCCAAAACGCAATAAATCCATTTTGACAAATTTTGGTAAAAACGTGTTTTCTATACCAAGAAAGTGACAAGATGAAAACAACTATTTTCTGTTACAAACTTTCACACAGCATCTTTAGGTTATAAAAACATAAAAAATTCAAATCCATAAGTTGATTTTCAAAGATTTATTATAAAAACGGATTATTTTTTCCACAAAATGCAATAAATCCATGACAAGTTTTTATTCAAAATGCTATAAATCTATTGAATCAATAGCCTATATAAATGTGCATTCATCTTTGACATGTTATATTCATTTAGTTGACTAGTTGTACACACTAATTAAAAATATAAACATTAATGTCATTAATCAAAACACTTACTTTGTCATATTAAGATCACTGTCATTGCGGTTACGTCGTCGCTTAACGTCTTTCACAGAGATCAGCTGTAAAATGTTTTTGGTCCTGCTAGATTTTCATTGACTTTGAGTAAAATAATGTAAAGTTTTTCATAAGATCCTCTGGGGTCAATGTGTTAGCATGAGAAGCTTGATGCTGTCGGGAGAACAAGCACCCGTCTCCCGAGTGCCTCTCAGGGAAAATATTAGATGCTGATGGCTTACATTTCTTTCCCATCACAGAAAACCATCACAGGTTTAGCGATGCAATTAAAGTATTATTTTGTTTTGTTTGTTGATCACAAAGTACAAAGTAGATGAGGAAAACTAGGACTCCGTGTACTCAGCGCGTCCGCCATTGTTTGTTTACATTGCGTGACTGGTGGGCTGTAATATCAGAAATGGATTTATTGCGTTCTGTAAAAAAGGAGCAGTGGCGTTTGTCGCATTTTGGGAAAAAAGGGAGAAAAGATGACAGAATAACACGGCGGATATTGGATTTTGCGTAAAATTAAGAATTTACTTTTAACTACTGACCTGATATAATACTGATTTTGGCAGTAACTCATTTTTTTCAAAAATGGCGTTTATCGCGTTTTGGAACCAAACTCTTCATATATATATATATATATATGTATGTATGTATGTATGTATGTATGTATGTATGTATGTATGTATGTATGTATGTATGTATGTATGTATATGTATATATATATATATATATATATATATATATATATATATATATATATATTAGGGGTGTCACGATTCTCCAAATCCTCGATTCGATTACATTTTCGATTCTGATGTCACGATTCAATTCGATTCTCGATTTTTAAATGAATTTTTTTAAGACAAAAAATTTATTATTTATTTTTATTATTATTATTGTAGTTTCACATTAACATGCACATTGCGTGCTTTTCCTTGTATGGGGGTTTGTGGGCTTTACTTTACACGGAGAGCTTGTAGAGAGAGAATTCCTTCTTGCACGCAGATAGACTTAATGCGCGCATCTTGACTCCTATTTTTATCTGAAATAAAACCGGTGCGTCATAAGCAGCTGCGCTTCTGTCTCACATGCACGCGGTCTCGCATCTGTCCAAAGTCTAAACATAAGCTAAAGTAATAATCCTTACGTATTTGTTCAGTTTTATGCGTTTCATGCGGGCTGAGGCAAACTATACCTTTTGTTTAAAATATAACCCGCTGCATCTTGGCGGCTCTCTCGTGCACGTGCAGAGAGCTGCGCTCTGTCCGAAGGCAGATCACTAGTAGTAATCCTGTTTATGATATGCATTCAAGGAGTTGTAGCAATACATCCCTCGTGTTTAAAATATAAATCGCGTTCCGCTGGATGGATGTTTTTAAAGGCACTTCTGAGAGTTTATTTTCCCCCGCTTGGCAAGCCGACCGGACGTGAGATGGGGGCGTGGCAGCATCGACGATCCCATTTTTTAATTCGATGTTCGGGGTTGTGACTTAATTTCGATCGATTTCGATTTAAAATCGAAATCGTGACACCCTTAATATATATATATATATATATATATATATATATATATATATATTATACACATATACATATACATATATACACATATACATATATATACATATATACATATATATACATACATATATACATATATATACATATATATACATACACACACACATATATATATATATATATATATATATATATATATATATATATATATATATATATATATATATATATATATATATATATATATATATACATACACACACACACACATATATATACATATCTTATCGCTATATATATCTATCTCTTAGCGCTTATCGTTATATATATATATAGAACAAGGAAGACATCAGCCTGTTTTTAGGACAGTAAGAACAGCGATAAGAGATATGTATATATAAGGCAATAAGCGAAAAGAGATATCATATATTATATATATAAATGAATCGCTTATTGCTATATATATACATATCTCTTATCGCTGTTTTTACTGTCCTAAAAACGGGCTGATGTCTTCCTTGTTCTATGAAGTCCCTCCTTCAGAAATACGTAATGAGTTCAGATTGTGTAGTTCGTTTAGTGTGTTGTGATTCGACAGCTGCTTAGCTTAGCAGAGCCGTTTGAGCTTAGCTGGCGACTGACATATTCCTGTGGGCAGAGTTTATTAAAAAAACTGTTCTACTGACGTCATTAAAGCAGGAAGTAGAGGGCTGTAGTCCAAACCGGCCATTCGCTGTAGGCTTTGAAAGGGGACTTCTGTTAAAGAAAATATATTGCCTGGCAGTGAACTTTGAGCTTTATCATTTTACAGGTATTATCTATTCTCTAACAGCAACATTACACACTAACTAAAGTTTGAAAAATGAGATAAGGAAAAACAGGACCTTTAAACTATTACATTTATTCAGTATTGTTTTTTATGAAAAATATTATTACATTGCATCTTACGCTTAATAAACCTTAAAGGCGGAGTCCACAATGTTTGAAAGCCAATGTTGATATTTGAAATCACCCAAACAAACACGCCCCTACCCCAATAGAATCTGGACCTTCTGTTGATAGATCCGCCCCACACATACGCAACCCGGCATTTGATTTGATTTGATTGGCTATAAGTGTGTTTTGGTAGTCGGCCCGTCTCCTTTTCCAACGCGTTTTTCAAACATCGTGGACTCCGCCTTTAACTAGCAGGTCAAAACGGCACACTCGTGTCCTTCGCAATACGATTAGCTTAGCTTTAGTGGCTCACTGGAAGTTTAACACAAAGAAGCCTAAAGATGGTGGCGCCCACGTTTACGTCAAAAATAAGATAGATAGTAAAGCATGAAAACAGAGAGACAAAAATGAGATTAAAGATGCTTTGCTACAATGCAAAATTGTGAAAAGCGTTCTGTAAATAAATTTGAATTGAATTGAAAGAGGGAGAGAGAGGCGTACATACTCGACAGGTTTCGTGGTGTAGCGGTTAAAATCAGTGTGGTCTACATGACAAACAGCTTACCATATAATTACACAGACAGAGGCCAGAAACAGCATCATCATTTACACCATGTGCTCCAATTACCATCCGCTTCTTTGCGAGTGGGTATGTGTGAAACTGTGTATGCGGGTAAATCTCATACCGTTGCCTAAGATTTGCATAAAAATGCTGTATATAATAGTTGGACAATCAGCCTGTTCAGAATTTGAACATCTCAGAGGCTTCAGTTCTCAGTTTCAGAGTTATTACTCATTTCAGTTTCTGGCCAGATGATTATCGTGGAGAAAAACAACAGCCCTGCATTTCATTTTATTCCCCGTGGATGCCTATTGTTTCCTGGGAAGGACAATGTACCTCGAATGACAGTGATAAATAGTCATGTATTGACATTGTCATTGTGCATTTTCTTAGAAAGCCTTCAGAAGTATCACCACCTTCTGTTCTTCACCTGGATATATTTTTATCCTTTTGATAATTTTGCTGTAAAATCAGCTTGTTTTCGCCTTTAAAATATAGTGCTTTTTTACAATTGTTCATTTTTGAAAAGCAGCGTTTCAGGAAAGCATATTAGTACAGACAGTAGAGACATTTGGAAAATGAGTAAATTTTTTTGCAACTGCAATTTTTTTTTCATTTTTTATTTACATGACACTGACTATAAAAATAGTTGTCTGTCTACATGCCATTATAGCATTTTCATCATTTAGAAAGACAATGTCCCACTTTGATGACCTTTTCACTTACCATCTCATGCCCAGTAGCAGAAACGACTTCAAAAAAGGTGTTTTGCGCTCTTAGAAAGGATGTGTTAATTTTTTACACATCTTTTTGTTAAGCTTTTAACACGTGATGTGTCATTTTCTGTTGATTTTGTGTTAAAATAAAACACAAGTTGTGTTAAGCAGTCCTTCCAGAGTTTTTTTTTGTGATTGTTGCGGGCAAACATCATTGATCTTGCGGGATGTTTTCTTAAAAAATGCGATGGAATATGCGGGATATTTATGCAAGAAATTGCAGGAACTTGACAAAATTGCGAGAACTTGCAAAAAACTTTTGCAGCTTTTGCAGCGCTTCATTGATGTTCACGTCGCGTAATTACGTCACTTCCTAACATTCCCATGACAACAGGGGACATGGCTGCGCATGTGTGAAGTAAATGCAACATTTTTTAACTTTCTGCTAACATATATATGATTTTTTACTATGAAAATGCGGGGATTATGAAATCATGCAAGCCCACATATTTTGCGAGCATAAATTTGCAATTCATGCGGCGAAAGTGCGGCGTATTAAAAAAATTCAGCCCCGCATACATATGCGGACTGATTATGCGTTAAATCATGCGATCGCATAATCCAGTTTTTCTGAAGGGACTGGTTAAAAGTAACACAAAATGTGTTTTTTCAATAATAACACAAAGATGGGTGGATTTTGGGACAACACATTTAGTGTGTCAACATTAATGTGTTGTTTTTAACACATTCGTTCTAATGGTGGGTTTACACCAGATACGAGTTCAACGATTTGCGCGAGTAGATTACATACAAAGTCAATGCAAAGACGCGATCAGATGCGTCCTTGCGTGGGGCGATGCGAATGAAGCGATATGAGCCGCACTTATATTGTACTGTGACAACACACGTTATTTGCCTCAAACGTGTCTTCGCCCAAGTTGAAAATATTGCACTCGAGCGAAAAAGTTAAATCCCGCGAGTAATCTAGAGCGAATAACACAATTCCCCGTGTTTGGTGTGTACATAGCATAAGAGTGTAGTGCAATTTGTACTGTGGCCGCTAGTGTTGTAGTGTTGGATTTCTACCTTCGGTACTATATCTGGAAAAATTATGGTAAATCGATACCATTTGCCTGAAATGTAGCCCTCAGTATATCAGCACCTTTCCATTCAGCTGGATATATTTTTATCCTTTTGATAAATTTGCTGTAAAATATAATAAAAAAAATAGCGCATATTAGTACAGACAGCAGAGACATTTGGAAAATTTGTCTTTTTTGCAATTGCAATTGTTGTCATAAAATGTACATTATGACACTAATTAGGAAAATAGTTGTCTGCTTTCCATCCAGTGTTTTGTGTATTTTACTAAAACGTGTATTTTCCATTAGAGCATTTTGATCATTCAGAAAGACAATTTCCCACTTTGATGACCTTTTCTTGTTAATTCATAAACCTCAAATATTTAAAATGTTCAGAAATTTAAGCATTTTTTGTTTTGAATGATTTGGTGCTTATGGCCTCTAGGTGGAGCTAGACTCTACTGGATTATTAATGTAATGTTTTCTCTCTCTCTCTCTTTCTCTCTCTCCATCCCTTCTGCCTTCTCCCTCCGATGTAATGGTTTGGCAGAGATAATGTGAGAATTCAAGCTAATCTGTGTTTATTCCCATGAGACAATCACATTTGTGTGGCTGTTCATTTTGCAGTATGCCCCAACAGAGTCCAAGTCAATTACACCAGATAGTCATTTAGAGAGACGTTTATTATGCACAACAACCTGCATGCACAAAACAGCAAACAAGTAAAAAGTGTATTTGGTTTCTCATCTTATGCATTTATAAACAACATTGCATTGCATTGCATATTACAGCCCAGTACAGTCATATCCTTACACTGAGTTATGTAAATGAGCAGACCCTGAAGTGTTTAAATGAGGGCGCAACTGTCTTTTTAAAAGGCAGTGACATGTAGCGACACCTCCACCCCTTTTTTATTTAGCAGATGATGTCACTGTGGCTTTCCTTAGACCTTGGACAAATGATGTGTGAGCCTCTGTGTGGAGTTCCTCCTCTTTACCTCTCTCTCTCTCTCTCCCTCGCTCTCCCTCTGTGTCTCCATTCTCCATATCATACTCCACTGCTCTCTTCGTGAACAGAGGGGCTGCCGGTGAGGAAACTTGACTCCGTCCCCTCTTTTCTTTCTCTTTTTTCTATCTATCCCTCTTTTATCCTCCAGCAGCGATGTAGTCCTCTCTCTAACTTTAACATCTCTTTGGCAATGAAGCCTTGACTGACATCTGTCACTGGACATCTGTGGATTTTTCCTTCCTTCTTTTTCAAAGTCGTCTCGTTCCTGTGTTTCCTTGTCACATCTGCGTGCCTGGACCATGGCCATGAAGGATATCGTGCTCCCCATCAGTGAGGTGTCCAGTCCGTACCCAGAGGTCGTGGAACTCAACGTCGGTGGCCAGGTGTACGTCACCAAGCGGTCCACGTTGGTCAGCGTACCTGACACCACCCTCCACACCATGTTCACCCGCTACGCCCCGCAGGAACTTCCCCACGATAGCCGAGGGCGCTTCTTCATCGACCGCGACGGCTTCTTGTTTCGATACGTTCTGGACTTCCTAAGGGACCGGCAGCTGGTGCTTCCCGAACACTTTCCGGAGCGAGAGCGTCTGCAGCGCGAAGCCGAACACTTTCAGTTGGGGGAACTGCTGAGGCTCCTGGGGCCACGCGTGGCCAAGCAGGGATCTCTAAATGATGAGGGCTGTCAAAGTGACATCGAGGAAAGTTCTCAAAGTAGCGAGTTGGTGACTCGAACCGGAAACATCACAACGCACCATGCGACTTTCTCCTCCGGCCTCGACAAGAGGTCAGGGTTCATTACGATCGGTTATCGTGGATCGTACACGATGGTGAGGGATAATCAAGCAGACGCTAAGTTTCGCCGCGTAGCGAGGATCATGGTGTGCGGGCGTATTGCTCTGGCGAAGGAGGTGTTCGGGGACACACTGAACGAGAGTCGAGATCCAGACCGTCCGCCGGAGAAATACACCTCACGCTTCTACCTGAAGTTCACCTACCTGGAGCAAGCGTTCGACAGGTTGAGCGAAGCCGGGTTCCAGATGGTGGCCTGCAACTCCACGGGATCTGCTGCTTTTGTTAACCAGTACAGAGATGACAAGATCTGGAGCAGCTACACAGAGTACATCTTCTTCAGTAAGTGACGGTGGCTGTCGCGCTCGTACCTGCTCTGTATTCTAATTTCCTTTTTTACCTTTTCCAGTGGTTTTTCATCCTTTTCATAGAAACGGTGTTATAGGTTTCAAATGCTGTATGCAGTTCATTTTATAAATTACAGGTTGTTAGGAGCATGCATACAAATACAGAAATGAAGACGTGTGAATAATTTTAAATGCCAAAATTATGTGTGCATGGTTGAGCATTTTACGTTTTAATGCCATTTGATCTTAAATGGGAAGCTGGGTTTTATTAGGAGTGAATTTACTGATAGGACAACAAAACCAAGTCTTAAGTCACACTGGTTTATTTGTAGAAAAAGCCAAAAATACATTTTTTGAGTCAAAATTGTTGTTATTTTTATGCCAAAATCATTAGGATATTAAGTAAAGATATTCCAAGATATTTTTCAAATTTTCTACTGTAAATGTATCAAAAATGTATTAATCATTAGTAATATGTGTTGATAAGGACTTCATTTGGACAACTTTAAGGCGATTTTCTCTCTTTTTTTGCACCCTCAGATTCCATATTTTTAAATATATCGACCAAATATTGTCAAGTCCTAACAAACAATACATCAATGTAAGGCTTATTTATTCAGCTTTCAGAAAAGTAAATTAGAAAAATAAAAAAACAAATGAATGAAAATGAAAAATTTTGTGGTTCAGTATCTTTGAACCACACATGAATATCTTTAATTATTTTGCATTGTGACTTTCATACAATCAGAGAGTTTGATGATTTTTAAGTATAATGACAAAGAAACAGAAATATTATTTTTTACTGTTAAGTTTTCTTTCAACCTGTAACCCTTGATTTTTAACCTTCAGCTCACAAAAGAAATTTTTTTCCATGCAGACTCCCTGCGTTTTTATTGCGGTTTAGTTGATAGCATCTGCAATTGAAATCAAGTATGCATGGCGACCCCCTGCTTGGGAAACTCGAATCTATTCTGCTTTCCATCTTTCACTTTCCATCTTTCAGTACCTTAGTGATTCATTCGCACAACCGCAACGTCCCAGTAGTGTATTCACTCTTTTAAACCCGATCACCTTTATGTGTGCAAGACTTTGATGCTGTAATTGACTGCAGTACATGTAAATGTGTGTCATAACTAGGACAGCGTTGTGCCCCGGGCCTGACATACTGAATTGAGAAAAGATCGTACATACTAGAATCCCACTCACAATCCCGGCCAAGCCCAACAGATCAAAGCCTCCTCATTAGCCAATGAAAATAAGAGTTGGCTTCAGTTGATTCTTATTTGTTATTCCTAATTAGTACTGACAAGCGGTAATCCACTGCTTGATGGTGGTAAACCCCTCAGCTGACAGCACTGGCTGTATGTTCAGTACTTTGAGAATTGTCCCCCATGATGCATTGCAGTGTGCTGTCTCTTACCAAGCTGATAGTATTGCGGTCTTTATAAAACTGCAAGCTTTGATTGACGTGATTGACGTTTTTTAAAATGTACTATTAAAGATTTGTGCCTCTCACAATGTTTTTTAAAAATTCACAGCTTAAGTGGGGTTTTGTATGTGCACTCGTGTGTTTAAGCTGAGATAAGACGTAGCTTTGCGCACAGGTAGTGAAGTGTGGAAACATGTTGATAAGAAGTAGCTGAAAGAAAACCTCACTTTGCTAGCATACGCAGGGTAATAAAACTTCAAAAGCTAATCCAACCGCTGCATGTTGCAGATAGTGTGTGTGTCTTAATCTGTGTCTACCGTAACTTATTTAGTAGAGCAGTGCAAAAGGTTTGATCCCCAGGGAACAGACAGTAGGGGTGCTCTATTATGCGCAAAATCATAACCGTGATTATTTTGGTAAAACCATTATCACTTTTAACTGCTACAGTAACAGTGATTTGACAGGTCGTCAAATCACCGGAAGAAAAATGCACGACTACATAATTCTGAACGTTCTAAATGGGGGCGGGTCTTGAGGCGAGATGATTGACAGTAGTTGATAACGTTTTTTGATTGACAGCTGAACTGGATGAGCTGACGTTAGCTTGCTTTGCTTGTGTTCATAATAACAAAAACATGATAATAACTTTCTACGTAGTATGTTTACCGTAGTTACACAAAACAAGCAACAACTATAAGCCAAAATATGTTTTAGATATTTTTACCATTTTACATTACCTGAATCCGCCGAAAAACTGGGCTGAAAACAGTACTCAAAATCTTCCAGATGAAAGTGCTGGCTGCATATTCAAATTTTCGAGTAATCTGTTAGTGGTGTGTCAGCTGAGGGTCGCGTTGATGTAAACATTAAAAACTCCCGGTGGCCTATATTTGTTGTCCTTACATCCACATACTGCACAGGTTCTAGTCATCTTTTATCAAGGTTTTTGGTGATTTCCCCTTCAGAGACGGTAAAAGCGGAGTAACTCTTTGGTTGGGTTCGTCTGCCGGCTAACTTCAAGTTGACTTGAGTTGATTTGAGAGCAGGTTGAGCGATAAAATAAGTTATTAGGCTTGTTTAACTTCATGTGGCGCCGCAAGAATCGACAGCCTGATGACGTCAATGTACCGTGAGAGCGGTTCGCGAAATCATACGGATGAGGTTTGCTTTTTAATTGCTTTTACGGAACAATGATGTTATCCGGCTGTCGGTTCTTGTGGCGCCGCATGAAGTCGAACAAACCTGCTGGCGGCATCGCAGTGGTTAGTGGGTGGAGCTAATGATTAATTGAGTCCATCAAAGACCGTTACGAAAATTCCGCTTCAATACACTATCAATCTAATAATCGAAATCGTGCATTTTTTTTCTCATGTAAAATGCAAAATTAACATAAATTACTCGTGATAACAGGCTAAAATGTCTAGGGTTTAATTCTGTTTTAAGTAAATGTTGCTATAGGCTACACATGTCAACGCAGTGGTGCTCTTGAAGTGCCTTACAAACACAACGATCCAGCAGCATGCAATTTATATTCTAATTGCACAATTATTGTTTTACCCAGATTATCCTGTTATTGTAATTGTTTGAATCAAAGGTACAAAAGTTGTCACTGGGATGGTACATTTTATCAAAACAACAAACCCAAATCGGCACATTTTTGCTCACACCTACAAAGTGGCAATAATAATAATAAATTATCCATATGATATTTTGAGCTAAAACTTCACATACATACACACACCAAAGATTTGTTTTACATCTTAAAAAATCTTGTGAAATGTCTCCTTAAAGAATATTTTTTTGCAGTGCTCTCTCTCTCTCTCTCTCTCTCTCTCTCTCTCTCTCTCTCTCTCTCTCTCTCTCTCTCTCTCCCTCCATGAACACTCCATTTTATGGGTGAAGTACAATAAACCATCCTGTTGCAGGGCTGTTGACAGGTTTGTCATTCAGTGTCATGTGTGTCTGCCCTGCAGATGAATCCTCACTGTTTCCCCATCTTATTTCCGACAGGATGCTAAACACAATTGTGGAAGCTTTATGTAAAACTATAGACACGACTTTACCAGCCAGAAGGGTTTACAGTAAAATATTAGCTTGTTAACAATAGAAGCCCCCCCACAACCACCCTATAGGGGCATCAAGCTCATTGATTTGAAGTGATAAAGAGACTGGAAGTCGATCCTGTTAATGAGTGCTTGAACGACAGTGTCCGCCGGCGATGTAATGATGGCGCATTTTAAAGCCCCCCTGTGGTGAAAATCAAGTTTTTTAATATGCTTTAAATGGGACAAATGAAAATCTGACTTTTTCCATGTTTAAGTGTTATAATTGTCCCCAGTGCTTCTATCTACCTAGAAAACGTGAAAAAGATCAACCCAGTAACTTAGTTTTGGTAAACCATTCTCTGCAAGCATGTGGAAAAATAGTAGAGCCCGACCGATTTATCGTTTTGCCGATTTTATCGGCCGATATGAGCATGTCGCAGATATATCTGTATCGGCGTATAAGCCGCAGATATGCGCCGATATGAACGTTTGTTACAGAACACATTAAATGCATTTGAAAGATGTAAGTACTTGTTTGTCCAGCAGAGTGCGCCATACTGGTTGCTAATGGCGACCCAGATCACTCACTGTAGTGACACCAGCCAATCCCCCACCCCCTTCACTTCAGTCAGTCAGTCTCTCAGTTCAGGTGGCTGCAGTCACGCAGTGTCTTCTTCACAACATTTTTACACCTGGTATTAAGACGCGCTTTGGTCGATTAGATTATAAATGGACAAGAGAGACGCATTCCCGCTTACATTTGGTGTTTTTAATCCGTCTCTTTGTCGACTTGCGAGTTAAAACGCAAGCGGGAGAAATGACGCGAGACGGAGAAATGACACGATTAAACTACGCGCAGCCGTGCACTTATATAACACTATATGAGATTACTGCTGCTTGTGTTGTTAGTTAACACGCTCATTTCAGAGCAATTGATTCAATAAGCTCGCGCAACTCTACACCCTTGCTAAATAAAAGAGGCGGAGCGAAGACGCATTAGTTTTATTAAAGTCTAAAGTTTGCACGGAACCCTGGGTTTGTGTTATAAAAACGTTGTGCACAAGCACAACATTAAACATAGCGTACATTAGTATGTGCTCCGTCAAGCATTGTCTTCGTAACTGTGAGTGGCTAACTAATTTGTGAAGTACACAACTTACTGTAAAGCTAATATTAATCAATGACTTCATAAGTTTCTCTTTATAACGTTATTCTCGTCAAAACTGCAAATGATGCAAGTTTTATGTATTTTGTTCTCTTTGTGTTTTAAAGTTATTTATAATAAGTCAAGTTTACTTTTTAGTGCACTGATATCCAACTAATTTTGGATAATAAAGTTTATTGTTAACTTCTTGCCTATAGTACATATCTTTGTCACATCAATATAAGTGTTGGATCACCACATTTGTGAGTGATCACCACATTTGTGAGTGATCATTGCATTGCATTGTATTTATTCATAGTATATTATGTTAAAGTATATAGTGTATTCTATGTACAGTACTTTAGTATAATATACTGTCGTATATACTGAACTATAATGTACACAAAGAATATCGGCCGATATATCGTTATCGGTCTTTTTTTACTCCCTAATATCTGTATCGGCATCGGCCCGAAAAAACGCATATCGGTCGGGCTCTAAAAAATAGCTCATTGAAATTTGCCCCCCCCCCTTGTGATGTCAGAAGGGGAAAATACCACCCCTTAATCTGCACTATCCAACCACAGCATTGCCATTTAGTGCAGAGGTCAACTCATTTGCATTTAAAGGACACACCCAAAACGGCACATTTTTACTCGCACCTACAAAGTGGCAATTTTGAGAGGCATGTTATAATAAATTATCTGTGGGGTATTTTGAGTTAAAACTTCACATATGTGCTCAAAGATTTATTTTACATCTTTAAAAGTCTTTAAAAATGTCCCCTTTAAAACAAACCATGTGCAAATTCATCCTTCGACACCATTGCTGAGAATTTTCTCCATACATTTATACTCATCTTAAATTTTATTTCAAATTGTTGGGTTGTTTAAACTATTGGTTGGGTCTAATTGTACATTCACACGGGGCGTAAGCGTTAATGCTTCCCATTCACTTTTAATGGGTGACGCCATGTGTTGCCGAACTGAATTGTGGATCCGTCGGCGCCCCGTCAGTACCGTTGCTCGTGGCAGAAGTTTAACATTTTTCAACTTTTCAAACAGAAACACGTGCCTCCGCCAATCAGATCGCCTTATGCAAATAACCTAGGCAGAGCCAGCCAATTACATTTATGGAAGACCAGGCCACTGTGATTGGCTGTTGGCCACACTTCAGACAAGCCTTCCGTCAAGCTTTAACGCTTTCGCCCTGTGTGAATGTACCGTAATATGAACGTTTTCTACCAAAGATTCAGTTAAAGGCGGAGTCCATGATGTTTGAAAGCCAATGTTGATATTTGAAATCACCTAAACAAACACGCCCCTACCCCAATAGAATCTGGACCTTCTGTTGATAGACCCGCCCCACACATACGCAACCCGGCATTTGATTTGATTTGATTGGCTATAAGTGTGTTTTGGTAGTCGGCCCGTCTCCTTTTCCAACGCGTTTTTCAAACATCGTGGACTCCGCCTTTAACTTGTTTAACCCTACCCAAAATGTTTAAATCATTATAAAAGTGAAAGACATTGAAATTAATCTGTATGTGTTGTTTTTTGTAAACCCTCGCTGGTTTGATGTTGAAGATCTATATGGTTTAATATAGGTCACATTAGCAGAGCCCTGAATCTAAGCATTGTTTTACGGTTCGAAAATCTGTACCTTTTGCCTATTCTTTCTATTCAGGGTAGGCAAGGATAGTCAAATCTAACAATTATTTCTCTAAGTATATCAATCCCACATTACCTTAAATTAGGTAGAATTCGACAGATTAGATTATACTCACATAATTGTCAGAAGACTTCCCCGTGGTTGATTATTTGAGCTAAATTCACGCAAGCACGCTTCTTCTTGTCTTTTAAAAAATTTATTAATACAATTTAGCTAGTTGCGATTACAAGTTTTGCCGAATTAAAAAGATAAAGAAAAGAAATAAAAATACCAAGTTAACTAAAAGTAATAAGACAAAAATTACAAAGTCTAAAAAGTATTAAGTCTAGAGCACACAAGATATCAGGCTGTCAGACAACGGAGATGCTGGATGTTGCCCTTCCAGATCTGCCTAAGTTCTGCACCAGCATCAATTTATAGGCACGGTCTCGGGTCCGAATTCCAGGAATCATATTCAGGGCCTCATGGCACGCCTTTGATCCTTACGTCTACTGGGAAAGTCCCCTAATATCTTAAATATATGACGAAGTCTCTTTGTCGTTCTTCTCCAAACTCCTCTGCGCTTTCTCCCACGAAGACAGGTCTTTAAATCATGCTTTAAACTGTAATATATCCCTTAAGCTTTGTTCTATCTAATACATGCATCAATCTCTCTACTCTTAATAAACTAGTAAATACAAAACCATATTTGTGTCACTCCTTAAACATGCAATTTAAGAGCTGTCATGCATATACTCCCAACTCAATGATTATAATACTTTACATCAAAGCCACCCTAGGCGTATTAAGTAACATAAAGAGTTTAACATAGTAAAAGGAGTATAAAATAACAAACCACAGGTTTATATTGCTCAGAAGAAATACATATAAAATTAGGTGTATTATTTGGCTTATAAAGGTTGGATAATTTGCATCTTACACAACACCCCCTTCATGCAATATTATACAGCCTTTAAGTTCTCATTTTCAAACATAAGTATGGCTGATATCTTCCAACTCTCCTTTCATATTTTTTCAACATCAAGTACATTTCACCCCTATTAGTAAAAATGTTGTGCTGAGATATACTCAAATAGTTGTTGACCCAGGGAACTTTGCGTATTGGTCTTACCCAATTACTTTCCACTATAATTCCTTTTACTTGATCACCCACTGGCCAATGTTTTACACTTTGCAACACTACGTTCAGATAGCCTCCAAAATTTGCTTTTATAAATTTTCCATCAGTTATCTCATGGTAGCATGCACCAATCAATTCTCCTTCAGAGTTCTGACACAAGAACTGGCGGCTCCTTCCATTGATCTTACATTGTTTACAATTACCAATCAACGGAATCATGGACTCCTGCATTTTACGCACTTCTCCACGAGCCACAGTCATCATTGAAGTCTTCTGGAGAACTGGGGGGGCAGAAGTTGCGACCCTTTCCTTTTTGATGCAATCATCAATGTTTAGCTCTATGAGATAAAAAACTCCATCGAGTTTAACAATCTTCAATGTTTTACTTCTATGAAGCTCATGTACTACAAGGTCTTTGTTATCTTTAGTCCAATCCTTGTGTCCATCAATATCATAATATATTTCCTCAACCTCTGGGTGAAGCCTTTTGAGTATATCTCGGTACCTCAGAAATAACGTAGCATTAGTGCGTTCCATTAGATTAAAAGTTGTCAAGTAATGCTCTGTTGTCTTATCTTCATTAACCCAAGTCATTATTTTAACAGTCTTGAAACAATCTCGACAGAATTGTCCCATACTTAATTCAACTCTTTGCATTACAGGATGCCTGTAGCAAGAGACACATTCATCCTTGTGAACTGCAATCCAATATTCTGTTCCACATCTTGTTAATAATTGACCCCTCACTGTTCTCCTAAGTTCCTAAAATGTTAGACAGAGTACAATTAAGTCTTAACTCATTTGCTTATTTTGCAGATATCACATTGTTATATAAAATAATAATGAAATTGATTTTACCAGTCTCTTAGCCTCATTTACCGCTTCTGCCAATTCCTGATTTTCTAGAAAGTGGTCCGCCATAATCAGACTCTCCTGGTCATTTAACTGTGTTTCAAAAAGGTTCAGTTTAAATATCAGTGTGTGGCTGAATCACACCAACTCGTCCTTTGAGAGACAATTTATGATCCACATTTGAACTTCTCTGTGTTCTTCTGCTTTTACTCCTCATAGCTGAGAGGAATGTGTTTCATAAATTAACTTCAATACATTCCAATAATCTTAAGCCAACTGCTCAAAACTGCACATATCTCCTATTACAATTTTGACCTTTTAAACAAAAGCATTTTCATGCCATAGCATTAATTTGGTTTTACAACAGTATGGTCTTGATTGTGATCGACTTTGTGTGGTTTTTCTAAGTTTCTTTACGTATTGTATAATATTTTATTCAATCACACTTATTACTTACTTTACCATCATTATTTTTCATTACACCCAATATGTTATACATTTTGCCACTATCCCAATTTTATTCAGATTATCTGGCTTGCGTCTGCTGTGCTTTTACAATTTTGAAATTTGCACCTTCAAAATTAAATCAAACATAGGTGCTGTTATTTAGTCTGATCACTACATATCTTAGTTCTCTCTAAGGGTCAATTTAAAAAGTATTACTCTTCACACCTCCTTCTCTCACTATTATTTCTTAACAGTGAGGCACACACATACACACAATCAATAAAACAAACAAAACTTTTAGCAGCATTCCAAGGCTAGTGATGCTAAACAAGATTTGTAAGCAATGTTATGTTTACAATCAGTGTCCGCCTTAAATATAAATAGCAACTGAGGTAGATTAGTCATAAAATAATTTATTTTACTTTATGAACCACCCAACACATACTCAGCAAAAAGCTAAGCTGTGGTGTCTTTAAAACAATCCTCACAACATCTCTGACTGGTTTATGATCTCCAGAGAATGTGTGAAACTTCTCTTTCTTTTTTACCTACTCCTGGGACAGATTTAACAAATAACATTTTTTTTGTTATTTAGTTACAAATGTCCAATGGAAATGTTTTATTCAAACATTCTTTTTACCATCATGCATAATGCTCCTGGTGTTTATGTTACATCATTTACATTTATTCATTTAACTGACGCTTTTATCCAAAGCAACTTACAATTGCTATATGTTAGAGGTCGCACGCCTCTGGAGCAACTAGGGATTAAGTGTCTTGCTCAGGGACACAATGGTGTGTCACAGTGGATTCGAACCTAGGTTTCTCAAACCAAAGGCATGTGTCCTATCCACTGCCCCATCATGTCAGTATTTTAACCCAAATTAGTCTAAATACATTTTTAATGTTACTTTTCTAGTCCAAATCATATGTATATATATATATATATATCCTGCTTGATATATTTGATCTCCAAGATGATAATATGCATTTTATCTTGATAACTCTTTTTAATTATCATGAAAACTTTTTAAAGTTTTCACATCAGCATATATTTTTTATGTATATACTTTATAACTGTTGTACACTGTAGAACATAACCGCCTCAATAAGTTTTGTGTATTTACTGCTTCTATTTAAATCAAACAATCATGGCAAATTTTAGATATAGTAAGTTTCCAAAAAGATAAACTTAAACCCACACGTGGTCTTAACCATTTGTGAGCTGCAGTAAAGCGTATGTTGTTGTTGTTCTACTCACATTTCGAAGGCAGAGTAGGTGAACTTTCACCTCCAAGTTCAACCAGGCTGAAATGTTCCACAGTGCGATTTCATCTTAGATCTTTCTCCAAATTATTTTAGTCTTCACTCCTCACTCATTCAAATGCTAGCCAATGATTTTTCTATTTCATCATTGCTTTTTTATTGTATTACATTCAATGTATTTTATACTTACATCGAATCCAGTATACCTGTTTTAGGGGTGCATATTCTTATTGTCTACATTAACCTAATACATTTTGTATCCAAAAGTTATGCTATTTACCAATTGTATACTTCCTTACATATACTTCACTGTGTGTCTACACACTTTTTGGCATCTTTCTGCCATCTTTTCCAATGGCAATAGACAAATGCACTCCCCTGGCATCTATAAGAGAGTTATTTTAGTCTCTTCTACTTTTCCATCTTTTATTTTTTCCCTACTTTCATTTTCCATTTTGTATTCTTTAATTCGAAACAGTTTGTTTCACTTTTGTCATGGTCAAATGAAGTTGTCATGGTTCAAATTATTTAGTTGCTAAGTTGTTACGCTTCAATTTGCCATCGTCAATTTCGCGTTATCAGGGTCAACTAAAGTCTCCTTCAAGATCATAAATCTATTTCCCCCATCAAGGAGTCTTTAGTTGACTATAAGTCAAAGTTTCAACTTAGTAAAGATTTTTATTACCTTTTTTATTTTATACTTGTGGCTCATTGTAGATGTTAAAAGTTTTGTTTAACGTTGTCTGACAGCCAGGTCACATACTTATTTTTAAAGCTCATTTTAACCCTATGCTCTCCAAATTCCCTGCCCCAGTACCATTAAAATAGCGTATTTATGCGAACTCTCGGGGGTTTTTATGACCTTTTTGTCCCAGCACCGACACATAATTCGCGTCTTTCACAGCAGGCGTCTGCTTGTTTAAGGGACAAGGGTCAATTTGGATTAAGGTAAGACTTTAATTCTCAACCAAAATCAAATGTCTTTTTAAACCAAATTCTATTGTTTTCTAACTCAACCATGTGATCACTAATTACTCGCACGATCGTGTGTTTCTTAGTAATAGTGTCTTTAAATGGTTTGTTCATATCCTTGTGAACTAACCTTGTATAGACGTTCTGTCCTAGAAAGCAATTTTTTTTATTACTTTCTAATGTCGGTTTTTTCTTTTCTTTCAACGCTTGTTGAATTAATATAATACAGAGCCTGTTCTAAAATAAATCCCACATGCGATAGTTCGCATTTGCCCTGAAATATCCTTTTGTTTTTCGTATACTGCATTGTGCAGTTCCATTACTCTCAGGCGAATATTTCACACTCTGGGCTAATTTTATGTGCTTTTTGCGAGTCATTTTTCTGACTCTCAGACGACAAAAGCTAGTGTTATCCTTTCCTTACACTGCTTAGTCTTCCTCGCGCAGTCTCTAGTTCCTGTACTGCTTTTATTATTGTCCTGGAATTTATTTATGTTAGCGCCTTATCTCAAAATGTTTCCTGTAGAGCCATCAACGATAAACAAGATATATTTGTTATACAACTTATTCTTCGGTAACAAAGGTCCTGCGACATCAAAAGATCACTCTTCATTAATTTTCTCTGGCAATATACTACATTATGAATTGCTACTTAACTTGTTATAACTTTTCTCACAATTCTCACATAGCAAACTGATCCGCTGATATTTCTTCTTTCATTTAGAAACGCGCATTTTATTATTTGTTAAGATTTTACCCATTAAGTTAATGCTCAGAGGTGGTGAAATAAAATTCATTTTTTGTATATTATTCTTATCCTCTCTAAGCACAATTGTTCTTCTTACTCCAGCCATTCTATTAGTTTCGTTATTGCCTTAAGCCTTCTAGCTATTGTCTTTTGAATGTTGATGTTACGTTTATTATGTCATGTATTAATTTATTCTAAATACTTAAATCCTCATTTAAGCATTTTCCCACTTATTCATGCTTTATTCCCAGGACAAATTAGTTGGTTTTAAAGTCTCTTAACCTCTCTAAAGATTTTACGATTGCAATTGCTTTAGCTAATTGTTTCGTTACCACCTCCTCGATTCTACTGTTTGTTTTTCCGGCTTCAATGTACGCCTGCGTTCTCTCCTTTTAGTGGTTTAGAACTATCCGTATAAACTACAATGCTTTTTAACAGGTTCACATCTGTTTCCTGATATTTCATTTTTCCTCTGTTTCTGATTTTTAAATTTGGATCTAAAAGTATATTTTCACATATCTGCCATCTAGAGTTTAATGCTTTCGCAAGCTTAACTTTGTTTTTAGTCAGCTCCATGACTAATTTATCCGAATTTTACCAAGTTCTGCTTTCCTCTCGCTAGATCCGGTAATTCAGGATATCTTTTCAGTAGTGTTGATAAGCTTTTTCTACAGAAATACATTTTAATTTGGCCTTTCTCAATTTCCAGTTACAATTTTTATAGTCATTCTGTTTTTAGAATTTCTAGCTATCAATTGATAACCAATTTGATCTATTTCAAGATCTGCTTCCAAGTCTTTTTCGTCTGTTTTCACTTCTAGCTGGCCTGAGTCTAAAATAAAGTGCCGTTTGTGGGCTGCGCAACGAATCTTCGGCCTCTTGCGTCCCTTGCAATTTGTTTTCTTTTATAGTGGCATATATTGGCTTTGCCATTTGGCAAAATTTTGGATTTATATCCTTTACATAATTTTCTAACCCATTATTTTTCGAACGTGTCTTACGGTGTTCGGAGTCTTTATGACGGTAATGCGCTCATTTGCGTAATTCCACAGTTGTCTGCTGAGATGCAAAATCACATAAGTTCAACCATTTCCATCATTAATTCGCTTGAATTAGTATTTATATTTAAACCTGAATCGGCTAGTTTCTTTAGCGTTTGTTAAATTATTTAAATATGTTGTTTCTCATTGTCGTATATTATTAGGACATCAACGATATACATTTCTACCGGTAAGTCTTAATATCTATCCATTATTACGCTCTGAAATACCACTGAGCTTTTTAAATACTTGCAGAAATGTACAATAATTTATTGTTAACTGAAAGCGCTTTCTCTTTCTTTCTGGCTCGCCTCTATTAGCGGTGTTGACCTTTTTGCTAAATCTATCTCCAACAGAAATTTGCATTTCTTTCACTCGCTTAATGCTGTCTATTACGTGCATTTATTACACCGTTTGTCCGGTTTAATAACTCTGTTCAAAGCCTTGAAGTTAGTCACTAATCTAAATGTATTGTCCGGTTCAATGACTTGAATTAGCCTACTAATTATTGGAGATTTTACTTCCTTAATAACGTTTTGCTCTAACAATTCTTATATTCTCTTATTTAGTTCTTTTTTGGCTAATTTATTGGTCGGATACTGGCGTTGAGGTTCGCGTATTCCTCCTATTATTTTTCGTGAGCGTAGTTTTCATCAATAGCTCCTCAATAATTTTTTAATTTGCCAAAAAGTGTTGTCTTTCAGCATTCGTATTAATTTATCCTTTTTTCTGCTCAGATCCTATCATCTTATTCTCCCTTATTCCTAATTCGTTTTAATTACTCTTCTAAATGTACTTCTTTTATCTTAATATTTTCCTCAAGTTCCAGCAAGCAAGTTTTCGTTACATTTACTTGTTTTTATTCCAAACTTTCTTCAAATAGTTATTTGTTTCCGTTTTAATTCTGTCATACGCCTGAACAATAATTCTGCTTTTTTCTTTTAGTGGTGGTGTTGTAATTGATATCAGTGCTCCAGAATTAACTGGAAAATCAATTCCTTATATTTTAATATGTAAATTTTAATTACATTTCTATCACAGATATTCTGTTTTAATAAAGCATTTTTCTCTTAGTCATTCCGACGTCTTTATCGGTCTCTGATAATTATGCGTTTTAAGATCTGCTTCGGTCTCCGAGTCTGTTACATTATCATTCATTACTTGATTTACTCTCACCTTTTTGAGTTTTGTGTTTTCTATTTTGCGCTTAGGAAACAGAAACTGCATTCGCTTTTCAGGCACTTCGTTCTCTGCTCTTTCCTCCAGGACATAATTAGATTTTTGCGTGTTGGATACGAATCTCTTTCACTTTCTGTTCCATATTTACTTCACTCCCAGCCTCTTTTGCTTTGAAATGGTACGTTAGCTGTACTTTTTTTTTTTTTAAATGGTCTCTCTATCTGAGATCGCGTAGGCTACTATACGCCCTATTTGTCATTGTATTATTTTCGCTTTCGCTTTACTTATTGAAACGCCTATTTGGCTCCTTTTTCCTCACTATTTCCACGTGTTGAGAAGTTAAGTCGTACTCAGCCAATCGTTATTCTATTTGTTTGTTAGTCAGGATTGTAATTAATTATATCCTCCTTGTATTTCTCTTCTCGTAAAAGTCTTACTTTGTCTGACATAGGAATTTCATCCTGAAGTGAGAGGCACTTGGTCTTTTACGGCGCGTATTAAGCTACCTTTAATGTGTAATGAGTACTGGTCTTCTGTTCCTGTTAAATCTCAATTTTTTCTGTTGCCTCGGCTAAGATTGCATGACCCGTGCATGTATGTGCTACCCAGTCTCCTGAGGTTGCGTATAAATAGCACAATGTGTAAAACTCGTGCAATACATATACCAAATTTATGTACCAATCTCGTAATTGCCTCTCTTAGTAAGTTGGCATTTTCCGCGCCTTCAACTACAAACCCACTCTAATTTTCTACGTTTTTCTAACACTTATTTACTTATGAATTGCCTCCGTCAATTGTAATTCCAGCAATTTAGATTATATCTCAGTCTGCTTGTCTTTACCTACGCGGAGTTTTAAATTCTAATAGTCTGAACGGTGTACTCAATAATTCCGGAGAACATCGACCTACTTTTTCATATGGTTTGATCTGTGGCTCTTCTTCATTTTCCCAATTGTCGGAAATGTCTAATTTCCCCATTGGTGCTATCGACTTTTGAGCATTTAATTTTTTTTTTTTTTTTTTACTTCGCCTCGTAAATGTTTCACTTCGGTTCTCAATGTTTTTACAACGCCTTTACAACGCCTTTAATGCTCTTTATTATTTTCCTTGAAAAATCGTATCCTTCCTGAAATAAGGCCGTTTTTGCGGATTTACTCCATCCGTCGTGCTTCACTATTTGCAAAGCTGATGGTGATATGCATGTTCTCACTTGTCTGTAAGTGAGTTCACGTGCATGAATATTTATTTTATCAAAAATGTTTTATTTTTTGTACTAAACTTCTGCTTTGTTTTTAGAAGAGGGTTTTCTTTTTTTTTAAATCGTACACCTCTCAATTCCATTAATGGCCAGTCATTTTAAATTAAATGACTCACCTTTAATAACAAGATAGCTCCGCTATCTTTCTGTCGCAATCGCGCTTCTTTCTTTCTTTCTTTTAAGTTCAGGCTCACTGTCTGAAGTTAGACTGTAAGAGTATGATGTTTCATTTATTTCTTCTCCGCCTGAGCTTTCAATTTTATTTAGCATTTCCTGACCTTTTGTCTCTTTTATTGCAGAGGCCGACGCAGCTGGAATTCTCACCTCGAAATCACCCTCACTTTTCATCGCATTAAGAATACGTTTAAACTCTTCTCTGTTTTTGTTATTTATTAGTAGATATAAAGTCAAAGGTCCTTTGTCTAAATTTTTATGTATTCCTGTAGTCATCCTTCTAATTACATTCGTTATTTAATGTTTATATTGTCTAGTTCCCATTAGAGTTAAATGTGTTACTTTAACTTGTCTACTAATGGCGATTTACCCGCACGCAGTCAGGGCTTTGTCTACCCAGATTTTCGCGAGAGATCTGAATCTCTTTCAATGCGTCCTCTGCTAATTTGTCAAATATCACACTTGCTGTTCTGACTCCCGTAATCATTCGTTCGTTGCCGTTTAGGACTAGCATGCCTTCGCTAGTGTCTTTTAGACCATCGTGGTCGTGTATTATCACTTTTGTGTTGCCTATTTTAAATTCGTAGCCTATTTCTCAGGCTTTTCTGTTTTTCCAAGTTCTAGTGGGATCTCTCTCTCAACTTCGAAATGTATTATTTCTTGTTGGTACATTTTAACGCGATCCATATTCACTGGCTCTCCCTGTCTTTTTAACAGTTTATTATACCATATATTTTTATGGTCCCTAAGTCAACTTCTTTCACTGTTGACAAAATAAACTCGACATCTAAATTAATTCACTGTATAAGTACGCCACTATTTTTATTCCTCTTTAGTGTTTGTGCCCATCGTACTATAGCTAAGCCTATTTTGGCTTCTGAGAACGTCATTCCCCCTAATGTATCTTTAAACGAGAGTCATAGCGCTATTTCCTCAGCTCCCTTCACTCGGACTGAGGTTTCCGCATCTTCAGCGGCACCCTCTCGTTCACGTACACAAGGATCGCTTCTTGTGTACACGAGAATACGGGTCTGAGCTCTTTCTGTCATTTTAAGAAGCGTCCTTCCTGACAGCTTAACGCCACCATACGTTAACGAGCTCTAATAAACCTCCTTTCTGGCGGTTTATATAAAGTTGTGCGCGCGCACCAACCCTTTCTGGGTCGTATAATAGTTCGTTTCGAACTATTCTTTGAGGTCTCACGGGATTTTAATTATTATTAAATTTTTATTTTAACTCTTCCCTAGGCAAGGTAACTCGTAATCGTTTTTTAAATGACACGATTTGCCGTTGATCCTGGCCAGAAATCAAGGACAAATCGTGCCCCGTCGTTGGGCGCCATGTTTTACGGTACGAAAATCTGTACCTTTTGCCTATTCTTTCTATTCAGGGTAGGCAAGGATAGTCAAATCTAACAATTATTTCTCTAAGTATATCAATCCCACATTACCTTAAATTAGGTAGAATTCGACAGATTAGATTATACTCACATAATTGTCAGAAGACTTCCCCGTGGTTGATTATTTGAGCTAAATTCACGCAAGCACGCTTCTTCTTGTCTTTTAAAAAATTTATTAATACAATTTAGCTAGTTGCGATTACAAGTTTTGCCGAATTAAAAAGATAAAGAAAAGAAATAAAAATACCAAGTTAACTAAAAGTAATAAGACAAAAATTACAAAGTCTAAAAAGTATTAAGTCTAGAGCACACAAGATATCAGGCTGTCAGACAACGGAGATGCTGGATGTTGCCCTTCCAGATCTGCCTAAGTTCTGCACCAGCAACAATTTATAGGCACGGTCTCGGGTCCGAATTCCAGGAATCATATTCAGGGCCTCATGGCACGCCTTTGATCCTTACGTCTACTGGGAAAGTCCCCTAATATCTTAAATATATGACGAAGTCTCTTTGTCGTTCTTCTCCAAACTCCTCTGCGCTTTCTCCCACGAAGACAGGTCTTTAAATCATGCTTTAAACTGTAATATATCCCTTAAGCTTTGTTCTATCTAATACATGCATCAATCTCTCTACTCTTAATAAACTAGTAAATACAAAACCATATTTGTGTCACTCCTTAAACATGCAATTTAAGAGCTGTCATGCATATACTCCCAACTCAATGATTATAATACTTTACATCAAAGCCACCCTAGGCGTATTAAGTAACATAAAGAGTCTAACATAGTAAAAGGAGTATAAAATAACAAACCACAGGTTTATATTGCTCAGAAGAAATACATATAAAATTAGGTGTATTATTTGGCTTATAAAGGTTGGATAATTTGCATCTTACACAACAGCATGCATCCATGCTTGCATGTTCTCCTTGAATGCATCTAATGGTTTTGGACAAATCAAACCTCTAAATTGCCAAACCACGATGGCCTTCACACCCCCAGAAGACTCGAATAAATCTGTCACACCTGACGTCGATGTTTCAGTGTCCTCCAGACGTCTGGTTGACGGATGTATGAACTCCGCCGAGCACTGCTGCTCTCCAGCAATACAAATAGGATGATGGGAAAATAGCTTTGTCTCGTTTCATTTTCCTCTTTGATGGATCTTTTTGAGGTAAATGGTGGAAACCACTATAATTTATATTGTGTGTAAAATGCTAAGCTACTTGTTAAAGCTAACCCATCTTGCAGGGGCTTGGTTACACCGATATTACTCAAACTACCCGATGAGGTCATTAGATCAATGTCAGTGTTACGGTGGTAAATGCAGGAGACAGCAGATCAAGGACAGATTTATGGATCTATCCCGCATGAATATTTATATAAATCGATTCACATATTCAGCAGATATTAACAAGAGTTGTGAGCAGTTGATACAGTGATAGACACATATACATTGAAACTGGAGATGGATGAAACAAATGTGGAGTTTCATTACAGTCTGTCTCTCAACTACACTCCAATGATGGTCTAATCTGAAAACAGTACACGCACAAAATTTTAGTATAACATTTCTACTATGTAGACTAATAACCTGTTTTGTACGATTCCTCCCTTTAATTTGTCTTGCATGAAAGCGTCTGTTACAGACATGTCATTTTGAGATCAGGAAAGCCAAGCGTATCTCCATTATAGTTGATCATTTGTCACCGTCAGAGCTCAGGGTGGTTGTGGTGTGTAAACACTGATGATATTCTGTCATTGCGTTTGAACGGTTTTGTCACGTAAACAAACGACCACTGAGAATGAGAGATTACAGTCACTAAATTACATGAGAGTGAATTCATACTGTGAAAATAACTGAGGACAACAAACCCAAAGCCCCATAGCAAAGAGATTAATAGCTCTGTCAATTCATAATGATATTAGACACATATAGTGCTGTTCTTATTGTTTGCTCTGTGTTTCACACCTTTTTTGACTGAAACAAAGTTTTTAGATTTTCATACTTTGCTTAAAAAATAAAGGCCGGCTCTTAGGTGTCCATACGGACGTCAAGCATAAAGGATTTGGTGATAAGGCATCATTTAGTTAATTATATAAGTGATCGTGTGTATTTACACACTGTAAAAAATGCAGCATGAATTTAAAGGGCACCTATTTCATGGCTAAAAACAACATTATTGTGTTTATTTTGTATAATACAATGTGTTCACATGGTTAAGGTTAAATTTCACAGATTTCATTCTCTTTCTGAAACACATGGATTTGAAAAGCTCTGTGTCCCTGATTTGCCAGCTAATCTGTACGTTGTGATTGGTCTGAATACCTCTGACGTCAGCAGGAAATGTGACGCTCCTTACCATGTTTGAAAGATTCGATGCAATGCTAACAGGAGTTAACTTACAGGCGGTGAGTCTGAAGCGAGAGGAATTATGATAATGTCGTTCTTGTACATCACCAATCCCAGGAAGTAAACTGTTGCCTACAATCCGTGTGTTTGTTGCGGGTGTGCCTCATAAGTCTTGAAAAGTGTAGCCTCTGGCTCTTTGATCGCCCCCTGGTGGCTGGCTGCAGTACAAGTCATAAACCTCGCCCTCTCTATTCAAACGAATGGGACTCTGCTCTAAATAAAAAAATTATTTAAACTTCCAATAAAGGTTTCCGAAAGATAGTTTAAGTCCTCTTAGGGGTCGATCACACCAAAAGCGATTATGGCAGTTGCAGGCGCCTTTTTTGAATGATATTCTATGGGCAGGGAGCGTTTGCGCGCTGTTTATGCGCGCCGAGCGCCTTGCAATTTTTTGTCGCCTGCCGCAGCACGTGCTTTTGAAGGAGCGCTGAGAGCGGAGAACCGCCCGACGTCATTCACGTCTTTCCATTGTCCAATCGAATGAGGGGAGAGTCGGGCCTTACGTTGTGGTGAGGGAAGTTTACAGTTGCTTTGAAGAACCGGACTTCACTGGCTCACTCTCTCCTGTGTGTTTGTGCACCTCTCACCCTCAAACAAGGTCAGAGCAAGCTCCCTCTTTTTAAAGTTTCTGCTAATATGACAGTTAACAGCAAAAGAGCGCTCACGCTTCAATATTTGATTGACAAGACAGCTGACTCGGTGGTTGCTTAGCAATATGAAAAGCCGCGACGCACTGCTCTTTTTTAAAAAAAGGCAGTGCGTTGCGCCTTGCGTTTGCAAGCGTTTAAAGCACTTTTGGTGTGACTGGCCCCTTAGGTAGTTGTTATCACGCCGAAACATGTTCAATGTTTATTTTTGTGATAAGTTTAATTTTAGCTAGTAATTTAATGCCATAGAAACGGGGCGTGTTGTTATAATTAGCGTGGTTGAATTGGGCGTGCGAGCATTTGGGTGGAAGTTTGGCTCCACGGAGGATTCCTTCTGCACATGCCTTGGCTCCAGACTTAAATTTTTATGTAACATGGCGGCGACTATGGTGGGACATTTTTGGCTTCAAATCATTACAATGAAGGGTGGCGACGTTGTGTCGTCCATCTTTTTTACAGTCGCTGGTTTGTTGTAGTCCAAGAAAAAAAATTTGGTTGGAGATGATAACTCGCCTCATCGTTTACTTTGGGGTTTGTACCTTTTGCATATTGTTAACGTACTAATACACACAGTGAAAATGTGAAGATAAACTAACAATGAACAAAACTTGCAGACTTGATTTTTCTTAATGTTAATTTTTAGATTCAGTAATTATTTTGTAGATTTTGTGCAAATGAGAACCAAAACATTTTCATCAAAAATTTAGTCTGTTTACATTAATGCACAGTAATCTAACATGAACGAAGACTAAATATTAATATAACTAACGTTAACAATGATTATTACACAGCTCGTTGGAATGCTTGTTTCTGATTGCCCAGTTGCGACATTTGCAGGTTTGTTATTCCGAGATAACAACCACCTGGAATTAATAACACACGGCTGCAAATCATTCAGACAGGTAAAGATGAGGTAAACAGACGTGTAATAAGTGAGATAATGTACAGGCAGCCAGTTGTGCCTTCTTATTGCTTAATCCTGCAATAACAACCGGCTGCCTACATTATCCCTTATAAATGCTTTTAAACAACATTGTTAGTTAATATGTTAAGTTTAATTAATAAAACAATATTGTAAATTGTTACGGAACTTATTAATTTAACCCTAATAAGTCTCTTGTGGGCAATCTTACCCCCAAGCCACTTTTCTTTAGTTAAAAAACATGGTTCCCTTCATCTCAGTGGAATAAGATTTTGTGACTTTTCCAGATTATCTGTCAAGATTCAAATAAAAAACTGGGCTTGATTCGGTCGTTCTAAAGAGGTGTAAAAATTCACCAAAGAGGCCCTTTGGGGGTAAAAATGACCTAAAAAAAAATCCTTTTTTTACCTTTTATTTGTCAAAAAAATCAATGCATCCAGAATAAATCTGAAAATTTTAACACATAAAGGTAGGCCTGGTACTTGAGCACAAATGCAATGCAAACACACACACACACACACACACACACACACACACACACACACATGTGCATACACACACACACACACAAAGACACAGTAAAACTTACACACACATAAAGACACAGACACACACAGAAAGACAAAGTCACAAACACTCACACACACATGGCACACACACAGACAGACAGACAGACACAAACCCACTTATTAGTCAACTTTCTGTGGCATTTTGTGAAAACAGACATTTCAAAATGCATCAAAAACTACAAATATTCTACTATTTGAAATAATATTTACTTTTAATGACCTTTCTAATGTTTATATAAACACAAGTTCACAAAATGTATCACTAAAGTAGTGATGTTGAGCAGCTGGCCACATCCAGTAAAACGAATGGGTCTCTATGGGCATCTGCTGGTCAAAATGATTTATTTCCTAAACTGTAATTCTTTTATGTTCTTTTATAAACACCAAATGGCCGATTTCAACACATAACATCTACATAAATATCTAAAAACAATTTAAATCAAATTTAGATCAACATTTATGTGAAATTTCATAAAAAATTATATTTTTCAGGCAAGCTAATGGAGTAGTTAAGGAATTGAGTGGTAAACAGGTAACTTCATATCTCCCAAAACACAGATGGGAAGTAAACAAAAGAAATTATATATTATTTTTATCATTAAAAATGTATATCTTTTAATCTCTTTTAATTTCTGTGATAATTTTTACCCCCAAGGAACTCTAACGTATACAGGAAAATAGGGGCTTATGAAGGTTAAGAACCTTTCACTTTAAAACCAAAAGTTCTTCTATATGAGTTTTTTTTTCAAACTGATACCCAAAATAATTACACTCTCAGAAATAAAGGTACAAAAGTTGTCACTGGGACAGTACCCTTTCAAAAAGGTACACCTTTGTACCCAAAGAGTGCATATTAGTACTTTGAACTGCCAAAATGTACCTTTAAAGGTACATATTTGTAGCTAAATGATACATATTAGGACCTTTTTTAAAGGGTACTGCCCCAGTGACAGCTTCGTACCTTTATTTTTGACAGTGTAGATACTGAACTGTCAGATATTTTATCTGATTCTGAGAAAAGCCACTTAAGAAAAGAGTTTCACCCATTCTCTGTATACTTTTGAAAGCTTTTTAGATTATCCTCTGGGTTAAAAAATAGAGAGAGCGACAAAAAGAGGAGGAAATATCGACAGAAGAGCAGATGATAAGCTAATGTTGCCCTGCAGGAGTATAAATGTGCTTCTTACTCTACAGTATAGTCTTTTTTTACGGTGTATGTTTCTAAAAATTCTTTGGGCTCACTTCAGAATTGGGTTATGATATATCTGCAACATAATGCTTGCTGTTTAGGGATTTGTTTTTTATTCGTACTTTGGCATGCATACAGAAAAATAAAACGTTACAGATTTGCATATTTAAATGTAAGTCCCTGAAAATGTACCAACATTGAAAAGCATCTTTTAAAGTGAATTGTTTATTGATGGTGATAAAAACAAAGCATCTCATGCCTTACTGTTTGCTGTAGCAGGTTGTGCTTAAATTACATTCAGATGCTTTTATCCAAAGCGACTTACAGTTAATATCAAGGTACACATTATTTATCAGCATGTGTTTATCTTGAGTTCGATCCCATGACCTTTTTCACTGCTAATGCAATGCTCTCTCACTGAGCTATACAGGAGCGTATTTGAATCTGTGTCATTTTTCCCACACACACACTCTCTCTACTGTTATTCCAATGAAAGCAAAAACCTACTGAAGAGACAGATGAGCTTCCCCCCAATTTTAATTAACAGAAGAGTGATAAGAAAGACTGCTTGGATTTCTGCCCACTGGCTAAAACGTAAAAAACTAGGCAGAAATAAATGTGTTCAATGGAAGTGTTTTGGGAATGAAAGGAACTCTGTCTTCTGTGAATCCCTTGCAGGATAAAAGGATGCGCTTGGTCTTCACCTGCCGATTATCTCTAATCTGCGTCCACTCCATCACGCAATCACAATTATTCCAGTGTTCTGAAAACAAATGACTGCTGTAAACTTCACAGAAGAATTGTTTCTCCTATAGAAAGGGTTTAAACACAACAGTAACATCATTTATTTATTTATCTGACTGCTGCAGGCTGGAGTCTCTCCAGGTGAAGTAAAAGAAGGTAGTTGAAACATTTACTGTATATACAGCAGCACCTTTGTATCTTTGTCATTGAATTACTGTGTTGATTTCAAGAGCAAGAATAAAAATCTGCTGCTCCTGTTGTGCATTTGTAGCTGCGTTTCCATTACAGATTTGTGGAAAACTTGCATCGAAAATTAAAGATTAATTGCGGAATTATGGCGTTTCCATTTAACAATTTTGCGATAAGTCAATCCAAACATCACATCGACTGATGTTGGTAGGTTTACTAAAATAATGTCCACTGCACTGGGCATTATTTTTAACCGAATGAGACGTAAGAGTATTATCCAAACATGAATGCCAAGGAAACCCTTTTATAGGAGCGGCAACGTATAGGTGTTTCTTGGAAGTAATAGTACATTATTTTAAATCAAAAGAGATGTAGGAGTGTTATCCAAACATTATTGGCAAGGAAAGCCTCTTATACTTGGAAGCATACATGTATTGCGTGTATGACTTACTTGCATCAGGTGACCTGGAAATGCGAATAACCCGTTTCTATTGCAGTTCTGCGAAATACACATTTTCTGAATTTAATGGAAAAACACCTAATGCAAGCGTAAAAACTTTTTTTGTGATACATGGGAGTTTTTCGATTCGCAATGTCAATTTGCACATGGCCCTATTTTAACGATCTAAGCGCATTGTCTAAAGTGCATGGTGTATGTTCTAAATGGGCAAGTCCGATTACACTTTTGCTAATTTAATGACGGGAAAATGGTTTATGTGCCAAGCGCACAGTCTAAAGGGGATGTTCCTATTCTCCAAATGAGTAATGGGTCTGTTTTGGTGCATAAACGTGGATAAAACCAATGAGAGTCTCAGCTCTCATCCCCTTTAAAAGCCAATTGCGCCTGGCGCCATGTCTAATCCCTATTTAGAAAGCGGAATTTTTAAACTGAAAATCTAAGCGGAGGAAGAAGACCATCAGTTTAAGAATAATAAAAATTGTGTTGTTTTCATTTTTATTGAAATTATTTGGATTAAAACCTTTAAAAGCTGTTTTCTTTCAGTCATAGAAATAAAATTAGCAGGCTTTTAAATGTATTGATATCCTACATAATCATTGTAATCTTAAAATAATTTGCAAATATGCAAGAAAAGGTTTGTACTCTAAAAATACAAACAAGAGATAAAGAATTTACAAACGTGGGGAGGGCCGAAGCGTTTCAGCACTCGGACAGCGCCATGGGATTTTTACAAAGCATTACTCAAAATGTTTCTCATCTCACCATATCCACAGGTACAGAGTCATCATATACAATAAATCCGTGAGGTAGCAAAAAAAAAACATTTAAAAAAGATGCATTTGTTTTAGGGGTGGGCGGTATGACCAAAATCTTTTATCACGATAGGATTAATTTTATATCATGATAACGATATCTATCACGGTAGAGTCTTTTATGTTTTAATAAGGTTTAAATCTTTAATACCATAGAAATGTTCATAAGAACCTTATAGAAAGAAGATAAAAACAAACAAAACTCAAGCTCTCTGAAGATAAACAGTCAATGATATAAGAATGATAATAAGTAATTATGCATGTATGTATAGGCCTATATATATTTTTATTTAAGGTAGAAAAGTGATTTAATCAGGAGCAGTGAGAGATTTTCTCTCAATGCTGTTTGATTAACACGAGTGACAGACAGGCGCAAAATTAGGTAACTTCCCCTTTAAGACCAAAGTCCAGATCCAATACACTGTCACACATGCGCTTTCTCTTTTAGCTGTTTACTTTCTCTTAACCTAACTGGTCGTGTTTATGAGGATGCTTGCAAAGACGGGAATTTTGACGCATATGTGTATTTAAATGAATAGTCTACTCATTTTCAATATTAAAATATGTTATTACCTTAACTAAGAATTGTTGATACATCCCTCTATCATCTGTGTGCGTCCACGTAAGCGCTGGAGCATTTAGCTTAGCCCCATTCATTCAATGGTACCATTTAGAGATAAAGTTAGAAGTGACCAAACACATCAACGTTTTTCCTATTTAAGACGAGTAGTTATACGAGCAAGTTTGGTGGTACAAAATAAAACATAGCGCTTTTCTAAACGGATTTAAAAGAGGAGCTACATTTTATTGCGTAATAGCACTTTTGTGAGTACTTCGACTCGGCGCAGTAACACCCTCCCTCTCCCATTATGAGAGTGAGAAGGGGAGCGGACTTTTCAGGCGAGTCTAAGTACTCACTAAAGTGCTGTTACGCCATAAAATATAGTTTCTCTGCTTAGAAAAGCGCTACGTTTTACTTTGTACCACCAAACTTGCTCGTATAACTACTCGTCTTAAATAGGAAAAACGTTGATGTGTTTGGTCACTTCTAACTTTATCTCTAAATGGTACCATTGAATGAATGGGGCTAAGCTAAATGCTATCGAAGCGTCGCAGCGCGCTCCAGCCCTTACGTGCACACACACAGATGATAGAGGGATGTATCAACAATTCTTAGTTAAGGTAATAACATATTTTAATATTGAAAATGAGTAGACAAAAACTGATCGGCACAAGTAGTATTTTGCTCATTACGCCAATTTCACATGGCATGTAAACACCATAACTGGCTTTCTCACAGTTTTGTTCATGTTCGCATGTCTCTGCGAAAAGATAAATGTAACACGCGGAAGTAAGTCCAAAGTGACACATAAAAGTCTCTGCTTGACTAAAGCATTTGGCAGAGAAACTGCGAAAATAAAAGCTCATGTTACATTAGCAGGTTCTGCAGACATGAGAAGAGATACAACAGTATAACTTAAGACAGATATATTTATAGAGAAAATGGTGTTGAATGATGAATGTGCACATGGTTTGTCTTAAAGCATAAACACCATATAGACATATAAACAACATAAATTGATAACAAAAAATTGCTTACGTTCTTTATTTTAATTAATAGATTCATGAATATAGTAAAGTGAAACTGTGTTGTTGTATCATTTTCATTTAACTCCAGAACGGCCCATGGGAGCGAAAAGTGTTAATTATCTGTATCACCCAAATATCTCATCAGAAATGAACGCTTCTCTCCTCAGAGGCTCGGACGAAAATGAGAGTTTGAGTGGATGGAGATTTCTACAGTATGGGTGTGATTGTAGTGAAACACAATATGTTTACACAGTTTTGATGCTAATTATTTCAAGAACATGGCGTTGTCCCCCAGAGGAACTGATGCACATGGGCACATCTGCTGTTTCTTTGCACAGGTTACACAACTGTGGCTAATAATCATTTGTATTTCTAAAGCACATTCATCATTTACAAAGGTATATTGACCGACGTGGTAGTGTGTGTATTTGTGTGCAGAAATAGTACATTGTAGCTTTATTTAATGAACTAAAATAACAGTAGATTTACTGTAGGGTTAGGCTGTTTGTTTATCTAATTATCTGTTGGAACAAAATAGTAATGATGTTTGCTTTAGGTAAGAAAATGATTATTTCATACATGTATTTGGTCTTAGTTCCTAGCAGTTTCACAATGACAGTGTTTGTCTGGAGTGGCATAGCATCTGGGTATGCAGGGTCCCTGGCAGATCCATAGTTATGATGTCATGTGCTTCATTGTTTGTTTAACCTCACATATGTGGACATCACACTTTTTTGGTGTTTGCACCATAATACTTAATTCTGTGTAACTGGAACCTGTACACAAACGTGGACAATGACATTGCTTCATTTTGTAAGAAAAATATTTGAAGAATTTGGTTCCAAAACGCAATAAACACCAATTAAAAAAATGTTTAGTATTAAAAAGTAAATTCTTAATTTTACGCAAAATCCGATATCCGCTGTGAAATTCTGTCATCTTTTCTCCCTTTTTACCCAAAACGCAATAAACGGCAGTCTTCCTTCTCTGCAGAATGCAATAAATCCACTCAACAAATCACAGCGCACCATTTAACGCATTGTAAACAACTATGGCGGTGCTTTGAATACACATGAATCCTAGTTTTCCTTGTCTACTTTGTACTTTGTGATCAACAAACAAACAAAAACAAAATAATATTTTGGATGGCCCAAGAAACGTAAGCCACTCGGGTGACAAAGAAATGCTGTATGTTTGCTTGTTCTCACACGACAGCATCAAGCTTCTGTCATGCTAACACATTGACCCCAGGCTACTTATGAAACAATTTCCATTATTTTACTGGGCAGGACCAAAACATTTTACAGCTGACCGCTGTCAAAAAAGTTTAGTGACGACGTCCCAAGGATGACAGCAGCAATGACAGTGTTCTTAATATGACAAAGTAAGTGTTTTGATGAATGCCATTAATGTTTATTTTTTTTAAATCAGTGTATACCACTAGTCAACTAAATGAATATAAAATGGCAAAGATGAATGCACATTTATATATTCACTCAATAGATTGATAACATAAAAAAAACTTGTAATGGATTTTGCATTTTGCTAAAAAGAATCAGTTTTATAATAAATCTTTGAAATCAAATTATGGATTTGAATTTTTTATGTTTTAATAACCTAAAGATGCTATGTGAAAGTTTGTAACAGAAAATAGTGGTAAAAACATGTTTTTACCGAAATTAGTCAAAATGGATTTATTGTTTTTTGGAACCAAACTCTTCATTTGGTTATTATATTTATTGGTTCTTCCTAACCCCAAAATAGCTGGAAGAAATCTGAAAAAAGAAAAACCAAAGCTCAGGTCTTAGGACTTTAATACAGTTCACGTCTCACGTTAATAGATGTGTGCGTCTGCGCTCGACTGCGTCCTATGCGTTCGCAAATCCATCAGTGTTCGTGTTCTCTATGATAAATAACCCTTACATTGCGCCGAATGCAGGGAGTTGTCGTTTCATAGTGTCGCATTGAACATTGTTTATTATTTACATGACTTTTAAAGGGGCCATGGCACAAGACTTTTTTTAAGATGTCAAATAAATCTTTGGTGTCCCCAGAGCACATATGTGAAGTTTTAGCTCAAAATACCATATCATTTATTAAAGCATGTTTAAATTGCCACTTTGTAGGTGTGAGCAAAAATGTGTCGTTTTGGGTGTGTCCTTTAAAATGCAAATGAGCTGATGAAATTTAAACACTGATCACAATGATGCTGGTTTGTTTGTTGCAATTAAAGTTTTCTCTGCACTAAATGGCAGTGGCGTGGTTGGATAGTGCAGATTAAGGGGTGGTATTATTATACTAAGAGCGACATTCATAAGGAGAGCCACATTTCAACAACCTATTTTTTCATGTGCTTGCAGAGAATGGTTTACCAAAACTAAGTTAATGGGCTGATCTTTTTTACATTTTCTAGGTTGATAGAAGCACTGGGGACCCAATCATAGCACTTAAACATGGAAAAAGTCAGATTTTCATGCACTGGCCCCTTTAAGAAAACTACAATAAACAAAAGGGCGCCGCACCTTTGGCCCTAAGTACACTGAAAAAACTAATACGCTGGATTTACTAAAAAATTATAATATTTAGTGCACAATCTTTGCGCCCACTTTTTAAGGTAGGTTTTACATGGAATTTTAAGCAGTTTAAGCATTTGCAATTTTTAAAGTAAGCTTTACATGGAATTTTAAGCAGTTTAGGCTAAAAAAAAATTAAGCAATTGCTTAAAATTACATGTGGAACTTGCTTAAAAAGAGGGACGCAAAAATGATGCACTATATTTTTTAGTAAATCGAGCTAATTATTTTTAACACTGTAAAATGATTTTAATTCTCAGCAAATATAGCTTAAAAATACAAGCAGATTTTACTAATAAATTTAAGTAAAAATTGATTCATGTCCTTAGCAAATATAGCTAAAATAAATGTAAAGATTTTGCTCATTAATTTAAGTTTTGCACATTACTTGAATTATGGCTATAATCATTACTAAATATACTGAGCTTTTGGTTTACTTATAAAAATTGTTAACACTATAAGCAATTTTGAGCAAAGTCAAGAGTCACGTGACGCAGATCGGGAGCCTGCGCAGCAGCCATTTTAAACGGTGGTGTTACTGTTAAGACCTCTTCAGGAATTAAGGTAAGTAAAATTACATTCTACATTTAAATGTTACGTGTCATAAAGTCCGTTCATGGAAGGGAACTTCGTTGCCTTTATAGTTGTTTTCCGACGGACCATTAAACAGTTGCCACTGACCTGAGCTGTGACAGACAGCTGAGCTCTCTGATATCGTTCATGTTGTGCGTTCATGTCAAATATGTGAGTAATCACGCATATTGTTACGTCTTTAGCACCTTCTGCCTGCTATTGTGAATGTTTGATGTTATGCCAGTGTTTTATTTGCAAATGACGATCGCGACGCGATCGCAGTAATCTCATATGTATATTAGCCATGTTAGCATTGTACACGTTACACGTTGATGCTCACGTGCAACCATGTGCTTCGCACTATATTTAATAACTATTTGAGTTCATGTTATATACTGTTCATTTACTTAAGTAAACTAATAGTTATGTGTAATGTTTACATGGCTGTTTTAATCACATAACTGAAACTTAACTACTGAAGTGAATGTATACAGATTTATTCATTTATTTGTTTATTTTACAGACCACAACGTAAATCATCATTACTCTCCATAATACTACCAATGTATATGGCTATCAGTGCTTGGCTGCTTAATTATAATAAATAAGTTAGAAGTTTGAGGAATTACTTCTCCATTGACTGATTCTCTAACAGGAATCTTTTTCCTTATTTATCCGCTATGAGAACAGCAAATTAAACTAGATGTGGGAAGGCTTCCGCACATTACGTGAAATAAGTACATATTTCTTTTATAAAATGACGTTTAATGCAGATTTCTTGTGTTTGAAATAGATGGTCACTATTATAATAAATGAAATAGGAAAGAGAAAGTATTGTATTTTTTACAGGATTGATTACCGTATCATGGTTAAACTATGGTTGTTATGGTGAGACAGTGGCAACATTGAGGTTGCAGTGCTTTCCTTCAAAATAACTATGCAGCTAATCAAAAACCATATTTACTGCATGTTTAGAAAAGCAATAAAATAAATAAGCAGCATTCATTTCAGGCTTTTAGTGCAACCCCAATGTTATATGTGTATCTTATAAATCAGATTTAATTTTTACGTAACTTTAATCTCTTTAATTTTTCACCAGAGGTGTCGCACCAGATGACACTCCATTTGAGGCTGAAATAGTTCTGGAATGGTGTTCAGGTTCTGTGAGGATTGTCCAGTCTCACCAAAGCGTGCATTTCCTTGTTTGGCCGAATATATTGTCTTGATCTTAAGACTTGGGTACACTTTTAAATTCTTTAAAAAATACTGCTGCACTTAGACAGTGCAAAACTGTCTCAGAAGATTTTAACATTAAAAAATAAACTGAGTGTTGATTTAATTTTCTAAACACATTCATACACCACACTCAGACACACGTGTACAACACAAATTTAGTAGCATGTTAATTAATGTTATTGTTACAACATTTACTTGTTGTTTACTTATTTTCAAATGAATCTCTTGCCCTGTTAGCAACATACGGCATACAACAATAGACATTACATGCTGATTCATGTTATTGTTATGAAATGTTGTTGTTTAATTTTTTATGAATTCTTATGCCTTGTAGCAACATATTATGCACTATATTTTTTAATTAATCCAGCCTTTTTTAGTGGATGTTGTTTGCATCCACTTTTTAAATGAAGTTTCACATGGAATGTTAAGCAATTTATGCAATTGCTTAAAATTTAATGTAAAACTTCCTTTAAAAAAGGGATGCAAAAATGATGCACCAGATTTTTAATTAAATTCAGTGTTTTATTTTTACAGCCTTGTTTCTATGATTTTTTTACTTAATCGCAATGTTTAAATCAATAGATGTTGTATTTAAAAAAGTTATAAAAATAAAAAAAACTTTTATTTTTATTGTCCTGTGTCTTCTTGTAGTTAATGTATTATAAATTAGATGTAAATGATAAGTTGTAATGGTATAAACAAGACTTTAGTGGTAGACATAACTTAAAATACAGTGGTAAAATGCCTTAAAATATTGTGTCTCACCAACCAATAAATTTAAGCTGTACAGACTAAATTTTTTTAGCTAAAATTGCTTTAAATTCCATGTGATACCAACCAATAAATTTAAGCATTGCAAACTAAAAAATTGTAGCTAAAATTGCTTAAATATCCATGTGAAACTTGCTTACAAAGAGGGACGCAAAAATGATGCACTATATTTTTTAGTAAATTCAGCGTATTCTTTTTTACAGTGTATATTCAACCCTGCAAAGTGCCTGGTGGGAGTCCTGTTTGGTACCATGTACCTAATATGTACTAATATGAACAAAGGTACAGTTGCAAGTTGTACTTTTTGAAAGGATACCACCCCAATGACATCTAGGGAATTTTTTGACCATTTCTTCTGACACATATAAAAATGTAAACGTGTACAGAAATATGTACAGAAAGCGTATGCAAATATATTAAATATAAAAATGTAAAGATTCAAACTGCATTACTACTACATCCACGTTTTTCCATCCCTTGAGTTTTCTTCTAAAGGTCATTTATTGTAGTTCTCATGCCCTGCTGTTTGGCCCGTCAGCTGATGCCCAGACTCCTGTAATCATGTGTTACTCCTGTGGGATTATGGATGGACTGAAATCCTTTTCTTTTCCTCCCGCAGAAATGCTCCCTGCATGGCAATTTTATATCTGCATTGTATTGAACTTCTTCCCTTGCTCCAATAATCCATTTCTCTCCAGGCAAAGGTCAGGGTGCATTCAGTTGTGGCAGCTTGGCACTGGAGATAAATTCTAAGCAGATACACACGGGATGGGTTGAATTTCATTCCTCCACTCCTGCAATCTTCACCAGAAAATTCGAAAACTTTGCGTGCCATCCTTGGAATCAAATCAAAGCATAAAATCAAAACAGACCTCGTTTCTATTTTGAGTTTCTACGGCACAGTTTTTCTAAGTAAGAGTGGCATGATTCAGCATATTGATATGTCTATTGTAAGAGCTGTATAAGTTGCATACCGTGCATTACAAGATATACATTTTTATCAGTATGTGTTTCCTGGGTACAAACCCATGACCTTTGCACCGCTAACACAATGCTCTGCTTCTATGCTTGATTTTGTATACAGAAAGTCTTCAAGCAGAACCCTAAAATCCGGCGCCTGTTTGCCAAAATGAACCAATCTTTATTTCACAGAGCAGAATGAAGGATAATCCTGTGCCCGTCTGCCAACAGTGTTCTGACAGCTGGGAGGATAATTAACATTTTCAAAAGTCATTATCAAATCTCAATGTGTGTTTCAAATCTCAAACATTACAAAAACTAGCATTTGGTCTATTAATTGGGTTTTTAAATACATTTTTTATGAAATATGAGTTTATTTTTATGTATAGGTACATAACTTTAAGATTTGGCTGCAGCTTGCCACAGTAGGGACCAATGACTTGAGTTAGGGGCAACAACTGTTTGTCCAACCAATGGAAGACGAGCTTTCTGGAAATGCATTTATTGCAACTTTCAGTGCATTACAATGTATGCATTTTATCAGTATGTGTGTTTTCTGGAATCTAACCCATGACCATTTGTGCTGCTAGAGCAAAGCTTTACCAGTTGAGCTACAGAAACAGATTGTAACTCAAATTCAATGCTGTGAGAAATTTTGTTAACATTGTAGTAAAGTGTTTTTTACACTGCCTATTTGAAGGAACACTATTCAGATTTTTCCCCTCATGTGGCACGCATAAATTCCGATATTCTCCTATCGTTTTTAGACCTCATTCATAGGTGGAAAAAATCCTATGTGAATTGTAATTTTGTATAATCTTTTTGTCTGTGTCCTTTGCATATAGCAACATTTTACTTCCTCTGTTTTACTGAGGTTGTGTCTCAATTAACTCCCTTGTTCAGTAGTCAGGGCACTGATTAGTGTGTCAGACATTTTAAGGGCTCAATCGCAAAATCCTTCCAGTGCACAGAAACATTCGTTCCTTAAAAATTCCCACTAAGCAAAGCAAAAACCAGGGAGCATCGATGGTCCCTATGTTCCCTTACCGGAAATCACATGACCTTTTCTGAAGCTACGAAAATCGTGCTAGCCAACTTTATAAAAAACTTTTATAAAGACAAGCGTTTGTTTTAGTTTTAAAGGGGACATTTTACAAGACTTTTTTAAGATGTAAAATAAATCTTTGGTGTCCCCAGAGTACATATGTGAAGTTTTAGCTCAAAATACCATATAGATCATTTATAATAGCATGTTAAAATTACCACTTTGTATGTACAAGCAAAAATGGAAATGAGCTGATCTCTGTACTAAATGGCAGTGCTGTGGTTGGATAAGGCAGATTAAAGGGCGGTATTATCCCCTTCTGACATCACAAGGGGAGCCAGATTTCAATTATTTTTTCACATGCTTGCAGAGAATGGTTTACCAAAACTAAGTTACTGGGTTGATCTTTTTCACATTTTCTAGGTTGATAAAAGCACTGGGGACCCAAATATTGCACTTAAACATGAAAAAAGTCAGATTTATAAATATTAACACACATTGCTAGACAGTAAGAGACCACAATTTCATTAAAATTTAAAATTATAATATTTATTTAAAATTGTAAAAAAAAATTATATTCAAAATTTAATTATATTCCTACAATTTTATGCACGTATATGTGACCCGTCACGGAACCCAGTGACACAAGTCGGCAGCACAACTTTTGAGATAATGAGAAAGAAAGTTTTTTTTTTTCAAAATTTGTGATTTTCGTTTTTTTGCAGAATCTGTTAGTTGAGATCACGAAGAGCGGCTTTCGTTTTTGCCCCCGCCCCCAAAGGGAACAGCGTGGCTCCTTAATAGGGATAGTTTGCCCAAAAATGAAAATAATGTCATAAATGACTCTAAACTCGGAAGACCTCCATTCATCTTCGGAACAAAGTTTAAGGTGTTTTAATGTTAGATTTAGTCCGAGAGCTTTCCGTCCCTCCATTGAAAATCTATGTGCGGTTTCCATGTCCAGAAAGTTAATAAAAACTCATCAAAGTAGTCCATGTGAGATCAGTGGGTCAGTTAGAAGGTGTTGAAGCATCAAAAATACATTTTTGTCCAATAATAGCAAGAATTACGACTTTATGCAGCATTGTCTTCTCCTTCGGTTCTGTTGTGAACAGTGTAAAGTCACGTGACTGTAGTGACGTGGCTCACCTGTTCCTCAGACATGTTTGCAAATGATTTTTTTTTACTTAAAGCGTGCATCTCCCCAGACTGTAAACGAAGCTCAGGCGCACAAAAAAAAAAAAATGCTGGGGAGCAACAGATAATGGTCAGCCGCGTCGTACGTCAGCCTGGCTTTTTCGACTTTATGCGGCACAGCAGTACTTTGACATCCTCACTCGACGCACCGAACACATATTTTGAAATTACGAACCACACAACACATGACGGGCTACATACATGTTGTGACGAACTTCCCATCGAGCGCCCTCAAAAAAAGGTCACTGGCATCAAGATCTGCAGTATAAATCCACCCATTATGTCCACCAAATCTGATCCAGCTAGCAACCCTAAAACAACTTATTGACAATGTTTACAACATACAGTTAATATATTTTATATAGACTTGAAATTATCTGGATAAAAACTGATTTTATACTAAGAGGCAAGAGCTATAAATTCAATAGATATTTTAGCATTTTATTTTGGCTTCCTGATTTATCAGTCTGACCTCCATATGTCACCGTTCACCATCTGGTATAGATGTTTTATGGTGAGATTTTTTTTTGCTTGTTGAGGCCACACCATGATTTATGTGTTATTTTGCATTAATTGAACTTTAGACAGTTTGTTATGCGTTTACTCCACGGAAAGAAAGAAAGCCATTGGTGCTTTTATGAGTCCCAGCAGTAAAAACTACAGTAATCCACAGGTGTGCACGTGTTGTTCTCTAGCATGTGTGTTTTAAAGGTTTTATTAGCCCGGACGGCTCATTTGCTAGAGGCGCTGATAGTTATTACTGTTGTAGAGATTATAAAACAACAGGAACGAGTATAGGAGAAACAGTTCCTTCTGCTTTATGAGCAATTCTCCATATGCTGCTTAATGGCCAAATATTCATTTTAATAGCACCCATTTACAGCAAACAGTTTAACCTGGAAGGACGTTCTCGACGGTTTCAAGCTTTTAAATGGCACTAATTCTTATTCAGGATGGCAGGGGGTGTAGATGAAACATCCGTTTGGTTTAACAAGGTCACTAAGCTCTCTACAGCTGCATCTGAGACGTCTTGACCTCAGATAATGAATAAACTGCTGTGCAATCAGTTAGGGTGCAAATTCAGGTTTAGTGAGTTTGTTCATTTATCTTATCTGTCTGTTATATTGTGTATATTTACAATTATGCATTTGGCAGACGCTTTTATCCAAGTGACCATTGAGGATCAAACCCAGGATCTTTGCACGGCAATATTGTTGTATAATAGTTGGGTTTAGAGACGGGGTGGAGTGAGGGACAGCGGTCAGATGCTCGAGGACCTGCTCAAATGATCTGTGTCCTGAAGAGAGAGAGCGCGATTGACTCCGTTTCCCTTTACGCCTGCGTATCCACATTTAATCACCAATTAGCAGCTCCTCTGGATCACATTAAGAGACCTGCTGAAGCGAGAAATTACAGCTGCTCCCCGTTTTTCTGCCAAACTGTATTGTTTATCAGCTAACAGAGAGATAACAAATAAGAGTTTAGATGGTTGTGTTGACATTGTTAACTTGTTCATGAAACTTTTTTTGGCATTTTAGAGAGTGTTTGCCCAAGAGTTTTGAAGTGTGCATCTTAATTAATCATACCTAATTATATCACACAGCATTCGCTATGTTATACAGCAATGCATTTAGCATTTTTGCATGCTATGGATTTAGCATAAATGTGTCTTAAGGGTAATATTTTAAAATAAATAAGCTTTCCATTGATTGGTTTGTTAGGATAGAACAATATTTGGGTGATTCTCACGAAAACTTGGTTTTAAAAATGTCAAGCATGAAAATGTAAAAATTGCTTAAATTAACTTTTTTTCCCACCAGACATTGAAAAACAAAGTCTGGAGTAAATGGAAACAATAATTTAAAAACTTTTACTTATCATTTAACACTTTTTGTAACATAATTTAAAAAATTAGTCCTAAAAAATCTCATTACCGCAACAGTCAGAAAACATCAACACTGACATATTTTCAAAATGACATAACAAACCTGAAAGAACATAATTTGGAGATTCTGCACATGCATTTAAAATCAAAGTATTATGCTTCTATTAATTAAATTAACATTTAATAAGCATCTGTTGCGGTAATGAGAATCAAAATGTCGTGTAAGCATTCCGACAAGACAATATTTCAAATTAACTGTAAAAAAAATGATCTTACCTGGTAGCCATCTTGAAGTAACTGGTCCATGTGCTTGGTCACTCAAAATCAAACTTTATTAAAATTCTGTATGTGTGCTTAAACGGTTCTTAAAAAGTGTTGGGGAGGATGAGAACATCAGGCATGGACACATCATTTTCCTTATTTTTCTTCATTATTATTATACATGAATATTCAGTAAATATTTTTTCTGTCATCTAAAGTAGTCTAGCAAAACATCCATTTATTTATTTTCTTAATATTTTTGTGTTAATTTGATTAAATTACAACATAACGCATGTTCAAACACAGCCGGACACATTGCGGTAATGAGAATTTCAGCAGAAAATGAGATAAAATTTACAATTATAAATTCTTATGTTGAAATCACACATTGTGCAAGGTAGAACACAGTATTGTGTTAATTCTGATGCTTTTTAATGTTACTATATTACACATTTTAAAGCTAAAATCATTAGTGCCGTGGTGTTTCAATGGTTTCGTGAGAATCACCCATTTGGCCAAGATACAACTATTTGAAAACCTGGAATAAAAAATGTTGAGAAAATCACCTTTAAAGTTTTCCAAATAAGGTCCTTAGCAACACATACAGTAATATTAAAGGTGCTCTAAGCGAATTCACGCATTTTAGATCATAAAACATTTGTTGTTACATACAGCAAACATCTCCTACAAGGGTCCATTTTAGGGATTTTAAGGATGCTTCCTTAGGAGACAACTAAAAAATGCTGGGTTGTTTCTAGTCATAGTTATTGTTGAGTTAAAATAACCTTAACAAGTTCATATTTGACCTTTGTGTTAAAACACAACAGCTAGATTGTGGAGCAGAGCCATTAGCTTATTCATGGCTTAAACTATTGCTTACATTTTTATTTACACACTTGAAATGCTGAGTTATTTTCAACCCAGTGTTGGGTCAAAAAAGGACAAACCTAGCCGCTGGGTAAAATTAACCAAGAAAATGTTTATGTTTGACCCAACAATGGGTTTAAACATCCCAGCAGAGGATAAATCACAATCCAAAAGGTTGGGTTCATCCCTTTAAGACCCAATGCTGTGTTGAAAATAACCCAGCTTTTTAAAAGTGTAAAAAATTATTTAAAAATGCATGGTTATTATTAACCCAGCGCTGGGTCAAAAAGGGTCAAACCCAGCCGTAAAAAATGTTTATATTTGACCCAATAATGGGTTAAAACTAGGGCTGCCAAAATATTAATTGCGATTAATCGCATACAAAATAAAAGTTTGTGTTTACATATTATATTTCTGTGTCTATTGTGTGTAATTATTATGTATATATAAATACACACATACATGTATACATTTAAGAAAAAATATGTTTTTTATTTATATATCATATAAAATATATCGAAATAAATTAGGGCTGTCAAAAGATTAATCTTGATTAATTGCATACAAAATAAAAGTTTGTTTTTGCATAATATATGTGTGTGCACTGTGTGTAATTATTTTGTATATATAAATACACACACATGCATTCATGTACATTTAAATGTATATTTTTATTTAGATTTTGATTAAATAAAATATATATAGAATATATGAATAAATAAAAAATCTTAAAATTGATACATGTATATGTGTATTTATATACACAAAATAATTACACACAACACACACAAATATATCATGCAAAAACAAACTTTTATTTTGTATGCGATTAATCGCGATTTATCTTTTGACAGCCCTCAAATAAGTATATAAATACATGCAAATGTTTCCTAAATACATACATGCATGTGTGTGAATTTATAAATCCAAATAATTACACACAGTGGACAGTGACACGCATATATTATGCAAAAACAAAATTGTATTTCGTATGCAATTAATCCTGATTAATCTTTTGACAGGCCTAGTTAAAACAACTCTGCATTTGGGGTTAAAACAAGTCAGCGAAAAGTGTATGGAATTACAGCAAACAAGATGAGAAAGAGAAGGAACTGCAGTATTGTGATTTATTGCATGACACAAACACGGCAGCCTAGCATTTCATCAATTGAGTCTGTGGGATTTTGAGAATTGCCCTCTGGAAGTTTCTGTTGTTGTATCAGCTAACTTTAGTTTTCTGTTCTCCAGGGCCTGCTTGCAAGTCAGCATCCCCTAAGCTTGAATGTGATGAGCCCAAGTGTGGGAAACTGCTGGATAAGGCCAGTGAGAGCGGAGCGTCACTAAATGAGCTCTCCACCTCCAGCTCTGAGACTCATTCTGAAGCCACTTCACCCCAGGACGGAGGACCGATCCTGGTGTCACGCGGTGAGGTGGTCGGGGAAACCAGGGCCCCTTGCGGAGCGCTGCGTTCCGTCTCCCGGCCTCCGAGCACTCTCACTCTGGGTCGACCACCCAAGAAAGGTTCCTCCGTGCAGTGGATGGAGCTACCGGAAAAGAGGAGGAACAGCGAGCTCTTCCAGTCCCTCACCAGCGGCGTGGGTTCGAGGGAAGGTATGGGGTGCGGTCTGACCCGAAGGAAAACCTTGGAGAGGCCCAGTGCGGAGGAAGAAATGAAACAGTGTATCCGAGAGTTTCGAAAGATCAGGATCCCGCCGGCATTCCCGGAGCGCAAGCGGCAGTGGCAGTCGGAACTGCTTCAGAAGTACGGTCTATAAAGAAACCTCAGGGGGGATGTTTTACATGTTATGTTTTGTTCAATGAGTTTGGAAATGCTTAAAGGCCTTGATGCACATTGATAAACAAAACTGTAGAAAAAAGTTGAAAGTGGGAATTCGGATACTCATACTACTTAAAGTTTCACTTCGTTTGCAAAAACGGTTGACAGCACAATTCATTTACTATTCATTTCTTTGGAATCTGAATAAAACAATTACCAAAAAAGTGAAGAAAATTGCTTTGAAGATTCATGAACTGAAAGCCATTTCATTAATGTCACTTATTGTAAATAATAACTGCAGAGATCTTGTACTGTATAAACTATTGAATTGACTCTTTGGTGTGCCAAAATGAAAACAGAACTGACACCTTGTGTTGTCCTGCTGGACAAACACAATTTACTTGAACTGAAACATAACATTATTTCACGATAAGTCCTTACAAAGTCATTAGTAGGTTTACGTATATATTACAGCCACCGCACTAGCCATCAGGTGCGTTCGACTTGATGCGGCACCATGTCAGACCAGGAGGAAAATGACATCAAAGTATCCTGAAAACGATTCGCAAAATCATACAGAGCATGTTGCTTTGAATAAAAAAATTAACATTTACTGTAATAGATGCCATTTTCTAGTATTCTGGTTCCTTTAAATTAAACATTTGCTTTTATAGCTTAAACGTTTTGTTTACCTTGCAGTGTCGCGGGAGTGCAGCAGCTGAAAGTAGTAAAAATACCAAATGGAGTTTAAATTATATAGACCGTAAAAAAAGATGGACGACGCGACGTCGCCTCCTTCCATTGTAATGAATTGAAGCCAAAAATGTCCGACCATGGGCGCTGCCATGTTACGTAAAAAAGTCCGTTTGGAGCCAAGGCATGCGCAGAAGGAATCGTCCGTAAAGCCAGAGGCGGAGCCATGTTTCTAGAGCATCAAATTACTAGCTAAAATGAAACTTATCACAAAATTGAACAATTGAACAAATATCAGCGTGATAACAACTACCTTAAAGGACCAAAACCATCTTTCGGTATATTTTATTGGAAGTGTAAATATTTTTTTATTTAGAGCCGAGTCCCGTTTGTTTGCATGGAGAGGGCAGGGTTTATGACTTGTACGGCAGCCAGCCACCAGGGGGCGATCATAGAGCCAACTGCTTCACTTTTCAAGATGTATGAGGCACCATAGATATGTATAAAGGTTAGATGTGTTACGGCGGAGTCTCTATCGTCATCACCTGGCGGCCATCTTGCCACAGGGAGCTTGCTAGCGTTGAGTTTTAGTGGTGCAGGTGCTTTCAGGTTACCATTACTTGCTCGATATTCTACATTCTTACAAACGTTATTAAAGTGGCTTGCATAACTCTGGATGCTTTAACATGTTTCATTAATTTTTTGTATAAGTATGCAGTATCCGAGGTAAATCTTTGACATTTATAACAAACCAAACCGTTTGAAAATCGGTAAAATGTTGAGCGGGTTGTGGTCATTTTTAAGTGCCTGTACCATTAAAACTCAATGCTACGAGTGAGTGAACTGCCTGTGGTAAGATGGCCGCCAAATGCGGACATTCCACTCAATTGGCCAGCAGCGCGGGCGAGACATCTAGCCTTTACACATATCTATGTGAGGCACACCCGATATGGACTCAATAAAGTGAGTGGCTCCAATATCATTGATCTTAAAAAGTGGGTGGGTCACATGCTTCATACATCCATGCTTTGATGTCATCCGCCTGTCAGTCTACGTGGTGCCACATAAAATTGAACAAACATTTCTAATCGAAGAAGACACAGGCATGTTTTCTAAACATTTATAGCAAGGAAAGCTCTTATACTTGGGAGCGGCCAAGTATGAGGTGTTTATAGGAGGTTTTCACATCTTTAAAAAATGATCATGTGACTTACGCACGTCATGTGACCTGTAGATGTGATAAAACTGTTTCCCTTGCAGATTTGCGTTAAATTGTATGTAAAAAATGTTTTTGGAAATGTGTCCATTGGGTGTATTTTCGCGCAACTTGATGGGTAATAGAAACAAAACTAGTGTTGTGTTTACTGGGATTCGGGTCAATCCCTTCATATCTCAGTTTGACACTGTCATATCTAAATAAAAAAATACATGAGTGTTTTGTATTAAACACAAATATTGGGTTCTTTTAACACATTGTTGGGTCAAACATAAACATTTCCTGGGTTAATTATTCCAACGACTGGGTTCATCCCTGTTTGACCAAACCCTGAGTCAAATAAAATTGTGTTGATTGACAGTTACACAGTAGCACAGTTTTGGCTCTGTTTTAGTTGTTGTTGACGTAGAAGATGAAAGAAGTATTTCCAGTATTTACTAATCTGCCATTGACAGAAGCTACATACAAAACACACCATGTTTTGTTTATGCTTGTAAAGTCACTGCTTCAAAGGAAAACACCACTGTTTTTCGGTATTTTACTATGTTCTTAACTCAACTTAGATGACTTAATACATACCTATCTTTTTTCAATGCGTGCACTTTTGGTCTTTGTACAGCGCTTCTTGATTGTGTTGGCATTTGGCCTGGCCCCATTGATTCCTTGGGATCCAAACAAAAGTTTTATTTTGTGCCACCATACTTACTCGTGTAACTACTCATGTAACCGTCTTTAAATAGGAAAAACATGGAAGTGTTTGGTGGCTTCTAAATTAATTCCTGTTTGGATCCTGAGGAATGGATGGGGCTGGGCTGAGTGCTAACACATTCACGACACGCTGTACAAAGATTAAGTGCACGCATTGAAACAAGATAGGTATGTACTGTATTCATTCATCTAAGTTGAGGTAAGAACACGGTAAAATATTGAAAAACGGTGATGTTTTCCTTTAAACAGCATGATGTCACAGGACAGTAACATAACACAGTATGAGTTTCCTCAAAATACATCACACTGTTGTTCTGACCTCTTGAGTTTTGTTCTGTACACAAAGTGAGGATTTTGTCCTGTAAATAACTGTAAAGTCTTTGTGTACAGAAGAGGATTAAGCAGAAGAGGAGTAAATTCAGAAATAACCTATCTGTGTGTTTACTAGAGCATGATAAAACACTCAAAAGAGGAGTGAAAGCCTTATTTCACTGCAGTTTGTACCTGGCCTGTATGATGTAATCGAAATTCTAGTCTTATCAATATCTGTGAATTGTACATTTGGACGATATAAATATATAAAAGTGAACTATATATTTGCTGAGATATATTTGTTTGCAGTCCTGATCAGATCCGATGGGGATGTGGGAATTTTATATCCGCTACAGTATGTAAATACAGTATATGACTTTTTTCTCATTCCAACACTGTAGAAATTACAGTATTATTGGCAGCTGTTTGCCAGTAACTTACTGTAGATTTAAATATAGACTATTTACTGCCAACAATTTGTTTAAATTTAAATGAACATTAATCATTAATAACAAGTTTTTAGCTTTACAAAATAAAACTGTAGTAAGGGCCTCATGCGGAGCATTCTGGGAACTGAAATCTAAAGAAAAAAATGGTGATAAAGATTTCTGGTTCCCAGAATGCTTTGCGTGGGGCTGTTATTTTATGGTTTTGTTCTGTAAAGACGGAGACTTGTTGATGATTAATGTTAGTTTAACTTTGAGCAAAAGTAAATAACATAAATTAAATCTACAGTAAGTTACTGGCAAACAGCTGCATAACTACAGTAAATGCTTTACAGTGAACCCTTTGTTAGAAAGATTAAATGTTTACACTTTTATATTTGACAGGCCATCATAAACACTTGATCTCATGTATTTGTATATTGTTTTCTCTGTTGTCGACATTATATGTGACCCTGAACCACAAAACCTGTCTAAAGGGTTAATTTTTACATTGAGATTTATACATCATCTAAAAGCTGAATAAAGCTTTCCAGTGATGTGTGGTATGTATAGGACAATATACAACTATTTGAAAATCTGGAATTTGAGGATGCAAATCAAAAATACTGAGAAAATTGCCTTTAAAGTTGTCCAAATTAACTTCTCAGCAACACATATAATGATAAATACACTCTGGAAATGGGTGGGTTATTTTTGACCCATAATGGGTAAATTTTGGACAAAACACATGCTTGGTTAAAAATTGACCCAATGTTGGGTTGTTGTTGTTGGGGTATAATAAGCCAACAGTTGGGTTTAATTGTTTTGTCCAATTTTTACCCATTATGGGTCAAAAATAACCCAGCCATTTTTAGCGTGTAGATTTTTTTATATATGTACGGTAGAAAAGTACAAAATATCTAAATGGAACATGATCTTTACTTCATGTATTATGATTTTTGGCATTAAAAAAATCTATCATTTTGACCCATACAATATATTGTTGGCTATTGCTAATATACCCGTGCTACTTATGACTGGTTTTCTGGTCCAGGTTCACATATTATGTGCACTTAATTTTGTGAAGTGGTTTGTGTCTGTGTGTGTGCTTCTGTCCACAAGCAGTCGTTTATGTGAATTTTATGAAGGAATTTTTTTATATTACAAGGTGATTTTGGAACCTCACTAAAGAAATAAAACCAGAAAATGTGTTACTGCAGACCATTCACCAATAAGCTTGTAGTTTTCCGGGATGGGTAGGGACCTCATAGGGGTCTTTCATGGGTGACCCAGGTTGCTTGATGGGTAATTTTTGGTGTGCTCAACATAAATTAAGGTTTAGCGTAAAACTGAGCCAAGAAAGATTTATACAGATTTAAAAATGGAAATAACCACTGGCATTGAGCCAGTCGCTAAATCCACATCCAGAGAAATATTCTGTGTTGTCATCTCTAAAATGATCTTTCCATCTGCCATAGGCTTAATTTCCATCGACGTTTCCATCTTAATTAAAACATGAATTTGAAAAGTCATTCAGATTGATGTGTCTGGTGTTTTGCGCACATTTAAAGCACAACATTCTGTAAATGCTGGTTTGAGACGTGACGTCTCGATCCAGGACACAGGTTTGAAAAGCACAAGGCCCAGTTGACTCTGTTAGAAGTATGTTTTATGGGTTTCAATCAGACTTTGTCTATTGTTAAAGAATTTGTAAAGACGTTAATTGTTCTCTTTTAATTTTGTGTCCTCTAATAAAAGTTATGTTACGATATACCAGTGTGTGTTTTCATTTAATAAATTACATTTACTTAAACAGAAATGATCACTAGAACGTTAATGACAAAAAAATTCATTTTATTTTGTTTTGTCTTTGTTTGTTTTTATAAAGTGATGTTAAACTGTTTTTCACCAGGCATAATAAATAAAAGATATTTTAAACTTAAGACAAGTTGAACGTAACTTTACTAGAAACATCTGAAGGAGGTTAACATATGTCACTAACTTTTATTAATATCATCTGATCTTTATTTACATTTTTTAAATCAGGCAATATCATGGTCAGCCTTTTTGAAGGACCTCTCTGAGCTACAAAGAGTCAGGTGAGTTTTTAATGTTTTATATATGTAATTTAAGGTAATTGCACTTAATATTTCTTTTGTCACAACCACATGATCATCAGATCTCTGTCCTTCACCTTCATTTTAATATTAACTTCAGTAGAGAATAAACAAAATGGCTACTGCATACATGTGGCTGGACAAGATCAGTGTTTTATGATATATGATATTTCAAAATATAAAGTTAACATTTAGTTTGAAGTCATTCTGTATTCATATTTATATTCATAATTTCTTAAACAAAATGTTAGATTTGCCAATAAGATTTAACATATTTAAAAAGATCCTTAGTGCAAAAACCTTTTTGGCGCTGTTGCCTTGTTGAAACACGTTACTATGAACTATGTAGTACTAAATTGTTAAGCTAAAGATTTTTTAAATCTTATCTGATTCTCAAAATGTGAGAGACCATAAACATCAAGAAAAAAATCGACGATTTAACATGTTTGTTCCTATAGTGTGTGTGGAGTGCAGCTATGTGGTCATGACCATAGACATTATATACGTAGATGCCTCATAGACTGACGCTGCCTATTGGAGCTGACGTATCAGCGCGACCGCCATCTTGGGTGGGTCCCCAATGGGCCCGCCCTGCATTTATTTCTACTGAAGAAGGTGTATCCCCAACTACAATAATCATAACTTCATGGATTTTTACCAGATTTTCACACAGTTTGGTTACGCGCAAGTAACGTTAGTTACGATGACATAATAATGTAAATGTTAAATTACAGATTGCGAAATTACGCTAGATTGCGTTTCAGCACATCATGAGGCGTCTAGGTATATAATGTCTATGGTCATGACAGCATTCCAGGCACCATCAGATTAGCTTTACAAACAATGTGAGTCTCAACAATGTTTCTCGTGGAAAAATGTGACTTTACAGTAAACTCATTTTGGACTGTGCCTGCTGCGCCATGTAGTTGACCAGATTCAGATGCTCTTAACGCACCGCGCACCACAGTCAAATCTGATAAGATAATCGGTTCAACCATGAGGACTATCGGGACTTTATCTAGGATTGTCGTAAGGGGGAAAATCAGCTCAAATTCAGCCCGATTATCTTGTGGTGTGTATTCGGCTTTAAACAGTTTTTCCACACTTCTGGGTTCAAGATTGTTTGGGCGGGGCTAAAACGGTGGCTCGATGACTCCAATAACACAATTGCGCATCCATTCAGGTTTTAGCCGTATTTAAAAGTTGAGAGAGATGGCAGCTTTCTCGTGAGTGGGTGTGGTTTTAGCGCAGACTGTGGACACGCCTCCAGCATTTAAGAGGATCCTGTCTGTTTTTCCAAGATTTTGATAACTTGGCTGGGTGGTTAAGAAAGACATTTTACTGTGGTTTCACAAACGGAGAACACATTTAATATCTGACTTTACACAGACTTTATAGACCATTATTGAAATGTTTGTATATTTCTTGACCAAAATGGTCTACCAGGTGAGCCAAATCTCCAAGAGCTGGTAAGATGACTAATCCAGCTTGGATCAGCTAGTGAGCAGCTGTCAGAGCCACCGTTTGATCAGGAATGTTCCAGCAGGGCTTTCTTTCTGTCTCGGATGGCTGGTAAGTCTTCAGGAATATTATTACCATGAGTCAGAAGATCATCGTCTTATTCTTAGGAGCTGAGACTTCTTCTCCGCTAAGTCTTTGTCAGGATTTATATGTGTGTATCAGACGTCTGAAATGAAGTTTATATTTTGAAGTTCATATCAGTGAAGCAAATCTAGCGTGGTTTATTCATACTGTACCATTCAAATGGACATTCCCCTCATATGAGAAATGTAATCAGAGATTCAAGGCATCAAGCTCTTTACTTGATGTCATTTTATAGTTCGGTTTGAGTCCTACATCATTAATTTTCACAAAAAATGATGTCACATAATCTGTTGATGGGAAGTTTCAAGCAGTTTCATCAGTGTCCTGCTGTACCACAGGTTACATCTTCAACTGTTTTAAACAAGGGGTGTTTCTCAAACACAAGGATTGCGTCCTAGGAAGTCTGCATATATCGGCTGCCACGTCATTACACATCTCAATCTGAAGCATGCTCCGAAGGCAGTCCCTGTTTCGTGCCCTTCATTCGGCCACTTTTGAAAGATGCATGAATCCTTCAAGCCCTCAAATCACTCACAATCCTTTGCACACATTCAAAAAACATTGCCAGGATCACTTTCGGCACCCAATTTCATTTAAAATATAAGCCAAACATTGGTAGGAAGCGAGTGGGTGCACCCAATTTCAGTATGAGATGCAGTGCAACAAAAACATGTTTTATGCACAAAGAAATGTATGTTTTCCTTGATTTTTGGTAAATTACTCACAATGTTATAGGGGACATATCATGAAAATCTGACTTTTTTTCTTGTTTAAGTGCTATAATTGGGTCCCCATTGCATTTATCAACCTAGAAAATGTGAAAAAAATTACTTCGTTTTGGTAAACCATTTCTGCAAGCATGTGAAAAAATAGGTCATTGAAATTTGGCTCCCCATGTGATGTCAGAAGGGGGGTAATACTGCCTCTTAATAGCTCTGCGCCCCCCAGTTTGTGAACCAATCACTGCCTTAAATGCAAGAGTTTTTTTTATCTGTTGTCTGGTTGTTTTTTTCAATGTATCTGGGCCGCACGTTGTGATCATTAAATCATTAAATAAGATACAGAAATCATTCAATAAGTTAACCGCTGTGGCCAGTTGGAGCCTTCCTAGGCCACGTCCTTGTGTTTGAGAAACACCTTATGTCTGCAGTTCTTAAATAATTTATTATACATTATACTCTTTTTTATGACCTATAATAATGTCAGTTTGTAAGCCAGAACTCAAATGAATGGACTACATGAAATATTCGTATTTTTAAATTATATCTCACATTAAAGACCTCATTGCTGCAGTTTTCTGTATTCATACAGTATGACTCCCATTAACAGAATGACTATTTTTTTAAATGCCTGATCTTATTTACATCATCTGTGTGCTATGATTTACTGCTTTGTGTGGTTGCAAATAAGGAAGTTGTTCATTTATATTCTAGAGAGCATTTTATTGGACGTGACTTGGATCTGGATATATTCATGAGTGTTAATAGTGATACAACCTTGATTAAAGATGAGTTTTATATTTTTATTCAGTTTTTCAGGAAGAAAAAAGACTGACAATTTGAAATGCATGTATTTCCAGAAAATAAGTCAATGAATAAAATGAAAATAAAATGATTAAGCGATTAGATTTACAATTTACAAAATCTAATTTACAATTAGATTTTTATATTTAAACCTTCTGGTTAATGTGATAAAGATCTGTGATTAATCACAATCGATTAATCTCGTAAATATTTTTTTAAATAATCGACTAATCGAATAAAAACCGAAAATATTTACAATTTGTTTTAGATTAAATATTTAGATTTTTTACTTATTATAGCTAAATAAAGCACTAAATTATAGTATTCACGTGTAGATGTGTACTGTTAAAACTGCAAACGCCACACACTACTAATAAGTTTTCTGATTTTGATACTTTAGGCCTTAAATAAAAACGTTTGTGAAGCTTTTAAGTAGTAAAACATCTTTAAATGTCAAAATAATAATAATAAACAAAACATATTGGGGTGGTTTGGATTATCTTAAACCAGGACTAGCCTTAGTTTAATTATGAAATATAACTAGTTTTAACAAACATGCCTTACTAAAAAAACATTATTTGTGTGCATGTTGAGGCAAAACAAAGAGCACTAATATATTTTAAGATATGTCAGCTAGGGCTGCATAACAACAAAGGAAAAAATCCTTGGCAGAATAAAAGTTTTTCTTTACATCATATATGTGTGTGTATTGTGTATAATAATTATGTGTATATAAATACACACACATGCATGTAAAATTTTAAGGAAAAATATTTGTATATAGCAAGTATTCATATTAATGTAAAATATAAATTATATATAAATATTAAAATGTAGATACACATGTAAATAATTCTTATATATATACATGCATTTGTGTGTGTGTGTGCGTGTGCATACATGTATTTATATATACATAATTATTATACACAATACACACACATATATGATGTAAACAAAAACTTTTATTCTGCAAACGATTAGTTGCGATTAGTTGTTATGCAGCCCTAATGTCAGTGCAAGTTTTTTTTTTTAGTTTGGACAGCTCTACGTTTATTTAAGTCTAGGACTAGTCTAATCCCTGTCTGGGAAACTGCACCATTAAGTCTACAGGAATAAATTTAGGCACAGATTAATAAACTTATTTTTTAATCTTCAACTTGATGAGTAGACTTCCCCCTACTTTAAAAGCGATGCTTAGTTTGGTTCATTATTATTACTCATTATTAACTAAATGGATTTCCCCCTTACTTTAAAACCAATGCTTAGTTTGGTTCATTATTATTTTTATGAAAACCCAAAAACAATTAAACAAATACAAACTCACTTATATTAAAGGATGAAATTAAACCTTTTTTAACCAGCGTTCTTTTGTGTTTTTGATTCCGTCATTGTCCTGCTGGAGCGCAGCGAGTGACGTGTCCACGTTGTCCGACGGTGGTTCGGGAGTATGTGACGTCACAAACCAACTAATCGATAATGAAATTTATTGACAAGTAATTTTATAATCAATTATTATCAATTTTATCGATTAGTTGTTGCAGCCCTATAATGTCTGTGAAACCCATCTAGCTATAAAGTCATTTTTTGTTATTTACTGTTTTCCACATAAAATCATCCTACATAATGTAAAGAACATTTTGTGAAAATATAACCTTAATATCTGTAATATTGACTGCAGTAAGGTCATGTTAAAATAAAATCAATGATTGAAATCAAACTTGATGCTCCAAATCTGAAACTTTAAACTGGATTTCACAGAGAGAGTTACAAATCATTCAAATAAAATGTAGTATTTTAATATTTAGTTCAATTTTTAAGAGTAATAATATGCATTGACTATTTCCCCTTGAAAGCTTACATGTCGGAAAAACAATGGAACGAAATAAAAAATAAAACAGTGATTCAAAGCTTAAAAATATTCAGACATTTGACTAATAGGACTGTTTTATGGAGAAAGAGGCTTGTCCAAATCGCATTTAAATTAGAAATTTAAAAGACAAGTTAATGTGAGCAGTGGAGAGATTAATCTTGGAAGGGCTGAGCTGAGTATCTCTGCTTCCATTAATACAGAGTGGGTGAATGTGATGTTCAGCATGTGAATTAAAGCTGTCACATCAGTACAACCCATGTTGGGAAAATGACACGTATGCATTTGGCACACATAACGTAAATGCAAACACGAGCCAGCTCGTTCTGCGTGAGATGGTTGGATGTGCTCTGACGAAAAAAGACGAGAAACCGTTCTCCATCCCTTCTTTTCCTCACAAAAGAAAACACTTGTTATACATGCATGATGCATAAATGACAGGGAACATTTAAATATATTTGAATAGAGAACAAAAGATGGAAAATTTAGCTGCATTGTTCTCGTGATCTCCATGGCAACTTTGGAGCAAGTGGCTTTCCTCACCTGCTTTAGAAAGCTGTGGTCCAAGCGATGTGAGAGGAATCGTACGCTAAAAGCTCGCTGCGTGTCACGCTTGGCTGTGGTATACAGAGAAAAACTGCAATTACGAGGCACTCAGAACCCCATCAATCTCAGCGGACGACAGCGAACGTTGTACATGTAAACCATCAAACAACCTTTAGCACTATTTGCTACTGTACTTTGGTGGCCTTTTTATGGATTGATGCTGTTATACAGCATAGTTTTGCTTTGGGACATCAAATAGCCATCGAACACAATCCCAAAATTGTATATGGTAAGAAAGTCAACCGTGCTGAAAAAAAAAACAATACAAAATCTAATGGCTTTCATTACAAATACGTCTATGATCAGCTGTTTACCATTAGACCCTACTGAAGACCAGCTAAAACCAGTCTAAGCTTGTTGGCTGGTTTTAGCAGGTTAAGCTGGTGTAGCATGTTGGTTTTATGAAGCTTTTAAGTAGGGTGACCATAAGTGCCATTCTTCCCCGACGCGTCCTGGCCAGGATTTCGGGTTCGTCTTCCGGAAGTCGTATTTGTCGACCGCATACGTCATAGAGGATTATTATTATTTTTACAGAAAAGCAACTGTTACATTTTAAGGTAAGAATGAAACTACGATTGTATGTATTATGTTTTTTTAATTGAAACATGCGGTCAACATATACGACTTCCGGAAGATACACAGAAATCCTGTCCAGGACAGGTCTGGGAAGAATGGCACGTATCGTCATCCTATATTTTAAGCTGATCTTAGCTGGGTCCACCAACTTAAACCACACTCTAAAAACAAACGGTGCTATAAAGCACCAAAAGTGGTTATTTTCTCGTAATCATAGAAGAAACGTTTTAAGTGCCATATAGCACCAGTGAAGCACCAGTGAAGCACCTGTGTAGAACCATATGTGGTGCTATATGGCCGCTATATGGGTCTACACAGGTGCTTCACTGGTGCTTCACCGGTGCTATATGGCACTAAAAACGGTTCTTCTATGATTACGACCAAAGAACCACTTTTGGTGCTATATAGCACCGTTTGTTTTTAGAGTGCAGCTTGACCAGTGGGTGGTTGCGAAACTCTTTCCCCACCATTGACGAGTTATCTCGTCAATTTAAAGAAAACATTTCCATAAAAATAATGTGTTCCTGGTGAAGTTTTATGTTAATCTGTAATATTTACTAGATGGTGCACTTACCCAATAAAAAAAAAAAACTGAAGCAATTTTTTTACTAATTTTAAACTCTGTGTATGTTTTGATAATCGTTCTGAATCTGACAAAATTCCTTTACAAAAATGCAATTATTTCAGGTTTTTGCCCTAAAAGTTTATTTTTAAAGAAAAATACCCATATTTAAGAGTTTTTAAACAGAGAAAAAATATAGATAGGATGAAAAGGTTTTTTATTTCATTTTGTTTGTTTGTTTGTTTTAAAGCAGAGCGTCTGTTCTTTCATTTGATATATTTGTGTTTATATATTTTTAGAATAATTTTTTTCTGGAATGCATTTTGCGAAACTTTTGTGAAAATGACAAAAAATGCTCATGGGCAACTTTAAAAAAAGAAATAAATACATAAAAGGATGGCAGTGAATGAGTTAAAAGTAAGTTATGTATTTTTTTTCTTCAAGACTGATCATCAATGTTTTAAGCATGTTACCGTGTAGATTGGTTTAATTTAAATCCAAATAATAAGACTGATTAGCCATAACTAGTTGCTAGTTGGTCAGACCGGTTCTTTGTTGCTGAAAGTTACACTGAAAAAAATGATTCATTCAATTTACTCATTTTTTAAGGTAAGTGGTTGCAATCATAAGCTACATTTAAACAAACGTTTTTTGTTGTTGTTTAAATGTAGCTTAAATAAAGTGATTGCGACCAGTTACCTTAAAAAAAGAGTAAATTGAATGAATATTTTTTCAGTATCTTTTTAATTTTAAAAGTAATGCATTTCAATATTTAGTTACTCCCCAAAAATGTAACTAATTGCATTACTTAGTTACTTTGGAAAGTAATGCTTATGTTACTTCTTAGTTACTTTTGCGTTACTTTTTCTTATTTGGCTGAGGCTTGATTTCTTTCAGACATTGCAGGTGTTTTTTATGAACGCAAAGATGTTGAGCTCTGGCCTGCCATCTCCGTTTCTGACTCAAACTGTTCTCGCTCAAGCGCACATTGTGCGTAAGGGGGCGTGCACACCAACGCTTTTACGCCCGCGGCCGGCGCATGTTTTCAATAGTTTCCAATGGAAGCTCTGCGTTTTCAAATAAGCCAGCAGCTAGCGGTTTTCTTCCGCGCTGAAAACCAGCGCCCGACGCTTTTTCCGCGCTCAGCGCTGAGCACCGAGAGTTGAAAAATGTTCAACTTTGGAAGAAAAGCTCCGCTCATCAATGTCAGTTCTCACGCGGCCGTCCAATCACAGTGGAGGTGGAAACGTTAACTATTTTTTACAGGGATTATCTGATCGTCAGGCAGCTTTGAGCACTGTACAGAAAACACAAGTGTTTTGGATCTGCATATTCCTCTATGTAATGATTGTTCTGTGTCGTTTATTAATGGCTGTGTTTGTTATGCTCAAGGACAGAAATGTCACTGTTTAACACGGAGCCTGGGAATTCGCAGCCGACGTGAGCTTTTCAATCAAGAAATTAATTGGCAGATTTAAAGCACACGGCACAGTCAGGGATTTGTCTCTGTCGAGGGATGAGAATAGCTTCCGGAAGATTGTCATCTGCGTTTGGTGGAAGGATGTTGCTGATAAAACTCTGATTGGAATGACAATGGAGATGCTGAGAAATCATCAATAGCCTCCATGTTGTGTGATTGGCTGCCGTTCTGAGTCCTAAAGCAATGCAGGGAGGAGTACACATCTGTCCTCAAACTAAATTAAAGCTCATTTGATTGCACCTGCAGGAACGCATTAAAGTGAGTATATGCATCTGTTAGTAAATTGGCCTTGCTGATTGGTGCATTTGAAACCAACGCTATCCCATAGCAATTTTACGAGGTGGCTAATTTGTACAACCACACTCGTACATTTTTATATGATTTGCTTTCGACCCAATGACGCAGAGTTTATGTATGTTTTTGTAGCCAACTCATTAAATACTTACAAATTTTCATTAGATCAGGCTGTTTAAAACATACACTTTTCATATGTGTTACTTGTTTACGTGTACAGGGTTCATCTTGCTTGTTCTGACTGAATAATGGCAATTTATGTCATTCGTAAATCATGAATGATTTGATACAAAGTAAAAAAAAATAAAGTAAACACAGTGTCTTCTAAGAGACGATCCTCTTGTAAAAGGCAGTTCAGAATTAAAACAGACTCAGCGGTTTTCAATATTCTGCATCAGTTAGCAATAAATCACTGGCAGGAAAAAATCCTGCTGAATTGATATCCTAGCGTTTCAAACGTTAAAGAGTTCAGTTCAGTGTAAAGAATGAGACAGCACTTTTATGTTTAGATTAAGTCACTGTGTTAACACCTGGTATTAAGAGTTTTGTAGCTTTTTGACCACGACTGTTGGAATTACGACCCTCTATATTGTTTCTTAGTGTATTTCTAAGAAAATAAATTTTAGATGTTGTGAAATTGTCCTAATAAAGGAAATTAGCTCTTACGTTTATTTTGCCAGGGAAGAAAATACCATTATATGGTCCACAGAAGGTCCTTATTAATCTACAGTAAGTGCTTCTCAGATTAGTTGCTTAACACAGACTGTATAACCCTGTTGTGTATTACTTACAGAAATCTTTATAGTTAAACACTGTATGATTTGTCTTACCATGGGTTCACACCAGACGCGTTTGAGGCGTCAAATTCGCATCTCCCACGCGTAGTTAGACACTTGAACGTTTTAAGTGTACTCGCTTCATTTGCGCCTGAAATTCTTGTCATCGAGACATTCACGCGGAAATTCGCGTCATGGGAAAGGCTTCTGCGACTCGCTCGCTTCCTGTTATCACGTCACTACTAGAGCAAGCTCCTAAATGTTAAAGCAGTGCGTTTTTCCGCCAAAGTTCAACATTTTTAACTTGCGCATTTCCTGCGGCAACACTCAATTTATGCCCACCGCGAAGTAGATACGCGAATGAGGCAGAATCGCGTCTCATCTCATGCGTTACATGCCTCATTTGCGCTGCCAGACCTCAAGACGCGCGTCAATGCGTCTACATTGTCTTAAAGGAATAGTCTACTCATTTTCAATATTAAGGTATGTTGTTGCCTTGGCTGGGAGTTGTTGATGCATCCCTCTGTCGTCTGTGTGCGTGCACGTGGGCGCTGGAGCGCACTGCGATGCTTCGATGGCGTTTGGCTTGGCCCCATTCGTTCAGTGGTGCCATTTAGAGATAAAGTTAGAAGTGACCAAACACATCAACGTTTTTCCTATTTAAGACGAGTAGTTATACGAACAAGTTTGGTGGTACAAAATAAAACGTAGCGCTTTTCGAAGCGGATTTAAAAGAGGAACTATATTTTATGGCGTAATAGCACTTTTGGGAGTACTTCGACTCGCCTGAAAAGTCCGCTCCCCTTCTCACTCTCATAATGGGAGAGGGAGGGTGTTACTGCGCCGAGTCGAAGTACTCCCAAAAGTGCTATTACGCCATAAAATATAGTTTTTATCTCTTTTAAATCCGCTTAGAAAAGCGCTACGTTTTATTTTGTACCACCAAACTTGTTCGTATAACTACTCGTCTTAAATAGGAAAAACGTTGATGTGTTTGGTCACTTCTAACTTTATCTCTAAATGGTACCATTGAATGAATGGGGCTAAGCTAAATGCTATCGAAGCATCGCAGTGCGCTCCAGCGCTTACGTGCACGCACACAGATGATAGAGGGATGTATCAACAATTCTTAGTTAAGGTAATAACATATTTTAATATTGAAAATGAGTAGACTATTCCTTTAACATTGAAATCACTTGCGCTTGACGCCTCTACCGTGGCTGGTTTGAACGCAGCATTAGGTCGCATGGGTATATTTGTAGCAATAGCAGATTTTCAAATAGTTGAATCTCGGCCAAGTATTGGTTTATCCTAACAAACAATATGATGTATCAATTAGAGCACCAATATATTGACCAATAATCGCTATCGATTAATGAAAGCAATTTTTCACACTATTAGCAATCGGATGGTAGTTTAAAAAGTCGACAGTAAAGGAGGATAAATTCTGTCACCGAAAAGAGAACAGGAAAATGCAATGAATTTGAGGTCTATGTGTAGAAAATTTAAAGTAATATCAGTAGTTTAATATTAATGATCATTATGTGAATGTATTACATTGACATTTTCCTCTTCTTTAGAATTGACTTAAAGAGGACATATCATGAAACCTGACTTTTTCCATGTATAATCCTGTCCCCAGTGCTTCTATCAACCAGGAACATGTGAAAAAGATTAACCAATTAACTTAGATTTTGGAAACTATTCTCTGCAAGCATGTAAAAAAATAGCTACCTGTAATTGAAATCTGGCTTGTGATGTCAGAAGAGGATAATGCCGTCCCTTAATTTGCACTATCCAATTACGGCACTGCCATTTAGTGCAGAGATCAGCTCATTTGCATTTAACGTGCATTGTGTAATAATATTACTTTTCTGAAGTAACAAGTAAAGTAACGCATTACCTTTAAAATGTACACATTAATATTTGAGTTACTTAAAAAAAAAACAAGGCCTGAAAAAGATCAAGCCTCAGCCAAGAAAAAGTGACGCAAAAGTAACGTAAGCATTACTTTCCATGAAAAGTAACTAAGTAACGCAATTAGTTACTTTTTTGAGTAACTTAATATTGTAATGCATTACTTTTAAAAGTAACTTTCCTCAACACTGTAAAGGACACACCCAAAAACAGCACATTTTTGCTCAAACCTACAAAGAGGCCATTTTAACATGTTATAATACATTTCTATATGGTATTTTGAGCTAAAATTTCACACACATACTCTGGGGACAACAAAGATTTATTTGACATCTTAAAAAAGTCTTTTGAAATGTCCCTTTTAGTGCAAGTTTGTCTGAATAATCGTAAAGGTAAAACTGTATTATCTCCAGTTTTAAAAATTGACCCTTATGATTGGTTTTGGGGTCCAGGGTCACAATTATATTAAGAAGAGCCCCTGTACTTTGTTGTATGATTTGTGCTGATCAATACTTAGCATCGAGTTTACTTATACACATTTAAAATTGACAGTCTTTCTAAATTGGGAAAATGGATCAAAAATATTGCAGACATCATCTCCAACATAAAGGTGTATTCATCCGGACCACGTGACGTCACTGTGTTGCACGACATTTTGCACTCTTCCGTGATCGCGAACAACTGGAGGGACTTCGCTGGCACCCGACATCTAACTTCAGATTGTACACTCAGCATTTTGTTTCTGGTAAGCCCTCAATTAAACTAAAAAATGAATACAAACTGTTGTCTAATAAAATGCTTTCTAGAAAGAAAACGCATGTCTTGCTACATTCTTAAAAATGCTGGGTTATTTTTAACTCAGTGTTGGGTCAGAAAGAGACGAACCCAGCCATGAACTTTTATATTTGACGCAACACTGCAGCATTTTTGGTTGAAACAACTCTAGAGGTTAAATTACAACCCAGTGGGTTGAGTTCGTCCTTTTTGACCCAATGCTGGGCCGAAATGCTGCTACATTAGCAAGTGTAATTCCATACATATCTCAGAATGTAGTTAGCGTGATAACATGACATATTGGTACTTGTATTTAGTGTTATCCGGCTGTGATTACCAGCAACAGATGTTGAATTCAGGTGTAAATGGGGTCCATGTTTTTTGGCCACTGTGTCAGAACGGCTGTGAAGATGGACTTTCATTTAAAAAAAAATATTTACTTTGAGAAACGTTTCAGCTGGTGAGAGTGTATATAAGATATTTTTCAATTGCTGGAGACATTTAACTGTGTGTGTGTGTGTGTGTGTGTGTGTGTGTGTGTGTGTGTGTGTGTGTGTGTGTGTGTGTGTGTGTGTGTGTGTGTGTGTGTGTGTGTTTTAGTAAGTGTCAAGTGTTGAATGTTCAGTAGTCGGTGTGTGTAAAGCTTTTCATTAGTGAATCAACTGTGATTTACTAACCGTTTGAGTTTGAGCCCTGGAGAGCCGAACACGTTTCTGAAAGACAGAAAAACAGCGGGAGATTTTTGAGAGAGAGAAATTGAAAAATTTTCCCTTTGCTCGAGTATGACATCACAGACACATAAATGAAATCCACTGCTGGATTCCATCAGTCATCCAGTTCATGGAGCGCTGAGTGTTGCCGGTATTTAGCCCAACGTTTACCCGTAGTCAGTAATCGTGCTTCTGTAACTCATTACTGCCTGGATGTTGCTGCCCCGGAGGGTTTTTTCTTTCAACTGATTGTTCATGGAAAATGAAGAGACAGCTGATTAGCTTCACTTTCTGCTGCTTCAAAGTTAAAATCTATCATCATTCTGTGATAACCCGTTGATGTGTCAGGAATGGGGGCCAATCATCTTGATATTCATAAAACCATCATCTGTAATATCACAGTGAATATATGTTTTTCTTTTTGTGAATATTATGGTGATGTAGATGCAGACGCGTGATGCTCTCACACCTGCCCTGTTGCATCCATTTGGTTAGTGGTCCTGATGCTGGTGTGAAAAGAATTATTGTGTCATCTTGAACCAATGTGTGAAAATACGCCTCTATCAATGTGAACATTGTGTTATTACAATTTTCCCACACCATGTAGAATCATTTCACCCCTTGAAAAGATGAAACATGTTGTAGTTTAAAGTCCAACTTTGCAGAAATAAGCCTCTCTAGTCTGGTTTATGTTGCTTAGTGCTAGTTTGATGGTGTCATGCTGGTAAAGTTTATTTGTTAAAGGATTACTTTGTTTTTTGTTTCATATCATTTAAAAAAAGAAATGGAAATTTATATTGATTCTATAAGATACTTTTTAAAGCAAAAGGCACTGAAAACTTTATTTAAGATTTTATTGTAAATCCCCCCAGCATATATTGTATTTGTACTGTAACTGTCAAGTTTTGTAATTGTTGTATGTTTCTAATTCAATTTAATAATTGTTTTTAGACAAAAATTCTGATAATTGTCTCACCCCCATGTCAATTAAGATGTTTATGTCTTTCTTTGTTCAGTCGAAAATATATATATATATATATATTTTTTTTGAGGAAAACTTTACAGGATTTTTTTCCATATAGTGGACTTTAGTGGACCTTAATGTTTGCATTTTCGTTGCAGCTTCAAAGGGCTCTAAACGATCCCAAACGAGGCATTATGGTGCGTTCACACCAGACACAGAAGAGGTGGCAAGCGCGAGTGATTTCCATGTTAGTCAACACAAAGACACAAATAGGCATCCTGCGGCGCAGTAGGCGCAAATGACACGGTAAGCGCAAATGGCACGGAAAGCACGGCGCGGATAGCGCGTGTTACACACAAATTGAGCATTCCCGCGTGATCCGCGATAGTTGAAAAATCTGAACTTTGGTGGATTTTTGAGCTGCGTTAACCAATCAGGAGCTTTTACAGGAATTAAAATGATCTTGTTTGAAAGAAAGTGAGGAGGTCGAACAATCTGGTAAGTTTACTCAATTTGAGCTATGTAAGCCCCTCCCATGACACGAATTTATGCGTGAATGTGTCGAATGACTAAAATTTTATGCGCGGATGAAGAGAGTAAACTCAAAGTGTTTAAGTGTCACACTACGCACTAATAGCACGTTTTTGCCGCCTCTTCCGCTTCTGTTGTGAACGCACAGTTATATAGCGAAACGGTCGTCATTTTCGCAAACAATAAATACATAAAAAATTTGTACTTTTCAATCACAACTTTTCGTCTTGCACTTCCGTTTTGATGCGTCAGCCTGACCTTACATATTATGTAATCATGTAGAAAGGTTACGCATTACGTATGCAAAACTACCGCTCCAGTGTTTACAAGTTTGGAGAAAGAGGACCGTTCAGGCGTTGATGATACTAATTAATGTCTTTGTGTCAGTTTATTGTTTAGAATGGTACGCAAGTGTGTGTTTCACATATTTAACACCTTTTGTCTTGATAATGTGCAAAATGATAGTCGTTTCACTAGATAAGACCCTTATGCCTCGGTTGGGATCATTTAGAGCCCTTTAAAGCTATATTGAAACTGCAAACTGTTGAGGTCTAAAGTCCACTATAGTGAGAAAAATCCTGTAATGTTTCCTCAAAAAACTTAATATCTTTTCGACTGAAGAAAAAAAGACTTAAATATCTTGGATGACATGGGGGTGAGTAAATTAATGATGGCTGATAATGTAGGCTAATCTTGATGGTTTAGTTAAACAATGACAGAATGAAGACAACTGTAGCATGAAAACTAAATACGTTGATTCCAGTAGAGTTTTCTCATATTTAACACGTTGCTAAGCTACCATCACACCTAAAATAGGCACTTTTGGACCTCACCAAAATTTGGAGTGTGTATTTGAACACTTAAAATTCTGTCAAGGTATACTAGCAGGCTCACAAGGTGTTGTACACTCTGAAAAAATGCTTAGTTATTTTTAACCCAGCGTAGAGTCAAAAAGAGACTAAAAGCTATTTTATTTAACAGTTTTAATTTAGCATATGTTGGGTTTAACCCATTGTAGTGTCATATACATTTTTGGGGGGTAAATTTAACCCAACAGTTGGGTTTTTGACCCAACGCTGGCTTGAAAATAACCCAACATTTTTACAGCTGGCTTAATACCAAGCTTGATCTTTTGCTGGGTTTATAGCGTCAACAATTTAGGAGTTTAGACGCAAAACCCAAAACAGCAGTGAATGGCTGATGGAGAACAAAAAATTACTAAGATAAACCATATATTTAAAAAAAGCACTAGCCTGCCAATGCGTTTTCACAACGCGTTTTTGTTCAGAACACGTGAACCAGCTGAAATAAATTAGGAGATCAGTGAGTACAACGGCTACTGTAGTTGCAAAACGCATTTGGAAAAGCGAGCAACAATGGTAAGAAAATAGGAAAAAACAATAAGAAAACAATACATAAAATGACACAAAAAAGAAAGATGTGCCACGGACATAAAAACTATTTATAGAAATTTGTGCAAGTGACACAAAATGCTCAATTTCATGCCATGGACACTAATAAACTAAATAGCGGTAGAGAGGACTATTCGTTTAAATGCAAAATACAATTTCACCACTAGATGGGGGAAAATCCTAGTCATTGTCCTTTTAAAGAATTATGGTAAAATCAGATTGATCTCATGGAAAGTTGTGTTTAGTCACGCAAATTGTAATTAATTTATTAGTGTCCATGGCATGAAATTCAGCATTTTTTGTCACTTGCACAAATTTTTATAAATAGTTTTTATGTTCGTGGCACGACTTTCTTTTTCGTGCCATTTTATGTATTGTTTTCTTATTGTTTTTTCCTATTTTTTTTACCATTGTTGCTTGGGGTTGGGGTTTTCTGTTACACTTTCTGTTACATTTTTAGACATCCAATAGGCAACTCTAACCTCAACTCCAGGTGAGAATAGTTTTAAAAGCGAAAGAAAAACATGTAGAAACCAATACATAAAAGTATTATGGTATTATTCCTAACCCCAACCCCTAATCTAACCCCAACTCCAAGCGACAATGATTTAGAAATAGGGAACAAAAGAGAAAACAATACATAAAATGACACGAAAAAGAAAGTCGTGCCACGGACACGAGAAACAATTTATAGAAAAAGACATTCGTGCTCAAGTAGGGCTGTCAATAGATTAAAATATTTAATCACGATTAATCGCATGATTTCATGAGTTAACTCGCGATTAATCGCAAACTAATCGCACATTTTTATCTGTTCTAAATTTACCTAAATGTAACACTTTTTAAGTTTTTAATGCTCTAATCAACATGGATTTGGATAATATATATGCTATATGCAAATGTATGTCTACAACGGCCTGTTTACATTTTCAACAGAACCATCAGCCATAGTTTTATAAATGTTTTTGCCTTTAGAAGACTTTGTTCTTTCTCCATTTCTGTTTGCTGTTGCATCATTTGTGACCTGTGCTGGCAAATTAAGTTGGGATGAGCAAATTTTCAAAAATGTGTCATTTATATTTTAACATTCTCTATTAAAAAACTTCGAAACAATTGGAACAATTGTTGGAATCTGACAAAGCATGACAGAACTATACCTGTTAACGCAGAGCAAAAACAATATCAATATATGTTATATATATATGTTTTTCTTTTATTGTTTAATCTTGACATTGAGACAGACCGCTTTAAGACTGTAGGATAATGCAAGTGTTTAATATAATGACACAACAGATACTTTTACTCAACAGTTAACCAAACATTCAGTTCAGATATAACAGATTAACGGTCATACCTGCGTGAATTCTTGTCAAAACAGATATTTTTAAGCCTGTAATTTTGTGTTAGATGTCTATATATATCAGGGTCACGCACTCGCGCGTTTGTGTGCATGCGCTTTAGACGTCTGCGTCAGACATCGCTTTTGAGCCTTGTCACTCTTAATAACTCTTTTTTAACATCAATCAGATCCCGAACTTTATCTCTCTTAATAATTATTTTAACATCAAGAAAGTCCTGCGGTCTATTTTCTATAATTTCTGAATGCTTTTTAAAACGAAACTAAAAAGTGAAAGAAGACGCATCTTTGTTTTATATGGATTTGGGACGGTACACCCACAGAAAACGTGCAGATAAAGAAAACTGCACGTGCAGAAAACGTGCATTTTAGATGTTTAATGACCATTTAGAGCATTGGATTCGCTAGACGAGAGCTTAATGTTCTTATTTTTATGAAAAGCTCCGACTCATCTAGACAGCATCGGTCACTTGCTGCGTCTCAATTCATTCAGCTGCAGGTCAAACAGAAATTGCGTGTTGCGTTAATAAAATTAGTGCCATTAAAATGAATTTGCGTTAACGCGTTAGTAACGCGTTTATTTTGACAGCCCTATGCTCAAGACATGAAAAAATCCCTTTCGACGCGCGTGCAGCAGGCACTTATTTTGACATGACGCACATAGTTTCACATGACGCACCAAACACATATTTTGACATGACGACACATATTTTAAATTTGCGCCCCTTGGAAGAGGGCCGTGACTGAGTTTAACTGTTTATCTACGGTGGTTTTGTGTGCTGTCGTTTATCCAATTCAACAATTTTGCTGAAAAATCAATGTGGCGTTTAGCAGATTCTGCCAACAAACTAGCATTTCTGAATGGCCTGAGGCTGGGAATGAACGGAATTGAAGCAAAGGTATATTATATGTGCTGAAAGCATTCAGTCAATATTATTCTTATTTTTGATGTAGGGTGGGGTTTAGCAGCTTTTGCACCTCAATTCATCAACAACACCTTATACGACTATTGTGTACGGTGGCCTCAGGGTGCAAAAATAAATTACAATGGTAAATTACTTATTTACAAGATTGAAAACAGGTTTGCAATTTTTTTAACAAATTTACAATTTTTTTAAAAACAAATTTACATGTTTTTTTTAACAAATGTACAATGAGTGAACAAATTTACAAGTTTTTAAAACAAATTTACATGTTTTTTAACAAATTTACAATGAGTGAACAAATTTACATGGTTTTTAACAAATTTACAATGAGTGAACAAATTTACAAGTTTTTAAACAAATTTACATGTTTTTAAACAAATTTACAATGAGTGAACAAATTTACAAGATTTTTAACTCATTTACAATGAGCGAACAAAATTACAAGTTTTGAAACAAATTTACATTTATTACGGAAAGGGTAGGTACAACACGCTGACGTCACGCATCTGAGCCTCCGGTGAGAAACCCGGAAGTATCGCCGTGAATCACATGAGAGTAGTGAATGCGATGTTGTCTATTAGGCTGTACATAATATTAACGGAAAGAGAGTGATAATATATAACCTTTCATCGCTTCCGAAGTGACTAAAAGGGATATTGGACCTTATTTTCAGGTAAGTGAAATAGTTTTAGTTAGCTAACGCTGGCTGTCCAGGTTGCACGCGTTTTGGATGGCAGTTATCAAAATAATTCACTGACTTTCTCATTGGATTACAGACAACACGAGAGGGTGCTTAGAACGTTTTAATCAGGACTGCATTGTTCGTTCGCTCCCGGGGTTACAAGACTGAAAAGAGGAAGTGTGACGAGTTTGTTTACATGGTGCTGTAAACTCCAACCCAGGAGGACACTTCAGAGGAATCAAGGGTGCGTTAACTTGTTCGATGATATAATCTGAATAATCTTTAAAAGATTAGGATTTTATGTAATGAGACGATTTGTTAAAATTAGCTAAATTTATACTATAAATTATGTTTTCATTTAATCATTTAAACCTCTCTGAGTATGACAGTACTGTAATGTTTTATCAAATTACAAATACTCTAATGTTGCCTAAGCAAACTGACATTTATGATAGATAGATAGATAGATAGATAGATAGATAGATAGATAGATAGATAGATAGATAGAGAGAGAGATAGATAGATAGAGAGATAGATAGATAGATAGATAGATAGATAGATAGACTTCACTGCACTCATGATTATGTTAATTTCCAGTGTCTGTGATATTGAAACACTAAAGGAAGAAGAGGAGGACCACCATTCGTTTCCTGATCAGAACACAAGAGAAGAGTGAGAAAAAAAAATTAAGCATGTAATTCATTGATGAAAATTAGAACAAATAAATCTTATGTCCTCATTGATCTTTCTTTTTTTCATGCAATTTTCTCCTCTTTCTCAATACACAGATCTAACAGTGATTCTGGGGCATTGCAACACTATGATTACCTGAAAACATCTCCTATTATGGAAGATTATCGCAACATTTGTGTCTTGGATCAGTTTTTCTTGTTTCTCTGCCGTATGAGGCAGGGGCTTCTTTCCGCAGATTTAGCTGTAAGGTTTAAAGGTCCCGTTTATCCTGATTCCATTATTTAAACTTTAGTTGGTGTGCAATGTTGCTGTTAGAGCATAAATAATATCTGTAAAATTATAAAGCTCAAAATTCTATACCAACAATATATTTTCTTTAATATAATTTCCCTTTCAAAGCCTATAGCAAACAGCCAGTTTGGACTACAGCCCTCTACTTCCCGTTTGAATGACATCCAAAGAAGAGTTTTTTTTTACTTACCTCCGCCCACTGGAATACGTCAGTCACCAGCTAAGCTCAAGTGGCTCTACTAAGCTAAGCTGCTGTTGAATCACAGCACACTAAACAAACTACACAATCAGAACTCTATAGGCATTTCTGAAGGAGGGACTTTATAGAACAAAGAAAACATCAGCTCATTTTTAGGAAAGTGAAAACAGCGCTATAGAGAGTAATTATGTGAAAAATATTGTCACAAAACATGAACACACGCTATATTGCACACCATAAACACAATCATAGTTTGTGTTAAATACTCTCATTCTCACAGCACCCATTCACTGCAGAGGATCCCATTGTAAGCAATGTAATGCTTAATTTCTCCAAATCTGTTCCAATGAAAAAACAAACCATCTATATCTTGGGTAAAAAATTCCTTTAATCCCAAAAACAAACGTTTTTCATTTAAATGTTTTTACTTTGCTTTATTGTTACAATTTGTACAGTAGATAGAAAATATACATTGGAACAACTTTATATACAGTGGTGTGAAAAAGTGTTAGCCCCCATCCAGATTTCCCATGCTATTATTGCATATTTGTCACACTTTAATGTTTCAGATCATCAAACAAATTAAAATATTAGTCAAAGAATAAAACCCAAGTGAACACAACATGCAGTTTTTAAATGAAGGTTTTTAATATTAAAGGAAAAAAGTCAAAACTACATGGCCCTGTGTAAAAAAGTGTGTTAGTACCCACTGGCTTTTAATGTAAATATGATTGGTTCTAAAAATGTACATATATATTTTTTCATACTTGAGACAATATACATTGAAGTTCATTTATAAATAAAACTATATTTTGAACAATGAGTGAAATTAAGTTTATTTAATGTATAAATGAGTTGTTCTAAAACTGTACAGTTATTTTTCTTAACACGTATCTAATGTGTGCATTGCATGTCTGTTAGAAGTGTGTGTGTGTGTGTGTGTGTGCGCTATTCCTGGGTTTATAAGCATGTGTTAGGTAGCCAGTTGTTAAAAACAATGAGTCCAACTTAATTTTTACTGACTTCCATTTCTCTAAATATACTATTTGGAGGGTTTAGCCTCCGCCCAAATCTCCATCAAAGTAAATGCGTTCCAGGTGGATTCGGAAGTCAGTTCTGGTTTTGACCAAAAAAAAAATCACACCATGTTATCCCTGTGATTCCTCTGAAGTGTCCTCCTGGGTTGGAGTTTATAGCACCATGTAAACAAACTCGTCACGCTTCCCCGTTTCAGTAACCCCGGGAGCGAACAAACAATGCAGTCCTGATTAAAAAGTTTGGAGCACCCTCTCGTGTTGTCTGTAATCTAATGAGAAAGTCAGTGAATTATTTTGATAATTGCCATCCAAAACGTGTTCAACTTGGAAAGCTAGCGTTAGCAAACTAAAACAATTTCACTTACCTGAAAATAAGGTCCAATATCCCTTTTAGTCACTTCGGAAGCGATGAAAGGTTAGGCCTATATATTATCACTCTCTTTCGTTAATATTATGTACAGCCTAATACACAACATCGCATTCACAACTCTCATGTGATTCACGGCGATACTTCCGGGTTTCTCACCGGAGGCTCAGATGCGTGACGTCAGCGTGTTGTACCTACCCTTTCCGTAATAAACGTAAATTTGTTTTAAAACTTGTAATTTTGTTCGCTCATTGTAAATTTGTTTAAACAATTGTAAATTTGTTAAAAAACTTGTACATTTGTTCACTCGTTGTAAATTTGTTAAAAAACTTTTACTTTTGTTCGGTCATTGTAAATTTGTTAAAAAAAACTTGTAAATTTGTTAAAAAAAACTTTAAAATTTATTCACTCATTGTAAATGTATTCACTCATTAAAAAAACTTGTAAATTTGTTTAAAAACTTGTAAAGTTGTTAAAAAAAGTGTAAATTTGTTTAAAAACTTGTAAATTTGTTTTTAATATTGTAAATAAGTAATTTACCATTGTAATTTATTTTTGCACCCTGAGGCCACGGTAATTGTGGTATGTAACATATCACAGACCCATCATCACGGCAGGTAAACAACAACATGAAAGCACAGATAAAGAATCATAAATCATGAGATGTGAATATTTTCCAGTGAATATTTTCAATGAACTGACTTCAGAACAGCGTGTCGTGAGAGATGCGTTTCTGTTACAGCCTGAAGCGTACATGAGTATACAAACCCCCACATATTGCTTTTCATTTCCTTCCTCTGATCAGTCGACATTATTTCTTTACGCTTCACGCCCCGAGAAAATCCCTTGCCTGCGATCCGCAGGACATCCAGCATGTGTATTAGCATTTGGAGACACATGGAGATTTGAACATCTGCTGTAGCGTTCATCTGCTCTCTGCGTGTGTATGTGGCGTCTTGAGTAATGACTGTACTGTTAACGTTCTCTGACGGAGCCACGCACACCCTCCAACCATTTGCAAACTCCTGCCAGGGCGTACAAAAACATACCGATCCAACATGCACTACATTAACACAACACATCCTTTTTTTTTCCAAACAATCGGTATGATTTACGGATCTATGTGGGTGAAGAGCTCTCTCTGTGTGTGTGTGTGTGTGTGTGTGTGTGTGTGTGTGTGTGTGTGTGTGTGTGTGTGTGTGTGTGTGTAATGTTCAGTCATTGATCCATCCAGTTATCTCTCCATCCATACATCCTCTCTGGTTTATCTGAACATCAGTCCATTCAAGTGGAACCCATAATCTCTACCGAGCACATTTACTGCCTCCCACTTTCTGTTTTTCTCTTTACTCATCACCTTGTCACCTTGTCTTCTCCACCATTAATTTATCTATCCATATGCTGGTGACTATTATCATTTATCTACCCCCTCACATTACTGCCTGTTATTTATTACAGTAGATACACACACACACACACAATCCTATATTTATATCTTAACACGTGTGTGACAATATCTATAGTGTCTACTTCAAGGGGCATCTGACAACAAGCTACACGTTTTAATTTCCTCTTAAAGACACAACAAGCATCATTTATGATACAAATCCATAGGAAAAATGTGGGAAAAGTATTCCCCCTAAGATCCGAGCTTTGGTTTGTCTTTTTTCTGATTTCTTTCAGCTATTTGGGGTTAGGAAGAACCAATAAATATACCACCAAATATTTTTCTTTGATCATGAAGCAGTGTAATTTTCCACGTTTGTGTACAACAGGTTCCAGTTACACAGAATTAAATATTATGGGGCAAACAACAAAAAATGTGATGTCCATGTATGTGGACACACCCGGTCTTAGGAGGTTAAATAGTTATAGGGTATATGACATTAAAGGGATACTTCTCCCAAAAATGTAATTTCAAAGGGTTTGCTGTAAAATGATACCAAACTTTTGTGTGTACACCTCTGCATGAGAGTAAGAGCTTTCATTTGATATAAGACTTGCCCATGTTTGTCATATTTGAAAAATATGAAATATGTGAATATTAAATTTTATAAAACATTTTGGGGGGTGATAGTGTAAATTAAGTGTAAATAATTTTGGACCAGATACAGTAGATGTACAAAAAACTAAAACATTTCTCCTTTGTGGTTTTGACAACTTGCAAACAACATTGTCAAAATGATCGCCATTTACACTAATCCATGAGAATAACTAAGTGCTAGATACCAGACCGGAAATTGGCCTTGGTCTTAACACGTAATACGTTTGTGCGTGATGCATGGCTTTCACAAATTTGTGGTTTTGTACAGTAGTTTAGACAGAGATGCAAAATGATAACAATATTGTCTCCAAAATAAACTACGGCTGTCAAAAGATTAACCACAATTAATCCCATCCAAAATAAAAGTTTGTGTTTACATAACATATGTGTGTGTACTGTGTATAATTATTATTTATATATAAAAACACACACAATCATGAATATATTTAAGAAAAATTGGTTATATTTATATATAAAATATTTATATACAGTATATAAATGGAAATATTTCTTAAATATATACATGAATGTGTGTGTATTTATATATACATATTTACACACAGTACTCACACACATATGTTATGTAAACACAAACTTTTATTTTGGATGCGATTAATCGCGATTAATCTTTTGACAGCCCTAAAATAAACGTTTTCAAAAGTTTGCACTTTCAGGCCAAAAAATCTATAATGAGGTAACTGAGCAGCCACAACACGGAAATGTTTTTCGATTTTTTTTTGTTGAAAATGGTGTTGTGTAAACAGCCCCTTACAGGACATTCACGCGAGGCATAAGTGTTAACGTTTCCCATTCACTTTTAATGTGTGACATTAGGGGTGGGCGATATGACCAAAATCCTCTATCACGATAGGATTAATTTTATATCATGATAACGATATGTATCACGGTAGAGTTTTTTTTATGTTTTTATCAGGTTTAAATCTTTAATACCATAGAAATGTTAATAATTCTCACAAAAACCATATACAAGCATAGAAAGAAGATAAAAATAAACAAAACTTAAGCTCTCTGAAGATAAACAGTTAATGATATAAGAATGATAATAAATAATTTTGCATGTATGTATAGGCCTATATATTTTTATTTAAGGTAGAAAAGTGATTTAATCAGGAGCAGTGAGAGATTTTCTTTCAATGCTGTTTGATTAACATGTGTGACAGACAGGAGTTAAATTAGGTAACTTCCCCTTTAAGACCAAAGTCCGGATCCAATACACTGTCACACATGTGCTTTCTCTTTTAGCTGTTTACTTTCTCTTAAGACCGAACTGGTCGTGTTTATGAGGATGTTTGCAAAGACGGGAATTTTGACGCGTATGTCTATTTAAGGCCAATAAAGCGGAAAAATGCTCAAGAGCTTAATGAGCAGCGGTCGCGCGACTTGCGCGCTCCTGACACACAGAAAGAACGCACGCATACAGATCTGTTGTCTGTGTTTCAATGGCTTAAAATAACTTGTTTTAAAACTGCAGTGCTTAAATACATGTACAAACGTTACGTTTTCGCGACCACGTGCACAGGAGCGTGACGTGGGCGCGTAACCTCGATAGAAACGATAGTCCAAAATCTCTACCGGTTGACTAATTTCTAACGGTTAATTATGTCTACTGGTTTATCGCCCACCCCTGTGACATCATGCATTGGTGAATTGAATTGTGGGTCCGTCTGCGCCCTTCCGGCAACCTTCCGATCTCTCTGATGAAGTGAATACGGAAGTGACTTAAACTGCAATTCATCGACTGGCCGCTAGAGGCTCCAAAAGGGGGTCAATTCCCATAGACCTCCATGTTAAAATGGCCAACTTTACAGTAGAAAATAATATGTTTACAGCCTGGTACAAAGTGTTTTTGGTCTGTATAGCTAATTTTGCCCTTCATGACAACTGTGAGTGGGCTGAATTTTTTTGTAACTCATCCGTTTAAATGATATTAAGCCTTAAACTTCTGCATAATTAAGGGCGTGGCCACTTGAGTGGCGGTTGAACAGCCACTGCCTTCACTAGAGTCGAGTTAGGCGGGCGTGGTTTCAGCAACCAGTCACCTCAGCTTCACCCACATCCGCCTCTTTACCCATTTTCGGATATCCGCAAGTGATGCGTGGCCAAGATGGCGACGGCAGGCAACGCCTACTCTAAGCTTCAAAAACGATCTTCAGAAGCCTATGGGTGACGTCACTACGTCCATCTTTTTTACAGTCTATGGCAGTCTATGGTGTGTAGCAGCCACTGTGATTGGCTGTTGGCCACGCTTCAGACAAGCCTTCCGTCAAGCGCTAACGCTTCAGTCCTGTGTGATTGTACCGTTAGAGTTGTCCGCTATATTTCTGTCAAACTTTCTGCCTAAATTCCTCAATATACACAAAATAGTCAATATACTGTAAGAATGTGGAGATTAAAAACAAGCTAAATTATTAAGTCATGTGAGAACTCTATATATCTAACTCTGTATTGAATATAAACACAGAGTTTGATATATCAAACAGCTAAATAGGAGAATTTACCAAAATAACACTCGAACTGGGTTTGCTTTAGTGGGACAGTATTGTTGTTTACATAATTTTAGAAAAAAATAGCTTCCTGGAAGGGTTACCAAGATGGCCAATTGAACTGACTCACCTAGGAGACTTTAATTGCATGAATTTCAAGTATGCTGGATTATGCCAAAGCAGACGTTAAACCGGAGCTATTCATTTTGCATTCAGTATACAATCCTGACGCAGCACTAAGGTTTTTGTACCGGGACTTTGGGGCTTAGTCAAGATACTGACACTCTTACTCATGAACATTATCGATTGGCATTATTAACTGAAGCTAAGACTTTGCTTACAGCGTGCTGTGTTTTAAAGAGCTATGCGAAGGTGCCAAAGGTTTGCAGGCAATGCCTTGCTGAAGTCTAAAGAGTTGGTATAGATCTGTTGTTTTTGACATCTGGGAGTTTGAAGTCTTTCACAATAATTGGTTAATGATCTCTTTAATAAGGCAAGCATGAGGAATTTTAATTATTTTTAGGCAATTGAAGCTCAAATGATCTATCGATCCACACTGTGTCAATACTGAGAGAAAACAAACAAAAGGGCTGGCAGCTGTTTAGAGTCCGTCTCGAAAGTTTGCATGAGCATACATACACCAAACAAAAGTTCCTAAAACTCCTAAATGTTCTTTGTCAGGCTTTGTGGTTCAATAAAGAACCTTAAACATCCACAAAAGCTTTAATATAGCCGCTCTGGAGTCGCACCTTTCAGTTAAAAGAACCAATCATCAATCGATTAAGACTTACTGGAGGTGGGGCTCTACAGTCACATGAGGTGTTTGCCAACCTGTGTAACTGCGAAGTAGCTGAAAAATCCTGGAAAAAGGAGTTATAAGTGAAATTTGAGCTTAAGAAACAAAAATTATGGTACAGTTGATGTCACACTTAACTCATTTCCCACCAGCCACTTTTTTTAAGTTGCCCGCCAGCATTTTTACAAAAGAGTACAAAATGCCTTCTAGGAAATTTTCTTCTATAAATATATAAACATTCAAATATATCAAATGAAAGAACAGACACTCTGCTTTCAAACAAACAATAAACAAACAAAACAGGAAAAAACGTGTTTTTTCTCTACTTATAAACTCTTAAATATGGGTATTTTTCTTTAAAAATATATTTTTTTAGCAAAAAGGTGAAATAACTGCATTTTTGGGAAGGAATTTTGTTAGAGATCTATTGAGCCCCTAAGGTGACATTGGAGTAAAATATCTAAATTTTATTTTCATGTGCTCATGTGAAACCTTCATGTGCAGATTTTTTTTTTTTTAAGTTTCACGTGCACGCGAAACGAAACTTTATTTAATTTTTGCTCCATGTCCCCTTAGGGTAAGGTGACCAGATTTTTTAAATGAAATCCGGGGACATTTCCTAGTTTAATGGTGAAAATATCATTAAAATCTCATTTGTTGTTATCTATGAATTAAAAAATGGGGACAAAAAGTTTTCTTTTTTTATTGTTGTGGGTTCACTGCAAAAAATGACTTTCTTCTTACCTAATAGTATTTTTGTCTTATTTTCAGTACAAATATCTAAAAAATCTTAAAACAAGATGCATTTTCTAGCTTTGAGAAAAATCTAGCTTTGAGACAAAAAATAAATTTAAGTGAATTTGTGCTTAAAACATGCAAAAAAATATTTTTCTTGAATTAAGAAGTGTTAGATTTTTTTTTGCTTGTTTTAAGCACAAATTTGATATTTTGGTCTGAAAATTAGACTTATATTCTTAGGTCATTTTGCCCATCAAGAAAATGCATCTTTTTTTGTATTTGTACTGAAAACAAGAGAAAAATACTAATAAGAAAGTCATTTTTTTGCAGTGTTTCTAATTCAATTAATTGGACAATTTCTGTAGCCTAAAAATCTATTTTCTCCCGTTTTTTACACAAGAGACATACCTCATCAAAAATGACTTCTAAGGTACTACTTTAGCTGATTCCATAACATTGTAAACGTGAAGAACAGAAGGAATCATGCAAAATGTAAACATATTTAGCCTACACAAAACAAATGCTCCATAGCATACTGTGATCAGTTCACTTCGTTGGTTTATTATTTTAATTTAACATGAGTAGTTAGTACCTTAAGCCCCCATAACTTTAACTGTTTTCATATCTTATGACAACTTGATTGATGATAATGATGCTTTCTCACATGTCTCGTTGTAAATTCTTCATCGCTAAATCAATGGCGTGCGCAAGTAATAAGTAGCTCGCGGCCCCCTCTGCTGGTGAAAATAATCATTACATGATTGCTCCGGTCTGGTACTACAAACGCTATGTTGATCGGGTTTTTCAGTGTATTTGCTGGTTGTTTTGGAAATGCTGTAAAACGGGGACGTCTGGTCACCTTACCTTAGGGGCTCCGTAGAGATCAGATTTAAGGGCTCGTTATAGTTCCTACGGCGTAGACCGGACGGCGTAGGTTCCGCATCGGTTTTCATTTATACTTTTGCGTCGTCTTACGCGTCAACGTGCAAACACACGCACAACCGCTGGTAGGCAGTATCCACGCGTGTAAACACAGTGACTGCGCTACCGTCAATGAAGAAGAAGCTTGGCAAGTTAACCCACAAACGAAGAAGAAATAGCAACTTGTGTATGATTTGAGATGACCAGCAGTGATGGAAGTATATAAACAGCGACTTTTGTTTCAGTTTGAGTTAAATCACTCATCAGCTTGGCCCATCTTAGTTTTCACCATTGCAAATGGAAATACCTATGACGCAGTTTTTCATTCTGGTTCTGGTGGACCAATCACAGCGCTTGCGGTTTGCATAGAACTGACGCGCTGTTAAAATTTTTGATAACAAAGAAAACTGTTTTCTCTTAATTGACGAGATAACTCTTAAAGGAACAGTATGTAAGATTGTGGCCAAAACTGGTATTGCAATCACAAAACTGGTGGCCAATACACAAAACGACAACATAAACATCATTTGAGGGCTGCAACTCCACTTTTTTAAATGACAATATCCTGGGCAGTGATATAAGTATTTGAAAATGATTTCTTAATGTCTAGTGACATATCAGGGCCATTTTATGATTAATTTATATAAATTTCTTACATACTGTTCCTTTAATGGTGGGGAAAGAGTTAAAACTGACTGTAAATATTTCTGAACCCATGTTTTGCGATATAGGTCTTTATGAAAAAATAATGGTGTAAATAACTTTTATTTTTAGATTTAGATCTGACTCAATTCAAATGTATATAGTTGCTTTTTTGGGGGTTGGATATCATTTAAATGTAATTGTTTTACTGTATCTTCATGTACTTTGCATTTAGTGACTATCAAGTTTGTTACTTAGCAGAAAACGGGGTTATAATAGTTATTGTCAAAGAGTAAACTTACCAGGGTAACCCAGAAATGACTGTATTTATTTACTTTATAAAGCCAAAGCTCTGCTACACTGCAGAAATGTTGTGAAGTCTCCCAGCCATCACATTAACAAAATTACCATGATCTGCGCTTTGAAAATGTTTTTGAAGTCAACAAGCCTCTGAATGTTCACTTTAAAGTCCTGCTCATATTCAGTGAATCATAGAAATTAAGTTGTGGAAACTCTCAGATACCCCTTAACATGGCAGTGCATTAAATTCTCTTTTTTTCACAGGAATCTCAAAGCTGTCCTTGAGCTTTCTATAATAAATATCTCTATGTTGCACTTGTTTCTACATCACTGTGCGGCATCTCTTGTATCCTCCAGCACCTGGACAGCATGCTGAAATCCTTGAAAGTATTAGTGTCACATCTTCTGCTCGAGATGCGGAGCATGTTTGCATAATCTGACTCTGAGTGGTCTTTCTGTCTCCGGAGACCTCATCGGCTGTTACGCTCATACTGCAACCAGGCTCATATCAAAGAGCAAAACAACAAAAGCTGCATCGCATTAATCACTGTCCTGTCCTAAACAAAGGTGTTCTGTGACATTTTAACAGAAATGTACAGTGGTAGTACTGTGATACAGTGATGATATGTTGGTGTACCATGGTGCTGAAGGATTAATATACTGTATAAACACACTACGATACCTGTCCAAAAAACCATAGTATTATCATGGTACTTATTGTATAAAATACATGAAGAGTTTGGTTCCAAAACACAATAAACACCATTACAACCAAAATCAGTATTGTATCAGGTCAGTATTAAAAAGTAAATTAATTTTATGCAAAATACAATATCCGCTGTGTTATTCTGTTATATTTTTTCCTTTTTTTCCAAAACGCGATAAACGCCAGTCCTCCTTCTCGGCAGAATGCAATAAATCCACTCAACCAATCACAGCGCACGCATTGTAAACAACAATAGTGGTGCAATGAATACACACTGAATCCTAGTTTTCCTCATCTACTTTGTACTTTGTGATCAACAAAGAAACAAAAACAAAATAATACTTTTGTTGGCATTGATAAACCTGTGATGGTTTTCTGTGGCGTGGAAGAAACGTAAGCCATCAAAATCGAATAATTTACTTGAGAGGCACTCGGCCGAAGGGAAAATATCGGCTGTTGCTTGTTCTCCCGACAGCATTAAGCTCTCTCGTGCTAACACATTGACATTGATATATATATAAATTTATTGCATTTTGTGGAAAAAAAGAATCAGTTTTTATAATAAATCTTTGAAAATCAAATAATGGATTTGAATTTTTAATGTTATTATAAAGTTTGTAACAGAAAATAATTTTCATCTTGTCACTTTCACGGTATAGAAAACATGTTTTTACTGAGATTAGTCTAAATGGATGTATTGCCTTTTGGAACCAAACTCTTCAAATATTATTTGCTTGTTGATACTGCCAACTGTTGCCCCTTTAACACAATAACTGTGTAACTATCAGTGCATGAATTTATATTGGACTAAAAATGATTCGGTTTTTGTGCCAGGTTTGTGTTTCAGGACCCGTGGTGATTCAAAGTCAGAGACAGGGCTTGACATTAACTTTTTTGCTCACCAGCCAAAGTGGCTATGTGTTTTCTAAAGTTAATCAGCATTTTCACTGGCCACAATTTAGTTGTTATTAAAATACATTTTATATGATTAAACTTGACTTTGGCATCTTAAAATGACTTTAATTAAGAGTAGATTTACTTGATTTAGCTAGATTAGATTATAAAACATTTATTAGCTGGTATAGAGCAGGTATATCAGTATGGATATCATATCATACATTTAGCTGCATGAAAAACATGCTAGTAATGCATAAATAGATTAACTTCTAATAAATATAAAAGTGGCGCTGGGGTGTAGAAGATTAACTAAAAAGATAAACACAAAAACCCTCGACAAACACTTTAAATATTTATTAACAGCAGCAGTAAATACTGTGAAGACATGTACATGATTTTTACTGTTGACTTGTTTATGCAGGTTGTATTTTATAAGCTTGATCATGGTTTCTATTAAAAGTGACTTAAGACTTTTAATGACAAATGTTGAGAGGGAATTATTGTTTGCCCAAAGTATCCTATTGTACATAAATTATGTGCGAACCTCCCTGCTCGCAGGTTTACTCTGACAAAACTGGGACGTGTGCATTAACCCTTATGTGTTGTTGGGGATGTTTTCATCCACTAGAGGGTTTTTTTTACTCTTAATTTGGCCACAACTTTCTCTCTGTTTAAGCAAATTGAATGATTTTTGGTGATAAATCTTATATTTACATATATTTTAAGAAAATGCTTTTTACCATGAGCAAATTTACTACCCTTTCGTGTTGTTAGATGAAAACATCCACTAAATTCAACGGCTATAAAAATATATCAGATGAATTTTTTTCCAATTTTTTTCATAAATCTGCTAATCAACCTCAGTATTAATCAAAATTACCAAATCTTTACAAAAATTCCATGATGTTAACTCTTTAATAGCCAAGTTCATAAGTCGTGTCACTGATTTGGGGAAAAAACACACACATACACAGTGACAGATTTTCAATATAAAAAGTGATTGTAAACTGGATTTTTGTTTACCTTTTTCACACTCTTGGACATGTCAAAGATTGGTAAAAACATTGGCTTTGAAGCACTTTTAGTTTTATTGTTAGTGGCTGTTTTTGCCCCATTGACTTCCATTATAATCACATTTTTTGATTGCAGAGCTATGACACCTTTTTATCATGCATTTTTGAATGTTGGATGTTTTTCCATGTTGGATGTTGAATTTTTCAATTTGGAAAAAATATTCATCTGATACATTTTTATAGCCGTTCAATTTAGTGGACGTTTTCATCCACTAACAACACGAAAGGTAGAAAAATGCACTAGGGTTAAGGTATGCGCTATGAATTTTTCTCCGCTCTTGTAAGTAAGTAAGTAAGTAGAGTAAATCTCTTCAATCACTTCCATCCAGTTGTTTAATCTTTCCCGAAGTGTGTATGTGCTCAGACTGCGTCCTGTGCATTCGCAAAATCTTCTCTATGATAAATGAAACAGCGCTGATGCGTGCGCGCGCGAGAGGGCGTGGAATAAACTCAACCCCTAATGTAGGCCTGCCTACCCGCTGGATGCAGGGAGTGCTCATGGGAGTTGTAGTTTCCCAGTGACATATTACACATTGTTTGGCATTTCGCATAACTTTTAAGAAAACTACAATAAAAAATTCAACCTGCCAAAGTGGCTAGTGGGATTGGCTGTCTTACCCGCACTTGCCGAAATCTACCCGCATTTGGCGGGTTGGCGGGTGTTAAAGGTGCAGTGTGTAAATTTTAGCTCCATTTAGTGCTGAGGTTGCGAATTGCAACCAATGGCTTAGTCCACTGCTAACCCCTCACTTTTGAAACACACAGAGAAGCTACAGTGGCCACCACCAGACAAACATGTCACTGTCGGAGACATCTTAGTAAAAACATTGTCCGTTAAGGGCTTCTGTAGAAAAATGGCGGCACAAAATGGCGACTTCCATGAAAGGGGACCCTCAATATGTAGATAAAAAGGTCACGTTCTAGGGTAATAAACACATAACGGTTTATTATGATTTATACACCCCTGATAATATAGTTTTATATATCGTCCCCTTGGAATTATAAGGTTCTATCTGCGTTCTGAGCAGTTTTGAGATATTGAGCTTCAAAGTTTTTGCATTACATATAGGAAAACTTACATGGGGAAGAAGTTTCTTTCAAACATGAAAATAACAGGGACCCTAAATGCATTCTAAATATACAATATCAAAATCCTCTCAAATTTCTAAATGTTGATTTTTGGAAGGGGTCAAATGCAGATAGAACCTTCTAATTCTAAAACAACACGTTTCGCTAAGAATTATAAGGTTCTATCTGCCAAAACATTGTTTAAACATTAAATATAAAATTAATGTTGTAACAATTTTTTAACATGTGTTAGAAAGTAACATTTTGATCCTTTCTATGACATTTAATATTTTTATTTTTAGGTTTTTTATCTCTAAAAGTCTGATTTTACATTGCTCATTTACAACATTGCTCCTTCCCTCTTCTGCCTCAGTTTCTCTACCATCCTCCTGTATATGTCGGGTTCATTACAAAATAGACAATTTTGTTTTAGCATGTTATACCATTCCCTACTGAAAAATCCACATAAGACCAGCATAAGCTGGTGAGCTGGTTCGAGCTGGTCTCAAAACTTGGTTTTAGCAGGTCTCCCAGCTTGGTTTTAGCAGGTATTGCTGGTGTAGTAAGCTGGTCTAGCTGTGTTTTGGTCACTTTTTAAGCTGGTCTAGCTACTGCCACCTTAAACCAGCTAAAACCAGCTACCAGCTTATGCTGGTCTTTGCTGGATTTTTCAGTAGGATTGAGCAGCTACAGGCTACAATCATTCTGAAATTATTTTAATACTGAGGTAACTGCTTTAACAATCTTTCACATGTTTACATTTTAACATAACAATCATAACTTACTGTAAACACACTTTTTTGGGTAGGATAGGTTAGTTCGTTTTTTTCTGTATTTTTTATCTTAGTGCTTGCCTCTTAATATCAGGAACTAAGAAGCTAGCACTGCTGGCTAGTGTGGTGTCTAACTATGAAAACAATCTCCTCAGCAAGACCTAAAAAAAGACTGCCCCTACTGAAAAATCCAGCAAAGACCAGCATAAGCTGGTAGCTGGTTTTAGCTGGTTTAAGGTGGCAGTAGCTGGTGTAAGCTGGTCCAACCAGCCTGGCAAAGCTGGTCAAGCTGGTGGGTCAGCTGGTCTTCCAGCATGACCAGATAAGTCCAGCTAGACCAACTTAAAAGTGACCAAAACACAGGTAGACCAGCTTAAAAAGTGACCAAAACACAGCTAGACCAGCTTAAAAAGTGACCAAAACACAGCTAGACAATATTAAAAAGTGACCAAAACACAGCTAGACCAGCTTAAAAAGTGACCAAAACACAGCTAGACCAATTTAAAAAGTGACCAAAACACAGCTAGACCAATTTAAAAAGTGACCAAAACACAGCTAGACCAGTTTAAAAAGTGACCAAAACACAGCTAGACCAGCTTAAAAAATGACCAAAACACAGCTAGACCAGCTTAAAAAGTGACCAAAACACAGCTAGACCAGCTTAAAAAGTGACCAAAACACAACTAGACCAGCTTAAAAAATGACCAAAACACAGCTAGACCAGCTTAAAAAAATGACCAAAACACAGCTAGACCAGCTTGCTATACCAGCAATACCAGCAAAAACCAAGCTGGGAGACCAGCTAAAACCATCTCACCAGCTTAAGCTGGATTTTACAATAGGGTGAACTTGCCTAAAATTCGGGCTGTCGATCTTAAGTTTTTTTAATAACTTTGCGTTGCGTGCCATAATCCTCACAGATATTGTGTGTCTGTGATTTTTCCTGTTGTCAAGGACAAAGCCGGCAACACCACATATAGGGACAATTTTACGGACAGGGATTAGACTAGTCCTAGAATAAAATAAATGTAAGAGCTGTCAAAACTGAAAACAACTTGCACTGACATATCTTAAAATACATCAGTGCCCTTTAGCCTCAAAATGCACACAAGTAATACTTTTAGTAAGACATGTTTGTTAAATATTTTCTAATGAAACTAAGTTCTAGTTCTGGCTTAAACTAATCTCTGTCTGAGAAACCACCCCATAAAGTTGATCCTGATTGGTCCTCTTCTGTGCATTCGAAGTGCTGATTAGCTCACGCAGATAGAACCTTATAGAGCCAAGTTAGAGTTCGATTTTGTAGATAGAACCTTTTTATTTCTTTAATAAAACGTCCCAAAATGTACAAAACTTAAAATAAAACATAACATAATGTAAATAAGTTGTCACAGAGTAAGAATATGTGAATAACTCAATTTTGACAAAAATGTTAGATAGAACCTTATAATTCCAAGGGGACGATATTATTTTGCATTTCTGTCAAGAGATCCTTTTAAAAATTACACACTGCACCTTTAATGTCAAACCCTGGTCAGAGATATGGTTGACACACAGTAACCCACCGTACAGTACATACAAACCAGTGTGTGTGTGTCAGAGGTTTATCTGCTACTAGATTTTGTAAAAGAATCTGCTTTCATCTAAAATCATCTGTTTTCTTTAAAGGAATCTGCATTTTACAGGGATGTGATATGATAAATATATCACAGATTTGTAATATAACACACAGGGTGACGTCATTGGCCTTTGAATTGGGATGCCGCCTCTGTGACAGCCATCGGCTTTATTAATTGCAAAAACAAATCTGGGTGTAGCCACACTTTCTTAGCCAATCAGAAATGCTCTGTCTGTTAATGATTTTGCAGTTGTATGGCGGGGTTTCTGAGAGAGAAGTGAATTTGGTAATTTATAGATCAAATGAAGGCTTTAAATTGTTCTCTCTTTCATCATTTTTTCCTACCTTTCTAGTTACAGTTCACAATCAGCAGAAGATTCATCGTTTTTATTGAACCTTCCCAAAACTCAGCCAGTATGAGTGAATGGGAAGAAAATTAAAAGTTTATTGTCAATAGCCGGTGATTTGTCATATTTATTAGATTATGAGGTACAGATTGTATTATGGCAGTTCATCTTCTGAAACAGGACTCGGCCTGACAGCTATGAACTGTTCCAATAGAGATCTTGCTGACTTGGTCATTCCTCAAACACTGATGGAGATGGAGATTAGATTGAGATTTGACACATAGAAAATCAAAACATTGTCTTTTTAATTAAAAGGCAAGATAAAAAATATTGCTGGATTTATATGGTTCTTCTTTGCTTATAATATACACAGTGAAGTCAAAAATCTATACCTCAATTCAAAAACTTGGTGTTTTTATATTTAAATCCTAAAAATCATTAAAATATAGCAATTTTTTAACTCTTTCCCACCATTGAGGAGTTATATCATCAATTAAGAGAAAACATTTCCCTGCAAATGACTCTTTTCTGACAAGTTTTGTAGGGTAATCTGTAATATTATCCAATAGATGACGCTCTTACCAATTTATAAAAAAAACTAAAGAAAAAAACAACTTTATAAATTTTAAACTCCATGTATGTTTTGATAATCTTTCTAAAATTCTGATCTCCAACAAAAGTCCTTTGCAAAAACGCAATTATTTCAGCTTTTTGCTCAAAATTTTTTATTTTGAAGAAACTTACCCATATTTAAGAGGTTATAAAAAGAGAACAAATGAAGATATGATGAAACTTTTTTCCCCGTTTGTTTGTTTGTTTGTTTGTTTGAAAGCAGAGGGTCTGTTCTTTCATTTGATATATTTGTATGTTTATATATTTATAGTAGAAAATTTTCCTGGAAGGCATTTTGAAAATCACAAAAAATGCTGGCGGGCAACTTCTTTTAAAAAGGCTGGCAGGGAATTAGTTAATATGAATGGAACCAATAACACGGAATAAAAGAAATTTGTATATTCGTATATTAATTCATACAAAGTGAATCCTACCAAAATAAATTGTAATCTGTGAAAAAAATACAATAATAAGTAATAAACCCCACTCCTAAACACACCATTTAACTTAGCATCACAGGGGCAAAAGCAGATACAAAAACGTACAAAATGAATCATAAGAATGAATTAGCTCCCCATAAAATAGGTGTACGGATTGCCATGAGATTGTATTGGATCTTTAGCGTTATTTTCTAAATGTCGACAAAAAGAATTGTGAAATAATGTTGTTTCCATAAACAGATGTTATGCGGATAAAATTTAACTTTGGTGTCTTGCAATAAGTAATTCCAAAAACCATGGCGACGGGTTTGTTCAATTTTATACGGTGCCGTGCAGAACGACATGCAGATGACATCGAAATACCGAAAGAATGATTTGAAAGCATAGAGACTCGAATCGCTCTCGCTGTATTGTGATGTTATGGCTTGTTGATTCTTGTTGACAACACATGAAGTCAAACACACCTCTTTTGTCTTCTCCTCCAATTAAACATGCCATATTTAAAAAGTGATCATGTGACTTTTACCAGGTGATCTGACTTTATCAGGTGACCTTTAACTTTTTCCCAGTCAGCGTTTTTTTTTTTTTAAGTTGGTCATGTCTTTTGTGACGTGTCCTTGAGTGCCATGAAAGGCGCCTTTTTAAATAAAAAGTATTATTATTATTATTTCCTCTCAAATATGGGTATGTTTCTTCAAAAATACAAAATTTTGAGCAAAAACCTAAAATAGTTGCATTTTTGTGAAGAACTTTTGATATAGATCATGTTCAGAGCGATGATCAAAACTTACACAAACTTTGAACTGTTTACCCTAAGGGTTGCTTTCGGGTTTTAAAAGTTGGGAAAGAGCGCCATCTAGTGGATAATAATGGCAACATGTAGTGCCGTAAAAACTCGTCATTGGCAGGGAAGTATTTTGATCTTAATTAAGTGCAAAAGAACTGTTTCCATTGCAGTTTTGCGATATTTTCCTATTTTGAATTGCCTGAAAACCACCTTCCCAACCGTAAAAACTTTCTTTGATACGTGGGAGTTTGCAAAATTAATGTAAATCCATTTGGGCACATTTCTAATTCACTATATTATTGGAGCAATTTAAAGGGAAGCATAAAGGTTGATATGTTAGCACTTAATTTTCACCTCATGCTGATGTATTTTGTAAAAAACGATTTTTAAAAGTAAAATTCAAAACTGATTTGTAAGTAAATGAGTGAAAATGCCATGAAGTTGAAATCTTTTCTGCTCTTGTATGGAACGATTGAATTTTTATCTTTAGCAACAATGAACGAATTGCTTGTTCGTTAGCTATCTTTTTTTCCTCTCAAAGATTAAAGAAATCGCAAAAATGATTTTCCTTATCAAGCTTTCGCCTCGGAGAGAAACTTTTCTGTTTCTTTTTCTGCTTCCATGAAATTTATCACATAAAGCAAAATGGGTTTTTCTTTGCTTTTGGAAATACTGTGTTAGACGTGCCATTTTCATACAGCCTGTATATATGTTTCTCTTTCACACAGATTGCTCCTCCTATGCACCAGAATTGTAGGTTAGACTCGCACAAAATATCTGGCTGTCAAATACAAATGTAACTGTGTAGGGAAACGTGCATGTTAAGCGTTCTTCTGATAAACACTTTTCACTGTGCATTTATTTTAAGAATACAAAAGCAATCGCAAGTAACCATGGCTACAGATGTAAGACTTCACAAATAACAATGAATTTGCAGATAACCCATTATATCAAACATTAAATACTTGGCTGGAGCAAATTAAATATCAAAGAATTGAATCTTATGCTCTGACAGGCGCAGTTTCCTCCTGTATTCCCGTCCGTCAGAACGTGTCTTGAATTCTCAGAGGTTTGCTCGACGGCACGCATGTATAAAAGCTCTGCCCTGTGTGGCGTATGAGATTAAGGTGCCGGGATTATGAGCTGTTTCACGGTTGAAGAGAGATGGCTAATCTCTTCTCCGCAGGCTGAAGAAAATCTGTTTCAGACTGTTAGACGAGTTCCAGTTCTTTCCTCCAGCAAAAAGCAGGTCGTCTTCTGCTTCTTGCAGAGGCCAACGGTGATGTTTCCTTTCCCACAGGGCTTTAAACATCCTACTTTAACATCGATTAGTATTCTTTACACACATAAAAATGAGGTGATTCAACTTGAACGTTATTAGGAGCCCTTTAACACGTTTTGCCCGTAGCAAAGTCTGTTGAATTGCAAATAGATCCAATATGCACATTGCAAATACATGCACTCATTTTTACAGGTAATTATGCTGTCGCATTATACTCGCATTAAAGGGAAAGTTCACCCAAAAATGATCATCATTTACTCAACCTCATGTCGTTCCAAACTGAAAACAAAGGACGATATTTGCAATTGATCAGGAAACAAGAGCTTCCATATTAGGAAAAAATCAATGGGACTTCAAAATAATTGGATGCAAACATTGCTCAAAATATTTTTGTGTTCAACAGAACAAAGACATTTTTACAGGTTTGGAACACTGAAAACCCTAATAAGTTGATTGAACTCAAATGATTTGAGTAAACTCGTTCCCTCAATTTAATTGAGTAATGGTGTCTCCCAAAATGTGCATATTTAAGTTTACTTGGTGCGTATGTAGACTTGACCTTTACAATTATTTAATGTACTTAAACAATAACGTTCATTTAACTTAGTGTTAATTTCAAGTGTACTTGTATATTTAAGTAAACTCAACATGACAATTTAACTGAAATTAGAATTTAATTCTAAAGAATTAATTCTATTTCTTTAATTGTAAAGTTATTATTTTTGACTGAAAGCTTTGTGCACACTGCAATTAAATAAAACAATAACAACAATTTTAAGTTGAATAGACTTAATGTTTTAATTTCTTTCAATATTCCTGCACTCTTAACCCGGATTAGTTGACGTTACTAGAAATTTGTGAGGAAACTCAAACTTTAGCTTTTATCACTTTATATTACTTTAGATGTTATAAATGGTATTATAACACAAAATGAATGACTGACTTTAAGTCAATCATTGAATAAATGTGATTCTCCACAGAAACATACACAAAACTGTGTTTTTTGACATACATTGTCAGTACTGTGGAGAGAAATACAATAAAATGTTCTGAACAGGGTTCATATACGGAAACACTGAACGGTGACTTCACAAAATTATCATTTACAACAAAACAACATCAATTAAACCTATATGACATTTTATTACCACATATTTGAGTAGTGCAAGTTCTTAGCATTTTTTATTTTGTGAAAAAGCAGAAAATAATCAAAATATTCAGGCGCAAAGGATCGTGGGTATTCCTCACAACATGAACTAATAATTTTTAGTTCATTTTACTCAAATGTTTAAGTTTAATGGATTTTTTAAGCTTAAAAGTTAAATCAACTAAACTTTTTAAGCTTTGACTTCAAAACAGAAAATATTAAGTGATGTTTACTTGATTGTTTAAGTAAAGACAATATCTGGGTTAACAGTGAACGACATGAGGGTAAATAATGACGGATATGAATATTCCTTTATTAAAACAGATTTTTTTATTGTTATCATTATATCACTGGCTTTATGTACTGTAGCAGGAGACATGGACTATACAGTATATATTTGATATGACTGCCTTCCGGTAACATCCAGATTCCTCATCTAGTCCACAGGGGAGCAAGATGACTCTAATTCCCATCATGCCCTCCAGAAGAATTGATTCAGTCACGAAACACCTGGGTCCTTATTTATAAAGCGCACATATGCACAAAATGGGCATTGAAATGTGTGTAAGCACTCTTCCACGCACACATCTGGATTTATAAAAAATAAACTATGTAAATAACACTTTAAGGATAAATCTATTGAGTACTGCTCGGCTTTGATAAGTGCTTTTCTTTGTCAGAATAAGATACTGAAACACATTGTAACATGTTGAGACAATGTAACAGTTCAAATAAACAAAACATAATCATTTCAACTGATGGGATTGAATGAGTTAAAAGAAAAATAACCGTGACTTTTTCTAAAAACATTGCTTTTATTTACCTTTGTTTTTTATAAATTGATTTTTGATACCTTGCATGACCTCTTAATGTTCACAATCAAATGATAATTGTATGTTTTAATTGAGCTGTGCATGTGGCTTAATGGACAGAGCTTTTTTATTAGAAACGTGCATAGGTCAGAGGTTCGAATTGAATGCATTGTATGTTGCTTTCAAGCGTCTGCCAAATGTGTGAACGTACACCTGACAGGTGTTTCAATATTCAGAACATTTTCATATTCAGCTTTAGTGGGCGTGCACATCAAAGCTTTTACGGCGGCAGCCGGCGTATGTTTTCAATTGTTTCCAATGAAGCGCAGCTTTTTTCAAAAATGCCAGCAGCTGCCGTTTTTTTGAGTGCTGAAAGCTGGAGCAAGTTGAAAAATGTTCAATAATGAGTCAAAAACTCAGCTCGTCAATGTCAGTTCTTACACGGCTGTCCAATCACAGTAGGGGAGGGGTGGGACAAATATCACAATACACTCTAAAAAATGATGTGTTGGATTTACTTAAAATATATATGCACCATTTTTGCATCACACTTTTTAAGTATTCCCAACTTTGATAGTTTTACTTAAAATTAACAAGAAAACCTGTGTTTTATATACTTAAATTCTTAAGTAAAGAATGTTGATGAACTCAAGTATTTGGGTTCATGTAACACATGTTTTCTTGTTTATTTTGAGTGGAATTGTTCCGGGTTGGGATTACTTGGGGGGTGTGGTGCAGGAATGGTGCATATGTGTTTTGAGTGAATCCAACACATATTTTAGAGTGAAGTTGGAGCAATTTAGTATACCCAATTCAGCTAACCTGCATGTTTTGGACTGTGGGCATGTACACAGAAAGGTCTCCTGAACAAAGTCTTTGTCTGACTTAGCTCTTGCTTGAATCAAAGACCTTTTTGCTGTGAAGAAACAATGATGTGTGCTAACCCACTGTGTTGCCCTCTACACTGAGCACACACTTCTCAATCATGGTAACAATGAACAAACATATTTTTTTCAAAATAACTCTAAATACAACATATAACTAACATTAACAACATATCAACATAAATAAACCCAGCAAACATTAAAACAGTCATATTTTTTAGTAAATATTAACCAAAGAAGTGAACATATTGCAATGCATGCTGGGAACTATTCAGACAATTGTTTTTTTTTAATTGCTTGTTCAGATTACTCAAGTTGGGTAAAAAATTGGACAAAAACTTAAAACTCCAGTCAACAAATGATATTTGTTAGCAGGATGATTATGCTTATTTCATTCAGTGAACACAAATTAATGAAATGATGCCCTTTAACAAGAAAAACTTTGTTTTTTGTTAAAAAAAATTTTGAAGTTGGATTTTTTTTACAGGGCATGTGCTTCACAAAATGGCTGTGACAGATGTCATAATTTTTGGCTGGAAAGGCATCATGGGAAATCACGTGGCTCTATAGTTACTTAAAATGTTATGCTAGATTTACTTAATTTTGATGCAATTGTTATAGTAGTTAGCATTACTTATGTTTTTTCATTTTATTTTTGGATACATTTAAGTTCACCTGGTAACTTAAATGTTTGTGTTACACATACTAAATATGTTAAGTAGAGGTTGAAAAGTTATAAATACTAAGTTTTTTGTATTTAATCCAATTACTTTCATAAGTTATGGTTGTTTAGCCAACAAATCGTTAAGTGCTCAGCTGAAGAAAGCTAGCAGTCGGCTGAAATAAAGTTGTCCGCCGGGCGTTTTCAGCTGCATAAAAAAACTTGCACACTCCCTTACACAGTCAGAAGAAATAGCCAAAACATGTACACTAGGGAGTGTATTACAGAAACTTGCTTTGTGGTATGTTAAATTAGGATTATTTGCAAATTCATTTTCCAAAAGCAAATCTTAAGTTTATTTATGATTCTCATCATCTCACCAAATTATCTCATCTCTAGAACTCTTAAATCGCTTAATCATGTTCAGCTTTCAACTCTCAGGTCTGTTACCAAGCAACCAACAATACAGTAAACAAAATGATTGTCCTTTTTATTTCAATGGGGCAGAAAAATACATTGTATTAAATTCATTGTTATCAGAGTCTGTGTTTTTTATTATTGTTTTAGCATCAATGCACATCATCTGAGTTACCATACATTTAAGCATTTACAGTAGCAAATTTGACTTACATAAATGAAAAAACTATTCTTCCCAAGGCTATATGTGCTACTGTACATGTCAACATTTGATAGAGACATGAGAAGAAATAGATGCTGAGTCAAGTCTGTACTGTATTCATTATAATCCCACCAAGTCTTCATAGATAAAGGAGAACAGTTTTATATAATAAGGAATGCCAGAGATTGAAAGATCGCTCCACTGGTGAGACACATTGAATGTGAATAATGGGACTGATGTAGTGGCAATTTGTGAAGGTTAAAATATTCAAAGAGTCTTTAATCCAAAAACAAACATTGCTGTTTTTCATCCTGCGCGTTGTTAAAATGTAATGTAATTCTCCAACAGGGCTATCACAATGTAATTGTTACAGCTCACTGTTTCAAGTTATGACACCTGTGGGGTTATCTTAAAGTTTAGATTGTTTTTTAGGATGTTTTGTGATGCTTCTGTAATAGGCTACCACTTTCCTAACTGCAGTTTGTCAGGACTCTGCCACGAGAGTCTTGTTTTATATTTATGTTTTATAGTGATGGCAGGGTTCTGACAGTCTCTTGTTTCATGTGGAGGCGCATGCCTTGTTTATTGTGGCATGTGCCTCTGGTGTCTCGTCTCTAGTCCCCGCCCCCCTTGTTCTCCCTGTTAATTATTCATTATCAGTTATCCCTCGCACCTGTGTTGCCCTTGTTTAATTGCCCTATTTAATCTCCTCTTGTCTCTTGTCTTGTGCTGGATCATTGTGTTCATACATGTCATTTCGTGTAGTCTTAGTGTTTATTCAGTTTAATGTTTTCATTAGAGTCTAGTTTATTATGTTAAGTCAGTGTTTGTTATATCATGTTGTATGTACTTTTGCCCCCACGTGGGCTTTTGTTTTCATGTCTTGTTACTAAATGTTTATGTTCACCCCCCGACGTCGCCTGCGCTTGGGTTCTCTTGTTCCCCGTCTCAAACCTTCACACAGTTAAGATAATGCACTTAGGAAAATAATAATCTGTAATAGCTTTTGTCTTAAATGAGATCCTAACTGGAATTCCCACGCAGCAAAATAACTGGTGTTAAAATAACACCCACGGTGTCAATTTTAACACTGCTGATTTTGCTGTACATGGTCTTTCTGTAATACACCCCCAGCTGTCACTTACAAAAAGTATACCTTTGCACCTAAATAGTTTATGTTAGTACCTCAAATGTACATATTGGCACCAAATGGTACATATGACTTTAGCAGCGCAAAAGGTCATGGGTTCAAACCCAGGAAATACATATACTGATAAAATGTATACCTGGTAATGCACTGCAAGTCGCTTTGGATAAAAGCATATGCCAAATGCATAAAAATGAAAAAAAGCTTTTTTAGGTAAAATCACTCTCTCTTGCACTCTTTGGGCCCTATTTTACCGATCTAAGCGCATTGTCTAAAGCGTACAGCGCAACGTCTAAATGAGCGTGTCCGAATCCACTTTTGCTAATTTAACGACGGGAAAAATGGTTTGTGCGTCGAGCGCATGGTCGAAAAGGGTAGGTCCTATTTTTTTAATGAGTAATGGAAGTATTTTGGGCGTAACGTGCAATAAACGAATGAGAGTCTCAGCTCTCATCCCCTTTAAAAGCCAGTTGCGCTGGCTCTATGTCTAATCCATATTTAGATGATGGACTTTGTAAACTGAAAAACTAAGCGGAGGAAGAAGACCCTCAGTTTAAGATTAATGTTAAATAATTGTGTTGTTTTTCACTTGTATTGAAATGTAATTTTTTATTAAAACCTTTAAACCCTGTTTTCTTTTAGTCATGGAAGTAAAAAAGTAGGCTTTTAATTGCTTTAAATGTATGGCTATCCAATATCATCAAAAAATAATTTACAAGTATGTAAGAAAGGGTTTGTACTCTAAAAATACTTTATTTGTAACAAACAGGAGAATTTACAAACAGCTCTCCGAACGTTTCAGCACTTGGACAGCGTCACAAGTTTTTTTTAAGCATTACTTAAACATGTTTCTCATCTCACCATATCCACAGGTACAGAGTCATCATATACAATAAATCCGTGAGGTAGCATTTAAAAAAAAAAACATTTAAAAACAGATGCATTTGTTTAAAGCAAATAATTTATTTACTTACGAGGCTACAAGTGAAGCAGCTCTTTACGCCTTCTAACGTCTCATAAACGGTCCTCATTTATGTCCAAGAGACTCAATAATAATCTTTTAAATTTCAAAAACATGTTCGGGACGTGTCCGGCGGAACTGGCACGAATGGCCACCTTACTCTCTCATCTTTATAATAGTGGTCACTTTCACTGTTGCTTATGATTTACTATCACCGTTTTAGTCACCCACACCTCTTGTGCCACAGACATGATTAATGTCTCAAATCATGCAGTTTGTTTGGGGAGAGGTGTGCTGTTTTCTTTCTATTGATTGTATGTTTACCTGGCGGATGGCCAATAAAATCCTATAAAGTAGACAATAAGGATGAATCCTTTAATGAGGCACCCAGAGCTTCTTAAGGGCCACAAAGCATCATGTTCAAAAATAGTTATCCACATTGGCAAACAACCCTAGCATCACGCTGGTGATTTTAATAGGACCAAGCTTCTTCTTTTTGTATTAAAAATATATCTTCCTCCACAACTGGGATAATTTATGGTTTTGGATAATTCTCCTTAGAGAATAAAATAGGGTTTTCATTATAAAAGGAAAAATGTGCAATTTCTCTTGTAATGTTTTGTTTGGCCTCTGATTTGAACCTTCTAACTTTTAACATGCAAAAGTTGTCATCTGAAAACTCCTTGGATTTTACTCTGTTAGTCTGAAAGTTTTCACCCAGCAGAGAGTTAGTAAATACACGTATCCCTCTAAAGTGATTTCACAGACCTGTGGCCCAGAGAATGTTTAGTATGGGTTTGGGATTAGGGCATCGTGATTGACAGGAGCTGGAGAGGTGGACAACAAGTCTGGCAGGAAAGTGAAAAGATCTTAAAACGTGCCAAGATTTTCTCTCAAGGGTTCTTTCTTTCATCCTTTTTTCACAGATTGACTTTTAATCCCTAAAAGTGCAAATCACATTTTAGTGTTTGAGTAGATCGGCATACAAAAATGTTATCTGTTGGTAACACTTCCCAATAAAGCTGTATTTGTTAACATTAGTAAATGCATTAACTGACATTACAGTAACAATAAACAATACTTATACAGCATGGGTCCTCAAGAGGGAGTCTTGGGCCCCTTGGGGGTCCGTGGTTGTATTAGCGGAGATCCTCAAAATATTGTTTGAATTTTAAAAAAAAATTGGGGGAAAAATTAAATTAGGCATCAAACAAAATTCTTTAGCCCCTTACAATGCCTTTTGAGTGGGGGGGTGAAACTGTGATGTACACCTTCAAATTAATATAACTCTTGGTCTTGTTTTAAAGAAGGCAATTTAAGATTTTTCACAGAAGTGTCTGTATGTGAAAATATGAAAAAAAAATTTATAGCAGGTTAAATTTATTTAAAAAAAATAATAATGCAACAACACATTGATTTTAAAAATAAAATTATAAAAATGTAAATGTTTTACAAAAGTAATAATCTTAACATGAAGCCACAAGTCTGGAGTAGTTGTCATCCAAATATCAAGTTAAAATCACAAAAAAATGAGGTTTGTGCCACACTTTTAGTGGTTTTACCAACAACGGCCACTAGGTGTCAACGGTTTTCTGCATACTCTTGTCACAAATTAATAAATTACTGTCACTGCATTATTATTAATGCAAATAGGTTTTAAAATATGAAAACTAAATTCTTTGAGCTTTCCAATGATACATAGTTTGTCAACATTTTTAAAGATTTATAATATGATATAGTGTTATGAATAAATAATAATAATAATCAATATGCATTTCTGGGGGGAGGTCATGTAACAAAAAAACTGTCACTACATTATTTTTATCATCAGATGACCTTAAATTATGAAGACTACATTCCGAGACCTTTCCAGTGATATATAGTTTGATTTTTTTAGGTTTAGAATATAGGGTTTTAGTGTTACAAATATATATAATAACAAAGTTGGCCCGATGAATTCTACATTTTTAGAGCTTTCAAACGATATATAGTTTGTCATGATTGGATAAGAATTCATATGCAAAACACTGAAGTAAACGTAGGTGTCCCACTGGCGGGACAGTGACATTTTGCAGGACAAATGTTTTGAGGCACACTCTTTTCATAAATTAATCAATTACTCTCCCTACATAATTTATTTTATAAAACACTGTTGAAATATGTATTCTAGAGGCTTAGACCTTTTCAAAAATACATAGTTTGTCATGCTAGATAAAACTTTACATGCAAAATACTGAAGTAAAGTATTGAAATGATAAAAAGGTTCTCATAAATAATAATATAAAACTAAATGTGGTAGTTTCACATGACCATGCGATAGTTTCAGGTGCGCATGCGAAACTAAACTTTTTTTTAAATTTTGCTCCATGTCCCCTTAGGGGCTCCGTAGTTGTCTCCCAAAAACTTGTGTCTTTTTTTAACATCAATAATGCATGCATGTTTCCCTCATCTAAAGTAAAAACTTGTAAATAGACAGATATTTTTCTAATGTTTGGAATTTATCATCCGGGATTTAGGAAAATATAAACAAGTGGTTCAATATATAAATGTGTTCTCAGAGATTTATATTTCATGTTTTGACTGCAAATGTCACATCCATAATCATTTTCACTGGATTCAAAATCCTTGGTTTTTTTTTGTCTGTAGTTGTTAATGTTCCCAGTAAAAATCAGGCTGATCTCACAGAAAGTCGTGTTATAGTCACGAAAAATTTGATTAATTTATTTGTGTCCATTGCACAAAATTCAGCCTTTTTTTGTGCCTTGAGCACAAATGTCTTTTTCGTGTCATTTTATCTATTGTTTTCTCATTGTTTTTCCTATTTATTTATCATTGTCACTTGGGGTTGGGGTTAGAATCACTTGTTTTACATTTTTAGACAACCTAACCCAAACCCCAACTCTAACTCCAATTCCAGGTGAGAATAGTTTTAAAAGCGGAAGAAAAACATGTACATAAAATACATAAAAGTACATCCTAACCAAAACCCCAAATCTAACCCAAACCCCAAGCAATAATGATTTAAAAATAGAAATAAAAAATGAGAAAACAATACATAAAATGACATGAAAAAGAAAGTTGTACCACAGACACAAAAAACTATTTATAGAAATTCTATAAATCTAAAGTGACACAACAAAAACGTCAGTGCTCAATGCACGAAAAAAGCTGAATTTCGTGCCATGGACACAAATAAATTAATCACATTTATCATGACTATAACACGACTTGCCGTGAGATCATGTTGGGAAGGTAAGAAAAGACTTTTGACAAGCGTAAAAAATACATACTTTGCATTCAGCAGTGTGACTAATCTTGTTTTGCAAAAATAACTTTTCCTTCGTTTCTTTTCCCCTCTTTTTATGCTATTTTATTTCATTGATCTATGCAAAAACAGGGCAATTTCTACCATCCATCATTTTATGGTCAATAACAGCAGAACACCAGGCAGCGAGATGGAAAATGGTGTCTGACAATCCAACCCACTGCATGGCCCGGTGCGTACTATAATAACTTATTCAATCATTAACTCACTAACATTCATATACGCATGCAACGGTTCGGCCCTATAGCAGTACTCGTCTACAAGCTTTTGTAAATCATCTGAGATGTCCGTGTCCTCTACACATGGTTTCTTCTGAAGTGTACCACAATGATGTCCTGTCAGTCTTGTGCTTTTCTTCTGCATTGTATTATGATGTTCAATGTTATAGCCTCTGGTAATGCTTAAATCGTGTATGTGCGTGTGTGCGGGTGTGTGTTGTTGTTGTTCTGTCTGTTGCACTTCCCTATGGTGAAAAATGTAAATCCATATACTAACACTGAAGGAATACAAACTATAGGGTAGAGTAACACCAAGATGTGCAGCTCTTTTGTCTGGCGAGCAGTATAAGCTGAATAAACACATTTTCCATTGATGCATGGTTTGTTAGAATATGACAATATTTGGCCAAGATAACTATTTGAAAATCTGGAATCCAAGGGTGCAAAAATGAAGTCTTTAGCAACATACATTATTAATGCTAAATACATTTTTGATATATTTATGGTAGGAAATTTACAAAATATATCTTCATGGATCTTTACTTCCAAATGATTTTTGACATAAAATGTATTGTTGGCTATTGCTACAAATATACCCGTGTGACTTATTATGGTTTTGTGGTCCAGGGTCACATATTCATGGTAAAAAAAATGCATAATACAGTTCGGAAAGTTGGGAAATGACAATTTGGCATTTCCAGCTCACCTAAACTGCATGTTTTAGGACTGTGGGACGAAACCGAAGTACCCGGAGTAAACCCAACAAGGAACTTTTTGCAACAGTTGTAAGCTATTGTAACACTGTAACATATCCTCCGTCACTCACCGGACTACATCAGCCACGAGCCTTTGCATCTCGTCATCCAGCATCTAATTCTAATGTTAAAAATGTGTTTTCTATACCAAGAAACCCACTATTTTCTGTTACAAACTTTCACATAGCATCTTTAGGTTATAATAACATAAAAAATTCAAATCAATTATTTGATTTTCAAAGATTTGTTATAAAAACTGATTATTTTTTTCCGGAAATGCAATAAATCCGTGTTTTTTATGTTATAAATCTATTGACTCAAGATATAAATGTGCATTCATCTTTGCCATGTTATATTCATTTAGTTGACTAGTGGTATACACTGATTTAAAAATACACATTAATGACATTAATCAAAACACTTTGTCATATTAAGAACACTGTCATTGCTGCTGTCATCCTTGGAACGTTGTCGCTGAACTTTTTGACAGCGATCAGCTGTGAAATGTTTTGGTCCTGCTTGATTTTCGTTGACTTTTTTTCATAAGATCCCCTGGGGTCAATGTGTTAGCATGACAGAAGCTTGATGTTGTCGGGAGAACAAGCAACAGCCGGCATTTTTCCGTCTCCCGAGTGCCTCTCGCTTAAATTATTTATTTTTGATGGCTTAAGTCAGTCCCTCCAGAAAAACGCGATTGTGCGATCGCGCGATATATTGCACAATCAGCCAAAGTCCGCATATTTATGCGGGGCTGCATTTTTTCCAAATACGACGCACTTTCGCCGCATTAATTACATATTTCCACGCACAAAATATGCGGGGCTTGCATGATTTCATAATCCCCGCATTGTCGTAGCAAAAGTCACATATATATTAGCAGAAAGTTGAAAAATGTTGCATTTACTTCCCAAAAGCGCAGCCGTGTCCTCTATTGCCATGGGAACGTTATGAAGTGACGTGATTATGTGACGTGAAGATCATTGCAGCTTTTGCAAGTTTCCGCAGTTTTTGCAAGTTCCGCAATTTTCGCAAATCCCGCAATTCCATCGCATAAATTGCTTAAATATCTCGCATATTTCATCGCATTTTTTATGAAAACGTGCCGCAAAATTGAGGCTTTTTGCCCGCAACAATCACAAAAAAACTCAGCGTTTTTCTGGAAGGACTGTTAAGTTTCTTCCCCACCACAGAAAACCATTACAGGTTTATCAATGCCATCAAAAGTATTATTTTGTTTTTGTTTGTTTGTTGATCACAAAGTACAAAGTAGATGAGGAAAACTAAGATTCTGTGTATTCCTAACCAGTCTCACCAGGCTTCGTGATTCTTTTTTCGTGATATTATCACGAATTTCCGTGTTTTTTCGTGATCGTATAACGAATTCCTGTTTTGTGTGACTAGCACGTATTGGTTACTCTACTGCTTTTTCCAATTTTTAACCCATTGTCCCTTAGGTTTAGGGTTAGATTTGGTGCTTGCATTAGAATGTCACTTTATGTATTGGTTTATACTATTTTTTCTGATTTATTTTCCATATGTCACGAATATACACGAAAAATGCGGAAATTCGTGATATCACGAAAAAAGAATAAAAAAAAAACGTGACTATATTACGAAATTTCGTGAGACTGGGCTGTGTATTCAACGCGCCGCCATTATTGTTTACAATGTTTGGAATGGTGCGCTGTGGTTTGTTAAGTGGATTTATTGCATTCTGCAGAGAAGGAGGACTGGCGTTTATCGCGTTTTGTGAAAAAAAGAAAAAAAGATGACAGAATAACACAGTGGATATTGGATTTTTTTAATACTGACCTGATACAATACTGATTTTGGCGGTTACTAATTATTTAAAAAAATGGCGTTTATCGTGTTTTGGAACCAAACTCTTTATATATTCTCACTATTGTCTTCACTCATTGTAAGTCATTGTTTAATATTACATGTTTGCCACTATATTCCACTCTAGATTCCTGTGTTCATGTGTGATTATTATATTTAAAAAAGTGATACGGTGTGTGGTTATACCGTGACAGCCACACTTCACAAAGGTCAGATGTCTATTCGAAAACAGGAACGTTCCTAATCTCCATCCATTGTGAAACCCTTCAGTCAGGGTTAAAGTTTTTGTTTTTTAGTCTTTCATCTTGAGAGCAGAGAGGTACAGATACAACTTCATTTTATACACGGGCATTCTGCCATTCCTGCTCTGGCTGTACTCCAATGAGAGAGAGAGAGAGAGAGAGAGAGAGAGAGAGAGAGAGAGAGAGAGAGAGAGAGAATCAAACTGGCATGCACAGTCCTATCAGTAATGCGGTCTGTGTTTTGGTGAGGTGTCACTGCTTACTGTTCAAGGCCACAAGCAAAGCAATTCTTTCACCTTATACCGTATATATAAATATCTCAGCTCAGCTAAAAAAACTTTGTTGTTTCCAAACCTTGAAGTTGAATCATCAGTAAAGGTAAAGTTCATGTAAAAGTAACTCAGTACAACATTGCATTGCTCATAAAGTGCACAGTGCCTTTTCACATTACTTTATCGCATTTTTATTGAAAGTGAAGATATTTTTGTAATACAGCTTTCAGCTGACTGAGACTCAGGCAGGCACTTTGGTTTGGATGTGGATTTGTGTTGGCTTCCACTCTTTGCAATATTGTCTGTGCCCAAAGGCGCAATCTGCAAAGATTCAGGTGAGTGTCTGATATTGTTTACATTTACTGTACATTTAAAGGATTAGTCCATTTTCTTTAAAAAAATCCAGATAATTTACTCACCACCATGTCATTCAAAATGTTGATGTCTTTCTTTGTTCAGTCGAGGAGAAATTATGTTTTTTGAGGAAAACATTCCAGGATTTTTCTCATTGTAATGGACTTTAATAGACACCAACACTTAACACTTAACACTTAAAGCCCCACTGTGTAGGATCTACTCCCATCTAGCGGTAAAAATCTATATGACAACCAACTGATAATTACGCTCTAGCCCCCACCATTCGGAACGCGTTTTAACTAGTACGGTGGCCCTGTCATGTCAAGGTTAACATGGCTTCCAGTAGCTAAAGCTAAAGCAATGAAAAAATGAACAATTTGCAATCGTGTGATCCGTCAAAGCACACAGATTTATGTTAAACATGTAAAAAGTCTGATGGTCATGATATGTCCGCTTAAAATCACATACAAAAAACAACCATAAACGTAGCTTAGACACTCCTTTTTCATCCACGCGAGGAAAAATATCACAGGGGCTGTTACACTTGGTATTTAGATGTGTTTTGTCGATCAGATCACAAGTGGACGAGAGAGACACATTACATTTAAATCTGTCTCTTTTTGTCCATTTTCGACCGCTTCTTTCCAGATTACTGAGGACGCTTGTAAAATGAAACGAACGGCGCGCAGATCAGCGGCGTTTTATCAATGAAAGGCTAAAAATAGCGCTGTCACCGTGTGTTTGTGCTAGAGGTCAGAAAAGATGAAAAACATTTATCTCAGTACCTCAGATTACATAAATGGGCGGAGAGACGGCGTGTGGCGGTTCGAGCACACAAAAGCACATGCGTGTTTACACTAACTGCATAACCATGCTATAGTTAGCCAAAGAACTATAAAACTTCAAGTTTACAACATAGACTGCATAGATGTAAACGAATATGCTGAATTACCTGTGGTGAAAATATAAAGTAGCAACTTCATTGTCCATTGAGGCTCATCTTGGAAAACTAACTCCAATATGACTTTGGTCTTGATGTTTTTCCTGTCCCATTGTCGTTTAAAATCCCCGTTTCGCTTCCTTGGCGACTTGTTTTAATGTCCTCGAGAATATGTCTTCAACAGGCTTTCAAAATCAAAGCATTAAATCGCAGGTTTATCACGGCGTGCGGCCGAAGGATTCAGTCTACGCAGGTCGCAGGCTGCATACGTCATCAAGCCTGGTTTATTTAAATTAACTGAGCATTACATTCGCAAGTCATAAGCATATTACATCAATTTACAATTAACTAAGAATAATTGTCAGCTTTATAATTGTTAATATTCTGAAATAAGTCTGTCTTGATGACGTATACCGCCTACACATGCAACCTCCGTGCAACTAGCGTGAGTGTTGTCTGAAAGCGCGAAAGGCGGAGCTTGAATTTCAGGAATGTCCCTCGTCGGCGAATGTATTTCAAAGATGGAGGCACAACATGGATTCAGCCAGAGAGCGCTACGGCGGTATGTATTTTAAATAGCAGATTCTACACTTACGAGAATACTTTGATTAGTGGGGTGGAAGTAATTACTTTTGAAAGAAAACATGGGTTTTTGCTAAGAATTAACTAAAAGAAGTACACAGTGGAGCTTTAACAGTTTTTTAACGGAGTTTCAAAGGACTCTAAACGATCTCAAACGAGGCATAAGGGTCTTATCTAGTGAAACGATTGTCATTTTTGACCAGAAAAATAAATATATGCACTTTTAAACCACAACTTCTTGTCTTCCTCCGGTCATGTGACCAGCCAGCGCGACCTCACGTAATTGCGTAGTGACAAAGAAAGGTCACGTGTTACATATATGAAACGCACATTTGCGGACCATTTTAAACAATAAACTGACAAAAAGACATTAATTATTATCATTCAACATACAACAATGTCGGAACGGTCCTCTTTCTCCACACTTGTAAACACTGGGGCGGAGTTTCGCATTCGTCATTCTTGACCTCTTGACGTGATGACAATAGACAGAAGACGAGAAGTTGTGGTTTAAAAGTGCATATTTTTATTTTTCTTGTCAAAGTTTCGCTAGATAAGACCCATATGCCTCGTTTGGGATCGTTTAGAGTCTTTCAAAACTCTGTTAAGTGTTGAGTGTTAAGTGTTGGGATCCATTAAAGCTTATTAAAATGAGAAAAATCCTGGAATGTTTCCTCAAAAAACATAATTTCTTTTCCACTGAACAAAGAAAGACATCAACATTTTGGATGTCATGGTGGTGAGTAAATTATCTGGATTTTTTTTCAAGAAAATGGACTAATCCTTTAAGCATTTGGCAAATTCCTTTATTCAAAGTGACTTACGGTGCACTCGAGATATACATTTTTTTATTAGTATGCATGTTCCCTCATGTAGTGCATTGCTCTACCATTTATTTAAATAAACATAACCTTGAAATAATAATATAATACTGTACAAATATCATTTTTAAAACTTAAATTTGACTTCCAATATTGAAAATAAAATCTTACACAGGATGCACACACTGTATTTCAGAGGATTCAGTTAAGTGTGCCGTTTTCCTCATACCTTCTTTTGAGGTCTTGAAGGAACATGCCAGCACAAAGATTTCCATTCATTACAGATTTCCAAAAGAGTACAGTAAATAAGCATACATGCAGATGTCACACAGCGAAGAGTCTGCGAGCCCTAAACTCTTTGCCCTTTTAAACATTTGTACAGTCCTAAGGGGGGCCACACACAGAGCGTGAAAATGTTAAATATCCATTGGTGGGGACTACAAAGGGCCCGGCATCTGGCAGAGCAGGACGCCTGAAAACCCTTCCTAATGAAGCTGGCATTTGCAGTCTACAGCAGGATGCATGGGCCGCCCAGCCCGGTGTTTTTCATTCAGATCTGCAACTTGATGGAAACCGTCCCTCAGGCATCCTGGATAGGAAATTTGGTGGCAAATGCAAAGTGTAACCATTTTTAATCAATCACTGGCTCGTTGATGTGACAGAAAAGCTTAGTGGTGTATCATTTTTTACACGGAAGTCAATGTTACGCTATACTGCTAATTTAAATCTGAGAGAAATTAATTTGAATTAAAACATTGGAAATCACCTTTTAAACAGTTTATTTGGCCTTTGTATATCTTGAATGTACTGTAAATTGCTTTGGATTAAAGGTGCAGTGTGTAAATTTTGGCGGCATCTAGTGGTGAGGTTGCGACCAACGTGCAGTAAACTGCTCACCTCTTGCTTTTGAAACACATAGAGAAGCTACGGTAGCTGCCAGTGGACAATCATGTCATCGTCGGAGACAACTTAGTAAAAAAACTGTCCATTAAGGGCTTCTGTAGAAAATGGCGGCACAAAATGGCGACTTCCATGAAAGCAGACCCTCTTTGTATGTAGATAAAAACGTCTCATTCTGAGGTAATAAACACATAATGGTTCATTATGAAAGGTCTTTATACACCCCTGATAATATAGTTTTGTATATTATTTTGCAGTTCTGTTAAGAGATCCTTCTAAAAATTACACACTGCACCTTTAAGTGTCTGCTTAATGTATACATGTAAAAGTAGCCTACTTATCACACAATAAAAAATGCTAGGTTGTTTTCAACCCAACATTGGGTGAAAAAGGGGCGAACCCAACCAACTGGGTTGTTATTAAAGGCAGGGTGCATGATTTTTTTAAAACACTTTGGAAAAGAGTAACAAAACACACTTGTAGCCAATCAGCAGTAAGGGGCGTGTCTACTAACTGACATCATTGCCTAGCTTGCGTATGTGTGTGTCAATCAAAAGAAGGTCCAGATTCTGTTGGAGTAGGGGCATGTTTGTTTAGGTGATTTCAAATGTCAACATTGGCTTACAGAGATCATTCACCCCGCCTTTAACCTATGCTGAGTTGTTTTAACCCATTGTTAGGTGAAATACAAATTTAAATATAAAATATTTTTAACCCAACGCCTTGTCCCATTTTTACCCAATGCTGCATGGTTGAAAAAAGGCAGCATTTTTTACTGTAAATTTTCTTTATTATTTATTTTAAAAATTCAGCATTTTCTGCTCATTTCCAGGTTTTTGTTGCCAAATGTGTTGCCCTTTACAGATTAGAGACACACAAATCTGCTTGTGAATATCTTTGAGGCAGTGTGTAAATGTTTGGGGACGATGAATGTGAGCATGCTCAGAGAGCTATAATGACAGACTCTTGAGCTGATTGTGACCTGTGATTATAAGAAGTGAGCGAGTGTTATCTTGTCTGATTTACGGTAATTATGGATCATTCAGCTAAATAACAGAATGTACTGCACTTGTCTGGAGAATCAGCTGTTATTTAATCAGACTGCATCCATCACATCTGATCTATCACGTGCCATGCTGTAAAAATCCTGCAAACCCTAAAACAAAGAAGTTAAAGATTGCAAGCATTGAAAATGTAAGTTTCCTTCCCCAAGCAGTCTTATTTGTTCACCAGCGTAACTCATTGTGTAAAATATCGTGCCACAAAAACCCTGAAAAGTGAAGCCAAAACATCTCGATCGCCCCCCAGTGGCTGGTCCCAGTATAGGTCATATATCCCGCCACCCCCATGTAATTCAATGTGACTTGAGAGCAACTAAACAATTTAATTATCAATTTAATTAACAACTTCAATTATCTTTTTTCCGAAGCTGGTTTCTGTCATTTACTGTATTTTTTATCACGCTTATGTAAATACAAGTGTTTGTTTTTAAAAATTAGTTTGTTTTTAGTTATTTAATGCTATAAAAACGGTGGCGTCACATCATGATTGACAGCTGTGATTGTGTGCGTTCTGCGATATCGAGGGCGGGGCCTTGATTTCGTGGCTTTACTTCCTGCTCACTACTGCGCATGACTGGTCCCGAAATCGCTACTGCGCTGACTCGAGACCCAAGATGCCGGCGCCGTATCACTGCTGGCTTCACTTTTCACCAATGAAAGAGAGCAAACGGACGTCATCCATCTTTTTTATAGTCTATGAGAATAACATGTTGTTTTTTACGGAAGCCCATTTCCGCCTTAGTCATAATTATAAGATCAAAAGTCGATATTATGACTAATTATACTAATTGAATAATAATTTAGATTTTTATCTCATAATTATTAGATTTTTTATTTTTATCTCATAAATTTGAAAGTTTTAAAACTTTTTATAACTTATGATTAGGTTATAAAAGTTATGATTTACCAGAGCATTTTTTTTAATGTTGCGGGAATGGGCTTCCACAGGTTTTAAAGGTAGTGTGTGTAAATTTTAGCAGCATCTAGTGGTGAGATTGTGAAAACAAACAGATCATGAGCCCCATTCACTTCCATAGTATTCTTTTTTCCTACTATGGAAGTCAATGGGGCCTGCGAATGGTTAGGTTACAAACTTTTCTCAAAATGTCTTTATTTGTTCATCAGAACAAAAAAATATGTATACAGGTTTGTAACAACATGAGATTTTTGGGTGTATTATCCCTTTAACTCTTATCTCGGCAATTAAATGCGGAGTCCATGATGTTTGAAAGCCAATGTTGATATTTGAAATCACCTAAACAAACACGCCCCTACCCCAATAGAATCTGGACCTTCTGTTGATAGACCCGCCCCACACATACGCAAACCGGCATTTGATTTGATTTGATATAAGTGTGTTTTGGTAGTCGGCCAGTCTCCTTTTCCAACGCGTTTTTCAAACATCGTGGACTCCGCCTTTAAGGGAAAACATTTGCCTGCCATTGACACTTCCCTGACGAGTTTTTAAGGTAATCTGTATAATAGAGGAATTATAGTAGGTGGCGCTCTTACCAGGTTTATAAAAAGATTGAAGCAAAAACGAATCCATCAACATTTGAACTTTGTGTATGTTTTGATCTTCGTTCTGAATCTGATCTCTAACAAAAATCCTTTACAAAAATGCAATTATATCAGCTTTTTGCTCAAAATTTGGTATTTCGAAGAAACCTACCCATATTTGAGAGGTTATAAAAAGAGAACAAATGAAGATTGGATGAAACTTTTTCATTTGATATACACTCTCCTAAAGGATTATTAGGAACACCATACTAATACTGTGTTTCATCCCCTTTCGCCTTCAGAACTGCCTTAATTCTAAGTGGCATTGATTCAACAAGGTGCTAAAAGCATTCTTTAGAAATGTTGGCTCATATTGATAGGATAGTATCTTGCAGTTGATGGAGATTTGTGGGATGCACATCTAGGGCATGAAGCTCCCGTTCCAATTATTGCGAGCTTGTGCAAATTGTAGCCTCTTTTTCCTATTTGTAGAGGAGATGAGTGGTACCCGATGGGGTCTTCTGCTGTTGTAGCCCATCTGCCTCAAGGTTGTGCGTGTTGTGGCTTCACAAATGCTTTGCTGCATACCTCGGTTGTAACGAGTGGTTATTTCAGTCGAAGTTGCTCTTCTATCAGCTTGAATCAGTCGGCTCATTCTCCTCTGACCTCTAGCATCAACAAGGCATTATTGCCCACAGGACTGCCGCATACTGGACATTTTTCCCTTTTCACACCATTCTTTGTAAACCCTAGAAATGGTTGTACGTGAAAATCCCAGTAACTGAGCAGATTGTAAAAAATACTCAGATCGGCCTGTCTGGCACCAACAACCATGCCACGCTCAAAATTGCTTAAATCACCTTTCTTTCCCATTCTGACATTCAGTTTGGAGTTCAGGAGATTGTCTTGACCAGGACCACACCCCTAAATGCATTGAAGCAAGTGCCATGCTTACTGTGTAATGAGAGATTTAACAGATTTTCCTAATAATCCTTTAGGTGAGTGTATTTGTGTTTATATATTTATAGAAGAAAATTTTCCTGGAAGGCATTTTGTGAAACTTTTGTGAAAATCAGTGTGCAACTTTTTTTAAAGGCTGGCGGGGAATAGTTTAAAGGAATCTTTACAAATTCAAGTATTGAATAAAAGGTCAAAATATATACCCTAGCTGTCACTGGGGATGTACGTTTTCGAAAAAAGTACAGTTTTGGACCTAAAAAGAGTTCATATTAGTGCAGTCTCATGTTATTGCATGAAATGAAATGCATGGTCTTGCTACTGTGCAGTATTTGCAGCACTTATTGTCTCAAACCCTTTGATGTGTTTCTTATGAACAAGTGATGTCTGTTTCTCACTCTTGTTTAAATGAATTCATTGTTCTGTAGTCATTTATTTATACTGACACAATGAGCTGAATGGGTTTAATCTGATTAGTGGAACCAATTTTTCACACTTCAATGCTGTTCATGGAAAGACATCATGAAAGAGAAAACTCAATTATGTAGATTTTATTATTTCACACTTTAATTAATTATGAAAGATGGACTGAGCAAGAGCATGAAGGAGCAATTGCCACATGGGGGGGTTACTCAGACAGAGTTTAGTCCCAGTCTAAAATGCACATTTCAGCTGTCTTCATTTAAAAACCTCTTGCACTTACATATCTGAACATTTATCAGTGCCATAATTTTGTCTTAATATGCACACCAGTATTGTTTTATTTTGTAAGCTATGTTTGTGTTTCATGAAACCGCCCCATAGAGTAACCTAACTAAAGTAAATAAACCTAATTGTGCTTTTCCATTGCATAGTACCCCACGGGTCGGGTCAACTCACTTCACTTTTGGGGGCATTTCCACTGGGCACAGTACGTAGTACCCAATAATTTTTAGCACCACCTTTAGCTTTTGTCTCGAGCAAACCAGTTCCCTGCTTTGTTGTAAATTTCCAAACTCCCTTTTAGCTGTGATAAACATCCACAGGCTGAGAATCAGGAACACCATATCAGTGTTTTCCTTGCCGTTTCTGACGCCACAGGTATTTGTACAGAAACTGTCATGTGAGGAAAAAGGTACAGTGATAAACGCGATGTGCAAACATCTAATTGTGGTTGTCAAATTTGATTTTGTGTGCTGACTGACAAATCCATTAATGTATAGGAAACACTGCATTCCAATGATGCTCGCTCCCATGCTTTGCGCCATTATTTAACGCCAAAAAAGCATGTCTTAAATCATTTTGTGCTTAAAATGGCTGCAATTGTTGCCTTGATCATTTTGGAAATCAGCTTTTTTAGTAAATAACCCACATATATCATCACTTCCATTGGTGCTTTTTGGAATTGCGCTCTTATGCTAATTTGTCCCATTTAGTAAATCTGGCCCATAATCTCAGTATTTTGACAGATCACATACAGAATATATATTATTCTGGAGTGAGATAACCAATAACCTCTGACTATAAAACTGTCATATTTATCATATTGTGATGGCACGAATATTGTCCAGCAAGTCATTGTCAGTCTATCAGATTAATTTGTTTATTTTTACAAAAAGTTTGAGAACCCCTGCCAGAGGAACCATATTTGGTTCCCAAAGAACCATTAAGTCAAATGTTCGAAACCTTTTCAAAAAGAAATGTTCAAAAAAGCATTTATTTTCTTACCATTTCCACTACAGAGTACATTTTGTGCAACCAAAAGTTTGTTTGGATGTTAAAGGAATTCCTTTTATACCTCTTTTATATACTTGTTTGCCATCCTGTGGAAAAACAGAAGTGTATTTCACACTGTTCTCCACCATTACATCTCTTTGTGAGGTTAAAATGTTAAAAGAGCATCTGGTATTGATGGAAGTGTTAATGCGATGTCCATTTGATGCTAAGCCTGTGAAACCATGTGAAGATGAACAGCAAATCATAGATGGATCAAAGCAATCTCACCTCTTATATTTTGGAAATGGATTCTTTAAAAACTTTCTCTAAACTTTGTCGAGGTTGACACAGTGTGTGATTTTACTCACTCGTCATTTGAGAGCCATTTAGATCTTGAAGGAAATGAATGATTATTATGGGATGGCCTGGGAGATAACCATGTCTGACTATGAAGGAGTGCAGCTGGACGATTTAATTACTTCCCACCGCTTATCTTCACAGTCCATTTTATCACTTTTTTTATTCATCTGAGCCGTCCGCCTCATTTCATTTATTAGGGTTAGTAAAGCAAAGTGTCTTCTGTAAATGGTCACTCCAATTATTCAGGCCCAATTGGGTGATTACCTAGAAGAAATGTGAGGTTTTATTTAAATATATGGGGAGGTTTGAATAATTAGATTTTATAACAGATAATGACAGAAGGATTATTGTATCGCTCTCCACCATCTTTTTCATCAGCCTTACTGATTTTTCGAAGGGAGGAGTGTTCCTGAGGTGCCATTTAAATCAATCCAATTTAATGGATACGTTTACAATTAATGTGAAACAGCAAATATTGACACACTAGCTTTAGTGGTCCCAGACTTGAAGGGAGTGCAGCAGATATTGATAGGTACCAATTCCTTAGATGCATTGTATGATGTGCATGCCCAGGGAGACCTTGAGCTCAACCCAGCTTTCAATGGGTATCGAGCTGTGCTTAAGATTTTGAGTGCTAGGCATAAGCAGAGGTGTGCTGAAGTCCTGGGGCATGTGACTTTAAGAGGGGACAACCCTGAGATTGTACCTGCAGGTCGTACTGTAGTTTTTAATGGGGTTGTTCAACTGAACCATTGTCTGATTGAAGATTTAGCTTTCATTGACTCTACTGAAATGTCCAACTTACCGGGTGGGTTAGTTGTAGCCAGTAGTTTGCATGCTTTACCTGGCAAACGCTCCTTTAGTGTGCCACTGTTGGTAAAGAATGAAACTCAAGTTGACATCAATATATCTCCTAAGACTGTGCTAGCTAATGTTTGCTCAGTTCAGAAAGTGACAGACATTTCTCAGAGAAGTGACTTCTCGCAAGCTCAAGAGCAATCAAATGAACCACAGATAAACATTGACTTTGGTGATTCACCCTTGCCGACGGAATGGAAGTGTCGAATAACCGCTTTGCTGAATACGATGCCTGAGGTTTTCGCTTTACATGATATGGATTATGGCCATACAGACAGAGTTAAGCATCATATTAAGCTTAGCAATGAGACTCCTTTTAAGCAGCGACCCAGACCCATACATCCACAAGATGTTAGTGCAGTTAGGAAACACTTACAGGAGTTGTTAGACGCTGGAATAATTAGGGAATCTGAATCACCCTTTGCATCTCCCATTGTAGTGGTGAGAAAGAAAGATAACTCGGTTCGTCTTTGTATTGACTTCAGAAAGTTGAATGAGCAGACCATTAAGGATGCCTATGCTCTTCCAAATCTTGAGGAGGCATTTTCGGTACTCACAGGCTCCAAGTGGTTCTCTGTTTTAGATCTGAAGTCAGGATACTATCAGATAGAGATGAATGAGCAGGATAGAGCCAAGACAGCATTTGTATGCCCAATCGGATTTTGGGAATTTAACCGGATGCCACAGGGCATAACGAATGCCCCAAGTACTTTTCAGCGGCTCATGGAGCGCTGTATGGGTAGCCTAAACAGGAGCGAGGTCTTGGTATTCATTGATGACTTAATTGTGTTTTCAGACACTCTTGAAGAACATGAACGCCGTCTGATAAAAGTGCTGAACCGGTTGAAGGAGTACGGGCTAAAACTTTCTCCCGAAAAGTGTAGTTTCTTTCAAACATCCGTACGTTACCTGGGTCATATTGTGTCTCAACATGGTGTTAGTACAGATCCAAGCAAAATAGAAGCTGTAAAGACCTGGCCAAAACCGCAGACTCTAAAAGAGTTAAAATCCTTTTTAGGATTTGCCGGGTATTACCGTAGGTTTGTGAAGGACTTCTCAAAAATTGTTAGACCCCTGAATGATCTCACGGCTGGATATCCTCCGGTTCGGAAAAATGCTAAGTGTAGAGAAGTAAAGCAAACTTACCTGAACCCCAGAGATCCATTGGGGGAAAGATGGACTAACGAATGCCAAAGAGCATTTGACACAATTGTGGACAAACTCACGACTGCTCCTATTCTGGGATATGCTGATCCCAGACTCCCTTACCTGTTACATACCGATGCCAGTACCATTGGGCTCGGTGCTGCTTTGTATCAAGAGCAGGAGGGGCAGCTGAGGGTCATTGCATATGCCAGTCGGGGGTTGACTCGAAGTGAAGCTAGATACCCAGCCCATAAGCTGGAGTTTTTAGCATTGAAGTGGGCGGTTACCTCCAAATTTAGTGATTATTTGTACGGGAGTGAATTCACTGTGGTAACGGATAGTAATCCGCTAACGTATATTCTGACTTCGGCAAAGCTTGACGCCGCAAGCTATCGATGGCTCTCCAGCTTGTCGACGTACAATTTCAAAATTCAGTATCGAGCAGGAACTCAAAATATGGACGCAGACGGATTGTCTCGACGTCCTAACGGTCCCCTTAGGGATGATGTAGAGTCCCAGAAAGAACAAGAACGCATAAAGCAGTTCACGCTGAATCATTTGGGTGGTGAACAAGGGCCGCAAGTCATATTGCCAGAGGTAGTGAACGCCATCTGTGAGAGGCACCAGATTCAGACTTCTCCAGTGGTTTTAGCTGAGTCTCTAGGTGTGAGTGCAAATTCTTTACCCCAAGCTTTTCTAGATGAGTGTGATCATGGCTTACCAGCTATTCCTACCTTGTCAGAGGATGACTTGGCATGTAGACAAAGAGCCGACTCTGAAATAAGGGAGATAATTGATCTGCTAGAAGCAAACAAAAGACCGCCCAGCATGAAAAATGTTTCAATGGAAATGGCTTTGTGGTTTCGTGAGTGGAGTAAATTTGAGATCAGACGTGGCTTATTGTACCAAAAGCGTATAGATCAGGGAAGGGTGTGAAGGCAACTCGCATTACCTAAAGATTTGAGAGAGTTAGTACTTACCTCTTTACATGATGATATGGGTCACCTAGGGGTTGAGAGGACTCTTGACCTTCTTAGGGCCCGGTTTTATTGGCCCCGAATGGCCAGTGCTGTAGAAAAGAAGATAAGTACTTGTGAACGTTGTGTCAGGCGGAAGGCTCCGGTACAGAAAGCCGCCCCCTTGGTGAACATACAGACCAGCCGTCCATTAGAGTTGCTTTGTATGGACTTTCTATCCGTGGAGCCCGACAGCAGCAATACGAAAGACATTCTAGTAATTACTGATCACTTTACGAAATACGCGGTTGCAATTCCAACACGTAACCAGAAGGCTCAGACGGTAGCTAAGTGCCTTTGGGAACATTTTTTGGTTCATTATGGTTTCCCCGAGAAGCTACATAGCGACCAAGGGCCGGATTTTGAGTCGCGCCTTATACAAGAATTGTGTAAGATTGCAGGGATTCGTAAAGTAAGAACGACACCATACCACCCTAGGGGAAACCCAGTAGAGCGGTTTAATAGGACTCTATTGCAAATGTTGGGTACCCTAGAAAACAAACAGAAAGCTCATTGGAAAGATTATGTCAAGCCAATGGTGCATGCGTATAATTGCACGAGAAACGATGTCACTGGCTACTCACCATACGAGTTGATGTTTGGAAGGCAGCCACGGTTGCCACTTGACATAGCCTTTGGAATCTTGAAAGATGAACCACAGCAATCTCACTCACATTATGTGACCTCTCTAAAGCAAAGACTAGAGGAAAGTTATAAGTTGGCAGTGGAAAACAGTAAAAAGGCGGCTGAACGGAATAAAAAGAGGTTTGACAAAAATGTGGTGAATTCTGTTCTGGAAGTGGGAGATAGAGTTTTGGTAAGTCTTAAGACCGAAGTATGGTTAATTTTTTCAAGAGGCCACGTACAGTACACGTGATGCAACTTTTGTCATCAAAAGAGTGCTGGAAATTGTACATATTTTATAATTTGTGAAATACGTATGAATTTGTATGCGAAGTGAATCGTACAAAATTTATAAAAAAAATTAGTTATCCCATCCCTAAGCCCACCCCAAACAAAAAAGCACTAAAACATACAAATTTGGAAATTTGTACAAAAAATTTGTACAAAACATAAAAAATAAAACTTTCAGGCCTAAATGTACCAAGCCCCCAAAAAAATCTAAAGTTAAGTTTCATGTGCTCACGTGAAACTTTCGCGTGCATTTGTGAAACTATCACGTGCGCATGTGAAAGTTTCATGCGCGCACGTGGAAGTATCACGTGCGCATGCGATAGTTTCACGTGTGCACGCAAAACTAAACTTTATTTAGTTTAAAATTTAAAATTTATAGAAAAAAAATAGTTATTCCATCCCTAAGCCCACCCCCAAACAAAAAAGCACTAAAACATACAAATTTGGTCGTATAAATTCATACAAATTATCCAACTCATAAAATCTGTAACAAATTGCCACGCAAAACTAAACTTTATTTAATTTAAAAGTTAAAATAAAAAAAAAATAGTTGTCCTATACCTAAGCCCACCCCCAAACAAAAAAGCACTAAAACATACAAATTTGGTTGTATAAATTCATACAAATTATCCAACTCATAAAATTCATACAAATTGCCACGCGAAACTAAACTTTATTTAGTTTAAAAGTAAAATTTTTTAGAAAAAAAAATTGTATCTCTAAGCCCATCCCCAAACAAAAAAAGCACTAAAACATACAAATTTGGTCGTATAAATTCATACAAATTATCCAACTCATAAAATTCATACAAATTGCCACGCAAAACTAAACTTTATTTAGTTTAAAAGAAAAATTTTTTAGAAAAAAAATGTATCTCTAAGCCCATCCCCAAACAAAAAAAGCACTAAAACATACAAATTTGGTCGTAAAAATTCATACAAATTATCCAACTCATAAAATTCGTACAAATTGCCACGCGAAACTAAACTTTATTTAGTTTAAAAGTAAAATAAAAAAAATAGTTATCCCATCTCTAAGCCCACCCCCAAACAAAAAAGCACTAAAACATACAAATTTGGATCGTATAATAAATTCATACAAATTATCCAACTCATAAAATTCATACAAATTGCCACTCGAAACTAAACTTTATTTAGTTTAAAAGTAAAATTTGTTAGAAAAAAAATAGTTATCCCATCTCTAAGCCCACCCCCAAACAAAAAAGCACTAAAACATACAAATTTGGTTGTATAAATTCATACAAATTATCCAACTCATAAAATTCGTACAAATTGCCACGTGAAACTAAACTTTATTTAATTTAAAAGTTAAAATAAAAAAAAATAGTTGTCCTATCCCTAAGCCCACCCTCAAACAAAAAAGCACTCAAACATACAAATTTGGTCGTATAAATTCATACAAACTATCCAACTCATAAAATTCGTACAAATTGCCATGGGATTGTGTTGGAATCGTCACAATTTATGATTGATCAACCTCTAAAGCCTTTCATTTTCTGACCTATTGAGTTTGATTTGCATCACCCAGCTTTCGTTTACAGCCGTGATCCGTGCGAAAATGAGGGGATCAGCGATTGGCCATGCGTCCAGAGGAAGTGGCCATCAGACTCTTGCTGCTTTCTGGGTTTGTTCAATGCATTGCCATTCATCAGCTCTCATTAAAGTGCCCAGCCGCTGGTGACCCAGCGATACAGTGCCACAGAACTCCGTCAACTCCATCCGTTCCGGTCCATTAGTCTGGGAGATGGGCCTGCATGGGTCTCTGGTAAATGTTTTCCAGAACATTCTTATTTCACTCGTCTCTTTCTGTCTCTCTGCACGGTACCAACTATACAGTACCACTGAGATCCGTTCTGTCCCCATGACAACAGAGACACAGAGAGGGTGAGACATAAAATGTGATGATAAGCTTTAAAGTGGGTTGAAATTGGGCGAGATTTGTCATGATGGTGTGTAAAATTGCATAATTATTCTGAAAATAGCACTTTAGCTAAATAAAATGAATCTAGAGCCGTAGAGATGCTTTAAAAACAGATGGCATAATAATATTTAATAAATCTGTTAATAAATGTCTTAATCTTGTGGCACTTCCAGAAGTTGCTATGGTCATAGGATTGGTTGTTGATGGGACCACTTTATATCACCAGATGAAAACGTTCAATTGCTTGGAAAAATAATAGTCCACTTCTCTTCAACAAGCTGTACAGTTTCTGTCTGTAGCACAAATGGGCAGGATGAGTTATATGGGTGATATAACTGCAGGTACAGTTGGTGTTTAAAGTCATTATTTTTTCTGTTTATTTATTTATTTATTTTAATAATTGTTACTCACTGTCATGGATCAAAAGATGTTAGAGCCAATTACACTATAATATTTTCTGTCTTATATAGCTGAAAATCATGTTTTCCTGTTGTCTGAATCAGTCCGAGTCAGTTCTGTTACTGTCAACTCTGTTACCAAGGTAGAGTAACAGCGTTGACAGTCATGTATGTACAGTCTTAGACCACCAACACCAGACTTGTTGTTTTAGAAGTTTTAATGTCCATCCATATTTATTTTTCAATCTATTTTTTAAAATACAAACAGAAAACACAGGAAATATGTCTAAAAAATAAAAATTTCAGGCCTTAATGTACTGAGCCCCTAAGGTGACAATATAGTAAAAAAATCTAAAGTTTGGTTTCATGTGCTCACGTGAAACTTTCATGCTTACGCGAAACCTTCATGTGCAGAATTTTTTTTAAAGTTTAGTTTTGCTTGCGCATGCGATAGTTTCATGTGCGCACGTGAAACTAAACGCTAAACTATCAAGTGCGCACCTGAAACTAAACTTTATTTAATTTTTGCTCCTTGTCCCCTTAGGGGCTCCATATCAATGTCATCATTAGGCATTCTGCTCAAAAAAACGCTCAAGATGTGTTTAGTGCCAAGAGAGGTCACACTAAACACATCTTGAGTGTTTTTTGAGCAGAATGTCAAAGTAAAAAGTACAAAGACTAATTTCTTTAAAATTAAAAATTTGGAATTAATTTTATTTAGGTTTAGGAGATCCCGCAGTTTTCTGCTATTGCTCAAGTGGAAGGGGAGTTTACCCTAAAAACTTGACACATCAGTTTACATTTTTATACAGTTTTTAATACTACATACACATTTCATGTATTTTCAGGTTGTGTTCTAATAAAGAGACTGAGAAACAATTATATATAATCACTATACAATTGCAAAAAACAACAAATCTAATGGTAGCATGATGGCCTAAAACTTTTGCACAGTACTGTATATACTTGAGAGGGAGAAAGAGATTTTATGCTGTATATAACACACTTTTTACAGAAAATATTATATACTGTAAAGCCCGAAGTATAGTTTTTACGTGTACGCAAATGTACGAACAGTCTGGCAAACCATAATTTATTTGACTCGTATGTGTACAAAGACATTTGAAGCATGCACATTGCGACAAAATGCAATGCATCTCCTAGGCTACATACTAAACATTCCTGTACAGTACGTGCATGCATGACCTATGTGAAAAATCTGTCTGTGCGCATACAGTGCATCACACGCATTGTACGCAAATGCGTAAAAACTGAACTATACTTCTAGCTTAAAGTCGCCATAAAACGGAAGTAGCGATTGCCATATTTTCCCTGTGGTGCCGTATATCCGAGTGAAACAGCTTCTGAAATTAAATATGGCAGGGCTGGATTTAAATTTGTCCATAGAGATCTGATTGGATCATTCGAAGTTGGGTCGTGTTGCTAATTACTAATAGCTGCAATCTTCTTTTGAACCCTGCCCACCTGCCATAACAAATGACAGGAAGTAATGAGAGATTGTTTTGATAAGGGGAGGAGATTTGCATTTTGATTAAAATGAGGGCACATGAATTTTTACATTTGTAAAAAAATACCACAATATTCCAAAACAAATTACCTGTAAAGTTTTTCATTTTATTTTCATGCCGATTTCAAGCAGGACAGAAATGTTAAATCATTTTATTTTATTTACACAATTTATTCATTAACCAGCTGTTGGACATGTGGCAAAAAATATATTTTCAACTATAATTTTAAATATATTTCAAAAAATTGCCAAAAAATATACTGAAATATATGTTTACAAAAATGTATTCTTCACCAATATATTTTTTGATCATTTTTGTAAATTTTGAAATATATTTTAAAAATAAATATATTTTAAAGCATGTTGCACTGTAAGAAAAACTTTATTACAAACCTGTAAACATAACACGTTTGAAAATATAAACTGCAAAAATATACTTATAATTTTAGATTTTATACATACTTATACCTTTTATGCAAACTTTTAATTTTTGGCCAGAAAAATTGGAAAATTGGGAATGTATTTGTTGCCCCTAAAATACATTTTAAAACATATGTTAATATATGAGGGTCAGAATATTTAATTAAGCTTTAATTTCTACAAAATGTATTTAGCATATATTTAAAAATATTTTTAGCCAGAAAAAAATATTTTTTGTTGTATGGGTTGGAAAATTAGAAATATATTTGTTGCCCCTGAAATTTATTTCAAAATCTATGTTAATATATTCAAAGGTCAACATATTTAATTGAGCTTTACTTTCTACAACATGTATTTAGTATATATTTAAAAATATTTTTGGCTAAAGAAATTTCTTTTTTAGCCGTATTGGAATCCTGGAAAGTATCATTTCTTCTTGACTTCTGCAAGGCCTATGTTTTCTTTTCCCCTGAAGTGCAGACTTAATGATTTATCTCCCTTCATTGAAGTAAAAACTCCTCAAATACATCCATACCCTTTTATCTATTAACCAAGAGCAGGTTTGGCATTTTCAATAGGCTGTGGCCGTTAATGACACCATTAAGACAGCAAATCTGCTCAGCCCACATTAATTTATTCATGAGCACACCAGGAACTCATCCTTTGAAATGTGCAATTGACCTTTACACTGGCTTTTTGTATAACACAGCCGTTGTGCACCACGGTCTGACTTATTACATGTTTTAACACATTGACTGCTGTTGTTTAAGAAGTGGTCATTAATTATGGGATTGAACCTGTGACACAGACATGAAGGTTTGTGATCGACAGTCTCTGCGGTAGAGGCGCAAGTTTACTGCTGACTATTTTCAACAATTAACAAATGAAGAAATCTACTTGCGCTCTGCTGATGGCTTCAGATTGCATTTGTGAGCAGAATACTTACATTTAACTTTAATCTTTCTGTTTAATCGAAGCCAAGTGAGGTGTGTGCTTTTCTTTTTAATCTGCTTTCTTTTCTGGATAACTCATTTTGACTCCCCGCAGACCTCGTGTGCTCTCTGCATTAGCACTGAAAGTATTAACACATGTTCCCAGCAGTATAAATGAGTTTGGGCTAAATAGTATAAAAATCATTTAGAGGAAAATTTCCAGTCTCTTTTATTTTTAATCTAGGCAGTATTTGAAACCATTCTTCTGGAAGTAATTACAAAAATATGGAAAATTGTGTTATGTTGATTTAAAACGTAATGTGTTTAGAGTTAGGAAATGGTGCGTTGCATCTGTCTGAGATTGGCTGGTTTTTATCTTCTACTTTATATTAACATCAGATGCCGTCTGTGTTTTAAGCTCGACTTAATCAGGAATATTAAAGTGTTTCGGTTTTTGCGCTGAATTCATCTTGATGTCTTAAACAACTTTAGTAAAAGTTTGGTAGATGTTTCGCTGAAGGGAAGATGCATTAAAGCCAACATGGAATCAAAATGACCCCATTAGTGTATGATACATTGATGCATGCTATACATACCGTAAGATGAAAAGCGTTTGTTTTTGAGATTCTTATTTAAAAAAAAATTTGGCATAATACTTGGGGTTGTACCACAAAGGTAGCTGGTTGTAACACAAAGTCACAGATGGCAGGTTGCACCTGAGTTGCCCTTGAGCAAGGCATGTTTCCCCCAATTGGCAACCAAATTTCCCCCCAGGCGCTGCAGTGATAGATGCCTACTGATCCATGTGTTCACTGCACACTGGGATTGGTTAAAAGTCTGCATTTTTTCCACATTTGGCATTAAGCGCAGAGAGTTGAAAAATGTTTACGATCGTCAATGCCATTATTTTGACGTCCAATCGCAGTGATGGAGGGGTGGGACACCACACCAACTGGCGCATCAGCTTCCAAAGTTGTCCTCTGATTGGTTGAATTATTCAGGATTAATTGTGTTGCCACCTTTAACGGATCACCTGAGACAACAAAAAGCCAAAAAGTATGCAAGGTTCAAGTCTTTATAAGATGTCCAAGAGTGGAATCTAAAAGAGATACTTTCATATGTTTGCCATTGCTGTTATGACTTTCGTAAGACGTTCGGAGACGTTCATAAATGAATGAAATCGGTCTGTAATTGTGAAGACATTTCCTTGCCCAAAAAAATGACATGGTAAACAGCAAAATGTGATTGGTTGCTTTACATGTCGGTCATATGGCCTTTAGGAAGGTCCTTGGCCATTCAAAGTGGTCATGGCTGTAATATCACGCGAGACAGTCATTACTTGACTGACTTCTAAACTATTCTGTTTTATTTAAATTGAAAAATATAAAATTTTATTAAATAAAAATTTCTAATACATTTTATGTAATGGGCAATGTTGGGGAAAATTAATTTTTAAAGTAATGCATTACAATATTAAGTTACTCTCCAAAAAAGTACAAATTTTTCTGTTTGTTACTTCTTACTTTGCTGAGGCTTGATCTCTTTCAGGCCTTGCAGGTGGCTTTTATGACTGAGAAGTTCAGAAATTGCATATTTCTATCGCAAAAATTACTGAAACTGTGCTCAGGCGCGCACGCATAGACTGCGTAAATCCACGTTAATACGTTCAGTTTAATGCAGTACATTGCAGTACATGTTTTTTACATCGAATTTAATAATCTCAAAAAAGTAACTTGCATTACTTTTTTCAAAAAGTAACTAAAATATTAATACATTTATAAAGTAATGCGTTACTTTACTCAAAAGTAATATTACACATTACTTGTAATGCGTAACCCCTAACACTGCCAATGGGTTCAAATTCATCAAAAATCTGCGGATACATATCGGCGCTGATAAATCGGTGCATCACTAGTAAAAACCAATGCAATCCACACATGCAAAGAAATCAAACCGTAGATGTCCATAAATAAAAGGAACAGTATGTTAGAATTTATATCAATAAATCATAAAATGGCCCTGATATGTCACTAGACATTAAGAAATCATTTTCATTTAAAATACTTATATCACTAACAACAGTGGTCTAGCCAGGATATTGATATTTAAAAAGTGGAGTTGCACCCCTCAACTGATGTTTATGTTGTCATGTTGTGTATTGGCCACCAGTTGTGTGATTGCAGTACCAGTTTTAACCACAAGTTTTGTGATTGCAGTACCAGTTTTGGCCACAATCCTACATACTGTTCCTTTAAGTTATGTGTAATCATGTAAAATGACACAGGCAAAAGTATTGGACCCCTGAAGAAATAAGGTGCAAAAAGACATGGAAAGCCAAGGCAGTCAGTAATAAAAAGCAATCCTGCCCCTTCTCAGTGCTAATAAGAACAGCTGTTCAATCCCAACTGATGGCCTATAATATAGTGTATCACCAAGGTGTCATCCAAAAAACATCTCATGATGGGTAAATCCTAACCCAAACACACAGCCAAGGACAACTCAGACAGAAAAGAAAGCTGCTGGAATGGCCCAGCCAATCAGATGACTTGAATTCAATTGAAAATATGGAAAGAGCTAAAGATCAGAATTCATAGAAGAGAATCTTCAAGATTTGAAGGGTTAAAATTACACCTTAGCAATGCATGCAACATTTCAGTAAAGGGAGTCACACACCGGACGCGCAGCTCAGCGCCGCACAGCGCCGCGCCTTTCTAAAAAAATCAAACACATTGCTTTCAATGAGTATACACACACGGCGCCTACAGGTGGCGCCTGTCCGCGGTGCCCAGCATTGACTCAGGAAGTTGCTTAAATCCCTGTCACACCACATAGCGCCACTCACATAGTTTAATATTAAATAACATCATATTTGTCCCAAGTCATTAACGATTAACATTGGCTGCTAACGTACATTTTGCATTTTGAAGTATACGCTATCTGACTTAGCGTGCGCTATTTAATGTGCACTTACGGTTTACGATACCTCAGAGTTGGCATAGACGTGACGCAACATGCTGCTGAGCTGCGCGTCCGGTGTGCGACCCCCTTAAGCGTGTTCAATACTTTTCCCTGTGTCATTTTACACAATTTCACATATCTTAATTTATGGACATATATGTAAATACTTATTTTATCTGATGATCACTAGACATATTAGGCAACATTTCATTTGTGCAATGAGTAAAATGTATTATTACGTGCTAATGAGCGATCGATGACGCAGATGACGTGTTTCAAAATAATTGTGTTTGGCTGTGGACATCACAGTCACTAAAAGTCAGGTGTGCTCCACAAATACTAAAACAAGTTCAAACAGACAACAAAGCATACAAAAAGATACAGAAAACCCTAGGAAATAAGATTTTCTGATTTTCAAGGTTAGAGTTTTACTTTGAAGAACTCGCTCAGATTGCAACATCAGCTCGTCTTCAGATCGACTTCTAAAGGATCAGATGAGAGACAGTCCTTCAGGGTTCGAATAAGAAGAGAGAAAGCGATACGCCCCACCACTGCTATCAAATGACCTTCACAGAGTAAACGTATCCATCTGTTGTGTCTGCAAAGATGATGAGAGGCAGCCAAATAGTGTTTTATAATTAGGTAAAAATGAAGCCGACATAAACACATAACCATCCATCTCCGTTAATGTCTGTTTGGGCATTTAGAGGTTTAACTAAACAAAGCTTGCGAAGGACAGAGAAGCAGTCGTACATCTTTGTCTGAGCTATTGCATTAATAATGTATTAACTTTTTTCAATAACACGACATGATGTTTGAAATAAAAAACAGAATAGTGTGGCTTGCTGCTATATTATTTGGTGTCTTATTCTCTCTTACCCAATTTGGCATTTAAGAAGTTTAAAATCAAACTGTTTGCAAATTGAATGAAGGATTTTGACTTATGTTTGTAAGCAGTAATTTAACAGAATTTGAATGTCTTACCACGACAGAGCTGAATTTCCTCAGCAAACTACTGTAGGGAATTTGTGGTATTTTAAAGTGTCTTTGGTAAACAAGTTACTCATACTTACTATAGTAATAATTCTTACACCCTGAAGCTATTTTGGGGATTTTCGCCTGGATTTGGCCTACCCAATTTCAAAAGCTTCCCATACCCACATGCAGAGGTTTACATACAAATGTTTGGTATCATTTTACAGGAAACCCTTTGAAATTACATAAAACACTGTTGAAAGTGCTAAACATGGTTGTATGTGATGTCAGTCCTCTAATAAACACAAAAATAAATAGGCGCTTTTTGATGGTCTTTTTCTAAAGTTTTTATTTGAAAGTGTATAACTCTGGCCCTGGGTGCCTCAGCTCCCTGCAGACAGTTTTGTTTGATTCCAGCAATTGCCAGCTTACAGAGGAAAAGGGAATTATATCTCTATCATAATCTATGCAAAAGTTATTTTACTCCAACTGATGGGAGGAATAATACCCTTTTTGTATTTTATTTCCACCTAAAAATATTTGAAGTGCACTCAAAAAAATGATTCATTGGACAAACTCAATAAAATTGTGGGCAGGATTTCCATCCAATATGAATGTGTACCCCTAACTCATAAAAAATTGCTTTACACAATTAAAATAAATTGAGTTAGTCCAACTCAATTTAAATTAAATGGCAATACTCAATTAGTTGCCTCAACTCAATTTACTTTAGTCTGAATAACTCAATTTAGCGTAGTTTCAATAACTCAATGTAGTGTAGTCTGAATAACTGTCAAATCCTCTCTTGTTCAATTTCCAAAGGACACAAGGACAACTCAAATTTCCACTTAATCACTTTTATTTTTCTTTTGGCTTTGTCAGTTGATTATTTGTCCAGTGAATTAGGCAGTGAATTAGCAGTGAATTAGGTTGTAAACCTTTAAACAGAGAACAAAAGTAAAAGTTTTTAACTAAACATTTCAATTAAATATTCTAATTAAACATTTTAATTAAACATTTCATTTAAACATTTCATTCAAACATTTCAATGAAACATTTTAATCAAATATTTTAACCAAACATTTTACATGAATTTTATGATAAATCAAGTACTTAAACCTTTTACATGGAATAAAACAGTACACTACAAAGTAAATAAACATTTCACAAACCATTGGCGTCTTTGGACTGAACCTACGAGTGAATTTGGAGTGTCTTCTCTCTGAAGTTTGTTTCTCTGAATGACTGAGGAACTCCATGTTTTAACAGGTGCTCCAAATCAGTGACAATGACTAATCACATGACAAGCAGCTGATTTACTGCTGCTGATGCACTCTGGGAAATGTAGTTCTTTAAGTCTCATAGCTGAGATTCTGCTCAACACTTCCCACTTGAGCTCCTGGTTTTTCAAACCCAGAGGTCACACAAGTTCTTTCATACCTCTGCTTGTTCTTCAATGGGAATTAGAATGACAAGACGTCTGACATCTCTGTGGAGAATTGTGGCTGGGATTTTGGTTTGGAGCCTCTTGGTTTTTTCACTATTAGCTCTAATGGGACCTTCTTTGTCTTTCGCATTTGTGATGTGAACAGGATAGCTGGGAAAAGTTCTCACAAGCACATCTCTTACAATTCCTTTGCTGTCAGCATTAACACCGACCACTCTAGCCAGCTTGTATTGTCCTCTCAAGGCGTTTTGGTCAGCCAGCCAAACCACATCTCCAACTGCAACATTTCGCTCTTTGGTGTGCCATTTGTTCCTTACGAATAGATTTGGTCCAGCCAATTGGCTCCACTTCTTCCAGAAATTGCTTACTTCTGCTTGAATATGTTTAAGTCTTCTGTAAGGGTAGTCATCAAATTGAAAATCCCCAGGGTCTCCCTTTGGATTGGCACGTCCTAAAAGCAGAGAATTTGGGGTGATGTACTCTACACAGTCTTCTCTGCTTTGAGTTCTTGCATCGATGGGTCTCTCATTTGCAAGGTTGGCTGCCATGAAGAGAAAAGTTTGAAATTCTCCCCATGTGAAAACACCATCTCCACCAAGGTTGCTTAATGCCCGCTTTACTACTTTGACAGCTGCCTCTGCTGCACCATTTCTATGGGGAGAGTCTGCAGGGTGAATCTTCCATGACCATTCTGTACCATGAATGGCAGCTGAGTAATCAATTTCAGACTTGTTTAGTTGGTTCATCAATTAATAAAGAATCTCCAGTGCAGGACTGGATCACAAAAAGTTAGTCCCAGGGTCTGAACAGAGTATCATCGGGTTTCCTCTCAGTGAGGTGAACCTTTTATAGGCTAGCAAGAATCCTTCAGATGACATGTCACTCACCACTTCAGTATGGATGGCTCTAGAAGCCATACAGCAGAAAACTATTCCCCATACTCTGAGTCTAGTTCTCTTCTTGACCTCATCTTTCACTTCATAAGGGCCAAAAAGGTCCATAGTGGTGAATTCAAAAGGTGCAGCCGGGCCTGTTCGCTCTAGAGGCAAGTCAGCCATGATTTGTTGGCAGTGTTTTGCTTTGTTTTTCCTGCAAACCACACAGCTGTCAACCACTTTCTTGGCAAGTCTCCGGCCTTTTATTACCCAGGCTTTCTTCCTCATCCGGAGAAGGGTTCCTGCCACTCCCTCGTGGTTTGCTTTGTGGGATTCCTGTGCCAACAGTGTAGATACCCATGCTTCAAATGGTAAAACAGGCACTGCTGTCTTATCTTCATTGAACATCTGAATTCTGCCCCCGCAAACTAGCAGTCCAGAGTTCACATCTTTGTATACTGCCAGTCTGCTAAGAGTTGTGTCTGCAAAAACTGTACCTTCTTGAGCAGCAAGAAAGATGTCTTTGAGTGCATCTTCTTTTTCTTTGACAGTCAGCACAGCTTGCTTGGGTGATCTAACTTCCCACTTTAATTGTTTAGGGGCCCGACACTTCCTCTTCAGCCACTGCCTGGCAGCAAAACAAACCCAGGCAACGACTCTCACCAGTTTGGACAGACTACTGGATCTTCTTACTTCGATGAGATTTTTAACCCATCCAGTGGGCTTCATACCTAGAAGAGGAGTTGGATTTACCACAGGTATTCCCTCTTGAGTTTTACTCTTTGGACTTTCCTGATTACCTTGTGGGTCTTCATTTTTCTGACTGCTTCTGGCTTGAGCTCTAGTTAATGCAACTGTGAATGCCTTTCTCTGGAGCTTGTTGACACTCTCCCTGGCATGAGCTGCAATCTCTCCTGCTGATTTTATAAGCCACTTCTCCACTGGCCACTTCAGGAACTCTGGTCCATTTTGCCATGTAGAATTCTCCCTCAAATCTTCAGGAGCGCCCCCTCTCGTTATGATGTCAGCTATGTTTAAATCTCCACGGATCCACCACCAGTCTTGCACTAGTCCAGCCTTCTGGATTTCACCCACTCTATTTGCAAAGAAGGTTTTGTACCCATAACTGACTCTTTGAATGGCTCCCAAGACTGTTTGACTGTCGAGTAGATGGAACCATCTCTCGATTTTAATTCGAGCATGTTTTTCCACATACTTCCTGATCCTAGATGCGAAAACAGCACCACAGATCTCAGCTTTTACAGCTTCTCCCTTCTGATCCAGGGGTGTCAGCTTGGCTTTCGACTCAACAAATCGAACTTCAGTGCCTTGACTTGTCTCCCATCTTAAGTACATCACAGCTCCATAGGATTTGTCACTTCCATCAGAGAATGTGATGCCCCAAGGTTTTCCTTCCCAGCCAGCTGGTGTGAGGCTCCTGTGGAATTTTACCTGTCCAAGCTGCACATATTCTTCAAAAAGCTGTATGCCTTCTTCTCTGAGGCTTTCTGAGAGAGGTTGGTCCCAAGTTTCTTGGGTTAGTTTCCCACCCCCTCCCTCTTGGAATGCTTTTCTTACAAGAATTGCTCCCTTCTGTTTTGCAGGTGTGACTAAGCCAATTGGGTCGTACAGTCCAGCCACTTGGCTTAAGAGAGCCCTCCTAGTCAGTGGCTTAGGTGTCTCAGTTCTTACCTCCTCCTTAAGAAGATCTTTTCCAACTCTCATCTTCTTTTTCCTTTTGGAAAAGTTAACTGAGGTTAACATGTAGAGCTTGTCTTCATCCATTTGGTAGCCGATACCCAAGGCTTTATTGTCTTCACCTCTCATTTGATTTGGAAGAATTAAAGTTTTACTTTGTGTTCCTGTTAGACCCTCCTCCGTCTCTATTTCTTGCCTCCCACTTTGCCCTGACCGGACCCATGGTTTGAGGAAGAAACCTCCAGCTTTCAAGATCTCTTCCACATTTGCTGTAATGTTGTCAAGTTTATTTAGGTCATTATGGGAGGTTAAGAGGTCATCTACATAGCTGTCCTCTTCAATGACTCTGCGCTCATCTTCTAAGTGAAGAAAGTTGGGCAGGCGTGCCGTTTCCCTCATAGCCAACTGAGCAATGCAACCAGCAGGTCTGTCCCCAATATTGACTCTGGTAATTGCATATTCACCTATCTCTTCATCTGGGCTGTCCCTCCAGAGGAACCTATGAAGATGCATCTCACGCTCCTCCAGCCATACAGAGTTGTACATTTTTTTAATGTCTCCTAGAGATGCATACATCCCTTCTCTGAACCTCAGCAAGACAGCTCTGATAGGGTTGAGAACGTCTGGTCCCTTCAAAAGAAGATCATTCATACTCACGCCTTTGTATTTCTGGCTACTATTCCATACAATACGAATTGGTGTGGTCACTGAATGAGGGTTTGGTGCCACCAGGTGGCTTACGTACCACACTGGTCCGTTCCATTCATCCATAATTTTGTTGGTGAGTTTTATGGCTGCGCCTCTTTCAATCATTTCATGTATCTGATTAGTATATGCAACTTTCCAGTCTAGCTCTCTGCTTAGTTGCTTTTCCATCTTTAAGAAACAAGCTTGGACTGCACCTTTGTTGTTTGGGAGAGAGGCTGGATCTACCGTCCAAGGATACTTTGCATCCCAATGTGGCGCTGATGTGTGAGCATCCCCCTTCTTGTAGGTAAGACCTCCTTTAATGATCTCCAGTTCCCTCTCCTCTGCCAGGGTCATTTCTTTTCCTCCAGGTGGACAGTTTCCACAACGGCATCCTCCACATCTTGGCTCACATGCAGCTCCGATGCTATCCCAGTGCCACCACTCTAGGAACTTACGGTTACTGACAGCTGTAAATTTGGTCTGAGCTTCATCTTTTCGCTGTGGCTGGGCTGTATCAATTGTTGGACTTTTGATTTCTTGATATTTGACAGCTGCTGTCCTCATGGAGCGAGCAAAGTGTGTTCTGGACTCATATGCTGCTACCTCCACTTCTTCAAATAAGTCGGGATGTGCTCCACCCACTGTCTTACCCAATGGTCCCTCCCACAAGACGAGGTCTCCAATGATTTTTACTCTCTGTGGAGCGAGTCTTCTCTCTCGGTGGCTAATGAGAAGTTCAACCTCTTCTGGCCTTTCCAATTCTTTCAGTTTGACTTCTGGGAAGAATTTTCTCAATTTTTCAGGTTCAATTACTTGATGCACTCTGGCGATTTCATCCAAGCCGTAGCAGACCATTTCATGAGCTCTCTCGGTTCCTTTTGGTGTTTTGACTCTGACTTTGAGGAGATACCTTTGTGTGTTCACTTCCATAGCCATACCACCAACTCCATGCACAACTAAAGTTATCTTCTCATGTCGTAACCTTAGTCTTTCAGCAGCCTTATGGGTGATGTAGTTTGTATCTGAAGCAAGGTCAATTAAAGTCCCAAGCTTCTGCCCTGCGTTTGCAGTGACTTGCATCAACATCATTATAACTGGAAGTTCAGAGAGCCCATTTCTCTGCAGTAGCTCAGACTGGCCTGAAGCATCAAGTGTCACTGCAGTTTTGTTGGTGTTGGTGAAAGCCTTTCTGCATCGATCTGCCATTTCTGGAGAAAGTTCAGACAAGATCTCCTCTTGTTCCTCGGTTAGTTTGCCTTCACCTTTGACGTCTTTTCCAATCCTTCTCTCTTCCCCTCTTTTGAATTCTCCCTTTGGGCAGAGGAAAAAATGGTGGTCTGGGGCACCACCTTCCCTTTTACAGTCCTTATTTCTGCATAGGAATGTGTCTCTGCAGTATCCATCTTCATCATGGCATCCAAGACATTTTCTGCATGCTCCCAGCTTTCTTAATACAGCTTTCTTCTCAGGTAGTTTAAGTCTTTTGAACTTTTTACAGAAGAAGATTTTGTTGTTGTGCCCTCTCTCACCACAGACACCACATCCTTCATCAAACTCTTCTTTCTTTGTGGTTTTTGTTGAGGCGATTTTTCGGTCATACTTTTTGTCTAAACGATCTGATTTCTCCACCTTCTCCACAGTTCTGAGCTGTTCTAGTCTCTCCAGTATTTCTTCTTGACTTTTCAAGAACTTCAAAAGCATGGCAAAGTGGTTGTCTGATGTGACATTGTTCCTGGGTTCAACCATAAACATCACCCAGTCTCGTTTAATAAAGTCAGGCAACTTGCTTTCAATGGTTTTTATTACCAGTGGGTTATTTATGGCTCCAGAGTTTCCTAACTCTGTAAGATCTGCTAGGGCCTTCTCCACTGACTGTATGAGGTCAATGACCTTTCTTGGCTGGTTCCCTTTCACATGTGGCATCTTCTCTAGCTCTTCAAGGATTTCCACTGTGATGGTTGACTTGTTGCCATATCTGTTCTCCAAGACTCTGAACATGTCTTTGGCAGTGGTGTAGGTTGAAAGTCTGAGGTCCCTTGAGATTCTGTCATCCACACTTTCCAAGAGTTGAATTTTCTTAACTTCAGTTGATCCAGATGGCTCTCCCTGCTTTTGCAGGCTCTCCCAGTCTTTCCTCCATCTGTGATATTCTCTCTTGCTTCCATTGAAAATAGGTAGAGAGGTTGGCTTTATTCTTACTAATGGAGTGGATGTTGCCAGTTGGGATTGTACTGGTCCTGTGCTTTGCTCATTGATCGTCCGTGCAGTGACAAATTCAGCTCTCCTTACCTCAAGCCTGTAGTAGGATGCTCTTATGTCCTTGACTCTTCCATCTAATTCATCCTTTAACTCTTTAGGGATCCATCTCTCCCATGTTGACATTGCTGAGATTGCCTCTTTTATTCTCTTGTCCAAGAGACTGAGGTGCACTTCATAGCCCTCCAAATTGGCACTTTCCACAGCCACATCAGCCGCTTCATCATTGCATTTCTCTGCTTCCGAGATTGCCACCAGAAGTTCACTCTCTCCATACCTTGACCACAGGTTTGTTTGAACAATGGTTCTTATTTCCACCAACTTTGTTTCACCTTCCTTTACAGATCTATCAATGTCGGCTTCTTGCTGTTCATTAAGACTTGCTTCCTTATTTTCAGTCTTAATGTCTGCCTCCAGTCCAATTCTGTAGTCATCATTGGCATCAAGCATCTTCCTGAAACAATCTGAAAGCTTAGTGTATTCCTCCTTTAACTCCACTTGAAGCATTTTGCTTGCTTCTCTTGAAATGAAGTTGGCTTGTCTGGTGAAGCTGCTTTTTGCAGTGGTCCTCTCCTTTTTGAGCTGCTGGACCGTCATCCCCAGGACATCTTCTGCCATCTTGATTTCCTCTACGTCAACAGCTTATTGCTGGATCTGAAGCCGTTTATCCTCAGGCCAGGCTGCTTCGCGTGGTTTACAACTGTCAAATCCTCTCTTGTTCAATTTCCAAAGGACACAAGGACAACTCAAATTTCCACTTAATCACTTTTATTTTTCTTTTGGCTTTGTCAGTTGATTATTTGTCCAGTGAATTAGGCAGTGAATTAGCAGTGAATTAGGTTGTAAACCTTTAAACAGAGAACAAAAGTAAAAGTTTTTAACTAAACATTTCAATTAAATATTCTAATTAAACATTTTAATTAAACATTTCATTTAAACATTTCATTCAAACATTTCAATGAAACATTTTAATCAAATATTTTAACCAAACATTTTACATGAATTTTATGATAAATCAAGTACTTAAACCTTTTACATGGAATAAAACAGTACACTACAAAGTAAATAAACATTTCACAAACCATTGGCGTCTTTGGACTGAACCTACGAGTGAATTTGGAGTGTCTTCTCTCTGAAGTTTGTTTCTCCGAATGACTGAGGAACTCCATGTTTTAACAGGTGCTCCAAATCAGTGACAATGACTAATCACATGACAAGCAGCTGATTTACTGCTGCTGATGCACTCTGGGAAATGTAGTTCTTTAAGTCTCATAGCTGAGATTCTGCTCAACAATAACTCAATTCTGTTATTTTATATAAAACGTTTTTGTATCATACTAATTAGCATAAGCACATGTTAGCATGCTAATAATAATAACATTTGATACTTTGGATGAGCATGTGAGAAGAGACTGATCTCCAAACAGGCATTAACACAGCTCATTGAGAGAAATACGTCACATCCACAACCTAACCACAAGCGACACTCTTCTGCACGATGGTAACCAAACAATTTGAAAAAATATAACACAAACGCTTATAAATCAATAAGATAAACGGACATTAAACACTATTAAGTCTTTCTCTTTACCTAAAAATGCATAAAATAACACTTAATTACTCTCCAAAAGCAGTTGCATGCAAAGCATGCTGGGAAATTATTTTTCCAGAACCCAAACTCAAACTAAATGTGCTAACGCAATTAAAAAGAAATCAATAAATTATAGTACATATTCATTTTGTGTTAGACTAATTAAATATATATACTTATTGCTCTTAATGAGGTATTTTACATTAATTGAACACAATTTTAATGTGTCATTTCTAAGAAGGGCTTGAATCATTTTTTTGAGTGTGCTCCCATAACCACATACAGTGGAATAAATGCAATTTCTTTATATTATTTTAAAGAAAACCCTTTGAAGTTACATAAAAAGCTCCTGTTTGTGACAAATATTGTTATTTATGTTGTTTTTCATATGATGAAACACCAAATTTTCTTTTTTTATGTTGTAAATACTGTCTTTGATAGTGTATAACTCTGGTTCTGTGTGCTCTAGCAGACTGCAGACAGTTCTGGTTGTTACCAGCAGCAGACAGTAAACACCCAAAAAAAGAATGATCTCTTTAGCATGTCACATTCAAAAGTTATTCTTATTTTACTGAAGTGTGCGAAAATACATTTTTCATGTTTTGCACATATAATAAATAGCAAGGGATTATTCATGCACACAACCAAAGAAAATGCTGTGAATGGACTCATTGTTTAGAGTAGGACCTAAGAGAAAAGATGGTGCATCATTTGTGGCTATATGTGCTATCTGAGGCAGTTCATGCTCAAGTTTCACATACGTTTACAAAAGACGATTTTTACCTTATTATTCATTCAACTATTGTTGAATATGTGTTGATAATAGAACAAAAATAACACTGTAGCCTTATTCCTGAGAGTGAGAGCTTTCATTTGATATTAGACTTGCCCATGTTTGTCATATTTGAAAAATATGAAATATGTGAATATTAAATCATATAAAAAATTATGGGGGGGGGTGATATGTAAATTAAGTGTAAATAACTTTCTTACAGTAAAAGATTTCTCAAAGTGATGCATATCTGCAGAAAGTAGAGACTCTAAGCTTTCAAACAGTATCTCATATGTGTTACTGGGGTCCATGATGGACCATTAAAGATTAAAAGAATATTTTATATTGAGTCAAAATATGAAATTTTGTACCCGGGACAGGGTCCTCAGGGTTTAAGAGGTTAATTACTGTATGCATAATTACATGCAACTAACCCTTAACCAAACCCTAACACTATAGTAAGTACTTGTTACTTTATATTACTTAGTATTTAAATATATAATATTTAATATTTATAATATTTATAATTTAAATATATAATTACACTGTAACACGGACACTGTAAAATAAAGTATGAGCGAATTTGTTTTTGCCATCAAAACTTGCCAAACACCTATTTTTGTAAGCAATTTATCAAACATAAAAGCCATAGGAAGGAGGGAAAATAAACAATAGTTGCTCGTAAAGCCATAGCGTCCTTATTTAAATGCCGTAATGAAAGGTTTTGATGTCAAAAGTCAAATGTGATGCACATCACAGGCAGCATTTATAAAACATGACATGTGACCTTTAAATGTGAACGTCTGTTAATAAGAGATTGAATGAATGCTTGTAAACTCATTAACAATAAACAATATATGAACTTGGTTACAAGTCTGACCGCTATGCAGTTAAAAGAATCATTAGTTCATAGTTAACACTGTGTTGTGTCTTGATTCTGTGTGTTAGAGATGGATTATGTGGGCCGTCCCACCGAATCGGTGCCATTTGCATGTTGTAACTCATCAAAATTAAAGTTCACTATTTTATATTTTGTACACTAAATCTAATAACACGCATATTTTACTTTTCAAAATGAGTATTGGTCAATCTTAGGTTACTAGTTTATTCTTGGTTTCTTATTGGAGGATGGAAGCATTTCGGTTTTCAGCATAGATTTAGCAAATACATGAAATATAGCTGAATAAAATATGTGCATGAAGACACTAAACAAATTCTATTTTTATTTTAAAATAAATCTATAACATTAAAGAAATAATATAGATAACAGGACTGAGCATTAATTAAGACTGACATTCATAGTCATAGCATCAATATCATAAAATATACAGAAAAGAAAATGAGAAAAGTGACTTTTGATCTTCAAGTGGCCTTCAGAAGATCCAGATGATGTCACTTTCTCTTGACTTGTTGAAAATTCCTATTTTATATTTAAATAAAATAAAAGATGTAAAAGTAAAAGATGGGATATTGACCACACAAAAAGCAAAAAATAAAGATATCTGAAGAATTTTATGCTTTATGTTTAAAGGTAAAATATAGAGATAGAAAGCAGGGACAGATAAAAAATGCTTTTTATCATAGGGGTGGTTTCCCAGACAGGGATTTGCTTAAGACAGAACTAGGCCTCAGTTTAATTAGGAAATATAGCTAGTTTTAACAAACATGCCTTACTAAAAACATTACTTGTATGCATTTTGAGGCAAAACAAAGGGCACTCGTGTATTTTAAGATATGTTAGTGCAAGTTGTTTTTAGTTTGAACAGCTCTTACATTTACAGTACCTTAGTCTAGGACTAGTCTAATCCCTGTCTGGGAAACCGCCCCATAATGTTTTAAGTTATGTAGTTTAAGTTTGATATTATTAATTATTAATGTTAATATATACTTTGTCTCAAGATGCACACCAGTAATGTTTAAGAAGTTTATAAAACTACTTAAATGTCCTAATATAACTAAGGCCTAGTCCTGGATTAATTTAAACCCTGTCTGGGAAACCGCCCCATAATGTTTTAAGTTATGAAGTTTAAGTTTGATATTATTAATTATTAATGTTAATATATACTTTGTCTCAAGATGCACACCAGTAATGTTTAAGAAGTTTATAAAACTACTTAAATGTCCTAATATAACTAAGACCTAGTCCTGGATTAATTTAAACCCTGTCCGGGAAACTGCCCCATAATGTCCTGGGGACAGAAATGGCACTGATTGGACTGGCCTATGTGTTATGGGATCCGCCGGGCTTAGCACTCATTCCATCTGAATGATTGACAGCTGTGTTAGCACTGCCCACTTGTCTTTTACGTCTATTCATTCTGATTATGCACGCCTTCACTCTGCATTAGTCCAGGATTAATGTTGTGTGCATGCGTGTGTGTGTTTGGGTGTGCATGTGTGTGCGTGCGTGTGTGTGCGTGCGTGTGTCAGCACTTTATCAATGGACAGAAGAGTTGCATCATCCTTCATTGAGTTTCGACTCAGTCAAGCATGGTGGGCTGCATGTGGGGTTCTACATAGAGGAAAATGTTTAGATGTTTCTTCTATTGGTTAAGAGAAATAAAAACAGAAACAAATGAGACAGTTGTTCAAATACAGTAAGAGTACAGACCTGTAAAATAAGCGTGGGCTGAAATGACTGTATAAGTAAAAAAATCCAGATTTGGGTCAATTTGATAAGAAAATAATAGATCGCTGGAGAACGCATATTGAGAAACAGCCAATGTGTTTTTTTAACCATAAGCACACAAACACATTGTATACCAAATACAAAAAATAACGTTGTTTTTAGCAATGAAAGGTGCTCTTTAAGATCCCTTTTGGTTGTTCACAAGTTTACGACGCTAAATACAGGTATAAACGGGATGTGAAACATTTTGAGCTCGTCCACTTTGACCACTTTCAGAGGTAGTCAAAAAACACTGGACCTTATTGTTTTTGTAGTATAGACGCTCATGTGGTCAAATGTGTACTAGCAAGACCACCTACTCTCTGTCTACAAGTACAATATTTTTGCATCAGTCCCGACTTGTAGGGAGAACCCACAGTGTCCAGAGTGGTCTTTTGGATTTTATTGTATAAAACCAAAGCGAATAATCTTCGCCTCTTTCAATTTTGTTTCATTTTGCGAGTGTGTAAAATTATTTCAGAAATTTTGCTCTGAAATAAATAAAGAGAAAGCTCTCACATACATGTACAAAACATTGCACAGCCTGTTTACTAACAACACAACTCAAAATAACTTGTGATCCGATCAACCAAAACGTATCATAATACCAGGTGTAAACAGGGTCTGACTGCAGACTTGGCAAATCTGAGCTATATAGATATGGAGGATGAGGAGTGCAAAAAAAATAAATAAATAAATACATGTACGAAGAAATATTTAAAACAAACATAAATAAATAAATGCAAAAATAAATATGCAGAGAAATAAAAAAATGAACATAATTGAGTATTGCAACCTTTATTTATTTATTTTTCTATTAAAATATTTTTAACACATTTATTCATTTATGTATATATTTATACATTTTCATTTATTTATTTATACATTTATTTATTTTCACATTTATTTATTTATTTTTAATTTTTGCACTCCCAGTCCTCCATATTAAGAAGATCACAGATGAGATATAAAAGAGGTCTCATCTGTGATTTTCTTGTCTCATTTATGTCTTTGTCATTAATCCAACCCAGCGCACCGAGCCAAGCCATGTGTGTCTTTGTCTGCGAGTGTGTCTGTTGTTCGTGTGAGTCAGAGCATGTGCGTGTGAATTTTAGCGTGTTTTTTGATGAGGCCGTTCCAGTCAGCAGATGGGAAGCAGGAAGGGTCTCATCCCTGCCCTTATTGGCTGCTCACGTCACAGGCACGCTGGGAAACAAACATCCCTGAGCCAAGTTCTTCTTGTCTCCAGACCTGGTAAACATTCCTCATATTATGACAGATTTTAATGTGTACTTTGTGGAATAGCAACAGATCAACTTAATAATACACGAAGACGTCTTGTGTAAGGTTTATGTAAGTAATGAGATCTAATCTAAGATAAATAAAGACCTTGAAACACCCGCACATATGGTGTTTATCCCACTAGTATTAGACTGAATCAGATTGTCTCTCAGTTTTATTGTTGAGAATATGATGTAGCACCTGGTCTGACCGGGGCAGAAATATAATCAGCAGGTTGTTAGCACAGAGATCAACATTTTTGGTGTCAGTGAGCTGTCGAGACTTGTGTTCCCTTTATGTCCTGTGTGTTTAGCAACAGTGATGCGGTTATGAGTCATCCAAAACTATTTTTAATGATATTCGGGTCGCGGTCAGTCAGGTCGTTGGAAATATAGATGCCAATTAGCTATTTTAAACAATTACTACTTTTAAAAAAATGAGGGCCAGGGAGCGGATCGGGTACAATATATATTTAACATTTTTTCGCGGTCCTAGTTGCGGTCGGGTTAGTTGAAATCGTCGGTCGGGTACGGGTTGTTTATACATTGACCCGCGCATCACTGTTTAGTAAAGACTGATCTCACGGAAAGTCGTGTCATGAAAAATTTTATTAATTTATTTGTGTTCAGCTTTTTTCGAGCCTTGAGCACGAATGTCTTTTTCGTGTCACTTGCACAAATTTCTATAAATAGTTTTTCATGTCCGTGGCACGACTTTCTTTTTCATGTCATTTTTTGTATTGTTTTCTCATAGTTTTTTCCTATTTTCTTTCCATTGTCGCTTGGGGTTAGAATCACTTTCTGTTAGGTTTGTAACCCAAACCCCAAATCTAACCCCAACCCCAAGCGACAATTATTTAAAAAATTAGATTTAAAAAAAAAAACAATAAATAAAAATGACACGAAAAAGAAAGTCGTGCCATGGCCACAAAAAAATATTTATAGAAATTTGTGACACGAAAAAGACATTCGTGCTCAAGGCACGAAAAAACGAAATTCCGTGCCATGGACACAAATAAATTAATCACATTTTTCGAGACTATAACACGACTTTCCATGAGATCATGTTGGTTTAGCACAATACCTAATATTTCTAATATGTAGAAATAACTAGGATCAAGAAAGTGATTTTGGGGTAGGACTGTCTGTTTGACCAAATAATGGAAGACACGGGGAAACGTGTTTAAAGAGTCATTTTTGCAGTTTAGTTTATTGCTTACTGTAAATAAATTCATATTAACATACGTTTTTGTTTTACTTCAACTTAACAAATTAAGTGAAATAATTTCAACTTGTTAAGTTATAAGTTAAAGGTGTAGCGGAGGATTTTCTCGAATTTTAGAAAAGAACCGCCTTCTCCCCTTTTTAAAAAAAATGCAATTTCCCAACACTCCTGATTGACAACTAGGAGGACCAATAGTCTTGATGATCCACCCGGAAAAAGAAAATCCTCCGCAATACCTTTAATATACTAGTGAAAGACTTAGGGGTTGTGCACATCAAAACTTTCAAACGTGGCTGAAAACACCTGGAGGACGCCGAATGCCAGTTGTTTTTCAGCTGAGCACTTTGGTAGCTGTGATACTTGAGCTGTGAGCCAGTTGGTTGTTGTGATTCTTGTCCCGCCCCTCCTTCACTGTAATTGGATGGCCGTGTGAGAACTGACATTGACGAGCAGAGCTTTTCACCCAAAGTTGAATCTCTTTCGACTCTCGACACTCAGCGCCGAGCGCGGAAAAACCGCTGAGTGACGTATTCATGGCATGGAAAAAAAACGCTAACTGCTAGCTTATTTGAAAAATGCTGAGCTTCCATTGGAAACAATTGAAAACATGCACCAGCCACGAGCGTAAATGCTTTGGTGTACACGCCCCCTTAAAGGTGGGGTGCATGAACTCTGAAAGCCAATGTTGATATTTGAAATCACCTAAACAAACACGCCCCACCCCAATAGAATCTGGACCTTCTTTTGATAGACCCGCCCCACACATTATTCCCCAGGCAACGATGTCGGTTAGTAGACACGCCCCTTACTGCTGATTGGCTACAAGTGTGTTTTAGTAATCGGACTGACTCCCTTTTCCAAAGTGTTTTTCAAAAATCATGTACCCCACCTTTAAAATAGTAGGTTCAATTTACTTGCATAACCAATTGGTTTAAACTTGCATTCAGCATTACAGTAGAAATTAGGCACTTTATCTTTAAAAAATAACAATTCTCACTGAAATGTCAACTGAGTATACCGAGGTTTGTTACTGCTACAATAATGCAAGAAGCTATTTGCATGTTCAATTTTTATGCTTTCAATCTGCATTATGGCACAGAGTACTGTATGTTTTGGGAGATAATTGGTATTCAGGTTTTCCCAATGTCACAAAACTATTATTGGTTGCAAGGGTAGTTGTGTAGAGACAGAGGGATACAGAGAGATTATGAGGCACGGTAAAGAGAGTAGAGGTCACTAATGGCTTTATTACTGTTGTGTAATAAGAAATCGCCCGAATGGAAAAAGGACATCTGCCACATATTAAACCTTCACACATTCTCTCAATACACCTCACTATACTGAACCAGGTTAGGACTTCCAATAGGTTGTAATCTGGAAAGAGCTTTTCAACACCTTTTATTTCCTTTTACTGGAAACTTCACTGTGAAACAAATTATGGGAAAAGAGATTAAACTGTTATTGCTCAAATGTTGCTCTTTCATAGCTCAGATAGAGATTTGATGGAGTTTTTCAGTTTGGGACTCAACTTATGCTCGGTACACACCAAAAGATTATTACATCTTATAAGATTTTCAGAATGTGGTGCATTTTTGTGAAGAACTTTGATAGAAATCGAATTCAAAGCGATAATCAAAACATACACGGAGGTTGAACTGTTTGCCCTAAGGGTTACTTCCGGGTTTTTTAAGTTGGGTAAGAACGCCACCTAGTGGATAATAGTGTTATTACGCATTGCTGGAAAAACTCGTCATTAGCAGGAAAGCATTTTCTCTTTATTAACGAGTTAACTTGTGAATGGCGGATAAAGAGTTAACTTCGTACAAATTAGCCAACTTGTACGAATACGTATTTGACCTTTATTTTATTCAGAAAACGTTATAGTGACAGTAATTTTATTCATTTGTGTCACAAGTTATGAAAATCGAAGTCCATACCTGTAAAATAAAATATGAACCTCAGCATTGAGAAAAATCTCATGCATGGTCGTCATGAAAGCACTTCACAAAACAACCTCGGGGCTTTTGGTTCAAAGGCATGCATGTTTGGAGAAATATTGTTTGATTTTAAATGTTTACTTCAAATTTGAGAGGAGTAATATTTATTCCATTTTTATTCCACATTTTTAAAAACACAACAGACAGATGGTAGCGCTTTAAAGTGATTTATTTAATAAATAATTGCATTTAAATTTTGTAAAAATGGCCTAGTCCGTCTGCGCTGCCCCTGAGGAGGTCTGTCCACGCCACTGGCCAAAACACATTTATGTCCAAACACCATTTAAAAGTAGACTTAGCATAATATGAGCCCTTTAAAGCATAAAGAAATTCCTGTTACAGGAAAACCTTTTACAGATGCTATAATGATGCTCAAAGATAAATTTAAAGTGAAAAAATTATCAACTTTAAAACCAACACAAAACAACATACATAACCAATTTACTGTTGTATTGTAAACTCACCTAAAGGATTATTAGGAACACCATAGTAATACTGTGTTTGACCCCCTTTGGACCTCCTTCAAAACTGCCTTAATTCTATGTGGGATTGATTCAACAAGGTGCTAAAAGCATTCTTTAGAAATGTTGGCCCATATTGATAGGATAGCATCTTACAGTTGATGGAGATTTGTGGGATGCACATCCAGGGCACGAATCTCCCGTTCCACCACATCCCAAAGATGCTCTATTGGGTTGAGATCTGGTTCCTGTGGGGGCCAGTTTAGTACATTGAACTCACTCAAGAAACCAATTTAAAATGATTTGAGTTTTGTGACATGTTGCATTATCCTGCTGGAAGTAGCCATCAGAGGATGAGTACATGGTGGTCATAAAGGGATGGACATGGTCAGAAACAATGCTCAGGTAGGCCGTGGCATTTAAACAATGCCCAATTGGCACTAAGGGGCCTAAAGTGTGCCAAGAAACCATCCCCCACACCATTTCACCATTGCATTGTACAAATTATCGTGAGATCAGGCTGGATTTTTCGTTTTTTAAACCACTTGCCAACCGATGGATTAAACGTAGCGTGCAAACTTATAGTCATAGTTTAGCTTGACTTGCTGTTATATTATTAATGTGCTTACAAAAATATTGAGAAATTTACAACCGGGACATTAACAATTTTCTTTTTTACAACGTAGAACAAATATCTGAGACTTTGGGCCAACAGTCAATTATAGAGTTAAATTGTCGTTGTACAACCATCATTAAGAATTACACAAACCATTATTCATGTAATATTAATAAGGAGCTACAGCCATAGTGCAGCTGCATATTATAGCTCTTATACCAGCAGGGAGAATGAATTGCAAATGAGTCATTGCAAGTATTTATGAGAGAGAGAGAGAGAGAGAGAGAGAGAGAGAGAGAGAGAGAGAGAGAGAGAGAGAGAGAGAGAGAGAGAGAGAGAGAGAGAGAGAGAGATGGGGGCTAAGCTCTAATCTGCAGTCCAAGTCAGTTTGCGCTCAATTTTAACAAATTAAATAGCGTCTTTAAGTGTCGAGTCATGTTTAAATTTTCACTTTAGTTTTCATCAGAACAAAGGCACAGTTTGATTCACCTGCATAAACCTCTCTTGAATATGTATGTGCACTTGCTGCCTCATTTTGGCAGTCATTGAAAATCATTCACAGAATTTCAATCTCTCTCTCTCTCTCTCTCTCTCTCACACACACACACACACACACACACACACACACACACACACATACACACACACAAGAGTTATATTACAAGCGGTTGCTTACTGGCCCAAGTCCAAAGAGCTCAGCCAAAAGTCTTTCTGACATTTTCCTCTGTTTCAAAATCTGGCTCGGGTCTTTAATATATTTCTGCGATTTTTTGGCCTGTTTCAGCGTCCACCATGAAGAGTAATATCACAGCTCTCCTCGACATGCACCTATTTGAGGTGATTTGTGTATGTGAGACCAGGACAAGTTATGCACATAAGTTTAATATTTAGTATTGGAGATTTCTTCAAAATAGTCCAAAATGTGTAACTATTAAGTATCAACTATTACTAACTGTTTAAATTATTTTTCATAATTACAGTTTTTCTGAAATGCTAAAACACTAAATCCCAATCTCTAAACCAAATTCATAGTGGCCTAAACACATTTGTCAAATCATGCACTCTTTTTGCAAAACTGTAAACACAAACTCCTCACTAAAAGACACATTTTACACTGCAATGCACTTGTTTTATAAATGCTAAACACAGGCAAAAGTTGAACTACAACACAGTTGTCATCGAGCAATCACATGGCAGTTGCTTCAATGCATTTAGGGGTGTGGTCCTGGTCAAGACAATCTCTTGAACTCCAAATTGAATGTCAGAATGGGAAAGAAAGGTGATTTAAGCAATTTTGAGCATGGGATGGTTGTTGGTGCCAGACGGGGCCGGTCTGAGTATTTCACATCTCATTTCAAAATTTCACATTTCATCTGCTCAGTTACTGGGATTTTCACGCACAACCATTTCTAGGGTTTACAAAGAATGGTGTGAAAAGGGAAAAACATCCAGTATGTGTCAGTCCTGTGGGCGAAAATGCCTTGTTGATGCTAGAAGTCAGAAGAGAATGGGCCGACTGATTCAAGCTTATAAAAGAGCAACTTTGACTGAAATAACCACTCATTACAACCGAGGTATGCAGCAAAGCATTTGTGAAGCCACAACACGCACAACCTTGAGGCGGATGAGTTACAGCAGAAGACCCCACCGGGTACCACTCATCTCCACTACAAATAAGAAAAAGAGGCTACAACTTGCACAAGCTCACCAAAATTGGACAGCTGAAGACTGAAAAAATGTTACCTGGTCTGATGAGTCTCAATTTCTGTTGAGACATTCAGATGGTAGAGTCAGAATTTGGCGTAAACAGAATGAGAACATTGATCCATCATGCCTTCTTACCACTGTGCAGGCTGGTGGTGTAATGGCATGAGGGATGTTTTCTTGGCACACTTTAGGCCCCTTAGTACCAATTGGGCATCGTTTAAATGCCACGGCCTACCTGAGCATTGTTTCTGACCATGTCCATCCCTTTATGACCACCATGTACTCATCCTCTGATGGCTACTTCCAGCAGGATAATGCATAATGTCACAAAGCTCGAATTATTTCAAATTGGTTTCTTGAACAATAAGTTCACTGTACTAAAATGGCCCCCACAGTCACCAGATCTCAACCCAATAGAGCATCTTTGGGATGTGGTGGAATGGGAGCTTCGTGCCCTGGATGTGTATCCCACAAATCTCCATCAACTGCAAGATGCTATCCTAACAAAAAGGGCCAACATTTCTAAAGAATGCTTTCAGCACAAGGCGAAAGGGGGTCAAACACAGTATTAGTATGGTGTTCCTAATAATCCTTTAGGTGAGTGTACAATAAACATGTATTTTTCTGTAAGCAGATGTCCTGTATGTTGTGTTTTCCATTGTTTTAAGGTAGTGTCTAATGGATGCTCTTTAGTGTTTTATATTATATACTTTTATATGATTTGAAAGCTTAGTTTGATTTTGTGTACAGGTGAAATGGTTTTGAAGAGACTGTTTGATTTTGCTAGAAGAGTCAGGGCTTCTGTGAATTTAGTTTGACACTTTGGATTTGTGTTTAAGGTTTTAAGAAAATGAGTTCAAAAAATGATGGTTTCAAAAAATGTGTTTTAGCATGTAAATATTGCTAATAGCAATAAACATCTTCATATTAAACCATTAACATAATCACAATTAAAAAGAAATATAAAACAAATGCATACAGGTTTGTAACAACATTAGAGTGAGTAAATGATGACAGAATTTTTATTTTTGGATGAACTATCCCTATAACACCCAGACTGAGATGTTTCTGAAAGAATATTTAGTGCCATCTAGTGCAAAAACATTCACAGTGCAAAAACACTTACAGTAATGGAGGACGAGAAGAAATGTGGTCAAGATCAAAGTGGATAAGGCTTGTTCTAGTCTTGTAATAACAAAGTCTGACTAATCCTGAAACATTACGCTGGCTGTCATTTGATGTGTCTGTGCATACTAGGTCTTTTGTTTGTGTCGTCTGTTAAAACCACTTGCCAACAGATGGATTAAATGTAGCGTGCAAACTTATAAGGGTCATAGTTTAGATTGTCTTGCAGTTACATCATTATTGTGCTTACAAAAATATTGAGAAATTTACAACCGGGACATTAACATCATAACAGCCTAAAAGGTTGTTTTATGTATTGTTTTGTCTGTCCTTAACAAAATATATGTGAATGGTTTTGTTCCCTATACATATGTTTATACTAGATTTTATTTACTGTAACTTGTATTTCAATGAATGTGTCTGTTAACATCATATATTGTCATTTATTGAGTAATGCACTACTCCTACTGTACATAAATAAACTCAGTTTATAATAAACAACTGAAATTTTTCAACCTGTCAGAAAGACTTTTGGCTGAACTCTTTGGACTTGAGCCTGTAAGCTTGTCGTGTCAAACCAAACTAAAACATTTTCGTAGAGATCATTGACATTTACAGATATTAGCAAAATTAGTCTTGGATATTTCACAGCACTTGTGTTTCTTAACAGCACGTCTTGTCCTGTTGCCTCACATGCTGGTCATGAGTCCCATTGTGGTCCCAGCGGGGCCTTCAAGTTCAGCTGTTTACTGGACCGTCCCACACTTCCCAGAATCTGCAGTACGAAGAGCTCCTCCATTCATACCGAACCTTTGAGATGAATTAAAGTCAGACACCCAAAGATCAAGGGCAAAGTTTGGTAAAAACCAAATGGACAGGAGATTGCTGGTGAGAAATGGGCATCGTTTTTGAGTAAAGAGGAAAGTTCTGGTGTGATTTAGATAGTTAGCGAATCTAGGACAGAAAACCAAAAACGACGACTTAATCGGAGGAAGAAATCAATCGTCATGGATCCGAACGCAGACGAGTGCAGTACAGATGGTTCTGGTGTGGAGGACATGGGAACTCAGATCAATGGACTGGTGGTTCAGATCATGGAGACCATGCCGGTTCTGCTTGCGCGGATCAGGCAGAAGGTTCTGGAAGTGTCTATTTTGATCTGTGTTATTCTGCTGGTTTTCTGGGTGGCTTTGTTTCTCTACGGCAGTTTTTATTACTCATTTATGCCCACAGCGAATTATATTACACCGGTCTACTTCTCCTACAGGTGAGGACAATGAGCACAGGTGAGACTTTCATCTTAACATGTCGTACCTGATGCCTTCATACACTCTCTGAAAAAAAGTTAAAAAGTTGTACCTGGGACAGTACCTTCCTAATAAGTACCATTTAGCTACAGATATGTACCCTGAGGTTCCAGTATAAAGTACCAGCGAGTACATAAGCGGTACCAATATGTAACTTTTATTTGCAAAAGTGTACTTTTTGAAAAGGTACCACCCCAGTGACAACTTTTGTATCTTTTTCGGGGAGTGTATGTAAATGTTTTGTCTGATAAAACAAATAAAATGCAAATAATAAAAATAACATTGTTACATCAGCTTTTAAAAGAATGAGAAAACTGTAACTGTGGGTTCACACCAGATGCGAGTTCAACGATTTGCGCAAGATTAAGTCAATGCAAAGACGCGATCAGATGCGTCCTCACGTACGAATGACGCCATATGGCTGGCGCATTATTTGCCGCGAAAACACGCTCTATTCGCCTCAACCGCGTCTTCTCCCAAGTTGAAAATATTTAATTTGAGCAAAAAATTTGCATGACACGAAGTTAAATCCCGCGGGTTATCTGGAGCGAGTGATGCGATACCCTGCATGCAGCTAATATATATTCCAGCTTGTAATATTTCAGGGCAAGTTCATCCGTCACTGGAGCAGCACCCTATAAAAAGGTCCTTATGCTACGTACACACCAAACGCGTCGCATCGCGTTATTCGCTCTAGGTTGCTCGCGTGATTTCACATCGTGTCGTGCTAATTTTTCGCTTGAGTTGAATGTTTTCGGCTTGGGCGGGGACGCGTTTGGGGCGAGTGGCGCGTGTTTTTGTGGCAAAGCGCCGCCCATATCACGTCAGTTGCATCAGCCCATACGAGGACACGTCTGATCACGTCTTTGCATTGACTTTGTATGTAATCTACTCGCGCAAATCGTTGAACTTGCGTTTGGTGTGAACCCACAGTAAGATGCTCATGTTTTCAAAATATGTGTTCTGTGCGTCAAGTGATCTTATGTGCATCACGTGTTTTGTCAAAATAAGTGCCTGCTCCAGACGCGTCTAAAGGGTTTGTGATAAAAGAGACGCTCGCGTTTGCCAGATACTCGCATAACCTCATGCATAATCAGAGTTTACTGTTAAGGGAGTGTCTTGCGTGTATTTTGTGAACGTGGGCGTCTCTTTTGTCATAGGCGGCTTTGATGCGTGTGCAGCGGGCACTTGTTTTGACAAGACATGTGATGCACATGGTTTACATGAGCAACACACTTATTTTGAATTTTTTTAAGTTTATGTCATTTCTGAAGCAAAGTAATTTTGTTTCTTTTATAGTTTCTGATGATGTTTCAGACCAATATCATTTTGATATTTTCATCAAATGTGTGTTGATTCTTTTCAGGACAGATTGTTCAACCCCTCATCATGTTATGTGTTCTTTTCCCGAGGCTAACGTCTCTCTTCTGAGGAATGGAAAACACCAGGTGAATAGTAATGTTTGTTTAAATCACCATATTTGTGGTTCTGTTTGTCTCTGAAGATTATTAAAGAAGGCTATCTTTTATAAACTATATACTGTGCTGTATGTGAACCAGTATGACATCACAATGATTCATGTTTTTTGGCTGTGGGGTTGTTGTTGTTTTTTTCCATTTTAATCAGATTTTGCCAAAAAGTAAAGCAGATCTTTTTTCTTACCCATTACAGGTAATGACATACGGTCAACCCTATCAGATCACACTGGAACTAGAGATGCCAGAGTCTCCAGCCAATCAGCAGTTGGGAATGTTTCTGGTAGAAATGTCGCTGTATACTAAAGCCGGTCAGATTATTGACATATCTGCACGTTCTGCAAGTACAACTCATAAAAACACAATACTATATGTGACCCTGGACCACATAGCCATAAGAAGCACAGGTATATTTGTAGCAATAGCCAACAATACATTGTATTGGTCAAAATTATAGATTTTTTTTTAATGCCAAAAATCATGAGGATATTAAGATCATGTTGCATTAACAGAGCATTGGGCAGCTATCACCTCAGTGCCCGGGGAGCAATTAGGGTTAAGGTGCCTTGCTCAAGGGCACCAAAGTCAAATACTGCCGGCCGTGAGACTCGAACCGGCAAGCCTGACTATCTAACCATTAGACTACGACTGTGATTTTCTCCATATTTTTTCAAATAGTTGTATCACGGACAAATATTGCCCTATCCTAACAAACTTACATCAATGGAAAGCAACTTTCAGATGATGTATAAATATAAATTTCAAAAAATTAACCCTTATGATTGGTTTTGTGGTCTAGGGTCACATATACTGTAGATCAGTGGTCTCAAACATTTTATCAATAGCCTCAGTTTTTAATTATGGCTGTCAAAAGATTAATTGAGATTAATCAAATACAAAATAAAAGTTTGTTTTTACATAATATACACTGTAAAAAAAATTTACAGTAAATTACAGTATTTCTGGGTATTACTGGCAACTAGCTGCCAGTAACTTACTGTAGATTTTACATTTATGTTATTTACAGGCAACAGTTTGTTCAAAGTTAAATGAACATGAAACATTTTCAGTCTTTATCTTCTACAGTAAGTTACTGGCAAACAGCTGCATAATTACAGCAAATTTTTTGCAGTGTATGCATGTCCACTGTGTGTAATTATTTTGTATACTGTATATAAAGTTTGGACACACTTGATTAAAATGTTAACTATGATTTAAAAAATCTTTTAATCTGAAGGTGTATGGTTAAATGCATGAAATTACGTTTGTAGAAAAAAAAACCTATACCTGTGCCAAGCAGATTAATTTATATAATTAGAAAACTAAAAATTTTTTTAAATATTATTTTTTAAATAGATGACTTGCACTGAATATTAAAGGAAAATCTGTCAATAAGAGCCCAGATTAAATGTGAAGTCCTTCAATATTATAATATTATAAAATTCAGTCTAAAGTAAAACTTCGAGACGCTTCTTGATAAAATGACACAAGTATGGTTTTACTTCAGATGATAAAATATAACAGAATTTTGATTTATTTTTGGATGCTTTCAGTCACCAACATAATTCCCACAGTTGTATTTGTGTTATGCCATAGTTTGGACGAGTTTATTATTGTTCTGTTATGTGGAAAAATATATAAATAAAGAACGAGTGAGTGTGTCCAAACTTTTGGCCTGTACTGTTTATGCAAACACGAACTTTAATTTTGTATGCGATTAATATTTTGACAGCCCTAATTTTAATATTTATTTATTATTCTTTTTTAAAAGCTTGGTTTCTTTTATCTATGTTAACATTTTAAACAAAATAAATTATGAATAAATAATGATGATGACCAAACAAGTATAATGATAAAATCAACAAGTAAAATGTTTTGAGTAGACTATATTATAAAAGTATCCCTCCTGATTATTTTATACATTGTGGTAGCCCTTGCTCACAAAAAGCACCTCTGCTGTACTGTAGATCATGTATTATCTATGCAATGCAAATGGTTCAACTATTAATGTTCAAATGTTCAAAGATGTATTTTTGTGTTGGTCCAATTTTTTGCTGGTTTACATTTATGCATTTGCCTGCTGCTCTTATCCAAACTAAATGGATAGCGCAATGCTTTACCAATTGAGCTATACAGGAACACAAGAACAAGCTAGGCTGGTTTGGTGCTGGATCAGTATACTCTTTATAATGAAGCTGGGTTGTGGGGACACAATCATACAATTTGCATCCAGTTTTTAACAATGCTCTCTCTCTCGCTCTCTCTCTCTCTCTCTCTCTTGTCTCAGGCAATGCTCCATTATCGCTCCTCTCTGCTTCAGGCTATGGACACCATGATCTTTTCCCCAATGTTGTTAACAGGAGCGTCCGAGCAGAAGCAGTTAGTCACTGCCGAGCTGTACTCAGAGTTCAGAGACGATTCTGTAAGTGTAATCTTACATCCAGAGACAAAGAAGGGTCCAAAGACGTACATTTGGCTTGAACATTGAACAAGTGTCAACTGTACATGTATTCATCACTGGGTTGTATGAATTGTGTACTCTGTTGATGGACACACAGTTAGTAGCTGTCGCTTTTTTTCAGTATAAACCCACTACTGGTGCTGTTATCAAGATTTATTCCCAGCATATTCAAATCTACAGAGCAAATCTCTACATCTTTGCCCACTTTACAGGCATCAGGTTTGTGCTTGTGTGTGTTAATGTGTGTAATGTGCTGTGCATTACAGTTTTTACATTCAGGTGTTTTCCTTTGATCTGCATCAGGTACCTGCTTTATCATTTCCCCCTGATGACAGCAATCATCGGGGTGATGAGTAACTTCGCCTTCCTCAGTTTCATCATCGTTCTCAGCTTTCTACAGTTCAATCTGGGTGATCGCAGGTCACCCGCAAGGACGGGCAAACAAGAGGTTCATATCAAGTTTAGTTTTATACATGCACTCTTAAAGTCACGGAAGTAGCCCAGTCGTGACGTATATCCGAAAAATAGTAGGGCGGGACTTAAATTCATTAATTGAGAATTAATTGGATTGTTAGAACTCAGTCATGTTGCTATTTGCTAATCGTAGCAATCTTTTCCCGTGCTCCGCCCTCAAGCCATTACCTGTGAATGTAAGTAAGGAGATAAGCATTTTGATTTGAAATAAAAATAATAAAGGTCACGGAAAAGTAATTTGTAAAAAAGTACCACAATACCCCCGCAAAAAAATTAAAGGAATAGTCTACTCATTTTCAATATTAAAATATGTTATTACCTTAACTAAGAATTGTTGATACATCCCTCTATCATCTGTGTGCGTGCACGTAAGCGCTGGAGCGCGCAGCGACGCTTCGATAGCATTTAGCTGAGCCCCATTCATTCAATTGTACCATTTAGAGATAAAGTTAGAAGTGACCAAACACATCAACGTTTTTCCTATTTAAGACGAGTAGTTATACGAGCAAGTTTGCTGGTACAAAATAAAACGTAGCGCTTTTCTAAGCGGATTTAAAAGAGGAACTATATTTTATGGCGTAATAGCACTTTTGGGAGTACTTCGACTCGCCTGAAAAGTCCGCTCCCCTTCTCACTCTCATAATGGGAGAGGGAGGGTGTTACTGCGCCGAGTCGAAGTACTCCCAAAAGTGCTATTACGCCATAAAATATAGTTCCTCTTTTAAATCCGCTTAGAAAAGCGCTATGTTTTATTTTGTACCACCAAACTTGCTCGTATAACTACTCGTCTTAAATAGGAAAAACGTTGATGTGTTTAGTCACTTCTAACTTTATCTCTAAATGGTACCATTGAATGAATGGGGCTAAGCTAAATGCTATCGAAGCGTCGCAGCGCGCTCCAGCGCTTAAGTGCACGCACACAGATGATAGAGGGATGTATCAACAATTCTTAGTTAAGGTAATAACATATTTTAATATTGAAAATGAGTAGACTATTCCTTTAAGTTTTTAATTTCAATTTCATTGTGACTTTAAAAATAGAGGTGCCACAAAGGGTTCTTCACAGTGATGCCACAGAAGAACAGTTGATTTTAAAGCGGGCATATCATAAAAGTTTGACTTTTTCCATCTTTAAGAGCTATAATTGGGTCCCCAGTGCTTGCATCAACCTAGAAAATGTGAAAAAGATCAACCCAGAAACGTAGTTTTCATAAACCATTGTCTGCAAGCATATAAAAAATAGGTCATTGAAATTTGTCTCCCCTTGTGATGTCAAAAGGGGATAGTACCGCTCCTTAATCTGCACTATCCAACAACGACACTGTCATTTAGTGCATAGATCAGCTTATTTGCATTTTAAAGGACACACCCAAAAACGGCACCTACAAAGTGGCAATTTTAACATGTTATAATAAATTATCTATATGGTATTTTTAGCTAAAACTTCACATATGTACTCTGGAGACACCAACGATTTATTTGACATTTTTAAAAAGTCTCAACTTTCAATCTCAATTAAATGGATAAAATCATGCAGAATAGCTTGAATTGCTGCCGATGTGCATGTGTTTGTTTCTTACAACTTGTTTTCTTTCATCAGACTGGTTTTTCGTTTGATTTGAATGAAGATGAAAAGAAAGAATCAGAGAAACCGAATGATCAATCTGAACTTCAGGATGAGGGAAATAGCAAAGGTGCACCTGTTACCTACTGCAATTTGCAACCTATGTCTTATTAAAGTAGTGATGTTTTAGTATTCATTACAGATACAAAAACTATAATTAACAACTATCTACAAAACTAGTAGCCTTACATATCTTGATTTTAACATGCATTGTATTTTTGTTCTGTATGTGTATACAGCCAATACAAAATGCTTGTTGGATTCCCCCATTATAATAAGAAATATAGACACCACGGATTGCAGTTCTGATGAGACGGAAGAAATCATTCTGGAGACGGGGGTGGATGAGAGTGAAAACTCTAGAGAACCGGAGGAGGATGAACCCATTTGTACGTTTGGGTCGGGGGAAATGATTTTAAGGCAAAGGCATTTGTCACCTGTGATTGAACAATCATCTCAGGCATTAACAGACACTGGAGATAAAAGCAACTATGGTGTTGGTGCCTGTTTAAGCTCCTAATACCAAAAAAATCAAACTGTCTGCTAAATGGGGTAAAGGTTATGAAGAGCAAAGGCCTTCATATGATCTCATTAAATAGTATTTTTGAAAATGCAAAACTAATAGCTTGTATTTTATTTAGCCTATTTTTCAAAAAAGCTTCTGTGTATTTTGTATTCATGTTCTCCAGTTTATTTTTGTCTGCTGACAGGATTTTTATTCAAGCATATTTTACTTTTAACCTGTTAAAACTTTTCTTTGTTGCTGAATATTTAATATTAAGTATACAACATTGTTGTTGTTGTTTTTTCAGCTGCATACAGTGATACTATGCTGATAAATAGCCTTAATGGAAATGTTATTTGGTTATGGCTTATGTTTGGAAAGCAACACATTAATTTGCATTTATTTCCATGTGTGGCTCTCTGGAAAACACATTACCCAATGGAGAGATATCCATTGATGCTGTTACAATTCCTTTGTATATCACTTTATTAAAAGGTTTTGTGTGCATGTGTGTGCGTGCGTGCGTGTGTGTGTGTGTGTGTGTGTGTGCGCATGTTGAAATTTCTAGTTTATATTTCTTCATGTTCATCATGCATTCTTAGTGGAATATGATGTTATTCTGTCCTGACTTTCTGGTTGTCTTATGTACAGTTGAATAAATAGTTTAACGCTATGCTGAATCTCTCAAAACTTGAATATGGTCTGGTCATATTTCAAAATTTACCCTTAAATCCAAAGAAAGGTTTAGTGTGATTAAAGGGATAGTTCACTTTGAAATGGAAATTCTGTCGTCATTTGCTCGTCGTTGTGTTGTTCTAAACCTGTGTGAATTTTTTTTCTGATGAACACAAAAGGGGATATTTTGAGAGGTGATGGTGAACACACAGAGGAAAGTGACTATTGACTTCCATAGTAGGAAAAAAATATTTTGGAAGTATTGGGATAAATGACTAAGAAAATATTTTGATAAATGATGGTTAGCATACAGTTGACGGTACCCAATAAATTCCATCATATTTTTTATTCCTATTCCTACTATGGAAGTCTATGGTCGCTTGCTGCTGTGTGTTTGCCATTATTTCCTAAAATGTCTTCTTTTTAGTTCATTGGAAAAAGAAATTCATACAGGTTTAGAACAACATGAGGACAAGTAAATGATGACAGAATTTTTTTATTTTAAAGTGAACTATCCCTTTAAGTTTTCTTAGCATTTTTAATGACAGTAATGAAAAATACAAAAGTAAAGCATATGTTTTATAAGGCAGTGGTTTTCAAACTGGGGGGCCGCGAGATGGTGCCAGGGGGGCCCCAGTTTTATGACATTTTATGAAATACATTAATTTATCATGATTTCTGTGTAAATAAATAAAAAAAAAATAAGGCTACTAACCAAAAGCACTACTTTTTTGTATAATTTAATGTTTTTTTAATTAAAATTTTGAGTTTTAGAACAGTTTTTTGTCACAAATTTTCTTTGGGGGGCCGCGAAGGAATGTACCTTACACAAGGGGGGCCGCACGCTGAAAAAGTTTGGGAACCACTGTTATAAGGGATAATGTAGGCAGCTGATTATTACTGCAGAAATAAGCCTTAACAGTGTGATCAGGACCCGATGCGTATCAATATTTCAATATTGATTTGAAATATTTTATTAGCTCATTTTTCACGAATGCAGATCTTTCGGTTTAAAGTTAAAGGAAAACACCACAGTTTTTCAATATTTTACTATGTTCTTTCTTCAACTTAGACAAATTAATACATACCTATCTTTTTTCAATGCGTACTATTAATCTTTGTACAGCGCATCGTGAATGTGTTAGCATTTAGCCTAGCCCCATTCATTCCTTAGGATCCAAATAGGGATGAATTTAGAAGCCATCAAAATAAAACGTGTTGTTTTGTTAGCGGATAAAAAATGAGAGCTAAATTGTATGGCGGAAGAGCACTTAGTTTGCAGCACTTTGACCTCGGCGCGCAGTAACATCATCACTACTGACTACTCCCCATCTCGCTCAAACTTCCGTTAATATTACTTCCGCCATACAATATAGTTCTCGTCTAATTTTTATCTGCTTACAAAATCTGCCACCATGCTTACTCGTGTAACTTCTCATGTAACAGTCTTTAAATAAGGAAAACATGGAAGTGTTTGGTGGCTTCTAAATTAATTCCTGTTTGGATCCTAAGGAATGAATGGGGCTAGGCTAAATGCTAACACATTCACAATGCGCTGTACAAAGATTAAGAGCATGCATTGAATAAAAATAGGTATGTATTCATTTGTCTAAGTTGAGGTAAGAACATAGTAAAATATTGAAAAACGGTGGTGTCTTCCTTTAAGACAAGACGTTCCAATGTCATAAACACGCTATTTGGTTTAATCATTATATTTATTTTTTGTTTAATATTAAACTTTGCCTGTCAAAATAAACCTTCAAATTTTGCAACGGGACAATCAAAATCAAGCATTCCAGCAAACCATGTAATAAATAGACATGTCAAAGGATATGGTGTGAAAATTGCTTTATTGTCTTTATTTCCTTAAAAATCAACTGTAATTATGCAGCTGGTTGCCAGTAACTTACTGTAGATTTACATTTATATTATTTAATGGCAACGGTTTGTTCAAAGTCAAGTGAACATTAAACATTAACAAGTCTTATAAAAACTATAAAATAAAAGCTTCATGCAAAGCATTTTGGGAACCAGAAATCCTCATCAACCTTTACTGTTAACCTTTCCTTCAGATTTTGTTTCAGAGAAAGCTTTGCATGAGGCTGTTATTTTAGTTTTATTCTGTAAAGATAAAGACTTAATGTTTAATGTTCATTTAACTTTGAACAAACCTTTGCCTGTAAATAAATCTACAGTAAGTTACAGCTGCCAGTAAAACTTATTTCTACAGAAAGTTTTTAAAGTGTGTTCAGACATTTTTGTGCTGCTATCCATTACGGGGTGTAATTCTCAGGGAATGCTGATAAAATCTGTGGTTAATGCACTGTAAGGCTAAAGCATCTATCAAGTAAATGAATGTCAATGTGACTATGGGTCGTCTCTTCTCCGTTTTCCACGCTATAGACTGTGGGTGAGTCCTGGATTCAACCACGAAAGAGCTCATTGTTGGAAACTTGTGATGTCACATTATGCAAATCATTGGCGGCGGACGTTGATGGCAAAACTTTGAGCTTTAACTCTATGTTACCAAACGGCTGAAGAGATGAAAGACTGGTGAGTCTGGTACGTGGGAGTTTGTACTTTAATCCTATAAGCAATTGTTTTGAATGTGTGTGGGTTATTTCCTGGGCACAAATTAAGCTTTTTCTTACATTTTCATGCCAGTTATGTAAGAACCCAGCAGATGTGGTGTAGCATTTGTACACCAAATGTGGAATTTGTGTCCAGGATGAATGCTATGACTTTTGGGATTGAAATAGTGCTATTTTTTTATACAGTATAGTTTTAATATACTAATTGAAGAGCTCAGATGAAAAGAATTTAAATATTTTCTTTAAAATTAGCATTTTTTATGCAGTATCACTGAATGGCCTGAGGCCAGGATCAAGCAAATTTGAAGTGAAAGTATTTGATGCACGTAAAATATGTGCGAAAAGCATTCGGTTAATATCATCTAACTTTTGATGGAGGTTTAGCGGCTTTTGCATCTGAGCTCCTCAATTGTAATGCCATATATCTGTTTGTCTATCCAAGCAATTGTTTACAAGTGATACAATTGTGTTTCTTTAAAGGTCAAAACAATGAGCATTTCCATCCAAGCACCTTCATGAAGGGTTTGGATTTACCTCTGCAAAGCATGAGCACATTGTCGGGGAAATTGAGCGCTGCGGGTGATGGGGAGAGCATGAGAGATGACGTACGAGCAGAAGAAAACATTTCGGATTTTTCTCCATCTCCAATCAAACCAAATCATCATTTAAAAAAAACAGGCTACCGAATCAGACCTAAACTGGCCTCCGCTCAAGCCGTCCTGTCATCCAGACTAGGAGAACCGATAGAAACGCACACAAATCTACATGAGGATAAACCAGAACCTTTGGATTGCCTACCAAGACCTGGTAAAGAAGTTATCACAGGCATGGACACTGAGGAAAAGCAAGTGATGGAGGTTGAAGCACGTGTTGAAGAAGATTCAAAGATGGTGTTTAATGCAGAATCTAGAAAGAACATGTGGAGAAGCAAATCTGACCTTAAGGAAAAGCTGAAGGGCAGGATGAGGGAGAGACTGGGTGGAAGTCTGGATAACATTTACGAGGGCAAGGAGAGAGAGAAGATGACTGAGAGCAGAAGGCAAAGGCAAAGGAGTTGGGCTTCAAAACAAAGAAACATACAAGCAACTGGGACTTCAAGAGATGGGGAACTTTATTTAAACAAAGGTACGGAGAAAAAGGGTGAGGAACAGACTAGAGAAATGAAAGATTATGTTCCTCATCCTGTCCTCTCTCGGGTTCTCCTATACTCCTCAGCTTCATCGTCCTCTTCCTTCAACAACTCTTCAGCAGAGAGCGACGAGGTCTTCAGCGAGGGAGAGGATACAGCTGCAAGGAGAAAGACCTTGAATAAGGTGAGAGGAATTCTGGGAAAGGGAACGACGATGACTAGCTGTTAAAAATAAATGTGCTTAAAAGTTTCGCCATAGAAGAGTCATTTTTGTTTCCTCAAAAATAATTTCTTTCATACCTTTTTATAATCTAAAGAAGATTTTGTCAATACAAAAAAAAAGGTTTTTCGAATGTTAAAGGTTTAGCCAGAATTTGTTAGTTTATGGTTCCATGAAGAATTTTTAACATCAATAGAACGTTTTCGCTGTATAAAAGTTTCTTTGTGATAAATATATACTATTAAAGAAGAAATGTTTATTTTAAGAACCTATGACTGAAAGTTTCTTCAGGGAACCAATAATGGTTCTTCTGTGGCATAGAACCCTTTATAGAGCCTTTATTTTTAAGAGTGTAAAAGTGTACATTTTGATGTGTTCAAAGCTGCTAAACAATTTGCATTATTTTGAAAGAGTACCATTATGCATTTGAATATGACATTTGCATAGTTTTTTAAAGAGAGACCAAGTAGATGTTACTGTCGAATTTGCAATTTTCCTCAAAACAAACTTGTTATCTGTCAACTGTACAACTTTAGCACATGCTGTTCTTTACATGATGGACAAATACTGAGAAAAGAGTTATATTTTAGGGACTTTTATGCCTTTATTAGGATTGGTTAGTAGAAAGATGACAAGAAAGTGTTAAGGGGAAATAGGGGAGGAGGATCAAACTTAGGTCACTCACTGCAAAATATGACTTTCTTACTTGTTTTTTTTCTTGTTTTTAGTACAAATATCAAAAAACTCTCAAATGCATGAATTTGTGTTTAAAACAAGTCAAAAATCTGCCAATGGGGTAGATTGCTGCCAATCGGCAAATTGCTTGTTTTATGCACAAATTCACTTAAATTTGATATTTTTGTCTAAAAATTTGACTTATTTTCTTTGATCTTGATTTAAGAATTTTTAAATACTTGTATTTAAAACAGGACAAAAATACTAAGTAAGAAAGTAATTTTAGTGCCTTGAGCACACTGGCACTGTGGAGCTATCGGCGCTGACAGGGTTTAGGGATAGTTCAACCCAAAAATGAAAATTCTGTCATCATTTACTCATCTTGATTTTTTTATTTTGATGAACACAAGAAGATATTTTCATAAATGATGGTAAGCATACAGCTGCCGTTACCATCGACTACCATAGTAGGAATACAAATATTATGGAAGTATTGAGACAAATGATGAAGAAGGTATTTTGATAAATGATGGTAAGCATTATGGTAACCATTGACTTCCATAGTAGGATAAACAAATATTATGGAAGTATTGTGATAAATGATAATGAAGATATTTTGATAATTGATAGCACACAGTTAATGGTACCCATTGAATTCCATCGTATTTGTTTTTTCTACTGTGGAGGTCAATGTTTACCATCGGCTGTGTGCTGACAGTCATTTGTCAAAGTGTCTTCTTTGGTGTTCATCAGAATAAAGAAATTCATACAGGTTTAGAACAACATGAGGATGAGACATGATGACAGAATTTTTTCAGATTTTTTTATATCCCTTTTAGATGATTTTTAAGAGTTAATGATGTTTGATATGTTCTTTTAACCCGTAATCATTCTTACAAATAAAAGGGGTTTAAGATAGCATAGAAGAACCATTTTTGTCTGAATGCTTCTATACAGAACCTTTCTGCAGAACATTTATTTCTTTACAAAAACAGTTCTTTAGATTAAAAAAGGGTTTGAAAGAAATTATTCTTCTTAGAACATTTAACAAAATTGCTCTTGTGGAACCAAAAATGGTTCTTGTTGTGAGCACCTTCATTTTTAAGAGTGTTGTTAAAATATAAAGCATCAAGGTGATAGCAGCTTCATTATACATAACTGTACTGTACACAGTTTGAATATACTGCATGCCAAAAGAAATTAACCCTTTTCATTTTCCAGTGTCGATCATGGAGAACATTTTTGACCATGATGCAGTGGTCCAAACGCACACAGAGCTCATGGATCCAGCTGGCTGGTCACCAAGGTATGAAGATCACTGAACATTTTCAAGGTTAATTTAACCCAACAGATGGGTTTGTCCATGTAGTTTACCCAGCCATGGGTTGAAACCACCCAGAATTCTTTTGAGCGTAACCTCAATATTCTAATACTTAAAGCAAAATGAAAATTCTGTCATCATTTACCCATCCTCATGTTGTTTAAAACCGGTATGACTTTCTTGTTTCTGTTGAACACAAAAGAAGATAGTATGATAAATGATGGTAACCACACAGTGACCTTACCCAACGACTTATATAGTAGACTAAACAAATATTCTGGAAGTCAGTGGGTACTGTGAACTGTGTTGTTACCATCATTTATCATAATATCTTCTTTGAGTAATTCCTCTGAGAAATATAATGTTTTGTGTGTTCCCTTCAGGTAATGTTAAGCTGAGCGAGGGTGGTGAGGTACTGAAGAGGTTTTCTGAGGTAGAAGACAGCTGCCTGCAGGATCTCATGTCTGATGCGCTCTGTCAGTTCGTGCCTCATTATTATGGACACATCAGTCAGGACGGAGAGCGTTTCATTCGTCTAGAGGATCTATTGAGTGGTCTTAGATCTCCTGTGATCATGGACTGCAAAATGGGTGTCCGGTAAGAGCGAACCTAATGAGAGCTTAAACTCTAAATACAGAATATGTTGAATAAAAAAATTATTCAAAAGCATATAAACAAATACACAACCATTCAGAAAGATAGACAGATGGACAGACAGACAGATAGAGTAGATAGACAGATAGAGTAGACAGACAGACAGACAGACAGATACAGAAGAAAGATAGATACATACAAACAGACAGGTACAGTAGACAGACAGACAGACAGACAGACAGACAGACACAGACAGACAGACAGACAGTCAGTCAGATACAGACAGACACAGATAGACATATACAGACAGACAGACAGACAGATACAGTAGACAGACAGATAGAGACAGACAGACAAACAAACAGCAGACAGAAAGATACAGTAGACAGACAAATACAGACAGAGAGACAAACAGACAGACAGACAGACAGATAGATAGAGACATACAGACAGACAGATACAGTAGACAGACAGACAGACAGACAGATACAGTAGACAGACAGTCAGATACAGACAGACAAACACACAGACAAACAGATACAGTAGACAGACAGATACAAACAGACAGACAAAAAACAGCAGACAGACAGATACAGTAGACAGACAAATACAGACAGAGAGACAAACAGACAGACAGACAAATAGATAGAGACATACAGACAGATACAGTAGACAGACAGTCAGATACAGACAGACAGACAGACAGACAGACAAACAGATACAGTAGACAGACAGATACAGACAGACAGACAAACAGACAGACAGATACAGTAGACAGACAGATACAGTACACATTCAGACACAGACAGACAGACAGACAAACAAACAAACAGACAGACAGATAGAGATAGACAGACAGACAGACACAGTAGACAGACAGACAGACAGATACAGAATAAGATAGATACATACAGACAGACAGACAGACAGACAGGCAAACAGACAGACACAGAAGAAAGATAGATACATACAGACAGACAGACAGACAGACAGAGTAGACAGGCAGACAAACAGACAGACAGACAGACAGACAGATACAGACAGATACAGACAGACAGACAGTCAGATACAGACAGACAGACAGATAGACATATACATACAGACAGACAGACAGATACAGTAGACAGACAGATACAGAAGACAGATAGACATATACAGTAGACAGACAGATACAGACAGACCGACAAACAGACAGACAGATACAGTAGACAGACAACAGAGTAGACAGACAGTCAGATACAGACAGACAGACAGACACACGCGCACACACACAGAGACAGACAGACAGACATATACAGACAGACAGACAGACAGACAGACAGACCGATACAGTAGACAGACAGACAGACAGATACAGTAGACAGACAGATACAGACAGACAGACAGACAGACAGACAGAGACAGACAGACAGACAGACACACACACACACACACACACACACACACACACACAGACAGACAGATAGACATATACAGACAGACAGACAGACAGACAGACCGATACAGTAGACAGACAGACAGACAGATACAGTAGACAGACAGATACAGACAGACAGACAGACAGACAGACAGAGACAGACAGACAGACAGACAAGACAGACAGATACAGACAAACACAGTGAACAGACATACATACATACAGACAGACAGACAGACAGATACAGTAGACAGACAGACAGACATACAGATACAGTAGATAGACATATACAGATACAGTAGACAGACAGATACAGACAGACAGACAGATACAGTAGACAGACAAATACAGACAAACACAGTGGACAGACATACATACATACAGACAGACAGACAGACAGACACAGTAGACAGACAGACAGACAGACAGACAGACAGACAGACAGACAGATACAGTAGATAGATAGACAGACAGACAGGTACAGTAGACAGACTGACAGAAAGGTAGAGTAGACAGACAGACAGATACAGACAGACAGACAAATAGATAGAGACAGACCGACAGATACAGACAGACACAGTAAGACAGACAAACAAGACAGATACAGTAGACAGACAGACAGATACAGTAGACAGACAGGTACAGTAGACAGACAGACCGACAGATAGATGCAGATAGACAGATAGAGTCAACCATTATTAATGTTGATCAGTTGTTTAAAACCACATTCATTTGTTGATCTGTGTGTCTGTGACCTTTAACTATATTTGAGTGAGACTGCCCCTAACTGCATCATGAGTGTTATTCAAACATTATTCACAGGACATATCAGGAAGAAGAGATCATTAAGGCCAGGACTAACGCCAGCATGCGGGCTGATATGTATCAAAAGATGATGAAAGTAGATCCGGCATCTCCAACTCCGGAGGAGCACGCACAGGGAGGCGTAACGAAGCTGCGTTACATGCAATGGAGGGACGACAGCAGCACTACCTCAACGTTGGGCTTTCGCATAGAGGGCATAGTGGTATGAAAAGAGATCAGTCCCGTCAAAGGTGTACTGTCATAGCCTGTAATGTATGAAATATAATTTTAAAAAAGCTATGAAAATTCTCTCATAATTTACTCACACTCATGACCTCCCAGATTAATATGACTTTCTTTAGCTAAACACAGATGAATAACTTTATATTAAAACGCAAAAGTTAGATCTCAAAATAAAATGCTTTAAGGTGACATTTTTTATATCTTGGATATAAACATTTTAAAGTTTTTACTGTTTTGGCCAACATTTTGATGTCATTTTGCTTTGTTCCAGATGGGGAACGGAAAAGTATTACGTGATTTTTACAAGACACGCACAGATGCCCAAGTGACAGAAGCACTGTTATCTTTTACCAAGAGACAGGTTCATATTCTAGTAAGTGCAAATCCTTTCATACTTGATTTTTTGTTTGCTCAATATACTATAGAGTCACACAAACGTTTTGTTAAAATAACTGTAAAATTGGACATTTACTGTTGTATCCATGCATCGACGGGTCAGGGCGGTATTGGTGGCAAAAGAGGGACCATCACAATATGGTCATAATGTTTTGGCTGATGTCAGGTTTTATTGTGTTCAGTTAATGCCAAGCTAATATAAAAAAATTTTAAAAAAATATTAACTTTTGAGATTATTAATAGAATGTGCTTTAACGTGGGCCCATATGACTTTCTCTGTGCTTCCCTGCTTGATAAGCCTTGCTTGTTTACTTACAAATGTGCAAAAAATCAAATAAAATTCCTGTGTTACACATTGTTTATCCCAGAAGGCCTACAAATCCAGATTACAAGCACTGAATGAAACACTACAACAGTCAACCTTTTTTAGCAAGCATGAGGTCAGTAAAACTTAATTTTGCTACCCCGTTCTCCTTTCAAAATGCATTTTAAGGGACCTGGTTTCACCTTCACCTCTAAATATCTCATCTTAGATCATAGGAAGTTCTCTGCTCTTTGTCCATGACTGCAACGGCAAAGCTAATATATGGATGATAGATTTCGGAAAGACCATCCCAACACCAAACGGTGTCCAGTTGAGGCATGATGTTCCATGGGTGGAGGGAAACAGGGAGGACGGATATCTCCTTGGTCTAATCTCTCTCATCTCTCTGCTGGATGAAGCCATCATGGAAGCAGAGGAACACGGTCAAGAGCCATCATTGGAAGTCTGAGGCATCCCTTCATTTCGTTCATTGGTTTCAAGAAGAATCTCTAGAAAAAAGCATTTTCAATTGGCATGGAATTAAAAACTCTTACATTACTGTAAAAAGCAATATTTTTGTATACTCAATGAGGCTGCAAGATTGGATCCTCTAGTCAAGACTATTGACATGTAACAGTATTAATAAAGCATTTACATATCTGTTTACTTAATGCTTGAGATGTTATGAAAAGCTACTGTGAAGTGTCGGTTTGATATGGGATATGGCATGATAAGCCAACCATAAGATCTACAGAAAATGTAAATATTTAACTCTAAAAGAAAATGTTAGTCAGTGCTAAAAGTGAGTCTGCTTATTTTCCAAGCTGAATAAATGTATGTCTTTTTTAAAGCTGATAGTTTAAAATGAAAACAAAAAAGTTTTGTATGTCATTTTTTGCTCATGTCTATGGTAAAGCACGCGCATTTCTGCTTAGCTACAGTAACGTTTTCAGTTTGCCACGTGCATCGGTGAGAGCACGCGATTCCGCGCATGTGTCAGATATCAATTTAATGGGGGCATGATGATGACTCGCTACCGGAAGAATTACCCTAATCTGTCGGTGATAACACGTGTTTACCCTAGTTGTTCAGGTACCCGTTACTATAATTTATGCCTTTTATGAGTCGTTTGTGACTTCAACTAAAACTCATCAGAAGTTCAATACTGTATTAACGTTAATTAATGCAGTGGTTGACAGGTTTGATTAAACATCGTAGACCTACGCTTTAAATCTGTCGGTGTTAACACGTGTTTACCCTAGTCGTTCAGGTACCAGTTACTATAATTTATGCTTTTTATGAGTCGTTTGTGACTTTAACTAAAACACACCAGAAGTTTAATATTGTATTAGCGTTAAATATTGCAGCGATTGACAGGTTTGATTAAACATTGTAGGCCTACGCTTATCTTCACATATTAATTATACAAATTGCATTATTGCAACATCGAGCAAATACTCCAAAGCATGCCAAAGAAAAAAAATAATTTTGAAAGAAATGGTGTAAAAGAAGTATGCTATGACGTCACTCCAAGTACTGATTTTTAATAATATTTATCTTTTTATTTGTAAATTCATGTAAAAATATTTCCAAATGTGTTTTTTTATCCGTTCGTTTGTAATTTTATATATTACGTTCACGTGTATTGATAATTGAGGTCGAAAAAAATTCAACCAACATCAAAACAGTTAACTTAACAGAAGGTATAACATGAGCAATTTATACGTATAATATAATATAAAACTATATAAAACAATTTTTAAAGTTTAATTGTTTGGTAATTATCTAGCTAAGAAATCCGGAAGTGCATTCTGTGGCAATTCGTTTTGGCGCAAGGCATTATGGGAACAGTAGTTCGCTACAGTATAGTTGTTTTCTAAACAGAACGCGGTTAAAATTCTTATTGACTTTTAAAAGCACTTCAACGTATGATAAAGCAAGCGAGGTAATATGCGGCTTTTTAATAGAATTTGAATTTTTAAAAAAATCAGTAGGTTTGTAGTTTAATTATGGCGGAACAATGAACAAAAAATACAGCAAAAGTGTCCTACCCTGGCGTCTGAAATCGTCTCGTCCCCTTCCCTCAGACTCGGATGGTCCTGCTGTGAGACAGGTGTGGAGGACTGATGGCAATCTGAAAGGTAAGTATATGAGCAACCTACAGTACACTGTTTACGTGTGCACATACTTTATATGAACAGCTAAAACTGCACTATTTAAATTCTTTATTTATTTATTTATTTTGTATTTTCTGTATAGTAAGGTGACCAGATTTTTTTAAATGAAAACCGGGGACATTTCCTAGCCCAATGGTCTTAATATGATTAAAATCGTATTTGTTGTTATCTGTAAATAAAAAAATGGGGACTGGGGACGAAACATTTTCAGCAAAAATGACTTTCTTACTTAGTATTTTTGTCTTGTTTTCAGTACAAATATCTGAAAAATTCTTAAATCAAGATGCATTTTCTTCATAAGCAAAATCCTCTAAGAAAAAATCTAGCTTTAAGACAAAAAAATATTAAAATGAAGTGAATTTTTGCTTAAAACAAGCAAAAAATCGTCCAATGGTGTAAGATTGTTTTGCTTGTTTTTGCAAATGTAATATTTTTGGTCTAAAAACTAGACTTATTTTCTTGGGTCATTTTGCTTATCAAGGAAATGAATCCTGTTTTAAGAATTTTTGAATATTTGTACTAAACAAGACAAAAATACTTAGTAAGAAAGTAATTCAATACTAAGTAAGAAAGTAATTTTTTTGTGTTTCTAATCTAATTAATTTCTGTAGCATAAATCAGTTTTTTTTCCTTTTTTTATTCTGTGCACAAATATGACATACCTTATCAAAACTTAATTATAAGGTACTACTTCAGCTGATTTAATAGCATTGTAACTTTGGGTTTTCAACTTGGGCGAAGACGCGTTTGAGGCGAATAGCGCGTTTTCACGGCAAACGCCCCGCCCATATCGCGTCATTCGCATTGCCCCACTTTGTATGCAACCTACTCGCGCAAATCGTTGAACTCGCATCTGGTGTAAACCCACAGTAAACGTTAAGAACAGAGGAAATAATGCAAAATGTAAACATATTAAGCCTACACAAAACAAATGCTCGGTACCATGCTGTGATCAGTTCACTTCATTGATTTATTATTTTAATTAAACATGAGTAGTTAGTACCTTAACCCCCGGTAACTTTGACTGTTTTTATATTTTGACTGATGATAACTTGATGACGCTTTCTCATGTGTCTCTTAGTAAATTTTCTTCGCTAAATCAGAGAAGCTCAACTAAGAAATCAGTGTAGCTCGCGGCCCCCTCTGCTGGTGAAAATAATCATTACATGATTGCTCCGGTCTGGGACTATAAAGACTACATGCTGATCGGGTTGTGTATTTGCTGGTTGTTTTGGACGTGCTGTAAAACGGGGACATTTCCGGGGACAGCTTCAGTCGGGGACAGAACACCAAAAACGGGACTGTCCCCGGAAAATGGGGACTTCTGGTCACCTTACTGTATAGGCACGTGACTTAAGTTGTTGCAACAATGAAAAACACTGAAATAGAATTGAATTTAAATAGTTTTTATGATTTATTTTATGTAATAAACTAAACACATGTTATTCACTGTACTGGTTTATTGCATGCACACATGCACTTTGTTTTGCATTACAGAGCATTATGGTCGCAATGACAATCAGCAGTTTTTTAACCGTGGAGGTTATAGGTCCTTCAGGAACCATTCTCACTGGCGTGCCAAACCACCAAGGCAGTTGGGACCTTGTGGCAGGTTTCCGGGTGGCAGCGTTGATGGGTCAGCCAGTATAAGCAGTCTCAAACATGACTGTGGGAAATATTTTACTGTGATTGTGTCGTCTAAATGTTGGGGTTTAATTTTCACTCCATGTTAACCTGCTAAAAAATATTATTTTCCTGCCTAGGTCTAACTGGAGGGGAGACGGGCAAACGGAAAGGGGAAGAGGGGGAAATAAGTTTAAGAATTTTGGAAGGGGAGGTGCATGGAGAGGAAGACAAAAAGGTGGAAGAGGAGGACCGATCTTTAGGATTACAGTAAGAATCAAACAGAATAACACAGTTTATTTAAATTTTACATCAAAAATGAGAAAATGACCTCATGGTCCATTCTAACCAGTAATATTAAACAAATAGTGCTGAATTTCAGATATGAAACTAGTCAATGTCCAGCAATGGATTTAAAGATTTGTGATCTTGAATTGTAATTGATTTAAATGATATGAGTCCATAAGATCTTTATGTCTGCTACACAGATACCACGTGCAAAGAAATATAGGCAGCATTGGCTAATATCATCACTTCAGACACACAGTCCCATACCTTTCAAGCCACTACATGTAAGTAATCGCAGATGTAAAACATCCACCAGAGGTCAGCAGAGTTTTATTTGATGTGTGAAGTGTTGTGTACTTGCCTTTTTATTAATCTAAAACCTTTATTATATTTTAATTTAACTATAATTCTTTTCGAGTTTTGGTCAACACTTAGTTTAAATCGTATATATCCCTGCTAGTATTTGCAACTGCTTTGTGACTAAAATCTGTGTTTGTTTGGTGATGATGTCTCATTGTGTTTGTATCTAGTACTGCACATCAGGTCAAAGCGTTCACTTCTATGTGGAGGATGAAGCCGCTGCCAGCGCCCTGCGCAGACTGTCACGCAAAATCACAGACAGCGAGGGTTACAAAGTACTGTATCATTCCTACTATTTAAAACTCTTCTCTGTCTTTACTGGATTTATTTGGCTTTAATCAAGGCTGATGATTAAAGTCAACATGAAACATTTATTTAATCTTAGCAAAGTTTTACTAAAACCGGTTGTCTTGACATCTTTAGAGCATTGACATGCTTGTTTTGCAGGTGGTTGTCTTTGCAAACCCTTGTTCAAGTTTTCCTGTGCAACAAACCAGCCTGAAGCCAGAAGATCTGAAGCATTTAAAGGTTATAATGACTGCTGTTGATGAAAATGTGCTTTAAAAACACATTATTTTGTTAGACATGCTTCTTGTTATACTAAAGCCCGGAGTATAGTCTGTTTTTTGCATGTATGCAAAGGTACGTGCATGGTCGAACACACAACATTGCAAAGTATAGTTTATTTGACTCGTACGCGTACACAGACGTTCAGCACATGCGCATTCTGATGACGAAAATTGTCTCACGCATGCTGTACCCGCACCCTTGCGTACGCATACAAAAATTCACCATACTTTGGCCTTAAAGAGCACCAATGGTCCGATTCACGATTATACATTTCCTTTGGTGTGTGTGTATTCGTTCCTGTTAATGATATGCAAACGGTACAAAGCCTAAAGTAAACGATGACATGAGTTATCGTCTCCAACGTAGGTCTTATTTGGATTACAACAAACACACGGATTGTAGGCAACAGTTTACTTCCTGAGATTGGTGATGTAGACAAGACCGACATTATCATAATTCCTCTCGCTTCTGACTCACAGCCTGTAAGTTAAAGGTGCAGTGTGCAATTTTAAAAGAAATGCAAAATAATATACAAAACATATTATCAGGGGTGTATGACCTTTTGTAATGAACCATTATGTTTTTATTACCTTAGAATGAGACGTGTTAATCTACATACACAGAGGGTCCCCTTATGTGGAAGTCGCCATTTTGTGCCACCATGTTTCTACAGAAGCCCTTAAAGGAATAGTCTACTCATTTTCAATATTAAAATATGTTGTTGCCTTAACTGAGAATTGTTGATGCATCCCTCTGTCATCTGTGTGCGTGCGCGTGGGCGCTGGAGCGCGCTGTGACGCTTCGATAGCATTAAGCTTAGCCCCATTCATTCAACTGCACCATTTAGAGACAAAGTTAGAAGTGACCAAACACATCAACATTCCCCCCATTCAAGACGAGCAGCCACACGAGCAAGTTTGGTGGTACAAAACAAAACGTAGCGCTTTTCCAAGCGGATTCAAAAGAGGAACTACATTTTACGGCGCAACAGCACTTTTGGGAGTGCTTCGACTCGCCTGAAAAGTCCGCTCCCCTTCTCCCTCTCATAATGGGAGAGGGAGGGTGTTACTGCGCCGAGTCGAAGCACTCCCAAAAGTGATATTACGCCACAAAATATAGTTCCTCTTTTAAATCCGCTTGGAAAAGCGCTACGTTTTATTTTGTACCAGCAAACTTGCTCGTATAACTACTCGTCTTAAATAGGAAAAACTTTGATGTGTTTGGTCACTTCTACCTTTATCTCTAAATTGTACCATTGTATGAATGGGGCTAAGCTAAATGCTATCGAAGCGTCACAGCGCGCTCCAGCGCTTACGTGCACACACACAGATGATAGAGGGATGTATCAACAATACTTAGTTAAGGTAATAACATATTTTAATATTGAAAATGAGTAGACCATTCCTTTAACGGACAAACTTTTTTTACTAGGTTTTCTCCGACAATTACACATTTTTCTGGTGGCGTCTACTGTAGCTTTTCTATGCATTTCAAAAGCAAGGGGTGAGCAGTAGACTGAGCCATTAGTTGCAATTTGCAACCTCACCACTAGATGCCACTAAAAAATACACACTGCACCTTTAACTTCTGTTAGCGTTGCATTGTGAGCGAATCTTTCAAACATGGTAAGGAGCGTCACATTTTCTGTCTGACGTATCTGGCAGAGGTTTTAAGGCCAATCACAATGTACAGATTAGCTGGCCAATCAGGAACAGTTTTGTACAAAATCCATGCGTTTCAGGAAAACAGGGAAATCTGAAGCTACAAAAATGTAGGGTATGTGGAAAATGTGTTTTTTTTTATAAACCATGTGAACACATTGTATTATGCCAAATACACAAAATAATGTTGTTATTTAGCAATGAAATAGATGCTCTTTAATACTTCTGATTGTGGTTCTGTTTCACAGAAATGCATGTCTAAACGTTTTGATGTCTCCCAGAAGTGTCTTGATCTGAGCAGCATCCACACTGATCCAAGTAAAACTTAATAGCATCCCAACATTGGCCAAAATACTGCAATTAACAAATACCTTTTTGGTTGATGAATTTGTTAAATGTTTGCAAACTTTTTTTCCCCCCGCCAGCCTTGGTTTCTCAGAAAATTCAGGTGACATTGAACAAAAACAACTGCGTGAAGGCTGTGTTAGCAATCATTGAGGAGAATATCCCAGCGGTAAGATTGCACAACAGCAGGTCAAATTTTGTGAATTTACATCGCATGCATGTATCTTGGATTTATGTTTTTTACATTAGCACAGTGGCTCAATGGGTAGCACTATTGCCTCACAGCAAGAAGATTCTCGGTTCGAGGCCCGACTAAGTCGGAGGCCTCCAGGTCTTGCTAAAGCCATATTAACCATTACAACCTCCTCCATTCATATCAATACCAGTGACTAAGGGTGTCACGATTTCGATTTTACAATTTTAAATCGAAACTGATCGAAATTAAGTCACAACCTCGAACTTCGAAGAAAAATGGGATCGTCGATGCTGCCATGCCCCCATGTCACGTCCGGTCGGCTTGCCAAGTGGGGAAAAAACTCTCAGAGGTGCCTTTAAAAACATTGGTTAGGGGAACGCGATTTATATTTTAAACACAAGGGATGTTAAATGTTAAAAAAAGGGATTGCTAAAACTCCTTGAAATGCATATCATAAACGGGATTACTACCTAGTCATCTGACTTCGGACAGAGCGCAGCTCTCTGCACGTGCACAAGAGCGGGTTATATTTTAAACAAAAGGGATAGTTTGCTTCAACTCGCATGAAACGCATAAAACTGAAAAAATACGTAAGGATTACTACTTTAGTTTACGTTTAAAATTCGGACAGATGTGAGAGCGTGTGCACGTGAGACAGAGAGAAGTGCAGCTGCATGATGCGCTGCATTTATTTCAGATGCTAGGAGTCCAAGACGTGCGCATTAAGTCCATGTGCGTGCAAGAAAGAATCCTCTCTCTACAAGCTCTAAACCCCCATGCAAGAAAAAGCACGCAATGTGCATGTTAATGCAAAACTATAATAATAAATATTAATGGCATAGAATTTTTTTGAGAATCGAATCAAATTGTGACCTTAGGATCGAAAATGTAATTGAATCGAGGATTTGGAGAAAAGTGACACCCCTACCAGTGACATATCTTGGTAATATTAAATATCTTCATTTTTTATTGTTAACTGGTTCTCGCCATAAATATAGTTCAATGTATACATGAAAAAATAAGGGTTTTTTAAGATCCATGACATTTACTATGAAACTCCACTAAAGTTCAGCCACAATATCTGGACATAAATAGGAGATCAAAACATCCAGCTGCTGAAAAGGGTTAAATAAATAACCCTACAATTGTATTTCTCTGGTAAACGGCTGCGTGAGATTTGGCATAACTTGGATCTTGATTTCAGAAAACATTTGTCAGCCCTCTCAGGGTGATCTCGGGTCATGCACGGATATTAAGACAAATACATTGCTTTGGATAAATTGGAGTAAAAAGTCTCTTCTCTTTCTGTCACCCTTCACAGTTGTCGTCTCTAAATCTGAGCAACAACATGCTGTTTCACCTGAATGCTCTTGCAGATCTGGTGCAGAAAACCCCGAATCTGAAGTCACTGAATCTGTCTTGTAATGAGGTGAGAGGTGCTTTTTTTGACAATTATTATCTTACTTAATTCTTTATTTTCTGTTAGTTTACTCCAATCTTTAAATGTATTAGCATCTGTCATCTGTGATATTTCGTTCTATGTGACTGTAGCTGAGGTCTGAGGAGGAGCTCAATAATCTGAAAGGTCTCGGGCTGGTTGAGCTTTGGTTGGACAGAAACCCTCTGTGTGATTGTTTTGATGATCAGACCTCGTATATCAGGTCAGTATGAGTGTCCAAAAGTGAATTTTAGGTCTGTTGGTAGTAACTACAGTAGTTTTGAAATCCCTCATGGGTCAAGATCTGCATGGGCTCATTCAAAAGAAATTCATAAGTAAGGATTATCAGTTTTTAGTAATCCTCATCCCATCATAGCATTTACTTTTGATTTGGTTTATGCTATGCTACGCATGGGCCTGTGAAGCTATACTTTCAATCTAAATGGCATTTATAACCCCATTCATACAGCATTTTGGTCCCAATAAATTTCTGTAAAATTGACACAGAAACGATGCCGTAAGGGGCATGCCACGTTATCGCAACAAGAAGTTAAAGTTTAAGCTCTTTGGCACAGGGATTTAAATGCAGATCAACATTCACAACGAGAAATTTTGGCAATCTGGACTAAGGCAGAGATTAAGAAGCTCATCACTATCTGCGCTAAAGCTAAGATCATTCACCAGCATGACAGAACAGCACATCACACACTTCTTATGATCTTGTCATAAACTAAAAAATCACGGATGATTAGCAAACTTCTGTGAAAAAACCTAGCTAGTGCAGGACTTTAAGTCTGTGTGTTTACAGGATCTTTACGGTATGTGTGTATATGCATGCACAGATTGCGGAAAATCATTGACAGTGTGAATCAAACGATACTGGACCAATCCCAGATGCATTTTCCATGTAAATATCTGTGTGAAAAGGGCTTATTGTCCTATATATGAAGAGCTCAAATGCAAAACCCTCGAAGTGCATCTGACATGTTTTCTTGTAAATTATTTTTTTATATTTTTTATATCAGACTCTCGATAAGTTCTGCCGATAAACTGGTATTTTTAAATGCTTGAGGGCCGGAGTTAAGAGGATTTGAAGCGAAAGTATTTAATGAATGTAATATGTGCTGACAGCATTATCTTGTTTTTGACAGAGGTGGGGTTTTGAGTAGGGATGCACCGAATGTTCGGCATCCGAAGTTATTTGGCCAAAATGGCAAAAAAAAACATTTCGGTGCTTGGAAAAGTGAAAACGTCAAATAATTTTTTTCTGAGCCATAAGGTCTTTGATGATGTAATTAACTCTTTTGCAGCCAGCATTTTTCATGATTTTTACAAAAGTTTAATGCCTTCCAGAAAATGCTCCTTTTTAAATATATAAACATAATATATATAAATTAAAAGAACAGACCCTCTGCTTTCAAACAAAAAAATCTGTTTCATCCTACCTTCTGTTTTTATCACATCTCAAATATGTGTAGGTTTCATCAAAAACACACAAAATTTTGAGCAAAAAGCTGAGATAATTCCATTTTTGTGAAGGACTTTTGAAAGAGATCAGATGCTGAGCGATCTTTAAAACATACACGGACATACAGCTGTTTGCCCTAGGGCAGTGCTTCTCAAATAGTGGGGCGGGACCCCCAGGGGGGGCTCGAAGTAACATCAGGGGGGCACGCAAGACCCCGGGGAAAATACTTTTTCAGGAAGTGATTTTTTTTGCACTGTCACGCTGATAAGCCACTTATTTTTTTTTATTAATATTTATTGATTATATTTAATTTAATTTTTCAGTATCAAATGGTCAAAAAATATTATACTTTAAATAAGGATTGTTTTTTTTTAAGGCAAATTGATGCATTTTAAGTCTTTTTTTGTTAAAGGCTAAAAAACAATGTTAATAAAGTTATTCTTTGTTGTAAGTTGATCGATATTTCTATTTTTGTGTTTTCTTTAATGTTAATAAGGATACAATGTTTTGCAGATGTGTCATTTTATAGACAAATTATACTATTTACAGTCGCGGCGGAGAGTTGGGGGGCGCGAAATGTTTACTTCTTCCTAGGGGGGGCGTGACAGAAAATAATTGAGAAGCACTGCCCTAGGGCAATACTTCCGGGTTTTATAAGGTGCGGAATCCACCTGGTGGATAAAGGGGGGATTGCAGATTGACGAGAACTCGTCAATGGTGGGGAAAGAGTTAAATAGTAAGTTAGTCAGCACAGAGTGACATGTGCGCAAATGCAGCAAACATGTTGGTAAAAGCATTTAAGGTGTCAGAGAAAGACGCAAAAACATACAGCACTACAAGTTTCATTTATCTTTTAAAATCAAGACATCCTGAACACCATGCAGTGTATGAAAAACACACACTGCGGCGGCGATGAGTGTTTGTCTTCTGAATGCACAAGCACGGAAAAAGAGAGACTTTAGCTCTTCATCTCACGTCGTAGAACGACGAAGAGCGTCAGCAGTATGTAATAAAAACTTCATAAAACCAGTAAAGTCCTACAATGACAAACATGCTTATATTAAAAACATGCTTTTTATGTGTTTGAATGTGGGTGGGTTTAATTTTTATCTTTTCCTTTTGTGGGTCGGGTACATCACGTTTTCTTCTTGTCTTTATTGTCGTCTTTAACAGGGCACTGCGTGAGCGATTTCCCAGGCTTTGTAAACTGGTGAGTTTTTTTCTGCATCGATAATGTTTTGAATTAACTCAACTCAGTTGTGCAGTCAAACACTTTGTGTTTATCAGATATAAAGTCTGGCAATCATTAATTTGTCAAGGATACAATTTCATCGAATCTGACTTCCATCCTTATCTAGTCCCATCCTACTTTTTTCTCAGTAAATATCCTGTTCAAACAGACAGATTTGAATAAAAGTGAATTTTAAAAAGCGAATGCCACTAATTTCTCTTTGTAATGCTGTTGTGTCTGTAGGACGGTCATGCACTTCCACCTCCCATCAGTTTTGGTATTGAAACCAACACAGTTCTTCCTCCATGTAAGGTAAATGAAATGGTCACTTTTAAATCGATGTGAAGGAGGTCTATGTTGTGTTTTTGACAATATGTGTTTTTATTCCAGAGCAGCTATGTAGTCTCAGATGAAATCATGAGTGTCATTCAGCGCTTTCTACAACAGTAAGTCAATGTGTTTTCATGTGTGGCCATCTTAATGATTTTCCTAAGAAACTTTTGCCAGCATTGATGTGTGCTTTCTGTTTCATGGCAGGTATTACAGCCTGTATGACTCTGGAAACAGACAGCAGCTGATGAACGCTTACCATGATGGAGCCTGTTTCTCTATCAGCCTGCCACCCTTAACCAATCCCACAAGGTCAATATTTCCCCGTTATCACTTTAAAGGGATAGTTCACCCAAAAACGACAACGTCATTATTTACTTACCCTTATGTCATTTGAAACCCCAATATCTTTGTTCTTCAGAACCTAAACACAGATCCAGTTTTGGGTTTTCTGGTTATAATGGGAGTGGATGGTGAATGAGGCGGTCACCATCCTCTCCCATATGCCCCATTTCCACCAAGGCAGTTTAAGTGCTGGTTCAGAAACAGCCTAATTGTTTAAAAACAGAGACGCTGCTGTCACTACTTAATGTCCTGTCACTTTCCCAGGTGCATGTTAGGAGAGTATCATGATGATAACCGCAATCTTAAGCAGATCACTGACTCTTGTAAGTTTCACACCCTGATGAACTTGCAAATCATCCACCTGTTTCTTGACGTAAATGTGGGGGCGCCGCCATCTCTGAGCCATATTAGCTAATACAAACGCAGTAAATCTCTACAAAACATTTGTTTACCATAATCCATGCACAAGAACTGAATGTATATGTGGCGCACATGCACTCATGATCTGTATTTACAAATCCATCCAGTAAAACCTTTCATAGAAACTGTCAGTAAACAATAAATACAATAATTGTTTAAAAACAACTAATATTATGCTGATAAAAATCTGCAGATTTATTTATTCTGCTACTATAAATTATTACAAAAATGCCATTACAGTACCGAAAATATACAACATAATCTGCTTAGTTAATGTTTATAATAGATTGTAATGTGTTTGCGCATACTTTTGTTATGTTTTAAATGAAAAGCAAATACTTTAAGCAAGCAAATAATTTCATAGGCTCATGCCTCCAAGTGATGTAATAATATTTTCATAAAACGAAAACAATACTCAATACATGAAGTAGTTTAATATGTTTATTATGGGTTTTTTTTTTTAATAACTTACAATGTGTTGAATGAGAAAGATACTGCTGACTGTGTCAGACTGCGTGAAGCTCAACGTGTCGCCATAAAGTCCATTAAAAATTGCAGTTTAAAAAAAACTCAAATCAGAGGAACAGTTGTGACATTTTAAACCAGCCCCTGAAAAGTTAAAAACACTCAAGTCTTGGTTAATTGCATGTTACAAACACTCGACTGACTTTCCCATTGTAAAGATACTGGTATGTCTCTGTGCTTTTATATTTGCGCATTGAAGATCCGTCACTTCCGATCAACAACTCAAAATGATTGAATATATCTTCATATATCAAGACACTTCTTAATTTCATCTCACACTGGTTCATATATGGCAGGTGTAGTAAATATTAACTCATAAAATCAAGTTTTATGTGTGCTCCCACTACACTGTTTTCTACCGGCTGGCTATTGAACCGGAAGTCTCGCGCAGGAAGGAAAATACGTCACATCACTCCGTTTTCGAGAAACAGGTGGATAGAAAGAAATTAAAAATGTCTTTTTGAAGTTAAAATCTTACTTTATTTAATATTGAATCCTATGCTTACAGCCACACGGATCCGCAACCTAAAACGCTCCCGGCTCAATGTGGTCGCCTTTCTCAATGAACTGCCGAAGACCCAGCACGACATGAGTTCATTTACTGTGGATGTCAATACGTATACGGTAAGTTCTTTATAGGCTGTCGCTAAACATCTTGTTTACAGATTTCCTTTTATCACAAATGAATGCCATCTTATCTTTTCTGCAGAACACTCTGTTAGCGTTCACAGTAAGTGGACTGTTCAAAGACGGTGAGGCTCGTGGTAAAAAAAATATATATATAATCTATAAGAGCAGTGAATGTTCATCCTAAAAAGAAAAATGGTCCTCTTTTCAGTTATTGGTGGATCGAAACAATCTGTGAGGGGATTTAGTAGAGCATTTATCACAGTTCCTGCTCCGAATTCTGGGTAGGAAAAGGCACATTAGTGAATATACAGATACTGATGCAACTTATAAGAAGATATCCTTTCCATATGAATACGTTTATTCCTCCTCATTGCATTTTGCAGTCTGTGCATAGTCAATGATGAGCTCTACGTGAGGACGGCCTCATCTGTGGAGATGCAGCAAGCATTTAAAGCACCACCAGCCCCGACCCCCTCAAGCAGCCACCCAGCCTCCACCCTGTCGGCATCCCAGCAAGAAATGCTCTCTGCCTTCTCACGGTGCTCGCAGATGAACCTGGAATGGTCTCAAAAGTAAGAGCAGAAATTCTGTATATTGACTGAACTGGAGGGACCAGAACTATATGAGGAGCTCAGATGCAAAAGCCGCTAAACGCCAGCTCTGTCAAAAATGGGATAATGATATTGTGTGAAAATAATGTGTTTTGTAAACCATAAACCATGCAAACACATTGTATTATACCAAATACACAAAATGACGTTGTTTTTAGCAATGTAATAGGTGCTCTTTAAGGGGTGGTTTCTCGGACAGGAATAATCTTAAACTAGGACTAGAGCTTAGTTTAACTGGGAAATATAACTAGTTTTTACAAACATGCCTTACTAAAAACATTACTTGTGTCCATTTTGAGGCAAAACACAGGGCACTGATGTATTTTAAGATATGTTAAAAATAGATGTTATTAGTTTGGACAGTTGTTACTTTATTTTAGTCTAGGACTAGTCTAATCTCTGTCTGGGAAAACGCCCCTAATAGTCTGAAAGGAATGCCCATTTACCAGGGCTCCCACAGTTCCTTGAAAGTTTGTGAATAAGGGGGGAAAAATTCAATGCCCTGGGAAATTTTTGAAAATATACATGCATAGATACAGGTCATTGAAAGTGCTTGAATTTATTTTATGCAAAAAGTTTTCTGGAAAAAACTCCATATTATTCCCTGTGTAGTGTAGGATAATATTATAAAATATTTAGACTTTTTAAGCACACATGCTAAACTGTTTGCTTTAAATGCTTATATCTTCTGTATGTGAATGTTGATTCATACAAAATGCTTATTTGCATAGTTGTGTTTGACACATGAAAACGTCTCGGGTTACGTATGTAACTGTTGTTCCCTGAGAAGGGAACGAGACGCTGCGTCTTCCTTGCCATACTTCCTGTGTCCCTGTAACGTCGTCTTTGGTAATATTTCAGATAGCGATATACTTCCTGGCTCCCGCATCACCCTGTCTTTGTCGTTAAGAATTTGATAAACACATTCACACTCACTTACCCCTGGAGGCGTCACCGAAGTGTCACCGCAGTGACGCAGCGCAAGTTCCCTCGAAAGGGAACTGTAACAATGTATCTTAAAAGGTAAAACGATGTAACCTTGCTCTCACTTGAAATGTGTCCCTATATTTAGTCCTTGAATTTGAGGGTATTGGACTTTGAAAGGTCCTTAAAGGAATATTCCAATTTCTTAAAAGAAAAATCCAGATAATTTACTCACCACCATGTCATCCAAAATGTTGATGTCTTTCTTTGTTCAGTCGAGAAGAAATTATGTTTTCTGAGGAAAACATTGCAGAATTTTTCTCATTTTAATAGACTGTAATGGACACCAACACTTAACTCAACACGTAACAGTTTTTACTGTAAACGATCCCAAACGAGGCATATGGGTCTTATCTAGCGAAACGATTGTCATTTTTGACAAGAAAAATAAAAAATATGCTCTTTTAAGCCACAACTTTTCGTCTAGGTCCGGTCCAGCGCGACCTAACGTAAATGCGTAGTGACGTAGGGAGGTCACGTGTTACATATATAAAATGCAAATTTGCGGACCATTTTAAACAATAAACTGACACAAAGACATTAATTAGTATCAGTTTACATACAACAACGTAGGAACGGTCCTCTTTTAACACACTTGTAAACACTGGGGCGGAGTTTCGCGTTCGTCCTCTGTGACCTCTTGACGTCATGACGTATTGCGTGGGGTCACGCTGGCACATCACGACCGGACCTTGACGAAAAGTTGTGGTTTAAAAGTACATATTTTTTATTTTTCTTGTCAAAAATGACAATCGTTTCGCTAGATAAGACCCTTATACCTCGTTTGGGATAGTTTATAGTCCTTTTGAAACTCCGTTGAAAAAAACTGTTAAGTGTTAAGTATTACATTTTGGGCTCTATTAAAGTCCATTAAATGAGAAGAATCCTGCAATGTTTTCCTTAAAAAACATAATTTCTTCTCGACTGAACAAAGAAAGACATCAACGTTTTGGATGGCATGGTGGTGAGTGGATTGTCTGGATTTTTCTTTTAAGAAAATGGAACATTCCCTCAAAGGTGTGGGAACCCTGATTTACAAAAAACATGTTAGATGCCCGTGTTTTGCATCTAAGCTGTTCATAGAACGAGAGAGAAAGAGAGAAAAATAGTTTAGGCTAGTTGTGTTGTGTAGTTTTATAGATTTCAATCATTACGCCCACCCCATACAGTGTATCTTGTTAAGGCTTGTGTGTTGAAGTTATTTGTGTTGCTGTTAGATGTCTGCAAGATAATGCATGGGATTATCACCGAGCTGCACAGATTTTTACAGATCTGAAGGTAATGTTCAAGCAAAGATACTAAATTGTTTTTACTCATGACTTCTAAACATATTACAACATAAATTCAGATTTTTAGTTTAATTGCACATGAATTAAGCAGAATTTTCCACAATTTGATTCATGCTTAGATTATTTTGAAGTAGACGATGCTTCTGGAAATCTTATCACATTCATTTGGGACATGAAAATAGCCTTCTTGTTCCATTCACATGTTTTGTGTCTCTTGTAGGAACAAGGAAAGATTCCTGAAGCAGCATTCATAAAGTAAATGATTGAAATTCATATTAAAATACATGTTTTAATTTGTTGTTTAACAGTGAATTTGTGATGCCAGACTGAAGTGAAATGCAGAGATTTGTTTTACATTGTTTTATTTTTGTGTTTCATTTATTCTTTAAAGACTCTACCTCAGATTGTACTTGAATAAATAACACAATGCCACTGGTTCTTTGTTATTTTTAAAAAGCACTTTTTCTGTTTTAATTGTCATGTTCATCATACATGTGTTTTTGTTTTACTTAATAGTAATAAACGCTAACATGGATGTTTACATGGAAATAAAGTTTACGTTTATTGCACATTTTCTTCAGGTTTTCTATGTAAGACTTGCATCAACTGAGTACCTCAAGTCAGTTAGATCAAAGAAGATTTTTATGTATATTATCACAAGATGTGTGTTAAAACTGTGAGAAAGCAAAGAAGAAACATGCATCAAGAAAAACACGACTGAATTTGTGTTTCTGAGGATCATAAAAAATGTGATCTTAAGATTTTAATTTGAAGGCACGAAATTAATTTTGTAGACAAATATAAACTGTTCATATATATATATGACAGACAGACAGACAATATAGAAATCTCTGTCTAGTAAAGCAAAAGCTTTAAATGTCTATTATATTTAACCAATCAAGTGTGATTTAATTTATTGCTTATATTTTGACCTTCCCAAGATGGCGGCGGCTCTGCAGTCCAACTTCCGTGTTCTTCTAGTCGCTGTGACGTCACGACGCCACTCGCTCATTCCTAGTATGAAAACAATAAACAACCCAGTGAACCCACTGCCTCAGAAGGACCGTAGAGCACCCGTCGCGTATTTTCCCTGACATTTGTGATTAAAAGAAGAACCAGGGCGTCGGGTTGCTTTGTATAATCTACCCGCTTAGCACAAATCCAGGTCCAAACACGAAGACTCGGGGCATTTTGGTGTCAAAGCATAGGAAGTTAGACGGTCTCGTCCATCTCATCTCGCGTTCACTTCGTTTTTCTCGTCTGCACACAATACCGAGGGCTCTTAAATCTGTTATGCAGGACTGGTCTCTTGTTTCGCCACCTCTCAGCTCCCTCTCCCCGTCTGTCGTGGCCCTATGTCTCGGTGGCTGTTCCCCTGGTCGGGCTCAATAAAGAAACGGGCCTGTCGGTACCTCCTGCAGCACTACCTGGGCCACTTCTTGGAGGAGAGACTGAGTTTGGACCAGCTGAGTTTGGACCTGTACAATGGCAGCGGTGTCATTAGGGAGATTAACTTGGATGCTTGGGTAAGTGAGACATGTCCAGGCCTTGTTCTGTAAGATATATCCACCATCATGTGTCTCTCATTTGTCCTGCCAGTATTTCGCAATGTCTGGACACACTCGAGATCAACACAACTTTAGATTGCACTTGTGACGTCATTTGTGTTTTTGATAACTTCAACTTTCACATTCTTTGTCTGTTTCTGGAGTTGTCATCAGTCACACCATTTTACATGGTTACATTTAATCCAGATTAACTCTACATACAGTATGATACATTTTATCAATGTTTGTGTGTGTAAAACCCACAACATATACACACTGTTAACACAATTTGAGCTACACGAACCACAACATCCTTTGCTTGTTTTACAATCACCGCCTCTTTTGGCATGTTTTCCCTGTTTTGTTTTTGCGGGTTGCCAGATGTTCACCTTTAGATCCCCTAACACAAAAATCTTCTCTTTCAGTCGGTCAATGAGTTCTTGGAGTCTTTAGGAGCTCCGCTAGAGATTGTCGAAGGTTTTGTGAGCAGCATAGCGGTGACTATTCCCTGGGCGGCACTTGTGACGGACCACTGCACCCTTGAAGTCACTGGATTGCAAATAACATGCAGACCCAAATACAGAAACAGTAAGTAGGGCTTTATAAAGCTGTCTGAACTGCTACTTAATATAGAGGAGTACCAAATGTTATCATAACTTATGTATGTGGTGTTTTTTGATTAAAATACTCTCCAATCCCAGTTCACCATCCAGAGCTCTGGTAAATTCTTTGGTAACCTTAAATGGGAGATTTTTCATGTTTAAGTGCTATAATTGGGTCCCCAGTGCTTCTATCAACCTAATGTGAAAAAGATCAACCCAGTAACTTTTGGTTTTGGTGAACCATTCTCAAGCATGTGAAAAAAATTGGTCATTGAAAGTTGGCTCCCCTTGTGATGTCAAAACGGGATCTTAATATAATAATACCGCCCCTTAATCTGCACTATCCAACCACGACACTGCCATTTAGTGCAGAGAGAGAGGAAATAATTGACCACCCAAATGAGTTTCAATAAAACACCATTATGGCAATCAGTGTTCACATTTCATCAGCTCATTTGCATTTAAAAGGACACACCCAAAAATTGCTAATTTTTGCTCACACCTACTGGTAATTTAAACATGCTATAATAAATTATCTATATGGTATTTTGAGCTAAAACGTCACACACGTATTCTGGGGACACCACAGATTTGTTAAACAAGTCTTGTGAAATGCCCCCTTTACCATGAGTTCACACCAGCCGCGTTTGAGGCGTCAAATTCACATCTACCGTACCTAGTTTGAACAGTTTGAGTTTACTTGCTTCATTCGCGCGTGAAATTCTAGTAACTGAGACATTATGTGGAAATTCGCGTCATTGGGTAGAGCCTTCTGCGAATCTGCTCACTTTCTGTAATCACGTCACTTCTAGAGCCAGCTCCTGATTGGTTAACACTGCACGTTTTTCCGCCAAAGTTAAAACATTTTAACTCGCGCATTTGCCGCGGTAATGCTCAATTCATTCCATTTGCGCAAACGAGGCGGAATCTCGTCTACCGCGCTGCACTAAACGACTCATTTCCGCCGTGAGACCTCCAGACGTGCGTCAACATGTCTTCACATTGACTTAACATTGAAATCACTCGCGCATGATGCCTCTACCGCAGCTGGTGTGAATGAAGCATTAAAGGAATATTCCATTTTCTTAAAAGAAAAATCCAGATAATTTACTCACCACAATGTCATCCAAAATGTTGATGTCTTTCTTTGTTCTGTCGAGAAGAAATTATGTTTTTTGAGGAAAACATTGCAGGATTTTTCTCATTTTGGTGGACTTTAATAGACACCAACACTTGTTACTTAGCTCAACACTTAACAGTTTTTTTCAACGGAGTTTCAAAGGACTCTAAACAATCCCAAACGAGGCATTAGGGTCTTATCTAGCAAAACGATTGCCATCCCCGACAACAAAAACAACAAATATACACCTCCAAAGCACAACCTTTCGTCTAGGTCCGGTCCAGCGCGACCTAACGCAAATGCGCAGTGACGTAGGGAGGTCACGTGTTACATATATAAAACGCACATTTGTGGACCATTTTAAACAATAAACTGCCACAAAGACATTAATTAGTATCAGTTGACATACAACAACGTAGGAACGGTCCTCTTTCACCACACTTGTAAACACTGGGGCGGAGTTTCGCGTTCGTCCTCTGTCACCTCTTGACGTCATGACGTATTGCGTCGGGTCACGCTTGCGCATCACGACCGGATCTAAACGAGAAGTTGTGCTTTAAGAGTGGATATTTGTTATTTTTATTGTCAAAAATGACAATCGTTTCGCTAGATAAGACCCTTATGCCTCGTTTGGGATTGTTTATAGTCCTTTGAAACTCCGTTGAAAAAAACTGTTAAGTGTTGAGTTAAGTATTAATTGTTGGTGTCCATCAAAGTCCATCAAAACGAGAAAAATCCTGCAATGTTTTCCTCAAAAAACATAATTTCTTCTCGACTGAACAAAGAAAGACATTAGCGTTTTGGATGACATGGTGGTGAGTAGATTGTCTGGGTTTTTCTTTTAGGAGGATGGAATATTCCTTTAAAGAAGTCCTATTATCTCCTTTTACAAAAGTCTTATTTGTACATTATTGCAGCACTTCTCTTCCCAAATGTCTCTGGCTCTGTCCGAAATATCCCCCCTATACCCTTAAATAGTGCACGAGTTGAGGGAACATATAGTGGACATTATTGAGTGCACTCATTTAACCCCACAATGCACTGCAATAATAAGTGTACAACCGATGTACACTCGCAGATAGTCACTGTTTGTCCACTGAGACACGCAGCGAATTATTTCTCGGCGGAAAGTGGCACCCGCACTGCAGCGCTTCCACTTGTTTTGATTCACTTTTTCGAGTGAGCTATATTAGTGAACTAATGTAGAGAATAGTGAATGAAGGTATTTACGTATTTATGAAGGGGGCTTTTTCGGACACAGCTTGAGACTCTCTCTCTGTTGTAGCTCTGTTAGAGCATGCTTTTGAGATGTCCCACCCCTTACCAAACAGCCAACTTCAGCTTATTAGGTGTAAACAGCAATTTTGTCAATGGTTTTGAGCCAGAGTCCGATAATGACAATAAAGAACAACAATTGGATGAACCAGAACCCCTTTGTAACTTTGCAGACATTTTTAAAACAGGAAAATTACTAAATAAAAGTGTCTGTTAGATGGGAGCTGGGACTCCCAAGGATGGTCCTCGTGTATGACGTCCAGCATGCAGCTGGCCCAGGAGTGCCTGAAGGACCCACCCGAGGCGTCCGAAGAGCCACCTGCTCCGCTGGAGGGGCTGGAAATGTTTGCACAGACCATAGAGACTGGTGTGTATCCATCAGATTTTATGTTGATCAACATTTTTTAATACTGATTTAGATTGATTGGAGTTTATTACATTAAGAGAGTTTTTTTGCCTGTATATCATATATTCATGGCTGTCTTCCATATCTAGTTTCATGTGGTACAAGTTTTCCTCACTTCATGTCTAAAAACCTCTGTGAAAAAAGTGGTTAGTATTGTGTAATAAAAATCAATCAAAACAGAGTACATTATATTGTCTATTCGCCAAAAAAATACAAGGTGGAGTAATGAGAGATGCATGAAATTCAGATTTCATGCATCTCTCATTAAATAAGAAATTGTTTAGAAAATCTGTACAGTTTAGGGCTGCATACGGATTGCTCGCAATTAATCATTTGCAGAATAAAAGTTTTTGTTTACATGTATGTGTGTACTGTGTATAAGAATTATGTATATAAAAATACACACACACAGGCATATATATTTATGAAATATTTATATGTATATATAGTTAATATTTTTATATAATTTATGCTATATATTTAATATATAAATATATACTTATAAATATATTTTTTCTAGGGCTGTCAAAAGATTAATCGCAATTAATCATATACAATATAAACTTTTGTGTTTGCATAATACATTTGTGTGTGTATTGTGTGTAATTATTACGTGTATATATAAATACACACATGCATGTATATATTTAAGAAAAATGTTATTTATGTATTTTTTGTTTATTTATATAATCTAAAATATATCAAAATATGAATACACACACACACGTACATGTTTCTCAAATACATGCATGTGTGTGTGTTTTTATATACAAAATAGTTATCCACAGTGCACACACACATATATTAATGCAGAAACAAGCTTTTATTTTGTATGCGATTAATCACGATTAATCTTTTGACAGCCCTAATTTTTTCTTTAAATTATACGTGTGTGTGTGTGTTTATATATACATAATTATACATTACATGTACACACACATATGATGTAAACAAAACTTTTTTCTGCGAACAATTAGTTGCGATTATTCTTTATGCTGACCTAGTACACTTACTCGGGATTAGGGGTGGCACGGTTCATAAAAAAAATCCAAACCGTTCGGTTCGCTTGTCTCGGTTCGGAGCGTGTGTGCGTCGCACGGTTCGATGGTTTATGGCATGCACCATGTATGTAGCCTCGTGCCCTGTAAGTTACCTCAAATAGCGTGTTTCCCTTTCGCGAATCGCGCGAAACTACTGAAACTATAAGTTTAATGTGTTTGAACAGCCACACGCGACAGCCTTCTCTCCGCTCATTTATCTAATCTGAGGTACTGAACACAATTGTTTTACGTCTTTTCTGACTTCTACCGCAAACACACGGTGAACAGCGCTATTTTTAGCCTTACATTGATAAAACGAAAGCGGCTGATTTCCGCGTAGTTTCATTTTGCTAGCGTGTGAAAGTTGCGCGATCTTATTTCATAAATTGCCCCTCAAAGTAATCAAGACAGAAGTGGTCAGAAGTGGACAAAAGAGACGGATTTAAATATTACAGGTGTAAACGTTAAAAAATTAAAAGAAAAAATAACAACAAGAACCGTACTGAACCGAGAACCGTGACCCTAAAACCGTGATACGAACTGAACCGAGGGTTTTGTGAACCGTGCCACCCCTACTCGGGATACAGTATTTTACCACATCATGCCGTAATAGACCAACCAGAATCAACTTTTCAAGATAAGCGAATAATGTCAGTAATAATGCACTATTATTATTCAATTCTGCTGTGCCATTGTCTAGATATCAGCATCAGCCATTAAAAACTCTTAGCAGTTAATCATTACTGCCTGTCATGACATATTTAGATTCAATGGCCTGTTTGTATGTTTGCAGTCCTTCGTCGAATTAAAGTCACCTTCCTGGACACCATCGTGCGAGTAGAACACCATCCCCTGGATGCTGAGACGGGGGTTGCCTTAGAGATGCGCATCAAACGGTCAGCAATTACATCTTTACCCAAATACTCTAGTGATGCATCTAAAACAGTATTGTCTGTTTATTTTTTATGTGTGACTCTGTCTGTAAAAACCCAGCTGAAGTAATTTTATGTGATTTTGTGTGTTTTCTGCAGAAAATTAAAAATGTACATTTTGTGAAAATATAACCTAGATATCTTTAATATTGACTGATGTAGGTGATTTTTAGATATGATTTTGCTTGTGTATTGTAAATTAAGGTTGCTGTTAAAATTTTTTGTTATTGGCATAACAAAATGCATACTTTCTGTTAAATACCTTCCAGATTGTTAACATTCTTTAGGTCGATTCACAAGTTTAACTGGAAACACTGTTGTGACATCTTCATTGACACATATAATCATAGTTTCTTATAAACACACCCAAGTTCATTACTTTAATAGTGACTGAGCCTTGTTCTATCTCTGGTGGTGGTGTGCGGTATTGCAGGGTGGATTATTGTGATGAGGCTGTGAGAGACTCAAGCCAGACAGTGCCTGTGGACATCCACCAGCCACCAGCTTTCCTGCACAAGATCCTACAGCTTAACTCTGTACAACTTCTCTATGAGACCTTAGGAGGAACGCAGGTCAGACTCAATATTCAAAACATTTATTCAACCAGGAAAGCATCACTAGGGTTTGAAATTGAAGGTTATTTGATCCTCTTTCATATTTTACAGGGGCTGATTCATTCTGATGTTATGGTGGACAGCAGGGAGGACACGAAGAAGTCAGATGAGGATGATGAAAAGGATGAAGATGTAGTAGATGATGCTTCAGAACCTCCTCATCCATTACCATCCCAGAAGCCCCCTGAGCCCCTGCTGATTGGACAATGCTCAGGATTTATAGAGACAACGGTCAAAATTAAACAAAATGAAATGCTGCCTGGACCCAAGGTTCGTGTTCACAGAGAAAAGTATAAATGTATAAGAAAGGTTTGAGAACATTTCATCTAAGATACATAAATCTTCTGAATCAGTGTGATCAAATGATTAAATTAATGATTTGGTTCAATGTGCATGAATCATTTTGATAAGTTTGAATCTTATTTCAGTCATTTGCACCGTTTAAATCTCTCAGGAGCTTAATGATGTCTCTCTTCTCGTAGTTTGAGTTGGATGGTAAGGTTGGTTGCATCCACCTGCTGCTCTCCCCTACTCAAGTTACTCACCTGACGGACCTCCTATCTGCCCTCTGCATAGAGACATCAGGTACGATCCTTACCTGAATGTGGTCATGTGCCACAGAGATTTGGACAAAGCAGTGCTCAATCTTGTTACATCCAATATCTATTACTATGAATAGGAGACAATGCAACGCTCATTATGGCCACTTTGTTGACAAAAGTCCCGTCTTAAGGGAGTCACACACCGGCCGCGCAGCTCAGAGTCGCGTCTAGGACAACTTGGAGGTATTGTAAACCGGAAGTGCACATAATATAGCGCGAGCTTCGTCAGATAGCGTCTATTTCAAAATGCATGATGAATGATTTGGGACAAAGATGATGTTATTTAATGTTAAACGCTGTGTGGCGCGACATGGATTTGAGCGACTTCCTAAGTCACAACTGGGCGGCGAGGACAGGCGCCATCTGGTGGCGCCGGTGAGCGTATACTCATGGAAAACAATGTGTTCGTTTTTTTTTTTTTTTTTTTTTTTTACGGCACGGCACTGAGCTGTGCGGCCGGTGTGCGATCCCCTTTATGGCAAAAAGAACCAATCATGACTCGATAATTCGGCCTCGGAACCTTTTCATAGTTCCCTGACTATTTGTGGTACTACATGTTTTGAATGATTTTAGTACCGTACCACACTTTGCTGGAACTAAATTAGCTCCTACTCCAGAGTAGAGTATAAACGGCACAAGGCAAACTATTAGTAACGTAAGGGTATGTTTATTGGCCAAAAGCATGCTATAAAAACATCTCAAGCCACATTATAAATTATAAATATACAGTTTTACTCACTTTACGAACATGTTATGCAACATAAGCGTACCCAAGAGTACAGATATACAAAGTCAATGAAAAGACGCGAATTGGCACAGGTCAATGCAAATTGGGTGGCCCCGAAAACACTCGTTATTTGTCTTAAATGCGTGAAAATATTAAACTCAAGGAAAAAATTAGCATGACACGAAGTTAAATTGTGGAATTGGTGTGGAATATTTTCTTGAGAAATCGCCCCAGTACTCATTTTAGTAAATTAGATCCTGAACTAAGCGGTGCGAAAGTGACTAAGACTGGTGATTATCTGTAGCTGAAACCACTTTTAATAAACATGTTCTTAGTGCAATTTGAGCTTAAAGGAATAGTCTACTCATTTTCAATATTAAAATATGTTATTACCTTAACTAAGAATTGTTGATACATTCCTCTATCATCTGTGTGCGTGCACGTAAGCGCTGGAGCGCGCTGCGACGCTTCGATAGCATTTAGCTTAGACCCATTCATTCAATGGTACCAATCAGAGATAAAGTTAGAAGTGACCAAACACATCAACGTTTTTCCTATTTAAGACGAGTAGTTATACGAGCAAGTTTGGTGGTACAAAATAAAACGTAGCGCTTTTCTAAGCGGATTTAAAAAAAACCATTGAATGAATGGGGCTAAGCTAAATGCTATCGAAGCGTCGCAGCGCACTCCAGCGCTTACGTGCACGCACACAGATGATAGAGGGATGTATCAACAATTCTTAGTTAAGGTAATAACATATTTTAATATTGAAAATGAGTAGACTATTCCTTTAACGTTACATTTACATGGGGCGTAAGCGGTAACGCTTCCCATTCACTTTCAATGGGGGACGAACTGTTTCATGTGTTGCCGAACTGAATTGTAGATCCGTCAGCGCCGCGTCACTGCCCTTGCTCACGGCAGATGTTTGAACATTTCTCAACTTTTCATGTGGCGACCCGTGTGTCAACCAATCAGATAACCTTATGCAAATAACCTAGGCAGAGCCAGCTAATTACATTTATGGAAGACCAGAGCATGTGTTGCGGCCACGATGATTGGCTGTTGGCCACACTTTAGACGAGCCTTCCGTCAAGCGTTTACGCTTCCGTCCCATGTGAATGTACCGTAACAGACACATTTAGAAAAGCTTTAGGGTTTAATTAACCAGTCAGTCAGTGGCCGGAGCTTTATCAGTGTGACATCACATTAACAAGAATCAAAACAGCAAATTTAATGAGACTGCTTTGGTTTAATGTGGATTACAAAAAGAGAGGGCGGATTTTTGTTTTTATCGCAGGGTTGTTGTTTTCACACACTGCCAACACACCAACAAGCACCTTGTAAAAGTGGATTTTGCATAAAATTTCCCCTTAAAAACTTTATCTTTGTAGCTATTGGCATGAACAAGGCCTTACTGTGTTTTATATTTTCGTCCATCTCTGTATGTTAGAAGGCAGCAGTGGTGGTGGGGTGTCTGGCGGGGGAGTCTCCAGACCTCTGGGTTCGGATGATTTGCGTTTAATTGAGGAAGATCTCAGTAAACAGCTAAGTGCAGAGATGATGGACAGAGATCTGGAGCTGGATGCAGAGCCCTATGTCACCAGTATGGAGAATGGAGGCAAGTACAGAGAGAGAGAGAGAGAGAATATAGTTGGAGTTGTTATAGCTAATTTAGATGTCTGATTTCAATTGTGAAGGCATACTTTCAGAATACTATGCAGGCATAGCCAGATTAGTTTGTGATCTATAGTCAATATTTTGTTCTTGTTCTTTATTTCCTCAGAGATGTTTTTCTCGATGGGTCCCGGCTATATGACCAGCAGTATGTTGTCCACACGCTCTGGCAGTGAAATGTCTGACAGCATGGAGTCGTCCATTCACAGTCAGAGTAGCGTGGCCCAATCAAACCCTATGTCGTCACAGGTGCGTTCTGTTGCTGTCCACTTCCTTTGAAATTTTGTGTCTGCAGCTTGTGATTGGGTTCTTTATCATTTTAACCTGCAGGGTTCTCGCCGTTATCCTGTACCAGGATCCTTAACTAGTTTACCGCAATGTAGCAGACCCTCAAGTATGTATCCGAGTACACATGCATAGTCTTTTGTCTTTCTTTTAATGCAATCTATACTTCTTTATCCCCTTTAGAACGTTCATCCCGTGGTGGCCAATCAGAGCCACTAAAACCAGACTCCTTAATCCGCCTCTCTCTTGGCGGAGTCACTCTGACTCTGCTGGAGCAGGAACCGCCCACCAGGCCCGACGGGCTCTCGTCATTGGCCGAGGTGTCACGGCTGTTTTTTAAAGAGCTTGCTTTCTTTAAAGACAGCATGTTTAGCGAGAGAGACTTCCAGAATCTACGAGGGGGTTTTTCTAAGGCGTGTCCACACTCTCACATCAGGTACATAAGGAATCAAGTTGCTCGTTTTGTAGATCTATGTGCATGCATTTCCTCTGATCCTCTCTGACCTTTTCCAGGTTGACCGGTGCCGCTGTGCAGCTGGTGTGTGAGATGCGGAGCGCAGGGAAGCACATCCGAGCCATGACCTCTGACCTCTCATTCAGTAGGCTGGAACTACTGGAGTCCCTGTGGGACTCTGGTGGTCCACAGTACACAAAGGTACACATCACACCTGTCAACAAAACATTCGAAAAGCCTTATTACTTATTAATAAATATGTGTGCACGCACACGTTTTGTTCTCCCAGCTTTTGCAGTTTCAGTCAGCTGGCGGCTTCACGATGGGCACCGCTACCAGACCATGTGCTCAGATTCACCACAGTCTTTGTGAGAAGCACATGCGCAAGGTACCACAATTCATCTGTGATCTTATACATTTACACACGTACATGTTTCAAGTGTGTCCCTTATAGGATTATTAGGAACACCTGTTCAATTTCTCATTAATGCAATTATCTAATCAACCAATCACATGGCAGTTGCTTCAAGGCATTAACGGCTGTGGTCCTGGTCAAGACAATCTCCTGAACTCCAAACTGAATGTCAGAATAGGATAAAAAAGGTGATTTAAGCAATTTTGAGCGTGGCATGGTTGTTGGTGCCAGACGGGCCGGTCTGAGTATAATCTGCTCAGTTACTGGGATTTTCACGCACAACCATTTCTAGGGTTTACAAAGAATGGTGTAAAAAAGGGAAAACCTCCAGTATGCGGCAGTCCTGTGGGCGAAAATGCCTTGTTGATGCTAGAGGTCAGAGGAAAATGGGCCGACTGATTCAAGCTGATAGAAGAGCAACTTTGACTGAAATAACCACTCGTTACAACCGAGGTATGCAGCAAAGCATTTGTGAAGCCACAACACGCACAACCTTGAGGAGGATGGGCTACAACAGCAGAAGACCCCAGCGGGTACCACTCATCTCCACTACAAATAAGAAAAAGAGGCTACAATTTGCACGAGCTCACCAAAATTGGACAGTTGTAGAAAAATGTTGCCTGGTCTGATGAGTCTCGATATCTGTTGAGACATTCAGATGGTAGAGTCAGAATTTGGCGTAAACAGAATGAGAACATGGATCCATCATGCCTTGTTACAACTGTGCAGGCTGGTGGTGGTGGTGTAATGGTGTGGGGGATGTTTTCTTTGCACACTTTAGGTCCCTTTTTGCCAATTGGGCATCATTTTAAATGCCACGGCCTACCTGAGCATTGTTTCTGACCATGTCCATCCCTTTATGACCACCATGTACTCATCCTCTGATGGTTACTTCCAGCAGGATAATGCACCATGTCACAAAGCTCAAATCATTTTAAATTGGTTTCTTGAACATAACAATGAGTTCACTGTATTAAAATGGCCCCAACAGTCACCAGATCTTAACCCAATAGAGCATCTTTGGGATGTGTTGGGACGGGAGCTTCGTGTCCTGGATGTGCATCCCACAAATCTCCATTAACTGCAAGATGCTATCCTATCAATATGAGCCAACATTTCTAAAGAATGCTTTCAGCACCTTGTTGAATCAATGCCACATAGAATTAAAGCAGTTCTGAAGGTGAAAGGGGGTCAAACACAGTATTAGTATGGTGTTCCTACTAATCCTTTAGGTGAGTGTATGTGTATATATAATGTTTATCAGCATGTTTGTCCTTTTCTTTGTGTAGAGTGGAACCAGACGGCGTGTGGTGCGCAGAGACAGTGCCCTACAGGTTGAGCTCGAAGAACTGAACTCTGAGTTGGACCTGGATATTTTAGGTCGACTGGAGTACATCTTGCAAGCTCTGAGTCACTGCCCAACACCACCTCAAAGAGCACACACTGCTGAGGTCACTGCGCATCCTATCCTGTTCAGAAACGCCAATCAATTCTCCTTTTAGTTTTATGCTAAAATTCCTCTCTTTTCCTCTCTGAGCCTCAGTTGTTAGAGCTGCACTCCTCTCTGGTGCTTCAATCTCCTCACGCTGTGCTGAAGGTGCGTTTCCCTATCCCTGATCTTCGACCCCCAGGACTGAGACGACCCCTGAGCCAGCGTGCGGTGCGTAGTGAGATCTTGAGCTTGCAGATCTCCAACCTGGAGCTGAAGTCTCAACAGGGGCCAGATGTTCCTCAGGAGAGCCCCTTGAGCCCTGGAGCCAAACTTACCAAACTGCTGGAGGCTTGTTTCACAGATCTGCATGGTGAGGGGATGATGAGTTTTAATGAGCCATCCAGTGTACATGTCAGCATGATATAAAAATATATCTGCATTGTATACACTTTTTTATTATTGCACAATTCATCAATGGATGTTTTTTTGTACAAAAAAAGTGTTTTATCTGACAAGCAACTTAAAAAAATATGTTGCATTACTGCATTGGGTTAAGCATGTTCAGAAGGCCATTTCATGTTGTGTGTTAATATTGAAGTGTACTCTCTGAGCTATTCGTGTGATAGTTATATGTTATGTTTGCTTTAGGAGTGTATGAAGGCTGGGAAGGGGAGGCATTTCCCTGTATCCGTGTACAGAAGAGTCCAGATCCGCACAACCCTGAGTCCATGCCCAGGTGAGAAAGTGACTGTGTATATATCTACTGAACAATTGTCTGAAAAGGTGTACATAGGGTTGCCAACTTTCTCAGTCTGAAATACGGGACAAAATATGGCTTGCCGCAGCAGTCCGGATATGGTTTTGTGTACAGTGTATTTAAGCCATTTGTCAAAATAATAGCTAATCTCCTAATTAAATATTAATCTATACCTCTTATGCCATGGCAACATACGGTAGGTTTATTTAGTTTGTCAATTTACTTTTAACACAGTCCTTCAATCAAGTAAACATTTTAATTACCTTAAATATCTGTCTAAAACACTTGTGACACTGCTGCTGTTGCTGCTGACATCAAAGTACCGCGAGAGCATTGCCATAGCAGTCTCCTCTGTATGATTTCTCAAATCGCTCTTGCAGGATTTTTTTATGTTATCTGCCTCTTGGTTCTTGTGGCACCACATGAAGTCTAACAAGCCTGTTAAAACAGTCACTGGTTAAATCAGCGTAGCAGTCAAAAAACTGGATGCAGGACCCAAAACACGGGACGTCCTGGCTAATACAGGACAGTTGGCAACCCTAGGTGTACATCAGACAAAATATTTATTTTTTGATAATTCAAATTAATTATTTTTTAATCAACATAAAAATCCTTTTAAGATATTCTAGTTTTTATAATGAGTTTTATATAAAAACTAAATTCGTACGTCCTCATTTAGCAAGGTAATGTATTTATTTCACAAATTTGCCTGAATTTGATTTGGGAATTACACAAGGAAAATCTCCGGAATTGCTTGACATCAAAAACATTTCTACCCAATTAAAATGTCAACATCAAGATCATCAATTGTGTTTCTTGAACTCAAATAAGAAAAACGGTGATCGAATAATGTTCAACTTTACCTGCTGTCTGTAGGATCCAGGTGCGTGTGCATGAGGGTGCGGCAGGGTCTGATAAAAGAGGTCCGTGTGAAGGTCTGGATGGAGATTTAGGTCTGGGCTCTGTGTCTCTGGAGAATCCCTGTGAGCTCAGAGAGAAGAACAGCTCTCCATTCTCATCCAACCGCACTATGTTTGAGACAGAGGAGGTAAATCTGTTTCTCATTTGTTTATTTGTTTTATTGCTTGTTCTTTATTTTGATTGTTTTGTTAAAATTACTTCTATATCACACGTGTTTTATCAGGATGTATTTTCTGTCTTTTCTGTCGATTTGATTGCAATTTATGACGTCATTTCCGTCACAATTTTTAAAATGGCAAGAAAACTTTAAAGGGGGGGTTCAATGGTATTTCATGCATTCTGATTTATTAACACAGTTTTAAGAGTTGGTTTTGTCATGCTAAACAAATGCAAAGTGTCAAAAAGGCAGTAGGACGTGTTACAGAGTATTTCTGTGCCGAATGCACTTCGCCAGGGTTCGTACAAGTTTTGGAAAGTTTTAAAGTTTTTTCGAATACGGGACGGATCCAGCTGACGTTTCAGGTGTAAGCCATACATATCACTTCTTTTTATGTGCACTTCCTGTGGAAAAAACACGCCCACACGTCAATCAGTGGGAGAATGAGAACCGAGGACGCTAAGTCACCAGCATTACTTCACGCGACAACTTTGTTTTTTATCCAGGCTCAGCAATGGCCCAAAAGAAAAAGTGTGTTTTTGGATGTAAGGAGAAGAAATTTGGATCAGTGAACATTATGGAAACAATATATATGAAGAGTTTCGTTGCAAAACGAGATAAATCCATTTTTTAACATTTTTGTGAAAACATGTTTATTATTATGTCATCATGTTATTATTTTGTTTCTACTTAGCTGTATTTTTTAAGTTATGAAGGGATAAATCAAAACAAACCAACTGCAGGTGCATTGAAATTAATTGGAATGCACAACCAAAAAACGAGATTTCTGAACAATTAAAAAAATGGTGGTTATCTCGTTTTGCAACAAAACTCTTCATATATAGTCTGTTTATCCGGGGTTGCAGCGGAGTTCTACAGAACACCGGATCCATAAAAATCACAGTTTAGCTCTAAACACTTCACATCCCTATTGCGGAGCTGTCACTTTCTGCCACAAGTTGGGCTCCGCCCACAAAAAACATCATCTCTCTTTGCAAACACACAAAAGGTCTATAGGTACTCCAGATTAACATCAGATACGCAGAAACAGTGTGTGTTATGGGAGCTTTAAAGCGTTTTTCGAAATTGCACTAGGGATGCACTGAATGTTTGGCAACAGGAACTGTTCGATTGAAAATAGCCAAAAATAAGATCAAATAAATGCTTTCACACTGCCAACATCTTTGCTGCGTTTATAAAGCATGTGCGCGCCCCTCACGCTATGTTCACATTACCATGTGTGTCGCCCATCTCTTTTAATAAAGGTCGTTTAGAGGCATTCCTAATTCTGGTTGTATGATCAAATGATTAACCATCCTTTTAGTAAATGACAAAAGACAGAGGACATAAACTACACTGTTTCACTTTTATTGATAGTCGCTCCTGAAAGTCGCTCATCATTTGCATAAAATTGAACTGTTATGTTGCTGAAGACACCCATGCCGGTAGGATTTTGTCACTTTGTTCCTGTGTGGCTTGTATTGTGAACGGTGCATAACTCTATGCTGGTTGCTTTTTGATTGCGTCATCAAAAACATTTTCACATTTCACTTATCCAGCCAAACACCAAAAATGCTTTTTTGCTATTTGTGGCGGAATAGTTTCGGTTGCCAAACATTCGGTGCATCTCCTGACATAGTAATTAAAAGATTTTAGACCGATCCATTATCATATGAAACTGAAAATATATCTCTGCCAGTCTCTGGTTTTAAAAATGTCAAGCATGAAAATTTAAAAATGGCTTAAATTTACTTTTTTTCCCACCAGACATTGAAAAACAAAGTCTGGAGTAAATGGGAACATTAATTTAAAAACTCTTACTTATCATTTAACACTTTTTGTAGCATAATTTAAAAAATTAGTCCTAAAAAATCTCATTACCGCAACAGTCAGAAAACATCAACACTGACATATTTTCAAAATGACATGACAAACCTGAAAGAACATAATTTGGAGGTTCTGCATTTAAAATCAAAGTATTATGCTTCTATTAATTAAATTAACATTTAATAAGCATCTGTTGCGGTAATGATAATCAAAATGTCGTGTAAGCATTCTGACAAGACAATATTTCAAATTAACTGTAAAAAATGATCTTACCTGGTAGCCATCTTGAAGTAACTGGTCCATGTGCTTGGTCACTCAAAATCAAACTTTATTAAAATTCTGTATGTGTGCTTACACTGTTCTCAAAAAGTGTTGCGGAGGATGAGAACATCAGGCATGGATACATCATTTTCCTAATTTTTCTTCATTATTATTATACATGAATATTCAGTACATATTTTTTCTGTCATCTAAAGTAGTCTAGCAAAACATCCATTTATTTTTTTCTTAATATTTTTGTGTTAATTTGATTAAATTACAACATAACGCATGTTCAAACACAGCCGGACACATTGCGGTAATGAGAATTTCAGCAGAAAATGAGATAAAATGTACAATTATAAATTCTTATGTTGAAATCACACATTGTGCAAGGTAGAACACGGTATTGTGTTAATTCTGATGCTTTTTAATGTTACTATATTACACATTTTAAAGCTAAAATCATTAGTGCCGTGGTGTTTCAATGGTTTCGTGAGAATCACCCATACAACTGTATCTTCTGTCTGGTTTTCATCATTTCATCTCTCTTTTTATTTCAGATGGTGATACCAGCAGACCCAGAGGAAATGAAGGAGTTTCAGTCTCAGTGTATATCTCAATGTCAGTATGTGGTTGATATCACGTTTCCCGTAGCATGTGTCCTCCTGCCCAGTAAAGAAGCCTTCCAGAGCATATACAACAGGTTTGCTTACACTACTACCATCAAAAGTAAATCTCATATTCAGCTTTAGGATTTTAATAGCATTGTTCGTCTTTCTTTCTCCCTAGGATTAATAATGATCTGTTGATGTGGGAGCCCCCTCCATCTCCACCTCCCCAAGGACCCTCCTCTTCTTTACACCGTAGTCCCTCACATCATCGCAGAGCTGAAGATGATGAGTTTTACCTTTGTAAATCTGCCTTCAGACTGGGTCAGTCCACATGTCGTATTTCAAACGATAACATGCTTTGGTTTCAATGAAAGATTATCTTCTAATATTATTTTCGTATCCTCTCATCGCAGAATCGGACTCGGAGGAGGAAGAGACTCAGTTTTACTCAGCCAGCCAATCGAAGAGGAGGAAACAAGTGGAGCCTCAGTCTAGCCATGGACTCAGCTTGCTTTGTTTAACCGTGCTGATCGGCAAAGGTCGCCTTCAAGCCGTGACTGACTGCAAGGTTATTCTCAGGAAAAATATCATTAGTTCACAAGAGGATATGTAATTAAATATAAATAAAACACCTTTGTTGGACCAGGTATCAAAATGTCACTACATTAAATATGTTGATGAGTCGTTCTCTTCATCTCTAGAATGAAGCTGGTCGCAAAGTGGAAGAGTGTCACGGGGAACTCGTTTTGGATTTAGAAGGGGGGAAGATTTTTAGTGTGTCGCAACATCTGAACAACCCCAATCTTAACTTCCTGACCATAGAGAGCAGAAAAGTGGAGCTCTATCATAAAGGTAACATCATAAAGGACACGTTAATTTTGAAGTTACAGGTATTTAGCATCTTTCTCTTATATTTACAGCGGAGGTCGCCGACTCCCCTATCCCTGCAAGATTGGAAATGCCCAGATTTACTGCCCCTGGATATCTGGACCCTACCATTTACCCCACGGAGGTGGGGGTGAGCAGCGTCGGTGGCCGAGAATCTGACATTCAAATGCTGTCGACCGCCATTAAAATCACATTAGACCTTGAGAGAAATGTCAAGGTTTGTGTTTCACCGCCTTGTTTGCCACTGCATGACCTGTAGACACTTTTATTATTATGAAGTTATACATTTGACCAATTCCAGCGTTATGCATGTGACGTTTGCAGTATATTGAAATATAAATTCTTAGAGAATGAACCGTCTATACTCTTGTTTTCTGTTTAAGATGAGGCAAACATGCATGCGATGCGACATAAAAAGGACACAAGTTTTTGGGAGACAACACACTTTGGAGGAATTTTGTTGGAACCAAAAGCAATAATAACCAATAAATGTAGAAGGGACGGTTTTTTACCTCTTTCCCTGCCTGCGTTTTTAATTAAAAGTTTTTTATGATTTCCAGAAAATGTTCTTCTTTAAATATATAAACATACAATACGTCAAATGAAAGAACAGAGCTTCTGCTTTTAAGAAAAAAAAAAACATTTCATCCGATCTTCATTTGTTCTCTTTTTATCACTTCTCAAATATGAGTAGGTTTCTTAAAAAATACCAAATTTTGAACAAAAAGATAATTGCATTTTTGTGAAGGACTTTTATTAGAGATCAGATTCAGAGCGATGATCAAAACATACACTGAGTTTTTACTGGTTTTGGATCAGTGGCACTTTAGTGTTTTATAAGTTGTGTTAGAGCGCCACCTAGTAGATAATAGCGGAAATATGGATTGTCATAAAAACCTGTCATTGGCAGGCATGAGTTTTCTCTTAACCCGTGTGGGTTGTTCAAATTCACTACTCTTTCGGGTTGTTCGCGGCTGTTAACAGCTGTAAAAAATTATCAGATGAATATTTTTTCACTTTTTTTGCATAAATCCATTAATCAACCTCAGAACTGATTAAAACTAACAAATGTTTCTTAAAAAAACAATTTTTGAGTTCATGACTGATCTCATTGATTTGGGGGGGGAAACGCACAAAATGACTTATTTTCAATATAAAAAGTGATTGTGAACTAGATTTGTGGTAACCTTTTTGGGCATGTCAAAGATTGGTAAAAATATTGGCTTTGATACATTCTTAGTTTTTGTGCAGCATCAGATTTGATTTTTCTCCCACATTTACTTTTTTTGCCCAAATGACTTTCATTATAACATTTTTTGATTGCATGATTTTTTTGGGGGATTTTTTGAAGCCATGACATCATATAATCACACATTTTTGATTATTAGTGGTTTTTCCTTTTGCAAAGAGATAAAATTTGTAATTTTTACTGTTGATCACCATTTGGCACCATTAACCCTTTACTAAAGTTTTAATGGTGCCACATTTGTCAGCCGTAAAAATGAGACAACCAACAATAAAGAAATGTGGTTATGATGGAAGTCAAAGGGGCTAAAAAGCCACAAACAACTAATTAGGGAGAAAAAAATTAAATCTGATGCTGGTCAAAAACTAAAAATGCATCAAAGCCAATGTTTTTACTAATCTTTTACCTTCTCAAGACTGTGAAAAAGTTTTTTTTTTTTAATAAACAGTCCACAATCACTTTTATATTGAAAATCTGTCATTTTGGTGTTTTGATGTTTCCCCAAATCAGTGACATCACTTATAAACTTGGCAATTAAAGAGTTAAATACTGTAAACATTTGGTAGTTTTGAACAGTACTAAGGATAATATAACAGATTTATGCCAAAAAATTTGAAAAATTAATCTGATTTACAGCAATTTAATTTAGTGTCTGTTTTCATCCACGAACAACAGAAAGGGTAGAAAATTTGGCCACAGTATATTGAGTTTTTGTTAAATTTCAAAGCATTTTCTCAAAATATGTGTCAATATAGGATTTGACACCAAAAATCATTCCATTTGCTGAAACAGAGAGAAAGTTGTGGCCAAATTAAGACAAAAAAAAAACAGTGGCTGTTAACAGCCCGAACAACACATCTCGAGTTATTTCGTCCATTAACCCTTATAACTCCTCAATGGTGTGGAAAGAGTTAAGGAACATTTATTATTTATTTTCACTTGATTTTTGTATGCGCGTTTATGAGAAAAAACAACTTTATGGATGTGACATTTCTGAAATTTGCACTTAACTATTAAAAAATAAAAAATGCTTTAAAAACTTTAACCAATACTTTGCATGGGTACCACCAAATATTGGCATCTAAGATTTCAGTATAGTTAAAAACTTTACTTTTCATGATAAAGTTGACATTTTTGGATTTGCTCATTTCTGACTTATTTCTTTTGCAGGAGTTTGTGGTTGCGTTGCGACTCCATGGTGCTACTTTACGACATCACATGGCATTGACCAATCACAGCTGGCATGAACAGGTTGGCAGTCTGCATATAAAGCTTAAATCTTTTCACGGTGTGTCGGATTTGTCTAATGTGCATATTGCATTTTTTTATGCAGATAGTTGATTTCCTTGATGTTATAGATGATGATATTTTAGGATACACCGCACCTGCTGTCATTACAGTACTACACACTCATCTGGCCACCTGCGCGGTCGACTACAGGTATCACAAGACTCCCGACATCACAAGACTTTTCAAATATCCCTACAGACATTCTTACTCTTTCTTTGTCTTTTCTCTCCTCCAGACCTCTTTATCTTCCTCTGCGAGTTTTGTTTACCGCAGAGTCCTTTTCTCTGTCCAGCAACATCATCGTGGACACGGCAACCTTTCACCTCAGGTACCGATGATGGGTTTCCGACCCAGACGGTTTTATGGATTTGATGAAATTTATGTTCATTTGTTTTGTGTTTTGTTTTTCTTGTAAGGTTTATCTTGGATGACTCTGCGCTGTACCTGTCAGATAAATGTGAAAGCGATACGGTGGATTTGAGACGAGGTTTGTTTTCAAATAATGCACTTCTGGTTAAATATGTGAATAAGCAGTAAAAAGTATTTTTTAATTATATTTTCTCTCTGCCTTAGACTATGTGTGCGTGTTAGACATCGATCTGTTGGAGTTGGCCATCACCACATGGAAAGGAACAGACTCTAGTAAACCAGTTAGTGTCCCACTATGACTGACATGAACTTTCCATACATTTGAATTATTAGTATATATTTTTCGGTGTTAAAGTGATATTAAAGTAGCATTTCACCCATAGAAACATGAATCTTTATTGAAAGTACGTCATATTTGTAGTCGAAATGTAACATACATTTTGAATTTGGTGCCTTTTTGACTGAGAAAAGGGGTGTTTGTAGTCTCACCCCCTCAACAAAGATATTGGACTTCCTGCTTTCAATGATGCAAAATGATGATTTTTACATCATTGAAAGAAGGAAGTGCAACCCTAAAATATGTATTTCTCCTGTCTCGGCGGCAACTGAGGAAATGATGCACGACCATTCAAAAACGTGACTCAGGTTCCAACTATACAAAGCTTAATATTTAAAGGGACACTTCACCCATTTGCATTAAAGCTGTAACGATAAATCGCGTATCATATTAAAAAGACCCGTCTAAAATCGATTCTGAATCGCAAGGCTGCGATTTTGTGTTTTATGCGCAGCTTGTGCGTGTCAGTAAGAAGTCCTTATCAATCTAAAATCATTACGAGTCGGAGTCATTTATAATGTGCATTTAAAAAAGAAACACTCGTTAAACAAAATCATTCAAATATTCTTTATTATCATGAAAATACAATCTGAAGAACGGCAATATAAATATTCTTCTAGACATTTCCTGGAATAGTGTTTGTAATCCTACTTCTTCTGTGGCACAAAGGTAGTTTCTGCAAGAAAGCGCCCTCTGGCTTTTGGATGTGCTCGGATTTCATCGTAATTCATTCAAATTCATTCATTGAGAAAATGCGCATTTGCACGATTAATCGTTACAGCCCTTTTAAATATGTGTTCAGAGTTTATCACACCACAATAAAATGTGTTATGAAATACCCAGACAAATTTGAAATGATAAAAGCCACCAAGTAAATTCCTAAAATCCGGGAAAAGTAAGCAGAATTAAAGTATGCTCTGCAATCAAACGTTGGGGGCGTGTCCACTGTCATTGCTGAAACCATGCCCACTCATTTTCCAGCCCCCTAGAGTTAAATATTTTATTTTTAACGTTTTGGAATCGATTCAGCCACTTTCCGGGTCTGGTGCTAGCACTTTTAGCATATCTTAGCATAATCCATTGAATCTGATTTAGGGATGTTAACAATTAATCGATCTTCGATTAATTGTCGATAAGAATAAAATCGATAAAACTTAACGATTGTCGAAAAAGCAAGCACATGTGTCCGGCGCCTGCGCAAAGCACATACACAGCTGGTGAAAAAACTAACCAAGCGCGAAGAAGTTAAACTAGCCATGATCACAATGATGCTCGATGCCAAACACACACTTGGGCTTTTTGTCCTCATTCGAGACGAGGCTGGCTGCTAACATAACAAAATTGCATCCGCAGAGGATCTGAGAGGGTCCGATGCCGAAAATCTAAACAGTTAGGATACTGAAAGCAAAGACCCTCTTCAGGGAAGCCTGCAAGATTAGCATAGCAGCGCTGCTAACGCTGCTTTAGGGAAGGCGTCCAGAAGCCGTTTTTAATAAACAGATTAAAATGAAAAACTTAAATTCTGGCAAGAAACTGTTAAGTGTAAACTGTAACTGACTGTCGTCCGAGGCAAAATCCGCTTCTTGTGGGAGGGGCAAGTGCTATGCGGTTGTCTGTTTGCAAGATGACTGATGTTGATTGTGCATTTATCAAGAGAGTTACCAGTTTGTATTGGGTAACCTTACTATAGGGGGAAAATAAACGGCGCGGATCGATAAACGTCACGTGACTCAAAAGTGAAGTGTGTATTACAACTTACCAGGTTGCCCAAAGTCCTTACTGACACTCTTCCAAGCGAGGTCCTTTTTATTCCTGTCTCCTCTATAGAAATAACAACTTGTGTCATATAGCTCAGAGTGACTGCTTGAATGAGTGACTCCGGGCGGGGCTGCCACCACAGCAGCAGGCAGGCTCCTGATTGGTTAACGCGGCGCGAAATTCCGCCAAAGTTCAAACTTTTCAACTCGGGCGTCACCTGCAAATTCGCGTGAATCGCAAAACACTTGATGATAATGAAACTTTTATTTTGTCATGGATGCATACGACTGTGCGGAGTGCCCGTTATGAGGCGGAGTTTACTGTGTCTATTAGTCATTATATTTCGTTACTAGATTAAATTGATGATTTTTATCAAAACACCAACTACATTGACTCATTTTACAATCCCACTAGCATATTATTTAGACAAAATAAAATCTTTTAATTCGCGTGAGGAAGCTGGCGTTTTATGCACACTTTTATGTCATTGGCTATATGCCACTGCTGTAATGGCTTATTGCACTATTACTGTTAACGATTATTCGATTGATTGATCGTTAATTTAAATGATCATCGAATATGGGAAAATGCATAATTTGACATCCCCAATCTGATTAGATCATTAGCATCGCAGTCGAAAATAACCAAAGAGTTTGGATATTTTTCCTATTTAAAACTTGACTCTTTTGTAGTTACATAGTGTACTAAGACTGACAAAGAATTAAAAGTTACGATTTTCTAAGCAGATATGGCTAGGAACTAGATTATTACGCCAGAATGAGAGTATAGTTCCTAGCCATATCGTCTTAGTACACGATGTAACTACAGAACAGTCAAGTTTTAGATGGGAAAATATTTTTTATACTTTTTAAAGCGATGCTGATGGTCTAGTCGGATTCAGTGGATTGTGCTAGGCTGTGCTAGAAGTGGTACCGCCAGACCCGGAGATCAGCTGAATGGATTCCAAAACTAAAAAAAAAATACAGTATTTTCCGGACTATAATTCACACTTTTTTTCATAGTTTGGCTGGTCCTGCGACTTATGCTGAATTTACACCAGCCGTGGTAGAGGCGTGAAGCACGAGTGTTTTCAATGTGTCAATGTGCGCGTCTGGAGGTCTCGCGGCGCGGATGAGGCGTTTGGTGTGGCGGGAAACACGCGATTCCGCCTCATTCGTGCAAATGGCGTGAATTGAGCGCCTGGTGCGAGACGCGTGAATGGTGGTTTTTGTGCATTTTGCGTTTGACGCGAAATGGCGGCTGCCGCCCGAGTTGAACTTTGGCGGATTTTCACGCCGCATTAACCAATCATGGGCCTGCTTGCTGCTATGGCGGCAGCCCCGCCCAGAGTCACTCATTCAACCTGAAGGAACGCTTGATATTGTCTGTGAGCAGTCACCCGGAGCTATACGACACAAGTTCTTATTTCTATAGAGACAGGAATAAAAAAGACCTCGTTTGGAAGAGTGTCAGTGAGGACATTGGGCAACCTGGTAAGTTAATACACATTTAACTTTTGAGTCACGTGACATTTATCGACCCGCGCCGTTTATTTTTCCCCTATAGTAAGGTTACCAAATACAAACCGGTAACTCTCTCGATGAATGCACAATCAACATCAGCCATCTTGCAAACAGACAACCGCATAGCACTTGCCCCTCCCACAAGAAGCGGATTTTGCCTCTGACACTCGTCACATGCAAAATCCGAATGCATTCAAACTGTTCAAGCGGCACACTAGGCGCGGTAGACGCGATTTTGAAGCCCGAAAACGCGTTTAATGTAAACGCAGCATTATAGTCAGGTGCGACTTATATGTCAAAACTAACATGAACCAATAGAAAACATTACCGTCTACAGCCACCAGAGGGCGTTATATGCTGCTTCTGTAGCCTACCCCTGAAAAAATTAACTGAAACATAAACTTAAAGACAACTGAGAAAGACTAACAAAAAAGACAAACAAAATGCCCCCAAAAAGAAACTTTTATTCTGCAAATAACAAACTGCAGTTAGTAAAATATGCAGCCGAAAAAAATAATTTTCTAAGTAAATGTGATTTATAGTCCAGTGCGAGTTATATATGGTTTTTCCTCTTCATGATGCATTTTTTGACTGATGCGACTTATACTCCGGAGCAACCCAACTTATAGCCCGGAAAACGCGGTAAATGTTTAACTCTAGGGGAGCTGGAAAATGGGTATATTTTCAAAAAAAGTGGAGTGTCCCTTTGACTTCCAAATACCGCTACAACCTGAATGGATGCCCGTGATTGTGTTAGGGGCGGAGCCCCATCTTCAGTGGCTCCAGTGTGTCATCGAGCCACCATTTTAACCCTGCCCAAATCATCCTGAACACAGAAATCTGGAAAAACTGTTTAATGCTACATAAAATTCAGCAATACATTTCGAACATTTATGATGTGTTTATAAACAATTCTCTGAAATGACTTTATTATCGGTGTGCAATATTTCCAGACCCAGCCGCTGTTCGAGCTTCGCTGTTCCAATAACGTCGTTCACGTGCACACCTGCGCAGACTCGTGCGCTGCTCTGGTCAACATGCTGCAGTACCTGGTCTCTCAGGGCGACCTTCACCCTCCACCCCGCCACACGTCTCCAACAGAAATCGCCGGACAGAAGCTTCCGGTGAGATTTGTCTGCTACAGTTCTGGTATACTTTATATTTTTGACCTTTGAACTCAACTCTGGAGTGTCTGTTTCCTTCCGCTGTCTGAAAGTCCCGCCTCCCTCCCTTCATGCCCACCAGCGGAGACAGCCGAGATTAATCAGTATGACCTCACAGATGCCTTGATTGACACAGAGAGAATCCTACAGGAAGACGGACAAGATTTTGGTAATGCAAGCAACAGTATCTGTGTGTGTGTGTGTGTGTGTGTGTGTAACAGAACAACATTAATTTGTCCACCCTGTATTTGTCGAGCAGGCTCTCCCTCCATCCGACGAGCCTCACCTGTCTCCGTCTACTTGTTCCCGGGAGAAGCCCCTAAGCCCCGCCCCTCAGTATTGGAAGGGGAGGAGTCTGATCTTGACGGACTGGTAACCACGGCTATGGAGGTTCATGCGGATGTGATGTCAGAGGACGGCTCCGAAGGTTCCACCGACAATGATGACTTTTGCATCCTAGAAGCTCCTGGGATGGGCATTCCGGTTTGTACCTGCAGTTTGATTGACATCCATTTGCTAACTACGTTTACAATTTTTAAAAAATATAATGCTAACTCCTCTGACAGCCTCGAGATGGTGAGCCTGTGGTGACGTTGCTGTCTCAGGACCCTATAAAGGTGCGTGATGGGTATTTCTCACGACCACGAGGCAGTTCGGACCTTCTGCGTGCTCCGGTCCGGTTTCCAGTGCCTCAGAATAGAATCGTGCTCCGAGAAGTATCCATTATATGGCACCTGTACGGTGGGAAAGATTTCGGGGGCAAACCCAGCTCCGCTCACGCACAGCACAGTCATAAGTAGGTTTGAGATCAAAGTCTCACAGAAATCACAAGATACACGCAAGCTACAAAGCCTTGAGATGTTTACGTTTTTCAGGGTTCGAGCAGCGGCTCCCGGCGCACGCGGATCCCCTTCTCGTTCAGTTGGACCTTCGCGGCCCCAAAATTCTTGGCGCTGGGTTGGAGGAAGTGGCAGGCAGCACACGCTGCTCATGGAGATACAACTCACCAAGGTAAAACGAGTGTGTTGGATGGTAAACTTTGTTCAGGGTTCCCACAGGTCCTTGAAATCCTTGAAAGTTTGTAAAATCTGGGGGGGAATTCAAGGCCCTGGGAAGTTTTTGAACATATACATACATAGATACAGGTCATTGAAAGTGCTTGAATCTATTTTATGCAAGAAGTTTACTGGAAAAAAATCCATATTATTGTCCTAGTTTAGGATAATATCATAAAAATTCTTGACGTGCTAAACTGTTCGCTTTAAATGTTTATATCTTCTGTATGTGAATGTTGATTCATACCAAAATGCTTTTTTGCATAGTTGTGTTCGACACATGAAAACGTCTCGGGTTACGTATGTAACTGTTGTTCAATGAGAAGGGAATAAGACGCTGCGTCTCCCTTGCCATACTTCCTGTGTCCCTGTAACGCCGTCTTTGGCAATATTTCAGATAGCGATATACTTCCTTGCTCCCGCATCACCCTGTCTTTGTGGTTAAGCCTCACCATTGGTTAAATTTGATATACACATTCAGACGCACTTACCCCTGGAGGCGTCCCCAAAGTGTCACCGTAGTGACGCAGCGCGAGTTCCCTCAAAAGGGAACTGTAACAATGTATCTTAAAAGGTAATACGATGTAACCTTGCTCTTACTTGAAATGTGTCCCCACATTTAGTTCTTGAATTTAAGGGTATTGGACCTGGAAAGTCTTTGAAAGGTCCTTAAATTTGAAGTTAACTAAGGTGTGGGAACCCTGTTTGTTTCACTCAGCAGTAGCTGTAACCACTTCCTGTGATCTCCAGGTCAGTTTTCAACATGAGACGTACCCAGTGCTGTCGCCCTCGGGGCAGGACGCAGAGGGGGCGGGGCTTGGAGAGCAGCCTATTTCCCGTCAGGTGTTTATTGTACAGGAGCTGGAGGTGAGAGACCGACTGGCTTCCTCTCAAATCAACAAGTTCCTGTACCTGTACACCAGCGAGAGCATGCCGCGCAGAGCCCACTCCAACATGGTAAGGTTTACTGTGCTAAAACTGACTGTTTACGATAATCAACATTACGCTCCCTTTTGCATAATGAATTACGCTCTTGACATGTTTTAACCCATTATTATGTGATATCAGGTACTTATGTAGTCATATGGATTGATGGATACATACTCACTGACTTTACCCACTTTATTAATCCCTGTAAGGGAATTGGTTGTTTTTTCCTTTAAAAATTTGTCTCTGTTTGTGTTGTTTTGTGCTGTAGCTCACTATCAAAGCACTACAGGTGATGCCTGAATCGGGTCTGGGCGGTCCAGAATGTTGTCTGAGAGTGAGTCTGTTACCACTGCGACTCAATATAGACCAGGTACGTTATCATCTATATGACATCATATCTTTATTATTCTGCAACTTTAAGGTTAAAAGACTCCAGTGCACATCATGCATCATTTGTTTTTATTTTTCAGGATGCACTTTTCTTCCTAAAGGACTTTTTCAGTACCTTGGCGGCAGGAGTTAATCCGTACCTACCGGTCGACCCTGCGGCTGAGGTTAAGGGCCAATCTCATTTCTCTGTCTTACCCCTTCCCCTTTGTCTTCGTCTTCCCCTTGCCCCTCGAAACCGAGTAAAGGGGAAAGGGGTAAGACAGATCGTTCGTCTAAAAAATGAGACACCACTCGATTATCGTTTGTGTCACTTTCCCTTGCCGCTAACCGGCTGCTACGTAAACAGAGAAGCGTTGACAAACAAAGAAGATGCCGTTGTCTCAGGTTGTGGTATCGATTGCCTGAGCGGAGCTCAACAAATAGCGCGTAACTTAGCTGCTAGCTAGCGCCTTAACTAGCGATTCAAAACAAAAACATTACAATTAAAACAGCTTGAACATTTTATTAAAAGTATCATAAAACATGTGTGTCATATAATCTCAATTAAACTGCAGAAAATAACGTTACTTTCATTTGTGCGACTCCTTGACAGTTCGACTCTTGATGTCGGCTCTCCTGAGAAATTCCTACGTTAACGTTTACCCCTCTCTTTCAAGTGTGGTCCTTATCACACTTCGTTTCAAGGGCTATGTATCCCTACGCCTTGGCCCTTAGTTATTACAATTTTTTAATCTAAAGCCTGATTTATACTTCTACGTCAGACCTGCGCCGTACCCTCTACGCAGTACTATACAATTGTTGTGTATGTTGTTGAAGAAGCCTCAGCAGTGGTGCTTTGATGGATTGCAGTTGGTATGGATCACGAACCACGGTTTGGCTGGCATGCGATTCACGGATTAATACGCAAACTTAACGTTAAAGTGAATTTAAACAATTTAACCGCAAAAAAAAGGCGTTAAAGTGAGCAGTTTACGCACAAATGCGCATATGGTTGAATGTGTCCGCTCCTGCTCCAGTCAGACATGATCATCCCTATGCCCTTCGAAGATTAAAGTTTTTATGTGAAGCCACTGTTTATGCTGCGCTGTTTAAAATTCGCCCACCGTCTGTGTGTGCGCAGGGGTTTAAGGGCACTCAAAAGTGTACACATGGAGAGACGCGTTTCAAAGAGCAAGCGAACATAAAATCTTTCTGTTCTTGACAGGGCACATATAAACAAAATGATCTCCACAATATTCTTTTTCTAATAAAAACATTTGTTTATGTCTTAAGTGTATGTATAGATTAACTTTTTCCCCGCCAGCGTTTTTAAAAAAGTTGCCAGCCAGCGCCAGCATTTTTCATGATTTTCACAAAAGTTTAATGCCTTCCAGAAAATGTTCTTCTTATATAAACAAACAATATATCAGATGAAAGAACAGACCCTCTGCTTTCAAACAAAAAAAACGTTTCATCCTACCTTTATTAGTTCTCTTGTAATCACATTTCAAACATGGGTAGGTTTCTTCAAAAACACCCAATTTTGAGCAAAAAGCTGAGATAATTCAATTTTTGCGAAGGACTTTTGATAGAGATCAGATGCAGAGCGATCTTTAAAACATACACGGAGTTCTTTCTCTTTCACGTGACGCGCAACTTCCGGGTTGTATAAGTTGTGGAAGTGCGCCACCTGGTGGATAATAGCGGTATTGCGGAAAGACGGAAAATCTCGTCATTGGCGGGGGAAGCGTTTTCTCTTAATTGACGAGATATCTCGTCAAGGACGGTGAAAGAGTTAAGATAAGCAGAACTGTGAAGAGACGGTAACCTCAATTAACCTACTTAAGTCTGTGTCATTAATGTTAATCAAACAGCCCAAGACAAGGAGAAAATCACTTCTGTAGCTCGAAAAAAATACTAATTATATTTAATTTATACAATAAAGACAGTTTTATGATTCATTTGATTTGATTGTACCTACTGCTAATTTTAGACTTTACTTAATGTGCAATTTTGTCCTTTTTTTAATAGATGTTATTTCTTTATTTGTTATTAGATTTTCCCACTACTTTTTTTTGCTAATCCAAAAAATGATCCAATCCGTGCCTCAAAACCGTAATGTGACCTGAACTGTGAGTTTTGTGATCGTCACACCCCAGTAATGGCGGCATATAGACTCTTGTTACAATCCGATTTGTCAAATATCACTTTTTACTGTCGCAAGCAGAAAAGCATACGTGAGCCTGGACCACAAAACCAGTCTTAAGTCAAATGGGTATATTTAAATTATGAATTTTTTTATGCCAAAAATCATTAGGATATTTAGTAAAGATCATATTCCATCAAGATATTTTGAACTGTATATTTCCCAATGTAAATATATCAAAAGTGTATTTATCATTGGTAATGTGGGTAGCTAAGGACTTAATTTGGACAACTTTAAAGGTGATTATATTTATTTTATTTTTTTGCACCCTCTTATTCTAGATTTCCAAAAGTGTTATCTTGATATTATCCTATCCTAACAAACTACACAACAATGGAAAGCTTGTTTTTCAGCTTTCATATGATTTATAAATCTCAATTTCAAAAAAATGTACACTTATATAAATTTTTTTATGAATTTCATAGCATCGCTTTTCCTCATATGTGACCCTTGTTTTGTGGGCCAGGGTCACATGAGGAAAAGCGAAGCTGTATGTCGCAAATTTTTTACCTGAGGAAGGGGTTTCTAGCAAACCAATCACAGTGCTTGCGGTCCGCATAGAATGATGTGTTGTTATATTTTTGGGGAGGTACGCGACGCGTCAGGGTATGGCGTAGGGTATGCATGCAGCTACCTCGATGTGGAAGTACAATATAAATTGGGCTTAATCCTGATTATTTGACATGACTACCATTGCTTTAGTCTAGGGCTGCAACAACTAATTAAAAAATCGATAATGACATTCATTGTGAACGAATTTCGTTCTTCATATTTCGATTACATGCTCCCACACCACTGTTAGACAGCGCGGACACGAATCCATTTCATACAGCCTGAGCTGTGCGCTTATATTTAAAGGGGTGGTTCAATGGTATTTCATGCATTTTTCTGCAAGTTAGAGATGAAAGGATTCACTAAATATAGTCATTGGGATGCTTTTGGACTAATTTTGAATGGCCATTGGGTTGGTTTTGTTATGCGGATCTGGCAAACAAAGTGGTTAATAAAGATTTAATTTCCTTTAATATAAGTGAGTATTTTTGAACCTAACAGCTGACTATTACATTTTATTTCACCGTTTTAGTCTTTTGGTGAATCCTGGTTTAGTTTCAAAGACGACATTCAGTGTCCAAATTCTGACCACTACATCTCTTTCGCTCGTTTCTTTTTCCAGTTAAGACTGACGCTTCTCTGAAGCATCCGGACGACACAGATCCTGCCTCTGCATTGGGTCCCGATCTCGCAGCCTCCGTAGAAACGACCTTTAGTGAGCAGAGCTCCTCTTCGGCTGGCTCCTCCTCATCTTCTGACCAACCAATCTACTTTAGGTAAAGACAGACACCAAATCGCATTGCAATGTGCAACAGGACCTCTTTGGTCCATTATCAGTAACGTTCTCTTTCTTCTTTAGGGAGTTCCGATTCACATCTGAAGTCCCCATCTGGCTGGACTATCAAGGAAAGCATGTGGTCATCGAGCAGGTCGGAGATCATATTATTGTGTAGTTCCTGTATTGAGTTATGAAATGCCAGTTTTTTACTAGATATAATATAAGTCTCAGGTGTGCCTAAAAATACCCAAAAAAATTTAGCATGTCCGAAATGCTCCTTTTTGAGTAGAAGTTTTCATGTGTGTCCCTTTAAATGCAAATCAGCTCCATACTCCCTTACCAATAGACAGTGAGCGCTTTTAGTTCAAATAGGTCTGATTTCTGTGAATACAGTCTGGGGAAATAGTATACTTAGCTGCTTAGGGTTACAACGTGCTAACAAACACATTTAGTAATGCTTTTGGATAAAATGAACCAGTCAGTCAGTGGCTGCGGGCGAGGCTTTATCAGTGTGACATCACATTAACAAGAGAATCAGAACGGCATGTCTAATGAAACCACTTTGGTTTAATGGGGATTAAAAATTATTTTTTTTTTCTTTGTAGGGTTGTTGATCACACCCTGCTAACACGTTTATGTCCAAACATTTTGTAAAAGTGGATTTTGCATAATAGGTGCCCTTTAACAGCATGCACACATGAACTAAAACTAATCTAGAAGGATCTTTAAAAGATTGATGGATCTTTAGATATCATCTGTTTTTTTTCCATAGGGAACATTTGCGGGCATTCTGATTGGTCTGGCTCAGCTGAACTGCTCTGAATTAAAGCTGAAGAGATTATGTTGCAGACATGGGTATTAAATCATCTCCCGTTCTCTTTAATTTATTCATTTTTAAGTTACACCTTGTCTGCATTAATGTTATACACCAGCTAGTCTCGCATAGCCAAATGTTCACTTCCATTAAATCCACACGACGTGTCTTGTCTCAGGCTGCTGGGTGTTGATAAGGTGATTCAATACGCTGTGAACGAATGGCTTGCCGACATCAGGAAGAACCAGCTGCCGGGGATTTTGGGAGGTGTCGGACCCATGCATTCTGTCGTACAGCTTTGTGAGTACATGTATTTTGCAGTTCTGTAGTGTACTGTAGGTGCATGCTTATATTTAAATGACTTTTCACGTTGTAGTTCACGGCGTACGAGATCTCTTCTGGATGCCCATTGAACAGTACAGGAAGGATGGGCGCATTATTCGAGGGCTCCAGAGGGGGGCAGCATCATTCGGCACCTCCACAGCCTCTGCGGCCCTGGAGCTCAGCAACAGACTTGTGCAGGCGATTCAGGTGCGTGCACAGGCAAATAATAACGACATGATACACAAGAACTGTAAATAGAATTAATTTACGTGCCATATCTTTCTGTTTCCAGGCCACCGCTGAGACCGTGTATGACATCTTATCTCCCACTCCTCCTCTGACACGTTACATTACAGAGGGACGGCCCACCACGCGTCCCAGGCGCACCCCTCAACCAGCTGATCTCAGAGAGGGTGTGGCCAAGGCCTATGACACCGTCAGAGAAGTAAGTCTTTATTTTTATGAATTCTTTATTGTTTATATATATATATATTATGTAACAGTTCTCTATTACAGCTTTATCAGTTACGATAAGTAAAATAAACATCATATTGTGTTTCACAGGGAGTGATGGACACAGCTCACACCCTGTGCGATGTGGCATCTCGCGGGCACGAGCAGAAAGGTCTTCCCGGAGCAGTGGGCGGGGTTTTGCGCCAAATCCCGCCCACGGTCGTCCGCCCCCTTATAGTTGCCTCGGAGGCCACTTCCAACTTGCTCGGAGGCATGCGGAACCAAATTAAACCGGACGCCCGGAAAGAGGACTTCTTAAAATGGCGCACAGAAGACGGGCAAGAATGAGATTGACGTGGACTAAAGTCGTCAGATTTTTGTTAGCGTGAATGTTGAAATGAAGTACGAATGTGAGTTTATCTGTGAGCACCATGCAAAAACATAGGACGACAAACTTGGCATTTTTTAATCGCTTCCACACGGTTGCACACTTTGTCTTGTGCAATGCAAATTCGTTTTGCACTTTGCAAGAAGCTGAGCTCTCCATACAGCCGAGTGCAGTTCGTCTTCATCTTGACGTATGTGTATAAAGAAGTATGCAATCATATCGGTTTGCAACCTGTGAGCTCAAGAGCAGATGTTTTCCCTACTCATTCAGCATTGGGTTGAATCAATATTTCCCCTATAAAGTATTACAAACTTAGTTTAACAAATTTCTGATTTAGGTAAACGCTCATTATGTGACTATATTCTGGTGGCCTTACTAAATTTTGTGAGTGATTCTTTGACCTCTGATTGTGTTTTTAAGCACAGTCGATTTTCCTGGTGTCCTAGTGCCATAATATATTGACATAAACACTTTAAATGTCTCTCTCTCTCTCTGTGTTTAACTCTTTCTGTCTTTATTAGTAAGGGAAGACCATTTTTATTTGTAACTTACTATGTTTCAGAATGCATTTTTTCCTTATGAAAACATGTCTGACAAATATACCCAAAATCAAAGAAAACATTATAGAAAATTAAAGATGCAAAATTTGCAATGTTACATTAGTTAAATGACAAAAACATATCACCTCTATAAATGCTTTTAAGCATTTTACCTTGAACTGTTTTCAATACAGATTTAGTTATACTGTAATACAGTGATTTGTTTTGCTATAGCCTATTATTGTAAAAAATAAAGTTACTGGATTGCAATCATTTTTTTATTAGTAGTCAAGCAAAAGGCAGTGCAACATTTTTGGCATTTATCAAATGTGCTTGACTTTTTCCCAAAATAGGTTTTGTTTTAAAGGAAAACTCCACTGTTTTTCAATGTTTTACTGTGTTCTTGCCTCAATTTGGACATGTTGATGCATGCCTCTCTTTGTTTAGTGCGTGCACTTGGTCTTTGTGCAGCGTGTTGTGAATGTGTTGGCGTTTGGCCTTGCCCCGTTCGTTCCTTGGGATCCAGGCAGGGATGAGTTTGGAAGCCACCAAACACTTCCATGTTTTCCCTATTTAAAGACAGTAATATTGAAAGAAGTTTGAGCGAAAGGAGTAGTAGTCAGGAGTGATGATGTTACTGCGTGCCGAGGTCAACGTGCTGCAAACTAAGTGCTCTTCGGCCTACAATATAGTTCTCATTTTTTATCCGCCACGTTTTATTTTGTGCCACCATACTTACTCGTGTAACTACTCATGTAACAGTCTTTAAATCGAGAAAACATGGAGGTGTTTGGTGGCTTCTGGGTTCATTCCTGTTTGGATCCTGGGGAGTGGGTGGGGCTGGGCTGGGTGCTGGCACATTTACGACGTGCTGTGCAGTGATTGGGTGCACGCATTGAATGAAGAGAGGTATGTATTAATGTGTCTTGGTTGCGGTGATAACATAGTAAAATATTGAAAAACGGTGGTGTTTTCCTTTAAGCAAAACTCTTAATCGACCCTGACATGTTTCTGACTAATTTTGTGCGCTTTACCCTTTATTTAGAAATTTACCCCCAAACCAAACAGCTTGCTTTCATTTCATAATTGCCGCCTTGTTTTTATTTTTATTTTGTATTTCTGGCTTATGAAATGTAAAAGTGATGTTGAGCATTCGATGCCCTTTCTCTCTCTCTCTCTTCATTAATTGTATAATGTATGCGGGATGTGAGTTTTGGGTATTTTGTGAGTTTATGTGTACAGCGTGTGTTCGGAGTGAGTGTGTAAGAACATGCATGTTTGTGTATTGATGGTTGTGACTGGTTGCCTGTGTGATTTGTGGCTACCAGTGTACATTTATTACGTCTGTAATTACAATATCACACGCTGTAAGAAATACCTGTATAGTACCAAGACAATGCGTAAACAAATTAATACAAAAAATAAAATTGTGCATTAGAAAAACATTTAAGAAATTACATTTTGTACCATGACTTTATTTTTTGGATGTGCAACTGGATGCATAACAGTGCCAGGACGAAGACAAAGTTGTGTTCACCTTATATTTAAAAAATAAACACATGATAACAGCATGTGAACGTAAAATAACATGAAGTTATGAACTGTCGCATTAAGGTAACAATGCTTTTTTAATGAACTGAATTTAACGTTCAATAATAAAAAATAAAAATTCAATTGTACACATTTAACTTGGGCAGTCAAACAAAAAATTTATGTACAGATAACTTTAAACGTCACTTAGATTGACAGGTCTGTGTTTGGTCAATCACTTTGCTATTCTTGTGTTTATTATAATGATGAATGATGTTCCTCATTTGAAACAGCTGTGTTGATGGTGAAGACGTCCTCAAAAAGTAATTGTTTTTATTCATCTCGGTAAACAGCTGCTTTACGATCCGGCTGTTTACTTTTCCGGCAAGCTGAGGGACTGATGTAACGTTCCTTAAAACATCTCTAATGTCCTTGTGATTACCTTCATGAATCTTGTCATACAGCACATAACGATCAGAAGATCCTGTAACGGGATGTTCGTAAACATCTGCAACAGCCGCCTTGCTCTGCAACCACGGTAGCGACACGTTCAACTGCCCACTTTTGGCCAGATCTACATTAGCTTGAGTGGGCTCCGCTAAGCATCCTTCAAATGGAGCGATGGGTATCTGTTCGGGTGCCCTGCGATTCGTGTGAGTGGCGAGACCGTGTGCATACTCATAAATGATGATGTTTGGCATGTGTTTCCATGACAGTAACAAATCGGCGAAGTCTTGAGGAGTTTCAGCTCGCAGATTGTTTCTCAGACTGTACACAATCCCACAGGGACACATGATCACTCCCCACCCTCCTATTGCACAAAAAAAATGTTGTGTGCAAAAATTGTAATAGTTAAAATATTTTTCCTTTTTAACAAAAGCAAAACATTGTATATCAGAAAAGACGCTCACCGGATGGAGCCCAGATCTTCTCATAAACTTTTTTATAAGTTTCCCCAGACTTCATGTCATCTGACAATCTCAGTAGGAGTTCACTGTAAGATCCAGTGGAGTCCAAACCACAGTCTGTGCACAAGCTTCGAACAACATCAACCTATCAAAAAGATCATGAATTTAACAAAATATAAATTTCTCAAAATATACCTTGTTTTTATGTAAACAAACCTTCTGTTTGAAAAGTTCGTCTCTAAGCTGTTCTTCTGAAATCAAGTTCTCTGATGCAGAATTGGAAACGTGAACTTTCTCAAACTCTGTGTTTAGCACCGTGTCGGAGCGCCGTGTGTTCCTGCCAATCCAAGGAGCCCAAAAGTGAAAGGATGGTGGAACTGAAAGTGGATTATAACCATCATCTGCAAACGGCAACAAAATAATAAAAATAAAGGAATTATTTGGCATGTGCAGAGGGGCTCAGAAGTTATAAAAAAGTTTATATAAAACTATGAGATTAAGAGTTGACCTGAACAATTAACATGCTTTTCTTTAATAAAATTTTTTTTATTACATTTTCATAAATGAGTGACCTAAAAGCCGTCACTAGGGTGGTACCCCCTCATAAATTACACATTTGTACCTAAATGGTGCATATTTGTACCTGAAAGGTACCTCAATGATACATATTAGGATATTTTAAAGGGATAGTTCACTCAAAACTGTATACATTTCTTTGCTCAAAATATTTTCCTTTGTGTTCATGTTTGGAGTCAAAACATTTTTAAGCACCACTGACTTCCATAGTATTTTTCTTTCCTACTATGAAAGACAATAGTGCTCCTGTGTCCTGCTCGATCTTCCTTTATTTAGCAAAACAAAGACATTTATACAGGTTTAAAATAACTTGAGGAAATGAATAAATAAATATTGAAGAATCTTAAATATTAATACTTAAATATTATTTGTTTTAATTTTTGTTTGAAATTTTAGAACGTGTGCATGTACTTGCAACAAATCCTTGAGCAATCATCTCCTTGGACAAAGCCTCCCAGAATATTTCCACATTGACCTCCCCTTTAAAATCCTCGGGAGGTTCTTCAATGTCATTTTCTGAAAACATAAGAAGCGGCAACTTGTTAAAAAAAAGTACTAAATAAGTTAACAGTATTTAATTTTAAGTAAAATTTATTTTTATTTTGCAAAGCGGCTTTACATGAAAATAAAGAAATGTTTTATTTTAGTGCTGGGCACAGATTAATTGTGATTAATCACATACAAAATAAAAGTTTGTGCTGTGTGTAATTATTATGTATACATAAATACACACATTCATGTATATATTCGAGAAACATTTACATGTGTATAAATTTATATTTATATATATTTTTATGATTTCTGTATTATTTATAAATTAAAAGACACACACATATATATTTCACAAAAAATAACTTTTATTATGTGTGCGATTAATCTTAATTAATCTTTGCCCAGCACTATATATAGTGGCTTTATATATATATATATATGAAGAGTTTCGTTGCAAAACGAGATAAATCCATTTTTTTTTATTTTTGTCAAAACATGTTTATTATCATGTTATCATGTTATTATTTTGTTTTATGGTGCTACTTAGCTGTATTTTTTAAGTTATGAAGGTTTAAATCAAAACAAACCAACTGCAGTTCAATTGAAATTAATTGGAATGTACAACCAAAAAACGAGATTTCTAAACAATTAAAAAAACAATGTTTATCTCGTTTTGCAACGAGACTCTTCATATATAGCCACAAAAAAATAGAGACCGTTTCAATAGTCCCTTTCAGTTTTTCGAGATTTATTATTTATAGATGTGTTTAAATAAATGATCATTTTGGTTTTTATTCTGTCAACTACCAACAACATTTCTAACAAATTCTTAATAAAAATGATGTTTTCATTTTTACTGACAATTGAAATGGTTAAAACACTGTCAAAAACACTGTCACACACTGTCAAAAAAAGATGCAGTGTTTTCTGATCTTTAGTACTGCAGAGAAAACAATTAAGTTCAAATTCATTTCTCAACACCGAAACACTAATGTTTTTACATGTATTTTAGGATTTTTTTTTGGAAAAACCTTTCATGGGTCTTGTATTAGTAATACTTGTCAAAGTATTAAATAAAAAAATGTCAATACTTATTCCCTGTGTCATTTCACTTGATTTATTATGACTCAACTTATATACTTAAATGTTCTGATTTCTTTGTATGAATTCAATATTTGGCTTGATGGCTACATCAGGGGCCTCATTTATAAAGCATGCGTACGCACAGATTTGATCGTAAAGTGTGCGTACACAAAAATCCACGGCAAAGTTCATAGGGTCTTTGATGTGGAAAAGTGCTTAGTGCCACGTCAGGGTCTGAGCAGACGTACACACTTTTGCTTGTCTGATTGCTGCATGTTTTTGGAAATATAAACTATTCTTGGTGTTTGAAATTGGGTTTAAACATTGACAAGCGCTCTTTTATATGTCTATGACATTAATTAGGGATCGTTTAAAGGCGGAGATCTGAAACTGCTCGGCTGCGCGCAGATGTTCAAGTTCATTTGCGATTTATAGATTTGAAAGGGGTACGTTTGGTTAATGAATCACACGTACGCATGTTTGATAAATGATTGTAAGATCAAATGTAGGATGTTTTTTTATGCAGCATTTTATAAATGAGGCCCCAGGTGGAAATTTTGTGTCAATAGCCCACTTAGAAATCCCCTTACTGATAAATATATATATAGTTTTTTGGGCCATTTTAGCCTTTTTTTTACACAGTATGTAAGGAGAGGACAGAAAATCACAGAATGGAGAGAGGGGTACTCGGCAGGACCTCAAGCCGGGAATCGAACTTACATCACCAAAAGCGTGTCTCCGCCATATGTCGGATCACTGCCCACTACATCAATAAAATAAAACAGAAAACCTAGTAAACTTTATTCAATTTATGATTTAGAACTGTCTTACCTGAATCCTGCAAAGGTTTTTTCTGTAAACCCATTATGACCACAGGTGGATGATCTCCACAGGAAACACACGAGAACTTGTATTCATGCTCTGTAAGAGCTTCAAAATGTAAATATGCACGCAGGACAGCGTCTGCCGGTGGATACTCCACACCTGTCATGAGCTGCAAAAACTCCACCGCTCTGCTCACTGAAGTATGAACCTAAGAGAAAATAAAGTATCATTCAATTTACATTTATATAGCGCTTTTTCATAATGCTGCATTGTTTCAAAGCAGCTTTACATGGAAAAACTTATTAAATGCATTGCATACATATAAAATATAGTACAATTTTATTGTCCTCAAAAATATTGTAAATCTACTAAAACTGTATATTTTACTGTGACATTTTGGGGTGGTTTTCCGGACAAATCTTAAGCCTAGTCCCAGACTAAAATACATGTGTGGACAGAGCCTTAACCTATATTTTCTGAGGAACAGATTAAAACAGTCATGATGACCACTTACTGTTATAAACAACTACCACAAAAGAAAGTCAAATGGATTTCGACATGAGCGACTCCATGTACTAGCTCCTTTAAAGGGGACATTTCACAAGATTTTTAAAAGATGTCAAATAAATCTTTGGTGTCTCCAGAGTACATATGTGAAGTTCCATGTAGATAATTTATTATGTCATGTTAAAATCGCCGTTTTGTAAAAATGTGCCGTTTTGGGTGTGTCCTTTAAAATGCAAACGAGCTGATCTTAGCACTAAATGGATAGTGCAGATTAAGGAGCTGTATTCTCCCCTTCTGACATCACAAGGGGAGCCAAATATCAATGACCTATTTTTTCACATGCTTGTAGAGAATGTTTTACAAAAACAAAGTGACTGGGTTGTTCTTTTTCACATTTTTTAGGTTGATACAAGCACTGTGTACCCAATTATAGCACTTAAACATGGAAAAAAGTCAGCTTTTCATGATATGTCCTCTTTAACATGTTCATACAGTGATATTAGCCTACATGTTGTTACCTGCAAGAGGTTTCTCAAGGTTATGCATAAGGGGATGTCGAGGATGATGTCATCGTTGAAGTTATGGAGGCCATCTTTCCATTCCTGGTACCGGTAACACATTTCACACTCTGGACACTGCTTATAGTAGGTGGCAACATCTAACATTTAAAAGAATCATTGCCTTTCATGACATCATAGCCGAATAGCACACAAGCATCTTGATAAATCAATACCCTACCTTCAATAATGCACCAGTTGGTGAGTATTTTTGCAGTCTGTGTTATCAGGATAGGGTCACTAAGGGGAACGGCATCCGGACATCTCTGACATATAATTTCATTTGGCCAAAGCGATCTTGGGTGGCTCCTCTCTGTCGATGGCACGCAGATATCGTACGGTAGGTTGGCAGGTATCTTCTTGTTTTGAAAAATGTAATCTACCATGTTTTTGAGTTCATGTTCCTTTGGGGGATACACGGTATAGTCATCCATCTCTTCTGGATAGTCATGTTGGTCTTCGGATAGCGCTTCTTCAGTGCTAATGAGTGGCCGAAACAGCTCAGGATGGGTCTGAAACAGGTGCCAGTGGGCGATGTATCTGTGAATGCATGACTGTCGCTTTTTTGCGCAGGGGCAGTACCACTTGTTCAATTTTGTCTTATAAACCACCATGACACGGCCCAAAATGTGGTGGGACTCGAAAACCGAAACGCATTTCTTGGTTTGCAGGGCCCCAATTGTAACGTGAACAGAAAGCGGCACGCAGTTGCTTTCAGCAAGCCGCTGGTGAGCGAGACACATCTTTTCGGTTTCCTCGCTCAACCACTTCGCTCTCGCCATCTCTGTTAAAGTTTCTTCTGTAAGCGAGACCTGTTCGGCAGAAGACCGGCAGTAGGTCACAGACGTAATGTGCTTGCATTGGCGCGGCGGTAAGCCGCTACTCTGAGCAAGTTCCAGGTTTACCTGACACTCGTTGGATTCACAGATGACTCTGTGATTTTCTCCCCATGTTTTGTACTGTACGTGGAGTGGCACGCAACGACCGTTTGCGATTTTTAAAACGGCAAATATGCCGTTCGTGTTATCAATACACTGGCTGGTGAGGTGAAATGTGGCGTTTAGGTCTTTTATCGGGTCATTGGTGTGTTTGCGGTCAATATGTTTCTGTAGGTTGCATTTATTCATTAGGGCATTGCAAATCGGGCATTCTGTCTTGACAACGGGTCGGACGCGAACCTTGTTCGAGAACACCTTGTTGGAGGACTCTGTGTCTGTATTGATGTTTACTGAAGTATCATTTGAACTGTAGGTGGAGGGTGTTTGTTGGACATCTGGAGCGGTCACTATTGCTGTAGAGGTTACTGACGTTTCTTTGGTTTTTGGAGATGTCACAGCTTTTTCCGTGGCTGATGGAAGATGCAGTTTGTGTTTACAGACTTCCAAATGGTTTTGAAAATCTTCTTTCCTCAGGACCGTAGTCGTGCAGAACACGCAGTGATAATGGAGTGTCGTTCTACAGCCCAGTCCACATCTGTGAATGGTGAAGTCTAAAAGAAAAAAAATGACATTTTAGTCATTTATTGTGACACAGTATGTTTGGACAGCTAATATTTAATCGGCTAGTGTTGTTCATACCACCGTGAGTAATTGCTTTTTTATAGTGACATTTGAGATGCGATTTTAATTTAGCCAGTTTTGCTGGCTTGAAGACGCTGGACTTGCAGAAAGGGCAGTGGAAGCTGCTGCAACAGTCTTTGCATTTTTCCAACTTAAGGATTTTTCTCCCTCGCTGAATCGTAACATGCGTCTAAAAAGGGAAACATTGAGAAACATTGCTTAGTTTTGGGAACTTTGGGAGCATAAAACGCAATACAATGTAGTACAGTGTTGTAGGCTACACTACTTACAGCCGTTGATGTAAAGAAAACCATTAATAAAACTTTCATAATGCCAATTGAACCTATATTACTGTGGGCGTTATATTATAATAGACATAAGTCACGTGACTAGATCCACTTGTGAGGTACATTTGACCTACAGTATTTTCTTTAAATAGCTTATGTTAGGTTATCAACCAAATACATAATTAATAACACAGAATGCAAAAATAATTGAAAAAAAATGAAAGTTGGTTATAAGTTCGTAAAGGTAGGCTTACAGTGACGAGTGCAGCCGTTATCAAACCAAGATATCTCATTCATATTAGCGTAAGATTAACGAAAACTTGTCTACAGTTAAAAGCCCAATTTGAACCGATTCATTGCGGACAAAATAAACATTACAAAAACAACTTACCACGCTTTCTGCCATTGTTCATTTTCTAAACTGCGGTCCTGTGCTGCTGTCCGGAAACTGCTGTGACGTCATGTCTCTGCGACTTCTTCACAGATCCGCTGGCGCTGGAGGTCCGCATATCTAGGCTGCATTCGTCATCAAGACTGTCGTATTTTAAAATATTAACTATTATAAACGTAACTATTATTCTCGGTTAATCGTAAATTGTTGTCATATGCTTATGACTTGCGAATGTAATTCTCAGTTAACTTAAATAAACCAGGCTTGATTACGTATCCAGCCTGCATATGCGACCTCCGCAGGCTGCAGCATTTGGATTGAAAAACGGCCTTTGACATATTTATGTTCACTGAATAAAACTCGAAAAAAATTATTTCTGGGCTGAAAGTTGTCTCTTAAAAAAATAACAACAAGATATATCGTTTTTAATTAATAATGGTTGATTTCCATGTATAATGCTAGGGAGAATGCATTTGATAGTTACAATATAAATATAATTGTTTCATCTTTTAATTACTGTTAACGTTAGTGTTATTGTTGTTGTCAAAAATGCACTTTAAAATTGTTCCTCAGGCGGAACCAAAAATGACTGTATTGTTTCTCGCCGTACTTATTTTCGCCGTTGCACTCAGTCATCCCTTCAGACGCATGTGGTTATTATGCGTGTTTTTTTAGTTCATTTTGTACTTCTGTAACTAAACACGTGTAATCTGTAGCAGAAATATATACCCACTGACTGTCAAAATGAAGCTGTTAACACATAACATGTTAACGTCACACGTAAAAGGCGTAACTAAAGGATACCCGCTTATCATTAAGGTAAGCTTGAAAACTCTTTAATCAAGTCCACTTAAAATTACCCAGCAACGTTTAGTATGAATCGGCATTTAAACGATGACTCTCTTTATTGTTGTTGTCTTTGATCATATTTGTGTGAAGGCTACAGAGGTGAAAGTGAATGAAGTTGAGTTTAATCCTCAATTTGTGACCCGGATGATACCAAAGCTGGAGTGGAATGCCTTGATCCAGGCAGCAGAAGGGGTGAGTCTGCAGGTATTCAATCATACATTTATTTACTACGTGTTTGTGTATCTGGAGTTACAGAATTTGTCAGCATAGATGCTTTGAATGTTTATTAACAGCTTGGACATTCGCAAGACCTTCCCAGCACGCTCATACCAAACTATGAAAACGATGACGATTTTCTGCGCAAAGTTCACAGAATTCTGATGGAGGTGAGGAAGCAGTAATCCTGCAAGGCCATTTTCCATGAAAAAAAAATAGGGGAACAAAACTAGTTTCATGCCATTTGTTTTTTAAAGTGTTTAAATAGTGCTAATAATTGTGTCGTCTACTTTCAGGTTGAGGTTATAGAGGGATGTTTACAGTGTCCTGAGTCTGGAAGAGAGTTTCCCATCTCCAAAGGTGTTCCTAACATGTTACTCAACGAAGATGAGTGAAAGGTGATGCCGCTGTTATCAAATTCCTACAGCATCCCAGACAAAATGTCTATACTGTGTACTGGACCTGAACGTTTCTTGGATGCCATTTTGTGTTATTAAAAAAGATTACAATATTTGAACACAATCCACGAGTGTGTGGATTCAACTAATGTTTTTGTTTGTATTTGTTTCTCCTCCGAATTGCCATTCTATTCTGTACCATATTAAATAAATTTGTATTGATTTAGTTATTCTTTATCAGATGTCTTTCAATCAAGTTGTGGTCACCATTTAAACGGAAATCTCAGTACTTCTTAAAGATTACAAATGGCAGGCATAATGTACTCATTCAAAGAAAACACTTATATAAAATTTAGATATGAACTCTAATACATTTGGTCTTTTCATTATGTTGTAAAAATATTATTTTATAATATTATATTATGTTATCTAGATCAGTGGTTTTCAAAGTTTTTCAGCGTGCGACCCCTTGTGTATGGTGCATTCCTTTTCCTTTTGCCCCCCAAAGAAAATTTATGACAAAAACAGTTCGAAAACTCAACATTTTAATAAAAAAACATATTAAATTATACAAAAAAAGTAGTGGTTTTGTTTAGTAGCCTCATTTGTTAGGTTTAATTACACAGAATTCATGATAAATTAATGTATTTTATAAAATGTCATAAAACTGGGGCCCCCCTGGCATCATCACGTGGCCCCCAGTTTGAAAACCACTGATCTAGAACAGAATTTTTCAAACTGGGGGTTGCGCATCCTAGTGGTTGACGAGTGAGCTGCAGAGGGTTAATGTGTTTATAAAAAACAATTAATTACAATTAAATCATAAAACGTAAATAAAAAATACAATTAAAAAAATCTAACATATAAAATATTTATTTCATATTATATCAATAAAGGAAACTTGTGCCAAATGCACAGATTAATGCAATAACATTTAATGTGTTGTCCTTAACTAGACACATTTCTGTATTGGAACAACACACTTTGTGTTGTTTTTAAACATCTTGTGTTATCCCTTTAATTTATTTGAACACAAAATAGGCACGAAATGACACATAATGTGTTAAATAGGATATCACAAAACAATGTTTAAACAATTAACATCCTTTCAGTGTGCCAATAAACTTACTAGATGAAGGTCCAACAATAACCAAAATACTACTCATAAAAACTTTAAAAAGGGCTGAAAAATGTTTTTGAAGTTAAACATGCAAATGTTTAAGATATTTTTATTAGGATATTTACTTTAAATCTTAGGGGGAAGGCTACTTCATATAAATAATTTAATATAAGAGGGGGTTTGGCCGACAAAAAAGTTTGAAACCCCTGACATAAATAGACCCTGACCACATTATTCTGACATTTAGAATGGTACAACTATAGCAGTCCATGTGAAAAAGTAGTACACTTTCATAGAGTACTTAAAGTACTATATTTTCGCACACTAATTTAATATAAGTGTACTTCACTGTGCTATTTTGAGACACCATAAATATGAACTAAAATGTGCCAAAAATGTATTTAAAAAATGTATTTAGGTAACACTTGTAGTAAACTTGAACCCATCTTTGTATGAAAGTTAAGTTCAAGTTTAATAACTAAATATATATTTTTAATACAGAGATAGTGAGTTAGAAAAGTGCATTTTAGTTCATATTCATGGTGTCACATAATAGCACAGTCAAGTACACTTATAATCTTAAGAACATCTTAAAAAGTACTAAAGATTCATTTTTTGTATATTAAGTACAAAATTAGTGTGCGAAAATAAAGCACTGTAAGTACACTATGGAAGTGTACTACTTTTTCACCTGGGAGGGGTGAGTAAACTTAATAGGGACCAGATTTGATTTTAAAATTTGACACCTGGGTCATAAATCATACCTCAAGCAAAATAAATAAATAACTTGGTATAACAATATTACCATAATGATACAGTGGTACTGCTAAAATGCATCTTATGCATCCCTACAAAGGGATTTTGGATTGTTGCAACTGTTTACTTGAGGTCAGCTATAGTAGTTACTCTTGAGTAGAGCAGCCAAATATTTTTTCACATCACACAGAAAGCTCAGAGCAAGATGACGTGGCAAGGCGGATACTATATTTAGTTTAAGGGAGGTTAAAAGGAAAGCACGGGATATGCTGTTTTCTATGCTCTATTTTTACATCTCATTTTGCTACACCGCAGCTAACCACCGGAGCAGCCCTGCAGTTTTCATTCACCCGCCACCAGATGGCGCTCGAGAGTTCAACCCGCCGTCGGGAATTTTCCACGTTTAAGTTCCAGTATAAAGATGAAGTGCTAAAGTCATGCTTGAACAAGAATATAGTTGCTCTTTGGAAATTAAATCAGCCCTTGAAAAATTCCAGCCCTCCGGTGTCTACTTTTTGGTTCCTAATATCTCATTTCTTCAAGGCATTTGGTGCGTTTCGTAGCTTTTCTTTTTACTTGAAGTTCAATTACAGCCTTCCTGGCCAAACTATAATAATGTCATTAAAGAGAGGTGAAGAGAAGCCTTTTTTTGAAAGATTAACGATCGTGTATTTGGTGAACTGCAATTAAAAATGAGAAGAAAGTAAAATAAGGAAGGGTGTATATAACTTACATTGGTTGGTCTATTCTTTTTTTATTAATATCGAGTAGATTAATTTGTTTAAAGGCAAAAATGTAAAAAGAATTTGCTGCACTTAAATATAAAAAAAAAATAGTTATCAAAAAGTTACTATCAATTATAAACTGTAAGAACTTAAACTTATTTAACTATTGTCTTTTTAAAAGTATTACCAACTCATTTCATGAAAGTTGAAGTGATTTGTTAATTCTAGTTGTTTTAACCTAAAATATTTTATTATTTTTTACAGTGCACGAAATTACAAATTTCAGCATGCTTGTGGATTTGATAAGTAATGAACAAGTAAACATTGTTGCAAAGAAATCTGTCACAATTACGCAACAGTGAACTAAAATAACAGTAAGCAGAAAACAAACTTTAAATAACATTATGTAATGGCCAAACACTAAACTTTTTAATGTGACGTCATTTTAACACGAATTAACATTTAATTAGTTTGATACTGTCTCTTATATCAGTACACGTCGCTCTCTCTCTCTCTCTCTCTCTTTCTCTCTCTCTCTCGCGCGCGCGCACACACCGTCTCAAAACTTTAGAGACAACTTGTTAAGGCGGAGAGAAGGAAGAACATGTCGGTCGATTTAAACCCCCAAAGAAGGGCGTTGTGTTTTTAATTATACAGATGTGGTGTAATCAATCTCACCTTCAAAGACTCGCTTTACCTTCTGACGTGTTGATGGTTTTCTCGTTTCCCCCTCTGCTTTAAATGGATTATTCTTAGTCCAGCCTAGACTAGCATTTCTGTGAGTCACAATTGTTTATACCAAGTCCAGTTCAACCTGGAGCTGTTGGAGACATCAGCCTTTTTCATGGGATCGTTTTATTTTCCTAATGCAACTTTAACGGCTTGACCGAACATTTGGACGACAGATATGCCTGACTCAGTGCTGAAAGAAACAGAAATCGAGGAGAAATAAAATGGGATCTGATCTCTTTTAATCGAATGGTGTAGCTGTCATGGGAAAATAACTGGAGAAAGAAAGAACTAGAAGTCCTTTCTGAAGCTCAAAGTCAAACCGCAAGAATTCAAAGCAGCACTTTTTTTGAATCCTTGGATACCAGACAAGCATGAGGGACTATTCCGTTTATTACCTTACCGGTAAATACTTCAAATCCAGGGAAGCGTGATGGGAAAGAAATGAAAAGGTCTGTTTATACATTCCACATATTATAGTTAATATCACAATGTGGTGTTGCTTTAAGAAATGTATCGTACTAGGTGCAAAGATTAGGCCTTTATTTCAAAGATAACAATGCAATTGGCGCACTTTGCAAAATCTTTAATTTGACCGTATAAAATTATATGCATTATTTACATGATAGGCAGTGCATAAAGAGCTTAAGAAAGAGTTGCATATAACAGTCTAGTCCATTCACCTGGTGAGTACAGTAAACGCTGTGAGCAGCGCAACCTACGCACTTTGGGTTTGTCCCACTGCGCGCGCTGCGCCGGCGCGCTCTCCAAGGAAACCAAGACCCAGATCCCACAGCAGATCCTCTCATCCTGTAAATCAATCATGTGGTTCATCAATCTGGCTTTGCTGGTTCTCAAACTATCCGTGTCTGCGGAGGGATTCTCCACGTGCCAGTCCTACAACTTGGACGACCACAAATCCAAAAGGATCGAGGCGGTGCGCGGGCAGATTTTGAGTAAGCTGCGCATCCGAAGTCCACCGGATCCCGACGCCAGTCCGACGCCGGAGTCGGTACCGACGGAGGTGATGTTACTGTACAACAGCACGAAAGAGCTGCTGAAGGAGCGCGCGCGCCAGGCCGAAGCCGCGTGCGATCTGGAGAGCAGCGAAGAGGATTACTATGCGAAAGAAGTACAGCGGGTGAATATGATACCACAGCGCACCGAAACGAGTGAGTGCATTGGATTTTATTAGACGGGAGTTGTTAATGTACTGTTTGAAGAATGCATTGTGGATCTAACAAAAGTGCTGTGCCAATTTTAGTATTCATGAAGCCAAAAGATTTGCATAAATTGGGATTGGTAAAAAAAGTTTTAAAGAACACAAACAGCTCATACTTGGATGTTTTTTGCATTACAAAAATATAATTATGTTTTTATTGCACACTATTTCGTTTTCTTTTGTAAGTGTAGTTGTGATCTTTATGATAATTTCTGTTACATAAGGCAGCTTTAGTTAAATAATGAGTCTCAATGAGGCTTAAGAAGACTTCACGGGGTTAGTCAGTACATCTGCCGTTTTTGGCAGTGAAGCAGGTTTTATTTCCTTGAGGTCCATCTGAAAACCAAACTCAGACCACAGAGTGTAAACATTAAGACCTTGAATCCTGCTTCTGTCCCACAGACTCGATTCATCATCATCCTCACAGCCCATACTTCAGGGTGGTGGGCTTCGATGTCACCAACGTGGAGCGAAACTCGAGCACTTTGGTTAAAGCAGAATTTCGCATCTTCAGAGCGCCAAACCCACAGGCGCGCACGACAGAGCAACGCGTGGAAATATACCAGGTTAGTGAACTTCACAGACAATAGGTCATAAATCAACAAAGACTTTAATTATCCAGATGTCCATGGAGCATTTTTGATAAAAGTGAATTTTTGCCCAGTTGACAAATCTTCCAACCATCCATAGATTCTCAAAGCTGATGATGTGACGGCTCCATCCCAGAGATACATCGATTCCAGAACAGTCGATCCGCGTGCCAAGGGGGCGTGGATGTCTGTCGACGTCACAGAGACTGTAAAGGAATGGATGGCGTTCAGAGGTCAGTAAGTTCATTCTGGGTCTTGAACATATATTTACTGCAAGTAAAAGCAGGATGGACATTCAAGAGACGAATTTCCTTCTTTTCTCTCTCAGAAAGAAATCTTGGACTTAAGATCAGTGTACACTGTCCCTGCTGCACATACGTCCCCTCCACAAACAACATCGTCCCTAACAAGAGCGAAGTGCTGGAGGCCAGGTTTGCAGGTTGTTATCCTATTTCTATTTTACCCTGATACAGAACTGATGTGATGTGATGTCATATTTAAAACATTATGCATGATGTAAAATGTTACAATGTTGCAAATGTTTGCAACATATACTAGCATTCAATGTTTTAAAACAAAACTTGACTGAAATGTTTTTCATATTTTATAATAAATTCATAAAACATGTATTAGAAAACTAACATTTTATATGACTTAGTCTAAATAATAAACAAAAAGCTATTAATAAGAGTGCAGAATGGATGGAAATTCTTTCAATACTGTTTAAAAAGCATCCCAGGGTGAGATCTCAAAAAGCTTCTTGATAAAATAAAATTTAGCAAATTCTAGGCAAAGGGTGACTCACTGAAGATGCTAAAATCAACAGCAATTTTTTTCCAGGAATACTTTTTGTTATGCTGGTTGTCACATCCTAATAGCAATCACTAAGCATAGCGGTCTAAATACATTTATATAAATATATATTTTCCAGGACCAAAAAAATTTGTCCAATCATTGCATCAGTTGTCAATCTTAAAGGGACACTACTTTTTTGAAAATATACACATTTTCCAGCTCCGTTATGCTGCGTTTACACCAACCGCGTTTGAGGCGTCAAAATCGCGTCTACCACACCTAGTTTGCTGCTTGAACAGTTTGAATGCATTCGTGCTTCTAGAGCAAAGTAGATGCGCAGAAAAAGCAAGCATTTGACGCGCGTCAGAGGCAAAATCTGCTTCTTGTGAGAGGGGCAAGTGCTATGCGATTGTCTGTTTGCAAGATGACTGATGTTGGTTGTGCATTTATCAAGAGAGTTACTGGTTTGTATTTGATCACCTTACTATAGGGGGAAAATAAACGGCGCGGGTCGATAAACGTCACGTGACTCAAAAGTGAAATGTGTATTTACAACTTACCAGGTTGCCCGATGTCCTCACTGACACTCTTCCAAGCGAGGTCCTTTTTATTCCTGTCTCTATAGAAATAAGAAATTGTGTCGTATAGGTCCGGGTGACTGCTCACGGACAATATCAAGCGTTCCTTCATGTTAAATGAGTGACTCCGGGCGGGGCTGCCGCATCAGCAGCAAGCAGGCTCCTGACTGGTTAACGCGGCGCGAAAATCCATTCAAAATTTTCAACTTGGGCGTCATCCGCAAATTCGAGTCAGACGCAAAATGCACAAAAAGCATCATTTGCGTGCGTCTACCGCGCCAAACGCCTCATCCGCGCCGCGAGACCTCCAGACGCGCGTCAACGCGTCTTCACATTGACTTAACATTGAAATCACTCGCGCTTGATGCCTTTACCGCGGCTGGTGTAAACGCAGCATTAGAGTTAAAGATTAAATTTGTACCTTTTTGGAATCCATTCAGCCGATCTCCGGGTCTGGTGCTACCACTTTTAGCATAGCTTAGCATAATCCATTGAATCTAAAACGCGCTAGACGTGCAAATGAGGCGGAATTGCGTCTACCGCGCCAAACGCCTCATTCGCGCCGCGATACCTCCAGACGCGCGTCAACGTGTCTTCACATTGACTTAAAGGTGCAGTGTGTAAATTTTAGCGGCATCTAGTGGTAATGTTGTGAATTGCAACCAATGGCTCAGTCCACTGCTCACCCCTCGCTACGGTAGCCATCACCTATTTTCGGGCACTGCATAATATCATTGCGCCATGGTATGGCAGCAAAGTCGTTGATTATTACGCCAGAATGAGCTTTTTTTTTAAAGTGGAGTGTCCCTTTAAGGTAATATTATATCTGGACCACAAAAACATAAGGGTAAATGTTTTAATTCAGTTATATGTGTCATCTACACTGAAAAAAATGATTCATTGAATGTAATCATCTTCTTTTTAAGGTAAGTGGTTGCAATCAATCCATTTAAGCTACATTTAAACAAAAAAAGATTAGTAAAGTAAAATAAAATATAAAACTTTTGTTTAAATGTGGCTTAGGTAAATTGATTGCAACCACTTACCTTGAAAAATTGATTAAATTCAATGAATCATTTTTTTCAGTGTAAAGGCTGAATAAATAAGCTTTCCATTGAAGTATGGTTTGTTAAGATTGCACAATATTTGGCTGAGATACAACTATTTGAAAATCTGGAATCTAAGGGTGCAAAAAAAACAAAATTGCCTTTTAAGTCCTTAGCAACATAAATGACTAATGATAAATACTTTTTTGATATATTTACAGTAGAAAATTTACAAAATATCTTCATTGAATATGATTTTACTTAATATCCTAATGAATAATTTTGACCCATACAATGTATTGTTGGCTATTGCTTCAAATATACCCAGCGACTGTTTTTGTGATCCAGGGTCACATTTGATTTTATTTATAAAAGCAACGTTTTGATATTTGGGCTAGCTTCATCACGGCTAGTTTTGATTGGCTATTGAGATGGTTTTGTTATGCAGATCTGGCAACCCTACATGTTTCGTTATGGGATACAGACAAACAAACTACCTTACGTTTCTCCTGAACTGAAAAAACATGGCACAAGTAAACTTAAAAACAAAGACACGGCTTAGAAACGGCTATGAAGAGAAAACGTCTGGATTGAGAAATAGCTAAAAGCAAAGTTCACATTTTTCGGAGTAGGCGTTGTTTTGGAAAGGCTGGGATCATATGCTTTCAAAGCTAGCTTCCTATTGGTACGAAACTGCTTATCGTACCTTTATTTATTTTATTTTTATTATTATTATTAAATTGCAAGCCTATTAAATATTAAATGTTTAGATACACAAACTAGTTGTTTTATTAAAATTTAGAGTAATAGTAAAATCATCAAAAACGCAATTGCACAAATGAAAGTAAGACAGATTTTTACAAAAAGTTGTGCAAAAGTAAATCTTAGATGCTTGAGGTTCATCCTGAGATGCTTTTTCGAACATAAGTTCCCACATATAAAGGACACTTGTTGTCTGCTTTACAATCCTCCCTGCATTTTAAAGCATTTAACTTCAAGCATAATCAATCAATTTCTGTAATGATGAAAAAAATAAATGCAATGTGTCCAAAAACAGTATTTAAAAACCAATTTTCATGCAAAGAGGGTTAAAGCAGTGGCGGCTGGTGACTTCTTTTTTTTTTGAGGGCGCACGATGCGAAGTTCGTCACAACATGTAGCTTGTCATGTGTGTGGTTCAAAATTTCAAAATATGTGGCTTTGAGAGATTGTGTGTGCATCACGTGTCATGCCAAAATAAGTGCCTGCTGCAGACGCGTCTAAAGGGTTCATGATAAGAGAGACGCTCACGTTTGCCAGATACTCGCATAATCTCATGTGTAATCAAACTTTACTGTTAAGAACGTGTCTAGCGTGTATTTTGGGAACGTGAGCGTCTCTTTTATCATAAACAGTTTTGACGCGTGTGCAGCAGGCACTTATTTTGACAAAACACGTGATGCACACAGGATCTCTCCACACGCAGGATTTTGAATTAGCGCATCCTCGGATGAGCAGTCACGAGCCCCCACTGGGTAAAAGCTTTTGGAGCTTATAAGTAATTTTATATTTTCCCTTCCACAATATCCCCAGGGATTGATGATGACATCATCAAGGTGAACCGAAGACCAGGTGCGACTAAAGGACAGATTGAATTCAGCACTAAAACGCCACACTTGATACTGACGCTGTTACCCAGTGACCGCCTGGACAACCCAACCAGGAAAAACCGCAAGAAGAGATCAGCAGCAGACACATCTATATGCTCACGGTATAGAGAGAGAGAGATTAAATCAAATCAAATGCATTTATATCAGATCATCTGCTTGAATGCTAGAAATGTTATGGAGAAAATCTCACACGCCCAAACGCAACACATGCATTAACTTGCCCAGGGAGTGTCATGTCTAAAACTGTAAACTACATTTAGTCTGTTCTGGAATTAAACGATCCCTTTAATGTGCATTTGTTAGGTGGTTTCCACATCAGGTCTCTGTGCCAAACATTTGGACTTCAAACTAAAAAATATAAATGACTTATAGTTATCATTTGATCTCAATTAGGGCCGACCAGGGCTGCTGTCTGAGGTCTCTGTACATTGATTTCCGTCGGGACTTGAAATGGAAGTGGATCCACGAACCGAAAGGGTACAAAGCAAATTTCTGTGCAGGGAACTGCCCTTACCTGTGGAGCACAGACAATCACTACAACTTGGTGAGCGATGTCGGGCTGAGCGTGCATATGAGTCAAAAATCAAGGCCTATTAGGATAGCATTCAGCTTACATGACGTCTCTTTTTCACACTCAGATTCTTCCGCTGTACAACAAGATGAATCCAGAAGCGTCCGCGTCTCCATGTTGTGTACCACAGGATCTGGAGCCCCTCACCATCGTTTATTTCCTAGGCCGAACCCCTCGTGTTGAACAGCTCTCCAACATGGTGGTCCGGTCCTGTAAGTGCCGTTGAAGCAGCGGAGAGAGAAAAGATAAATACAGATAAAGAGGTGGATGAGTAAAACCACAACTGACAAGAACAATATTTTAATAACGAACAATATTTCTTACAGTACGAACCTGTATGGGTGGCGAGTTGTCGGGAGGAATATCATATATCTTAAGCATCATACGTACAGTATACACATCCTGCATCGGTCATATTTTAATAGAAGAGCTTTTAGACAGCAATATCGCAACAGTGACAATAGTTTTCATACAAAGTTTATTGTAGAATTGTTTATTTTTGCAATTTGCAAGTGTACATAGTTTTTGGTGAAGTTTATATTTGATTATTTACTTAAAACAATAAATTTCGATTATGTAATGCTTGTTATTTGTGGAATTTTTAATGATTGAAAGAGTTTTCCCAAGTGGCCGAACGTCTTCAAACGATAAATGTGTGGTCCGCTCTTGCTGAAAATGCAGTTTTGACTGGTGGACCCTTCAGCCAGATGCAGTTCGAGGTTGGAAAACCTTCGACGTAAACAGGATGTGAACCATTTCCAGACACCGGCCACTCACGAAATGCCAAATTTAAACGCTTGGGGTTCAGGGTTTGTGGTGAAATGAACACTGGGTGCAAATGGCCTGCAAGACTCGAGTCGAATGAGCCGTGCGATCGCTTTGGTTTGCGTAATATGGCAGCGCCCCCCTCCCTCATACAGTATGCTGAGCAATATATTTTAGTCGGATACGTAAAAAACAATCTTGAGTTGGCTTACATATATATTGCTTGGTTTCTTCTTTTTCCCGACGAAGCCTCAATGTGTCCTTTAAAAACCTATAGCTGCAGGCATCGCGTTAAAAGTTTGTTTTCGAGTGTTTTTCCCTGCAGTTTAAATGTTTATCTGTGGCCGGCGAGACTGATCTGCAGGGAATGACAGGGCTTCTGTGTTTGGTTGCCAGGGCTAAATCGAGCCAATGCCTCGGTCTCTCGCTTAAGGAAAACAACTTTCCTATCAAAAAAGGGATGAAATGGCTCAGAGGGAGATCGAGAGCAAAGTCATGAAAAACGATTACATAGCCGACCTCGAAATGAATCGACAGAAATACTTATCAACTCTTGCGCAACATTGACTCAGCAGCACGGCGCCCCCGCAAAAGCAGGTGGGCGAGCGGAAACTGGAAACCTCACGGGGAGAAAGAGGAAGATCAGCCGTCTGAGGAACGTGTGGTTTGGGAAGAGCTGTCTGGGTGTGAGTCCAGCTTTGGGCCTCATGGTTTTCATGGGGTGTGAACTTAAATGGGCTGTGTGAGTTACGCAGAAGCATGTGAGTCTACAGATGGCAGTCGTGGGCATCTGTATAAATCTACACTGTTTAGGAATGGCACAGTTTAGGATTTGGGTTCTTTGGCTTTTATGACAGCGAGAGTCGAGTGTATATTTAATGACATTTCTAACAGTGCAATTTCAAAATGTAATAGTTGCATCATTTGTTGGCTATTGTGAAAGTACTGACATAATCGTAAATAATGATCGGGGCAGCACAATTTGCTTTTGGGAGGTGTAAGATTTGATCTGTAATGGGCACACGAACATCCTACACTTGATTTTCTCTCGGATTCTCGGGAGGAGCCCAGCAAGCAATTTTGGCTAAAACAAGACACAATTTGGGCTGTCAATGAAGTCTAATAGACGTCTATACATAGCACAAGAATAGACGATGAGTATATGTTTAAAACATGTAAAAGAAATGAAAGCAAACACCTTGAACACCTGACTTTGCTTACATGATGGAATATTCTCAAAGTTATTTTGACAAAAACGGCATGTAACCAAATTCAAGGTTATTAAGGGTAGAAGTGGATTACTCATAGCCAGACTATATTGGGTTTGCAGTTAGCTATCATTTCACTGTCTTGGTTTTTGCTTGCTGGGAGAAAATCTGGGTAAATTCGGTGCAAAATCCTGTAGTGCGAGCCCGGCTTAAGAAAATCACTTGAGCAAACTAGCAGAATAAAGGTTCAAATGTCACTGGGGTAGTACCCTTACAAAAAGTACACATTTGTACATTTGTGCAAAGGTCCTAATAATGTACCCTTTGTGCTTAAAGGGTACATTATTAGGACCTTTTTGAAGGGTGCCGGTCCCAGTGATAGCTTTTGTAGCTGATATTGGCCTTAAATATCAAATATAATTGGTATAGAAAATCTGAAGGCTTGAAGCAATACCAGCTAGATATTTTGAACATGTATGTTAAATACTGCATTTTAAATCTATTGCATTGTGCATTCCCACTTATGAGGATCAAACTGGACATAAGATATTCAGACAATGTAAAATAATTACTGTTAAAAACTGGCAAAATTTGGTAGTAAGTTTTTTCATTACAACGGCAATCTACTAGAAAACAATGCAATAATCGTCTGTATACCAGGTTCCCACTGTTTCTTAAAAATCCTTGAAAGTTTGTGAATCTGGGGGAAAAAATTTTAAGGCCCTGGGAAGTTTTTGAAAATATACATACATAGATACTTGTGCTAAACTGTTCGCTTTAAATGCTTATATCTTTTGTATGCGAATGTTGATTCATACCAAAATGCTTTTTTGCATAGTTGTGTTTGACACATGAAAACGTCTCGGGTTCAATTCAATTCAATTTATTTATATAGCGCTTTTCACATTTGTTAATTGTTTCAAAGCAGCTTTACTTTAATAGATGTAGGAAAAGCAGAGAAAAGCAAGCGTAGTAATAATGTAACGTATACAGTAAAGTAGTAAGTTAAGCCAAAGGTGGCAGACTCTCCAGGGGAAGAAAAACCCCCCCTAGGAGAAAAACCCTCCTGGCTAGTCCAGGGGGAAAACTCCTAGGAGGGAAAAAACCCTTGAGAAAGATACATTTTTTTTAAAGTTATATTTTTGGGCTGTTTTTTGCCTTTATTAGATATATAGTATGGTAGTAGAGGACAGGAAAGTATAGACCCCTTCAAGGTTTGTAAACATTGAATGATTATCGGGTGCGCGCGCAGCACGGGGTCGAACTGTTCATACCATTTAGGCTTTATAATTTAATCTAACAGTGCTGAAAAATGATGACTTACCTCAAATGAAGTGAGCACTACAAACACAAGCCTCTTTGATCTTTGCATTGTCCCAGTCTGCACGTTAATTGCTTGCAGACGCAAATGCTGTATTTTTTGTTTTTGAGTTTCTGCATGAATCGCGAAAACTTAACGGAAGACCTGGTGCGATTTTCACAGCCCACGACGTAAGTAGGCATTTTTGACGATACCGAATAATACGCAACTCAATCTGCTGTAATGACTTTTCTGACCCCGACATGCGCAGTGGGAACAGCCTGTGACGTGAACCGTGAAGGGGTCTATAGGGTGGAGAGAGGGGTACGGGATCGGCAAAGGACCTAGAGCCGGGATTCGAACTCGGGTCGCCGAAAGTGCGTCTGCACCATATGTCGGAGAACTTGCCCACTACACCATCGGCTCCGACTTTGAGAGAGATACATATATATTTACGCATGTAACTGTTGTTCCCTGAGAAGGGAACGAGACGCTGTGTCTCCCTAAGTTGCCATACTTCCTGCATCCCTGTAACGCCGTCTTTGGCAATATTTCAGATAGCGATATACTCCCTGTCTTTGTCGTTAAGCCTCACCACTGGTTGACTTTGATATACACATTCAGACGCACTTACCCCTGGAGGCGTCCCCAAAGTGTCACCGCAGTGACGCTGCGCGAGTTCCCTCAAAAGAGAACAGTAACAATGTATCTCAAAAGATAACACAATGTAACCTTTCTCTTGCTTGAAATGTGTCCCCACATTTAGTCCTTGAATTTGAGGGTATTGAAATTGAAAAGTTCTTTAAAGGTCCTTGAATTTGAAGTTAACTAAGGTGTGGGAACCCTGTGTATAGAGTAATTTACTGTGTTTATGTTGTACGCTTTTGTACTGTTTTTTGTTTTGTTTTGCTATGCATTGTGGGTTGCTTCTAGTATGCTAATGTTTGAAATTACAGTAGCATGCAATATTTTTTGTGCACTTTAAAAAATGCAGGGTTACTTTCGACCCAGCGTTGGCTCAGAAAGGGAAGAACCCAACCCGTTGAGTTGTAATTTAACCTATGCTGGATTGTTTTAACCCCAAATGCTGGGTTGGCCAATATAAACATTTTCTGGGTTAATCCTTTTGATGCTATGTCAAAAATAACCCAGCATGTTTCTGAGTACAAGGTGCAAGTCTGCTGTGCAGATTTATAAAGATCCTTTAAATAAATTCACTTTCGGGAAAGAGTGACTATGGCAGAATAAAAGAGGAAGATTCTTTTTCACTTTAGCATTTTTATGTGCATTTTTACACAACATGGCCAAAAGCACGCAGACACCCTTCTGATTAACGGGTTTGGCTTTTCCAGTCATTTCTGTAAGGATAAAGCTTAATTTGACAGCACACAATGACATTCTGGCGAAATTATACACTTCCAAATTTGTGGCAACAGTTTTTCCGATCCAAAATGACAATGCTCCTGCTTCATGAAGAAATGGTTTGTTTTACGGAATCTGGTGTGGAAGAACTTACTGTAACTGGCCTACACAAAGTCCAGACCTGAACTCCATTGAACTAAATTGGATTCTAGACTGTGAGCCATCATCAAACATTAGGACCTGACCTCACCGATGCTCTTGTGTCTGAGTGAAAACAAATGCCCGCGGTCACGTTCCAACATCTAGTGGAAACAACGTTACAATGTAGTGGAAAGGTTTCCCAGAAGAACGGAGGCTGTTATAGCTGTAAAGGGAGGGATTAATGCTCATGATTTCTCAATTAAATGTTCAACAAACAAATGTGGGTTTCTACATATTTCTCATAGTGTAGATCTGGATCAAATGATTGATTTCAATAACAATACATTGAAAACACACCAGACCTTACAAAATACATGCTTATGTTTAAGCTTTAAGGAAGCAGCTACAAATTCTGGCGAATAATGGGAATAAACAAAGATAAAAAGAAGCCTTTGCTGCTTTATTTTATTTTCAACCCAGCGTAAGGTCAGAAAGGGACGAACTCAACCTGTTAGGTTGTTATTGAACCTACTATATGCTGGGTTGTTTTAATCCATTGTTGGGTCAAATATGAACATTTTCTGGGTTCATTTAACCTAATGGCTGGGGCTGCCCCCTTTTGGGCACAATGCTGGGTTGAAAATAACTCTTTTTAAGTGTGAAGAACTTTTTCCTTAGGAGATGAATTTGAGAACAAAATTAAAATAATGTTAACTTGTTTATAAGCCAACTAAATATTAATCAAAATGTAACATTTAGGTTGAATTAACTTGCATAGCCAATTTGATTAAACTTGCACACAGCACGGCAGCATTTCTTTTTCAGTAGCTTGGTTTCCATTGCAGATTAGCGTTATTTTCCAAATGTTGATAAACGACTATTGCGAAATGACGGCGTTTCCATTAATCAATGATATGCAACTGAAACGTAGTTTGTCCACTCGCGATAAGTAAACCAAACATCACGTCGACTGATGTTGATAGGTTTACCATAATCCATCAACCGCACCAGGCATTATTTTTAGCCGATTGAGACGAGTATCATCCAAACATGAATGTCAAGGCCCCTTATATACTTAGGAGTGTCAACGTATAGGTGTTTCTTGGGGGTTATACATTATTTTAAATAAAAAGAGATGTAGGAGTGTTATCCAAACATTATTGGCAAGGAAAGCCTCTTATATTTGGAAGCAGACACGCACAGTGTTTCTGGGAGGTTCTAGACCTACTAAAAAAATCCAACATAAGTTGGTCTTAGCTGGACTCCCAGCTTGGATTTAACTGGTTTTGCTGGTGTAGCAAGCTGCTCTAGTAGTTTTAATAAAAACATACTGCATCATCATCAAATAATGATTATTTATGTGAGTTACTTCCATCAGGTGACCTGAAAATGCGAATAAACGGTTTTAAGTTTTGTGAAATATACCTTTTCCGAATTGGCTAAAAACCACCTCATGTGAGCATAAAAAAGTTTTTTTGCGATATATGGGAGTTTTGCAAAATAGCTGGATTTCCATCCAAACGTGAAGCAAATTTTTTTCGCAAAAAAGAAAAACAAACAAATGCGTTTCTATCAAGTTGTTCGAGCGAACAACGGTGGTATTCATAACCAACAGTAAACAAAACAAGGCACTCGTGGAAAATGGAGACAGACTGTCTGTGGTCACGATGGGGCACGTTATAAATTTACTAGCAGTGCAGTTTATATCGCCAAAGTGAATGCTGCGCATAGAAGAAGAAATGCAGCATTTTTGATGCAGGCACTAGCAGCACGGCCATTAAGACCATAGAGAGGTATAAAGGCTAGATGTCTTGGCTGCGCTGCTAGCCAATTGAGTGGAACGTCCACATTTGGCGGCCATCTTACCACAGGCAGCTCGCTCACTCGTACCATTGTGTTTTAATGGTGCAGGTACTTTTAAAATGACCATAACTTGCTTAATTTTCTACCGATTTTCAAACGGTTTCGTTTGTTGTAAACGTCAAAGATGTACCTATGACACTGCATACTTATACAAAAAAAGCATCCAAAATTATAGCCACTTTAATAACGTTTGTTAGAAACAAAACCGTTTGAAAATTGGTAGAAAATTGAGCAAGTTATTAATTTAATTTTATTAAGTGCATGTACCATTAAAACACAATGCTACAAGTGAGCGAGCTGCCTGTGGTAAGAAGAGACTCCGAGCTAACACATCTAGCCTTTATACATATCTATGATTAAGATGACGTCGTGCCCCATATATGGTAAAGGCAACTCCAGCGAAAACAGCTAGACGGTCAGTCCCGTGGGTTTAATGTTCAGATTTTTTTTTTGGCAATTTTTTTTGCGAATTAAGGGATTTTTAATCGAAATTTGGCATTTTCACTTGCCGTATTTTCAATTCGCAACGTCAATTCGCATCTCTTTCAATTTGTGCAAATTCAATGGCATTGGAAACGCAGCTAGTAAAATCTTTTCAAAATTTGCAAAAGGAAAACAACCAAAATGAATTAGATGCGTTTCCATCACGATGTTTGAGCGAATAATGTTGGTATTTGCAACCTAGTAACAAACAGTAAACAAATAAGGTACGCGTGGAAAATAGAGACATGACTGCATGTAGTCACAATGGGGCAAGTTATTCATGTATTAGCCGTGCAGCTTGTAATTGCCAAAGTAAGAAAAAAATGCAGCATTTTTATTCAGGCACTAGCAGCAAGGACATTGCGATGACGTCAAGCCCCATATATGGTAAAGACAAAGACAGCGGAAACGTCTGCTAGTCAGGGTCAGTCCTGTGGGTTTAATGTTTGCTACGTCAGAATTAATTCAGCACATGGGTTTCCATCTCTCATTATTCCCATTATTTCTTTTTAGAAAAAAAGACCACCTCAAGCACTGTGAGCGGTTAAACTTTTTTTGCAAATTAAATTCATTTGACTTTTCCACCCCTCGTTTCTACTTCAAAATGCAATAAAATCATGGTTATGTAAACATTTTTTTTTTGCATTAAATTTTTCCAGTAGCCTAAAAGTAATTTGAGTCAACTTTGATTTTTATTTCATTACTAGTCATGATTTACTGTAACTTTTTGTAGCTTCGTTTATTTAACTTTATTAAGTTACAGCAACACATGACTTGTAAAACCAAGTATATAGTCCAGTTGCTTTCTAGGAGAAACAGCTGTGATATTACTGAAATCTCATCTGTGAAGTTTCTATGGGAAACTTTATTTTCTTTCAGCAACAGTGTAAAAAACTGGAAAGAGAAAGAGAGCAGAACAGAGAGCGCATTTACAGAAACTTTAACTGATTCGACTTAACAGATTATGTAATTTAGAGAGTATTTTGTGAAACTATCAGCCATCTCACGACATGAGGTTGACGTTACTCAAATACTGAACTCCTGATGCCCAGAATTCTGCTGAGCTCTTTTGCCAAAAGTGAATCAAGACTTGAAACCATAGAATGGAAACCTATTAAGTGGTTAAGAAATCATTTGATATCTTCTGACAACTTCATACAGACATTATTTTTGGAACTGTCATTTCCAAACTTTCTTGCCTTCATTGACATAAATGTGGTTTTAATCTATTCAGGAACAGGAGTTCAGAAGTATACATTTGTGGTCTCACTCGCAGTATAAAAACATAAACTTTAATTTCCCTTTGTGGTAACACACACACAAAATAATACAAAGAACCACCACATCATAGGCAAGTACTGTATTTATATTTAAAATTCAAGAAACAAAGTCACCTTTACATATAAAAAGGAATAAATTACCTGACATAACGAGATGCGATGGATTGGATACGTCTCCAAATTTTCAAAGGCGACTTGAACACGTCTTGCATATTCGGTTTACATCAGCTCCTGAGACAAAAATCATTTCGGGATTTACTCAGAATTTCCTCTGGCACAATAACTAAAATGTATCTGCTTCAAAGTAAAACAAGCCTGAGGCAACAGCTGTTATTGATTATAGATGTACAGTAATAGGCAGAAAATATACAGACAATGCATCTCAAGACCTTTCCAAAGGAAAAACCGTGTCTGTAAAGTCTACTTACATTTGCGTCTTTATGTGCTGTCATTCTGAATGACCTGTGAAATCACACAGAACCAGTCAGTACAATTACCAGGATAAACGTGTGTTATATAAAGTGTCAGTGCTGTTAAAAGCTTTGGACACTGAATGGGACACTTACTGTGAAGACTCGATATCCACATAATACCAAAACTATATTCCCTGTTATTCCAGTAATGTAGATGTCGGAATTCTGACAAGAGAAGTTTTTTAAGACAACAGTGTCTGAATAATTTTCATATATTTATGTTGCTGAAATGATTGTCATCAAAACCTTAAACTATCAGGGTATTATTTTTAGATATTTGTTGTTGCTGTAGAGTTAAAGGTGCAGTGTGTAAATTTTAGCGGCATCTAGTGGTGAGGTTGCAAATTGCAACCAACGGCTCATCCACAGCTGACCCATCGCTTTTGAAACGCATAGAGAAGCTACGGTAGATGCCACAGGACAAACATGTCTACATCAGAGGCAACTTATTAAACAAAGTTTGTCCGTTAAGGGCTTCTGTAGAAACGTGGTGACACAAAATGGTGGCTTCCATGTAAGGGGACCCTCAATGTATGTAGATAAAAACGTAATATGCTAAGGTAATTAAAACATAATTGTTCATTATTTGAGGTCTTTATACACCCCTGATAATATTGTTATGTATATTATATTCTTCTAAAAGTTACACACTGCACCTTTAAAGGCAAAAAAATAATTTATACGTATTTTATGAGGTTCTCATTCATACATTTTAGTGCACTATTCCTTCACTCCTGTGACATTGGGGTTAGCCCTGCTGGAAAAACCAGCATAGTTCCCATGCTGGTACATGCTGCTGGACCAGCAAGACAATGCTGGTCTAGTCTTGGTGGTTATGTTATTCAACCAGTATGGTCTTGGTGGTGATACCAGCTCCAGAACGCAACATATGCTGGTCTTGCTGATAAATATGCTGTTTTTTTCCAGCAGGGAGTGGTAGGGCTTATCTTTCCTTTATTTCTAATAATCTTATGTTTTGTACTTACGAAGTGATCACATCGTAAAATACTACAAAATCTTGTGAGGTCGGCTTGGTCCTAACCATATGATAATAATATAAATGCTTTATCTTAAAGTCCCCTTGAAATCAAATATTTTTTATAAAATATTGGATTGTTTATTATAAAAATGTATCCGTGTGGGTCATAATTTTCATGTGCGTTCATAAACTTTAAGCTAAATCTTATTCTTTATTTTAAAATTATTCTCTGGTGACGTCAGCTAGACCCTTGGGCGGAGCATCCATTAACCCCGCCCCCTTCATCTGTCAGTCTGCTGCGAGTTCCATTTCTGACCAAACGCCTACTTTTCTATATCCAAACAATTCACCTTGTAAATCACAAGCCACGCCCATTATTTTCCTTTAAAATCCCTAGATTGCATTGGTCATTATGGAAATTAGCTGTGTTATTTAATTTGCGCCTTTTTAGTAAATATCCTGCAGATATTACCATTCCCAGCGGCACTTTTTTATAATTGTGCGCTCATGCTAATTTGCCCCGTTTAGTAAATCTGGCCCTTAATCTGATTTTATTGAACATCATTGGATAACCTTTATGAAATCAATGTTCGTTTATTAAAATAACAATTTTACATAAATGCAAATTAATAGGGATGCACCCAATGTTAGCTAATAGCAAAAAATAGCAAAAAAAGCAATTGCAGTGTTCGGGCAAATATGTGAAAGACTGAATCATTTTAACAGGGAATCCTATTCAAGGGGACTTTAAAGACTTTTGCCTTCATACAGCAAAAACATTTTTTTCAATGATAAATTATAAATATATTTTAAAAAATGGCCAAAGATTATATGAACTGAAATATATTTTGAAATATGCTTACGAAAATGTATCTTTTACTAATATATTTTTTGACCATTTTTGTATATTTTGAATATTTATTTAAAATTAAATATATATAAGCATTTATATTCATGTCACATTGGGAAAAAAACTTTGTAAAATTTTGTAAACATAACTTGAAAAGATTAAAAATAAGCAAAAATAAACTTATAGCTTTATATTTTATATATACTTATACATTTTATACAAAAATATTTTTTTGCTGTATGGGTTGTAAAATATGAAATGAATTTGTTTCTCCTGAAATACATTTTGAATAATTTATGAAGTTTAAAAGTAAATATATTTTAAAATTCAAAAATACATTTAATTAGGCTTTCTACAAAATGTATTTAGTATATATTTAAAACATATTTTTGGGGAACTTTGTTCCCTAGAATTTTTAAAAAGAATATTTAATTATCGAGGATGAATGTTTATTTGTCTGAATAAGATTCATCATGCTTCTCAAAAATAACCTCTGGGAACAAAACCTTTTAACCCAAACAGACCCTTTTTCAGTTAACATTGTGACGTTTATTGTAAGTGGAATTTATATAAGACTGCTGCCCTCTTTACTAACGCTAGCAATATTAGTTTTGTTTATTAATACTTAAATGAATACATGCTGAAGAAGTATTGTTTATTGTTAGCTAATGCATTCACTATCGTGATAACAAAAACATTCAATGTATTGTATCTAAACAGAATAAACACAAACTTCTTAATTTATAATCTTGTTCTAGGTGTTCATTTCTACAACAAACACAATCTTTTTCACACTTTCTCCACTGAATTCACCTTCATACTACAATTGATTTCTAAGTGGAAAGGGAATAAAAAAGCATCCGGTTGGAGACATCAATGCTTTGGGAGTAAATGGCATTTAGGTGGGGCTCTGCAGCAGAGGTAGAATTTAAGGGTGCTTTGGTAACGCTGCGGAAACGCTCCTCTGTAAGCCACCACCATGTGTTTGTCGTCTTCCCTCTAAATACCCCCTTTGCTCTGTAACCAGCATTTATCCCCACAGCCAGGGCCTTACAAAAGCCATTCCTGGAGCTGTCTCACGCTCGGATATAACGTTCCTCTCACTCTCTCTCTCGTTCTCCAAAGCTTCCCACACTGACAGCATTTCAAATCTGGCTCCAAGTTTACGGTGGAAACGACTTCTACCTCTCTGTAAACACGCTGTTTGTGTTTGTGTTCTATATCGGTAAGTTGTAAAATGTGAACATATGGATATCTGCCATGGGAAAGTGTGTCGAGAATGGGGCCACTGTGTACGGGCCATGTGCGTTAAGCCACAAGCCGCAGTAAAAATATACCACGTGTACAAACTTCAGAATGATTCTGTTACGTAAGATATAAACAAAGAAAACTTGAGAAAAATAAAATGAAAGCAGCAGTCAACAGTGAAGGTAAGTTTGGCCCTCGTTTCATCAGATGACCACAAGAGGGCGCCCGTCATAAGTCTGAGGATAGTGCAAAGTTAAAACCATTTTGTATTCATTACAGTAAAATCTGGCACATACATGACATGAAATTCTGTTATAGGCTACAGATGTGTCTGTAACTAATAAAATGTTTGCTTACATCAGTGGTTCTCAAATTTTTTGGTGTGCGCGCCCCCACCCCTTGTGGCATCCCCCAAAGAAAATTCATGACATAAAACAATCTCAATCTTAGAATTTGAATTGAACAAAACATATTAAATTATACAATTTAGTGTTGATGATTAATAGCCTTCTTTAATAACTCAGAATTTATGATGCATTCATAATTGTTTTAATGTCATAAAACTGGGTCCCCCTTGCACAATCTCACGCACCCCAGTTTGAGAACCACTGGCTTACATTGTCATCATGAAAAACCAGTTATAGGTCACACAGGGTTTATTTGTAGCAATTGCCAAAAATACACTGTATCTGCTAAAAATCATTAGTATATGATGTAAAAATTATGTTCCATGAAGATATTTGGTAAATGTCCTACCATAAATACAGTGAGGAAAATAAGTGTTTGAACACCCTGCTATTTTGCAAGTTCTCCCACTTAGAAAGCATGAAGTGGTCTGAAATTGTCATCGTAGGTGCATGTCCACTGTGAGAGACATAATAAAAAAAAAATCCAGAAATCACAATGTATGCAAATAAGTATTTGAACACATGTCTTTCAGCTACAATTCTGACCCTCAAATACATGTTAGTCTGCCTTTAAAATGTCCACCTTCACTCCATCACTTCACTCCATATCCTAAATTGTTTGAGGTTGTTAGCTGCGTAAAGACACCTGTCCACCCTATACAATCAGTAAGAATCCAACTACTAACATGGCCAAGACCAAAGAGCTGTCCAAAGACATTAGAAACAAAATTGTACACCTCCACAAGGCTGGAAAGGAAATTGCCAAGCAGCTTGGTGGAAAAGGTCCACTGTTGGAGCAATCATTAGAAAATGAAAGAAGCTAAACATGACTGTCAATCTCCCTCGGACTGGGGCTCCATGCAAGATCTTACCTCGTGGGGTCTCAATGATCCTAAGAAAGGTGAGAAATCAGCCCAGAACTACATGGGAGTAGCTGGTCAATTACCTGAAAAGAGCTGGGACCACCGTTTCCAAGGTTACTAAGACATCATGGTTTGAAATCATGCATGGCACAGAAGGTTCCCCTGCTTAAACCAGCACATGTCCAGGCCCGTCTTAAGTTTGCCAATGACCATTTGGATGATCCAGAGGAGTCATGGGAGAAAGTCATGTGGTCAGATGAGACCAAAATATAACTTTTTGGAGACTGCACTGTATTAAGGAGAGGATGACCGGGGCCATGTATTGTGAGATTTTGGGGAACAACTTCCTTCCCTCAGTTAAAGCATTGAAGATGGGTCGAGGCTGGGTCTTCCAGCATGACAATGACCCGAATCACACAGCCAGGATAACCAAGAGTGGCTCTGTAAGAAGCATATCAAGGTTCTGGCGTGGCCTAGCCAGTCTCCAGACCTAAACGCAATAGAGAATCTTTGGAGGGAGCTCAAACTTCTCAACGACAGGCCGGAAACCTGACTGAACTAGAGAAGATCTGTGTGGAGGAGTGGGCCAAAATCTCTCCTGCAGTGTATGCAAACCTGGTGAAAAACTACAGGAAACGTTTGACCTCAAATGTACCAAATATTAACAATGACTTTCTCAGGTGTTCAAATACTTATTTGCAGCTGTATCATACAAATAAATAGTTTAAAAAATCATACATGGTGATGTCTCTCACAGTGGACATGCACCAACGATGACACCCCCAGACCCCTCCATGATCTCCAAGTGGGAGTTCAAATACGTATTTCCCTCACTGTATATAAAAATGCATTTATCATTAGTAATATGTGTTGCTAAGGACTTCATTTGGACAACTTTAAAGGCAATTTTCTCAATATTTAGATTTTTTTGCACCCTCAGATTCCAGATTTTAAAATATTCTTGGCCTATCCTAAAAACTATACATCAATGGAAAGTTTATTAATACTGCTCAAAAATAAAAATGGACTAAAATAATACTGTACTTTTGCATTGAAAATCAGATTTTTGTGTTTAATGAAAATCATACAGGCTTGGAATATCATACGTCTGAGTAAACGATGACAGCTTTAATTGTAAGATGAGCTTAACCCTTAAAATGGTGGGAAAAATGCATATTAATAATAATGCATACTATATAATGTATGTAAGGAATAATTGACGACAGCCATTAAATTATAAGAAAATAATGCACACCCAAGGTGGTCACTGCGTCATGCCGTTACACCGCGGGTGTGCATTATATTAAATAATTCAAAAGGACCGGAGTCAACTATTACGCTTATACCACGATTAATACAAAAATTGCTCTGGTGCCCATTTTTAAGACATTGAACAGGTTAGGTGTGCGGTTTACAGAAAAATAATCAACACCCCATAGAACATTCCTCAGCCAATCAGAATAAAGCATTCAACAGGCCCATGGTATAGACATATAATAATGCATCATGCATAAGTAACATATAAAAGATATAAATAGCAAGATATCACTTTAAAAACACCCAATACATTTGAGAGTCAAAGGCACAATCCTAAAAAAAACTGAAAGATGTTATTTGCAGTGCATTCTGGCAAGCTCTTCAGCTCTCTGTATGTTTGTCTTGTCTAATGTACTGTGACTGTACACAATTACAGTGTTCCAATGGTTGGTTTTCAGTCCACGTTTGGCATCTTTAAAGGTGCAGTGTGTAATTTTTAGAAGGATCTCTTGACAGAAATGCAAAGTAATATACAAAACTAAATAATCAGGGGTGTATAAAGACCTTTCATAATGAACCGTTATGTGTTTATTGCCTTAGAATGAGACGTTTTATGTACATACAGAGAAGGTACCCTTACATGGAAGCCGCCATTTTGTGCAGCCATGTTTCTACAGAAGCCCTTAACGGACAAACGTTTTAATAAGTTGTCTCCGACAATGACATGTTTGTCTGGTGGCGGCTGCCGTAGCTTCTCTTATGTGTTTCAAAAGCAAGAGGTGAGCAGTGGACTGAGCCGTATGTTGCAATTCACAACCTCACCACTAGATGTTGCTCAAATTTACACACTGCACCTTTAAACTATGATGAACAATTGTAAATAGCCTCATACACAGTAATTATGAAATGACAACTTGGATATTTCACTCTGATTTGTCCAACAACCAACTAGTCGATTAGAGATGAGAAGGATTTTGCTAGTTGGATTCTTATAATTACAACAGTTTTAACATGACAACATAAGAAGGCTGAGTGATGTTTCTTATTTATCAGGTGGGGTTTGAGGCGGAGGCGTCGGTGATTGTGAAGGAGGTTGTGGTTCACTACTAATATTTTTCCGTAATCCAGCGGGATGCGAGTGGGGAATTTGTCTCCTCATGCTTCTCCTCTTAGGTTTGCGAGGATGGTTCGACCCATTCGGTTTAACGCGATCACTAAGAGTATCTGACGACTCGTCAATGTATGCCAGGTTCTCGCCAAAGAAATCTAGCAGGGAAGGTTCGGGAGGTGAACAGGCGCTCACCACGAGGACAGGAACTTCATTCTCACTTCCCAGTGACTTCTGAGAGCCCTCGTCTTCACATTCCGGCTCCTTTGAGTTTGGGGAATTTGACTCGGATTCCGACCAGGATTCTGACGGTGTCACGGATCCAGAGACCGATCCTGATGCCGATTCGGATACTGAAGGATACCCGGAATGGGCTCTGGATCCGGGTCTCGACTGCGTTTTCAGTTCTAGCCGCGAGATGGATCTGGACCCCGATCTGGATCCGGCTCCTTCCGCCAATCTGAATCCCGGTCTCATCTCGTACCTTCCATCTAATCTAGACCAGGACCTGGAATGGTACATTGCTTCGGACCTGATATCAGATGCTGAAATATACTTCGATTCAGGCCAAACAACAAGCAAATGACCGTTTTCTCTGATGGCGTCAGAGATCCTACGCGCAGATCCTGTCACGCTCACTCTCCGGTGCCGATGCCGACGATGCCGCTTCCTTCTGCGTCTGCGCTGGAGCTGAAAGGGGTCATTGAGATCGAGCGGGACGGGAATACGGAAGTCCATGGACATGTTCTGGATGTTCTGAGACCAGTCTGTGGCATGAGCTCTCAGCTCTTCCATCTGAGAGAGAAATATCCAAGAAAACAATTTTATATTAACATTAAAAGAGTCATTGTTTTTCTCTATGCTTGGCTTCTACTTCAATTACTACAATAAGATGCTTAAAAATAAGATGAAGTTTGTCTCTCACCTCTGCACGAGTTTTCTTGGACAACACCCGTAGCCAGTTTCCAATCATAGTGAGGATGGATGCAAAATAGGCCATACCAAATACTATCCACAACCAAACCAAGGGCTTATACAGGGGTGTGATATCTCTCCTGTTCTCTGGGGTAGATGAAAGATAATAATAATATTTCACATTTATAATACTTCACAGGAGTGGTGTGGCTCAGTGGTTCAAAGCTTAGAGAGGCAATAATTGGAGAATTGCTGGTTTGAGTCGCCCAAAGACCTGGAGCAATAAGCTGTCACCATTGAGCTCTCCCAGTAACTTATTCTGGGATAAATACATCTTCTAGTAGTTCTAGGAACAGCTTATGTGGCATGACGATTACCACGGAAAATTATTTCAACTCGTCCCTCGGTTTGTAAAAAACAAACGGTAATGCACCTACAATAGAAGTAGTCTATGGGGCACGACATCACTAAAGACAAAGCTTGAATCTTTATTAAAAGTTTGTATAGAAATGTTGATGAATCGATCTTTTGGTAGATTCTGGGTCAAGCATTACTAAAATAATGTGTGGAGTTTTGTCTCTTCCTAGTATTCTTGTGCAGATTGGATATAACTTTGCACTTGCATGGTACATGGTATAATTTCTTGAAACTTTGAAACTTTTGAAACCCGTTGTAGAGGTCTTCATGGGTCCACTTAAATTCGGGTCTAAAAGTTTCACATGTGCCTCGGACACTGGTCGGGTAAAATATTAGCAGCATCTGGTAATTTAAAATGAATGTGTTTTTGCCAAACGGACCCGAGAAGACCTGATCTCGCGTGTGTGCATCAAGTCCTTTTCCAACCCCTCTTTGTTTGCCAAGAGCACTTGCGACATCAGGTGGCTCATTTTCGTTGAGACAAACCTGTCAATCAATTTTAAATGCACATTAGCACTTACCTTGGTGTCGTCGTCAGATATCACAGTGAAATAAATGAAGCAGTGGGCCAAATTGGTTGCGAGGCCACTGGGGTTTCTTTCTGTCTGACTGGTGTTTGCAAGCTGCAGACTGTGCCTTTTACATTTTTTTGTAAAAAATATTACCACTGGGTCGGAATTGGGTCTAATTTTCTCTGGTTTGTACTGGGTCAGGAATTTATTTAAAAAAATAATTTCTTCAAGTCGAGTTTGGGTAAAAAATGATTCAGGTAATTTTGGATCGACACGACATTTCTTTGCACCCGAGAAGACCTCTACCCCGTAGACAACTGTACAGTGTAATACATTTTTACTTAGTTTTCACAAACTCAAAGACAAGTTGAAATTGTTTTCTGTAACCCTGTCGTGCTAAAGTGGGAGCGATCCTTTCATAAGTACAGTTTATATGCATGTGACAGACGCTTTAAGGGGCGTTCACACTAGACGTCAAAGTACTTGTCCTGATGAAATTTGTAAATTATGTATTTTCTGTGTTTTGATGGCTGAATGAACATCATCTAATAACAATAGGTTTAAAGCGCACGCTTTGGGGTGCATTTCCCGAAAGCAACTATGGTCGCAAGTTCTGTCGTTACCAATAGAGTTCAGTGGTAACAACGACCATAGTTAGCTAACAAAGCTTTTGGTAAACGCAGCCCTGGACGTCCATCTCTCACAACCTCGTTTTGGAATCAACATGGCGGTAGGCTGATTAAGGGGCCAATCCCACCAAACACATTTATGGCAGTTGCAGGCTGTTTATGCACGCCAAACGCTTTGCGTTTTTGCCATTGGCCGCAGCACGCGCTGAGAGTGGAAAAAGCACTTGACGTCACTTGCGTCTTTTCATTGTTCAATCGAATGAGGGGAGAGGCGGGCCTTTGGTTGTGATGATGGAGGTTTACAGTTGCTTGAAGAACCCAGGTTTTTTCCAGGCGCGTCCGCACTGCATGGAGTTAAAAACATTTAAACTTTTCAGAATGCCGCAAGCGCACCACAGGTCATGTGACAAGAACCTATGCGCCTAGCGTTTTCCACACGTTTTAGGCGCGACATGTGAACGACCCCTAAAGTGAAAAAAAGGCAGTGCAGCGCGCCTTGCATTTCCAAGCGTTAAAACACGTTTGGTGCAATTGGCCCCGAATGGTACGTACACACCAAACGCGAGGTATCGCGTTACTCGCAGGATTTAACTTCATGTCATGCGAATTTTCCGCTCGAGTTGAATATTTTTAACTTGGGTAAACATGCGTTTTAGGCGAATAGTGCGTTTTCACGGCAAATGTGCCGCCCATATCGCGTCATTCGCATCGCCCCACGCGAGGATGTGTCTGACCGCGTCTTTGCATTGACTTTGTATGTAATCTCGCGCAAAACGTTGAACTTGCATCTGGTGTGAGTAAGGCGTATTGTGACCCAATTTAAAATTAGCACACAGTATGAGATCTGATGCATTTTCCGGCCCTTTTGATTGTCAAGATATAATCTGCCCGGATCATTGGCTGTTTTTAAACAAATGGCCGATGTCCAATAGTGTGAAAAATGCATTTATCTGCCAATACCGATTATAGGCAGACATACCGGTGCATCACTAATCAGTTTGGGATCGAGCCCACAACCTTTGTGCTGCTAATACACATACTGTAGTGTAGGTCACCATGGTCAAATGTGTGGATAGACTCCGTAAAAGATTAAAAAAAAATGTTACTGTGCAAACATACAAGCTCTGGTTACAGGATATTCAACAATAATTAGTGGCAGGGTCTTTTGACGAATTGAATAAATTAGTTAATAAAAATGACTGCAAATCTATGGCTGTCTGGATGCAATAACCACAAAACTTCCTGCAGTCAAGGCGTAATACGATATTGAGTTCCTTAATTAAGTTTAACAGACTGCCACATGACATTTAAACTAAACAACATTATGATTAGACATGTGTATGGGGCAGACTTAATATATATGTGCACCTGTCACATAGTCCCCGAAGCCCACTGTTGTCAGCGTGATCACCACAAAGTACCCTGCTTCCAACAGACTCCAGCTCTCCATTTCCTGAAACACCATGGTCGGCACGGCAATAAAGATCAAGCAGCCAATAAGGATGGAAAAGACGGCAGAGATTATGCGGACACTGGTGGGCTTCACACCCTTGCGCTGTGGCAGAAACCAAACGTGAATAGATTTTATTATTCAGTATATTAGTAACTTTTTGTGCTGCTAACAGAAATGATTTCATCTCAGATAGTCTGCCTCTTTATTGTTCATAAATTCAATTAATATGACACACCATCAATAACAAGTCTTCATCCAATAATTAAAAATCACTGATAATCTAATTGTTGAAGTCACTCACCAAGAACAAAGTCTCGATCTTTGCCACGGCCTTTCGCAGCAGGGTACCCATGTGGTCTCCAACCCCTGCTAACAGAATGCCAAACATGGGGATCCCCACCAAAGCATAAAATATACAAAACAGCTGACCAACTTCAGTCTTAGGAGAAATGTTTCCAAAGCCTAGAGGCCAAAGGAGAGGAGATCATGAAGATTTGATTCATTCTGATATTCTTAAATGAATAGTGTTTCAGTCTCACCAATAGTTGTGATGATGGTACCACAGAAGAAGAACGCATTAGAAAAAACCCATCTGCTGCTAAAGTTTGACGTGATTCTGGCATCCAAGCCCGCCTCAATGGCATCAACCACTTTCTAAAGAAAAAGGCGAATCATTTATACCTAGACGTATGGGCAAATCCATGCAAATGTCAACATTATCATAAAAAGTCAAGTATTTACCCAAAGTTTTTAACCGTCCTGATCTCTCAGATATAAATAGTTGGTGGTTTAAATACCCATATCTCCATTTAATTTTTGAAAGCTTTTTTTATGTTTTATAGACCCTTTTACAATGCACGTAATCAAATAGCATGCGTGCATTTTGGCAACAGAAGTGGTGTTATTACCCAGTGGTTCTAACGTGTTAGCAACTCAGAAAGTTTATTAAAACGGTTTCCCAGCATCAAAATATCTGGTTGTTGCGTTTGGTTGCACTAATATAATATACTAATATACGTATTTATGTATCTGGCAACTTTATATTTTGCCATCTGCTAACGTCTTCTATCCACTCCTTTATAGTACATGGATCTGGTGGCTGTGTTGAAAAAGTCAACTTTTTAAAATAACTTTCTCTGTTTGTGTTGCTTTACTGCTGATTCTTGCCATACTTTCCAAAATGCGTGCGCATACGCTGCCACGTCATCAATGTGTACAAACTGTAAAAGGGTCTATAGAAGAGTGCAACTTTTAGAAGTGTCAGGTCCATACCGGAGAAATGTCACAGCCAAAATGCTGTTTCTTCCTCCTAAATGCGTATATTTAATGGTGTCATGTGTCAATTTTAGGTAGGATCTATTGACAGAAATCCAAGATAATGTACATAGCTATATTATCAGTGATGTATAAACACATTAGATAATAAACTGTCATGTTTTTATTAGCTTAGAATGAGTCGTTTTTATCTACATACACCGCGGGTCGCCCTACATGGAAGTCGCCATTTTGCACCTCCATGTTTGTAGAGTAGCCGTAAACGGACAAACTGAGCGCGTTTCATCACTATGTTGACAAGACATGTTTTTCCTGTGGCGGCTACCGTAGCTTCTCTATGTGCTTCGAAAGGGAGGGGTGAGCGGTGGACTGATCTGTTGGTTGCAATTCGCAACCTCACCGCCAGATGGCCCTTAAATCGACACAGTTCACCTTTAAAATAAGTATTGCCGTGGGTTCACACCAGGCGCGTTTGAGGCATCAAATTCGCGTCTACCGCGACTAGTTTGCCGCTTGAACATTTTGAGTTTACTCGCTTCATTCGCGTGTGAAATTCTAGTCATCGAGACATTCATGCGGAAATTTGCGTCATAGGAGGGGCTTCTGCGACTCCGCTCGTTCCCTGAAATCACGTCACTACTAGAGCAAGCTCCTGATTGGTTAATGCGATGTGTTTTTCTGCCAAAGTTCAAATTTTTCAATTCACTCGTTTGCCGCGGCAATGCTCAATTTGCACCATTTGCACAAACTAGAATTGCGTCTACCACGCCGCGCTAAACGCCTCATTCGCGCCGCGAGACCTCCAGACGTGCACCAACATTAAAATCACTCACGCTTGATGCCTCTACCGCGGCTGGTCTGAACGCAGCATTAGGGGCCGTTCACATGTCGTGCTTAAAACGTGTGAAAAGGTTCTTGTCACATGACCTGCGGTGCGCTGTCGGCATTCTAAAAACTTGATGCGGTGCGGACACGCCTGGAAAAAACAAACGTGTCGCACCGCATGTGCGTCACAACCATTATGAGCACGCATACAACGCGCCTATATTTTAAATAACGAACTTAAGCGCGCAAAAGTCGTAATATGTGAAAGGCCCCTTAAATGTTCTTTGAAGAGCCGTCCCTTCTTCATTTGTTGGGTATTTTGTGTCCACCAGCTAAAACCAGCTGACCCACCAGCTTGACTAGGCCGGAAGAGCAGCTTGCCAGGCTGGATGGACCAGCTTAAATCAGCTACTTCCAGACTTAAACCAGCTAAGACCAGCCAACCAGCCTCGTCAGGCTATGCTTGGAGACCAGCAAAAACCAGCCAACCAGCTTAGGCTGTTTTTAGCTGGTCTTTTCAGTGAGGATGTATTACTGTGTTTGTGTGCATTTATAATGACCTCAGTAAACTCAGTCAGACTATGATTACTGACACAGCTGTGGTTCTGTAGAAAAGCCATTCTAGAGTTCAGTAGCTCCCGCTGGGCCCATTCCTCTCTCGAGGACTCCAGCCAGCCGAAAACCAGAGCTCCCAGCACCAAATACAGCAACACAGCCGTCAGGATGGTTAACAGCGTTGAGTTGCGCATGGCTGTGATGACGTCAAACGTCTCCCCTGTGCTGGATGAAAACTAACGCTGCAGAGGAGAAATTTGTTAGGCTTTTAGGTTAGACAGAGCAAGAATAGCAATTCAATGTATGATATATCATAAAACACTGAAGAAAAACAACTGTGACCAGTCTGTGAAAACCGAGTTTGTGATTTACATAAAATCATCCTGCATGATGTCAAGAAATTCTGTGAAAATATCACCTTGAACTCTTAAATATCCGGTTTTAAATCTATTCTCAATTTGTCACACACCAAAGAAAAATGTGTTATTAACCACCCAGTCAAATTTGAATGATAAAAAACGCCAAGTAAATAAAATAAGTATATAAAACAGATAGGATTCTCTGCTCTCAAACGCTGGGGGCGTGTCCGCCGTCGCCTCTGAAACCACGCCCACTCGCGGGAAAGCTGCGCCGTCTCTTAACTTTCAACGCTACTGCCTGAATGGTACGGAAGAATATTGGCAGGAATTTTCAAATCTTCAATGAATTTTGTTACATGCATCACACGGTATGTAAAATAAACTTAATCCCAAATATCCTACCTGTTAATGTAAATGCATTTAGGTAAAATTACATTTCTTGTTACAGTTTCGCTTGACCACGTAAAACACATCTAATCAGTTCGGGTAATACATTTTTATTTTAACTTTGCAACGTATCAATCGTTAAAACTGTATTTAAATTACATATGAAAATTAGTGAAGAAAATTACTGAATTTTAATTTTGCACCAAACGTATATTTTTATACGCTAAACCGGAAGTTAGCAGGACACGTGTTTCCTTACTAAAAAGCCATTAATTCATTTTAAACTCTGTTTTAACAAAAGTTTATGTAAAAGTTTATACCTTCACAGATGAACACAACTTTTATACATTTTGATGATAAAATTTGTCTTTTTATATTTCTAGTAAACCCATTTAAAAATGTATAAAATGTGCATGCTTATATGGTTTTGTGGTGTAGGCTCACAAATATTAACAGCCCACTGTATATGTAATGTAAAAGAGATAAAAGTGTTTACCTTACAACATCAAGCTTTCCAAATCAACAGTTTTCTCATTCTCCTCCATTTTAGATGTTTAATGTCGGCATCTATATCTCTCTCCTCTTTCCTTTTGATCTTTTCCCTGCGCTGCCTTTTTCATTGGTTTGTTCGGACACCTATGAAACATAACTGTTGTGATCTGAAAGTAAACCTGCAACTGACCACAGGTCAGTGCTGAGCTTCAGAACATTTGACCCAGTCCAGACACATGAAGGTAAAGAAGTCAACATATGACGGCATTAAAGCAGAACCTCTGGCAGAGCTCCATGTAAACAGATTGTTCCTGTGACAAGATCTTGATGTTCACCAGGGATTTCCAGGACTGGCTTCTAAGTACTTATGTTAAAATATATTACTGTATATATTGCGTTGTCACTATATATACACTTCCAAACCTTTTCATTTATAGCATTCTTTGATATTTAACTAAACATGCACATGTTGAAAGAAAACGATTTGGTCTAAAAACATGTTTTTAGTACTACCGTCTTGTTTTTCACTTCGGCGTTGGGTTTTAATTTAACCTAAGAAGGGTTGTTGGGTCAAATATACATTTTCTTGGTTAATTTTAAATCCCATCAGCAGGGTTTGTCCCTTGTAGACTCAACGCTGGGTTGAAAATAACCCAGCATTTTTTTTAAAGTGTACTTAAAATCAAGTAAATAGATACCAAACTCTTGCACTATGCAGCAAATCTTAAATGCTTTACTTTATAATATGTTGCTTATTTACCGCAACAACTGATTTCAAACATAAAAACAACAAGTGACCACTTATTTGTTTACAAACTATTACTATAAGTAATTAGTATGAAATACTTTACAAAACACAAAGCGTTCAGGACAGTCAAGTTAGGGAATGATTCGATCTTACCTCAGCTTGAAATCAAGATGTTAAGTTCAGTCTGGTATGTTGTGATATGAGGAGTTCCCTTCCTCCAGCAGATCAGCGTGAAGATACACAATCTCATCAGGTCTTTCCCCATTACCAAAGACTTACAGGAACCTGCCAACATGCGAACGGCGAAAGAGCAGGGAAGAGACGGAGAGAAAGGGGAGGAGAGAGGACACTTGGCAAAGACACAAATGATACACAATGTAACCTGACAGTTTATTCATCTCTACCTTGACATGTTTAAGCAGCCTGCTCTTATTCTTCTGTCTCTCATCCGTTTGCATGGAAACCACCGAAACACAGTGGATCTCAAACTTTTTCAGCATGCGGCCATCCAAAGAAAATTTATGGCAAATTTGTTCTAAAACGTAACATTTTAATTTAACAAAACATATTAAAGTAGTGCTGTTTGTTAGTAGCCTTATTTGTTTTAGGTTTAATTACACAGAGTTCATGATAAATTAATGTATTTTATAAAATGTCATAAACCTGGGGCCCCCCGGTACCATTTTGCGGCCCTCGGTTTGAGAACCACTGACATAACACATAAAAACAAGTTGAAATAGTTTTTCTTAATTTGTTAAGTTAAAGTAACATAAAAATATGTGTTGTTTAACAAAAATGCTGGAATTTTTATAGTGTATAAATACTAAAAACCAACACTTTAAAAAATAATTTAATGGTTCAGCAAGTAACTGGTTGCCTCAAAAAATGTTGTTCATTCAAAAAAAGTTTTATAAAAATTGTTGTGTTTTGTCTTTTTAAAAAGATAATAATAACTGGGTAACTTACTTACCGTATTTTTCAGTCTATAAGCCGTGTTTTTTTTCATAACTTGGCTGGTACTACGTCTTATAGTCAGGTGCGCTTTGTAAGTCAGTATGAATTAATTTTGACATTTATGAGGCAACATTACCGTCTACAGCCGCGAGAGTCCGCCATATGCTGCTTCTGTATTTATGTAATTCAATGGATTCAGTGATGTGGAATGATGAGTATGCAAACTTCTTGCTAGTTGGCTTTTTCGGTTAATTTAGACTATTCAACCTTCCAGGTAAGTTCTGTATGCTATGGTTTATCGTTTAAATAACTGATAATATTACTTTAACGTACAGACATCTTTTCAGCCTGCTGTTCTGTCTGCTATTGTTTAGTTTAATAACTCGCCTTTCCAAATTAAATGTCTGTTCTTCGGCTTGGATTTTGTAAAATCATTTTCTAAATAAATTGTGTACTAAGACCAACAGAAAATGAAAAGTTGTGATTTTCTAGGCAGATATGGCTAGAAACTATACTCTCATTCTGGTGTAATAATCAAGGACTTTGCTGCTGTAACATGGCTGCGGCAGGCAGTGGTATTATGAACTGCCCCAAAATAGTCCCCTGCCATCGAAAGTAACCAAGGGGACTATTTTCGGGCAGTGTGTAATATAACTACGCCTCTTGCAGCCATGTTTCATCAGCAAAGTCCTTGATTATTACTCCAGGGGTGCGTTCCACTCCAGTTTTAGATACACACTCGCGAACTTCCCTAAGCACTTCCCCTCGGGGGAATCCCTGTCGCCATTTTGAAGTGCGTTCCACTTCGTCAAGTGGACGAGGGAAGTTTGTATGGACAGACCCTCGCTCCCTCGATTTTGACAGAGGGAGTGAGTCTGCTTCATATGTACACTCCACGCAGCTTCATATCCCACAATGCAACACGATTGTGACGTCACTTCAGCAACTCGCGCTTTGCACATGGAGGGGGCGGTCTCCACTTTTCATGTGATCAAGGGCTTAGGGCAATCCATTTGAACCCACTTCAAGTGTTCTAGCAGTAGTGGGCACTCGTACAACGTAAGCAATGACGTACATCCGAGTGAACGAGACTGAGGAAGTTAGCGAGGGAAGTTCATAAAAAAACAAACTGGAACGCAGGGCTGAATGAGAGAATAGTTCCTAGCCATATCTGCTTCGAAAATCACAACTTTTAATTTTCTGTCGGTCTTCGTACACAATGTAACTACAGAAGAGTCAAGTTTTAAATAGGAAAAATATTGAAACTCTTTGGTTATATTTTAGCGCAATGCTAATGGTCTAATCAGATTCAATGGATTGTGCTAAGCTATGCTAAAGGTGCTAGCACCAGACCCGGAGATCAGCTGAATGGATTCCAAAACGGTAAAAATCAAATGTTTAGGGTAGCTGGAAAATGAGCATAAGTGGAATGTCCCTTTAATATTGTTTTAATAAAAAATTGCATCTTAGCACACACCCTTTCTAAAACCCCGCCTCCTAAAAACATGTCAGCCAACCTAAACTTGCAAAACGATTCTGATTGGCTGCATTTTAGAAAATAAAGCACTACAATAGGTCAAGCCACTTGAAGCGTATTTGTTACCAGACATGAAATGTCCCAGCTTCCATCAAGTGTAAATGGACCGTGTCAACATCTCCACATACTGTAGACCTCTTTTCATCTGTGGGCGGCAGTGCAATGGTTAAGTAATAACCTCAAACATTAAAGCTCAGAATTCAAACTATTCCCTGGATGTATTGAAACGGCCCTGTGGACCCAAGCGAGGCACAGAGGAGATTAAACAGAACTCCCTGACCGGGCTGATGCAAAGACCGAAATGGACTTTGCGTCCTTTTAAAGCTCTGATATGGGATATGATATCCCTAGACATGCCTTTGATTTCTGCTCCAGCAGTGACTAATGTTTGTACATTAGCTTGATCTATTCTTAAATTAATCTCAAAAACAGGTTGTACTTTAACTGTGGAAATTACTCATGACCAAAGCAGGTGTGTGATGAAATTATGCCAGCTGTTCATATCTTTCATGTTGGAATGGTCGTGAACAGTAGGAAAGTATTCACTCAGGACTAAACACAGACCTGTGGAGCCAATAAGACACAAAGGAAAAGTGCCTGAAAAATCCTCAAGTGACTTACAATGCATTACAAAATATATTTTTAATCAGTATGTGTTCCCGGGGATCAAACCCATGATCTTTTGCGCTGCTTACCCAATGATCTACCAATGAGGAGCTACAAAGAACCCTAAAGTTGGCAAGAAAAAAGGTCATGGAGTGGTTTGAGGAACATCAGTAAAAATTGATTACCTGGAAAATCTTTCAAACAATATAATTAACATTTTTATACATACAATAATTCCGGATTGCAGAATGCATCAGTTAAGTTAACCAATCAGATTCAAGTATTCCAGACAGCCAAACAATACAATTATCCAAAGTAGTATCTATTAGGGTTCCTACACCTTGATTAACTTCAAATTCAAGGACCTTTTTAAGGAATTTCCAGATCCAATAACCTTAAAATTCAAGGATCTAATGTGAGAAAACATTTCAAGTGACAGCAAGATTTTTGTGTGTCAAACACAACTATACAAAAACATTTTGGTTTGGATCAAAATTAAGTACAAAAAGATATAAGAATTCAAAACTAACAGTCTAGATTATTTATGACATCATCCTTAAACAGGGAACAATATAGTTTTTTTCCAGGAAACGTATTGCACAAAATATATTCAAGCACTTTTAATGACCTGTATCAATGCATGTTTATTTTCAAAAACCTTCCAGGACCTTGAATTGTTTTTCCCAGATTCACAAACTTTCAAGGATTTCAAGGACCCATGGGAGCTCTGAGGGATAATTTAAAGGCAGCAGGTCTTTAAAAATCGCAAAAATAAGCCCCGACAGTGTGATTTGGACCAACGCGAAGTGGAGGGTCTTGTATGACACTGAAGGGGTTTATTTCGCAATAACAACCAGCTGCCTTTACATTATCCTGCTTTTTACAGCCATTTACCTCGTAAGTAAGGTTAGAAATATTAAATATTGATTTTTAACGAATGCAGACCTTCCTTGAGGAAAACATGTTTAATTTTGGTTTTAAGACGGTCATGTGTCATGAACACACTTTTAGGTTTAATTATTTGTAATATATGTTATTAAAAGACATTTAATATTAAAATCTACCCATCAAAAGGATTTGCAGCATAACCGGCAGGGTTCCCACGGGTCCTTGAAAGTTTATGAATCTGGGGGGGAAAATGTAAGACCCTGGGAAGTTTTTGAAAGTATACATAGATAGAAACATGTCATTGAAAGTGCTTGAATCTATTTTATGCAAGAGGCTTTCTGGAAAAAATCCATATTATTCCCTGTGTAGTGTAGGATAATATCATAAAAATTTGATACTTTTTAAGCACACGTGCTAAACTGTTTGCTTTAAATGCTTATATCTTCTGTATGCAAATGTTGATTCATACCAAAATGCTTTTTTGCATAGTTGTGTTTGACACATGAAAACATCTTGGGTTACGTATGTAACTGTTGTTCCCTGAGAAGGGAACGACGGTTACGTATGTAACTGTTGTTCCCTGAGAAGGGAACGAGACGCTGCGTCTCCCTTGCAATACTTCCTGCAGGGTAATGTCGTCCTTGGCAATATTTCAGATAGCGATATACTTCCTGGCTCCCACATCACCCTGTCTTTGTCGTGAAGTCTCATCATTGGTTGAATTTGATATACACATTCAGACGCACTTACCCCTGGAGGCGTCCCCAAAGTGTCGCCGCAGTGACGCAGCCCGAGTTCCCTCAAAAGGGAACTGTAACAATGTATCTTAAAAGGTAACACAATGTAACCTTGCTCTCACTTGAAATGTGTCCCACATTTAGTCCTTGAATTTGAGGGTATTGGATCTGAAAGGTCCTTGAATTTTAAGTTAACTAAAGTGTGGGAACCCTGAACCGGGTTACCGTGTGTTATTAGTTTTGAGCGGTTGTTATCTGGTAATAGAAACAAGCATTCCAGTGAGCAGTGTAATAAAAAATACTGTTTTACACTTAGGATGTTGGAGAATGTAGATAAAAAGCAAACTGACATCTGTATTTTATTAACTAAATTTAATAAATGTAAACATTTTCAACTGAAAAGAAAAACTAATTACAGAAAAAGTAAACAAATATACAGGAGCACAGAAATTCACTGAAATATATTAATCTAATCCAAAATGCATCCATCAAATGCATCTCTAATGCTGCTGTATTACAAACTGAAAAATTATATAAATACTCCAGCGTGCATTATAAAGCTATTAGAGACAAAGAGAAAGACAAACAGTCTTTGACAGTGAATCGCCATACAAGGATCGGAAACAGGCTCAGGTTGATCTGAGTCATACCACACACACACACACACACACACACACACACACACACACACACACACACACACACACACACACACACACACACAAAGTAGTGCACAAACGGAGGTCTACAAGAAGTGTCTGTCAATAAATAAGGCTATTCACAAAATTCAAGTCTCATAAAACAGTGGCTAACACCACCTCTATGCAAACAAAAAATATGTTACATCAGTATGTATAAGCAAAGCTGGAAACGGCTCCACTATTGAGAACAAAATCAATGACATTAATATGCACAGTAAGGCAGCTGGGGATAAAATAAGAAAACTTCAATGCTCTTAAATCTAAAACATATGACTCAAGAACAAGTATCCTGTGTAGTCAGGTGGGCGATTATATAATTGCAAGTACATTATGGTGTCCAAAGTCATTACATGACAATGAGTACCAAATTATTCAAAATATAACCTTTTGAAAAAAGCTGAAAAATATAATATAATGACTTTGGACACCTGCATTAATATAAAACCACCCAGGTACCGTTGACACTTGAAAGGGGCAGTGACATTCCTTCAGCATTGAAACATGAAAACAGACAGGCAGAAAAGTATTAATTGTTCTTATTCATCCTAAAACAGCCGTAAAGACCAGTTGAAATGACTCACAAACATGTACGAGAGCATGCAGAGACCTCTGAGAGGTAATAGTGTTCTATGCTACGTTAGTAAGTGAGTGCTATGGCTCCAAGTCTTCATCATCCTCAGGGGGTGTGGCTTCTTTGAGTGGGAGGGGCATTGCGTCAGTACCAAGAAGACCACGCCGCAAGACGTAAGGACAAGCCGGCCCACTGGGGATGTCAGCAAAGCCTAGAGAGAAAGTAGTGAGATAAGACGAGTGTCACTTCGTTATTAACAGAACTGAACTAAACTAGTAGTTAACACTATTAAACTAAACGTGTCGTTGTGTCACATTCTACCAAACTCCATAAAAGGGATAGTTCACTTTAAAATAAAAATTGTGTAAATCATCATTTACTCATCCTCATGTTGTTCTAAACCTGTATGAATAGATGAAAAGATATTTTGAGAAATGATGGTGAACACACAGCAGATAGTGACCATTGACTTCAATAGTAGGAATATAAAAAATATTTTGAAAGTATTGTGATAAATGACTAAGAGAATATTTTGATAAATGATGGTAAGCACTCAGTTGACGGTACCGATTAAATTCCACCATATTTTTTTTTATTCGTACTATGGAGGTCTATGGTCACTTGCTGCTGTGTGTTTACCATCATTTCTCAAAATATCTTTGTGTTCATCAGAAAAAAAGAAATTCAGAACAACATAAGGTCGAGTAAATGATGACACAATTTTCATTTTAAAGTGAAATTTACATTTAAATTTTATTCAAGCATTTGTGCAATTAAAAAAAAATCAAATTGCTCCTGAAATGTTTTCACTAGTCCAAATAAAAAAATATAATATTTCTGTTTTTATTTTTGTCTATTTACAAAGTCACAACACATAGTAATTATCAACAACTCTAATTTGAAAGCTATTTGTTTTCTAAAAAAAAACCTTGCACTTAATGATTGCACACCGTTTTAGAATTTTACTATAAAAAAGTTTAAAATTTACCTATTTTTGATTTAGGTTGTAAAGAATTAATGTGGTGATGTGGATGTATTTGAAGAGTTTGGTTCCAAAACGCAATAAACACAATTTAAAAAAAATAATTAGTTACCGCCAAAATTAGTATTATCAGGGCAGTATCAAATAGTAAATTCTTAATTTAATACAAAATTTGACATCACCTTTTTTCCTAAAACGCAATAAACGGCAGTCTTCATTCTCTGCAGAATGCAATAAATCTGCTCAACAAATCACAGCGCACCATTCCACGCATTGTAAACAATAATGGGGGCGTGTTCAATACACACAGAATCCTAGTTTTCCTCGTCTACTTTGTGATCAAAAAACAAACAAAAACAAAATAATATTTTGATGGCATTGATAAACCTGTGGTGGTTTTCTGTGGCGGGGAAGAAACGTAAGCCATCAAAATCTAATAATTTACCTGAGAGCCACTCGGGAGATGGAAAAATGACGGCTGTTGCTTGCTCTCACACGACAGCATCAAGCTTCTGTCATGCTAACACATTGACCCCAGGGGATCTTATGAAATAATTTCCACTATTTTACTCAAAGTCAATGAAAATCAAGCAGGACCAAAACATTTTACAGCTGATCGCAGCAATGACAATGTTGTTAATATTAAGTGTTTTGATTAATGCCATTAATGTTTATTTTATGTATCGGCCACCGATATTTATCGGCCGATTTTTGATGAATTTGAAACCATCTGCATATCGGCAATAGCACGAAAAGCCGATACCGATTGTTTATTAATTAACTGTATAAAGAAATCCATTATATGTAAAAAATGAGTTAATGATGTTAATAAAATAAATGGTGAATAGCAAAAAACACCTTTGAAGGTTGTCATGCTGTCTTATTATATTTGTTTTAGCTTAATTTGTGCCTCTCTTATTATGTTGGTCAGTTGAATGTTAATTAGATCCAATCCATGTTCAGTAAAAATAATTTGATGCAGAAATAAACTAGCTAATAGACCAACTGTATAGTGTTGTATACAAGTGTTTAATATCGGTATTGGCATCGGCCAGAAGTTGTCTGTTTAAATTGGAATCGGCCCAAAAAAATCCTATCGGTGCATCCCTAAATAAAATCAAATTATGGATTTGAATGTGTTATATTATTATAACCTAAAGATGCTATGTGAAAGTTTGCAACAGAAAATGGTGGTTTTCATCATTAACTTTCTTGGTATAGAAAACACATTTTTACCCAAATTAGTCAAAATGGATTTATTGCGTTTTGGTACCAAACTCTTTATTTATGTTATTATAGCTATATTAGTCGTGAGGGTTAATCTCACCTTTCATAACAACTTCTGGCAGGCCGTACGGTTCGTACTCTGTGTCATCATAAGCGGCAGACATGCGGTTGCGGTTTTGACGTATGCGCTCGGCGAGGTGAGCCGGGTCGGTCATGGGGAACGCCTTGGACAACAGCGTTTGATTTGTAACAGACAGTGGGGTGGGAGAAAGAGGTGGAGAGTCAGTGGGTTCTTCATCACTCTCGTCTTCATCAGTGTCCAGCTGTACGTCATCAGTCTGGGTGCTGGTGTGGATAAGCGGGTGTTTCAATGGAGGGTCACCCATCTCCTCTGTTTGGGTAAACGCACTGTGGACACCCTGGACCTCTGTCCTGTTAGGATCTCCAGTGACCTCACTGACCTCAGCCCTTTGACCCGGAGCAGACTCATTTCTGCGTGATACTGAACCCACTTTAGCAGCATGGCCATTGTTTGGTTTATCTGTTGCATTTCCATGATGATACTCGTGTTTATGCAAAGCAACAGTTTTTGTTTCAATCTGATTATCTACAGTACATAAGTCAGAATTCTGGGAAGGATCACTCCTGTGAAGCTTCGAGTTGATTACATCGGTCTGATATTTGCTTGAAATGGAAACATTGATTAAGGCATCTTCCTGTCTGTTTGCTTTGGCAATCTGCTGAAGATCTAACAGTCCATCTTTAGTGTTACTAGTCATTACATCTGACGTCGTTTCATCGCTGTGGTTAACAGAAGTGCGCTCACATTCTTGAGTGTTTTCTAGGTCCGTCGGTTTTTCATTTCCAGTCGCAAGTCCCTAAAAAAAATCAAAAGGGTTTATTAGCCCATAAACTACATTTCAACGATCTGCAAGTAAACAGCACCACATGTTCCCTACAGCGCTATTTTGTATTAAATACTGTATTATAATTTATAAAGCCATGTCAAAAGAAATAAGGCTATATTATATATATATAATATTATATATTTTATATTTCAAGCAGGCCCTTGCAGTCTGGGTTTAAATGGCGTTCAAGGAAACACCAGTTGATTGGCCAGTCGTGACATTTGCATGTTTGTTATTCCCAGATAACAACCACTTAAAAATAATAACACACGGTAACCCAAATGCTAATCAGTTTGACAGGTACAGTTTAATATTACACAAATATTAACATAAATATTTAACATTATATTTACAAATGATTAAACCAAATAGTGTGTACGTGACATTTAAACGTCTTGTCTTGTCTCATCTTAACTCTCTCTTTCGTCTTGTCTTATCTTGATTTTAACAAAAGTTTAATTCCTTCCAGAAAATGTTCCTTCTTTAAATACATAAACATATAATATATCAAAAGAAAGAACAGACCCTATGCTTTTAAACAAACAAAAAAGAAATCGTTTAAAGCCTCAATATTTTTATCACTTCTCAAATACGGTAGATTGCTTTAAAAGTACTAAATTTTGAGCAAAAAGCTGATAATTGCATTTTTCTAAAGGACTTTTGTTAGAGATCAAATTCAGAGCCATAATCAAAACATACACAGAGATTTACAATTTTTGGCCTTAGTGGATGCTTTTGTGCTTTATAAATTGGGTAAGAGCGCCACCGAGTGGATAGTAGTGGGAAAATGGATTGCCATAAAAACGATTCATTGGCAAGAAAGCCGAGATAACTCGTCAATGATGGGGAAAGAGTTAAATGGTTTTTCCTCACAGAAGGTCTGCATTTGTTAAAAATAAGCAAATAAAATATTGCAAATCAATATTTATTATTCCTAAACCCCCAGTCACATTAGCTACAAGAGACAGAGCGACAGGCTACCATTCATTTTCAGCGGGAGCAGCCGTTTGCCAGCAACAAACGATGAGCTCGCTGCTGCGCAATTGCTGAGCGATGCGACAAAGCGACTGCCAATCAGAGTGAAGGGGCAGCGTGACGTAGGTCTGTGGCCAAGTCAAAGAAAATAATTCAAAATGTCGGAACATGCGTATTTCTGTATATATCTAATAAGTTTGGCATTTTATCTCATATATTTTGTTACTTTTATCGAGAAATAAATAATTTTAAATCCAAAAACATCGTTATTGTAACTTACCAATGCCTCTTAATTGACGTTTGATACCGCTTTTAGATACTAGCCAAGGAACGCCCATCAAGTGAGTGCGTGTCGCTCGGTGTGGCTCACTTTTGTAGCTAATGTGACTATAGGGTTACCTTACTTATGAGGTAAATAGCCGTGTAATAAGCGTGATAGTACAGCAGCCAGTTGTTATCATAATGCTGCGTTCACACCAGCCGCGGTAGAGGGTCCAGCGCGAGTGATTTCAATATTAAAGGGATACTTCACCGATTTAGCATTCAGCTTTGTATCTGTAGAAACCCGGCAGTATTACTGAATGACCATGTTTCCCTCCATCATTTCCCCCTGAGAGGAGGGATATCTGCATTTTGGTTCTGCAAAAAAGTCCTCCGATGATGCAAAAATCGTCATATTACATCATCGGAGGACTTTTTTGCAGAACCAAAATGCAGATATCTCTCCTCTCAGGGGGAAGTGAGGGAGGGAAACATGGTCATTCAGTAATACTGCCGGGTTTCTACAGATACAAAGCTGAATGCTAAATCGGTGAAGTATCCCTTTAAGTCAATATGAAGACACGTTGACGCGCATCTAGAGGTCTTGCGGCACGAATGAGGTGTTTAGCACGACGCGATAGACGCGATTCCGCCTCATTTGCGCGTCTAGTTCGTACGAATGGCGCAAATTGAAAGTTGCCGCAGCAAACGCGCAAGTTGAAAACGTTGAACTTTGGTGGAAAAACGCACTGTGTTAACCAATCAGGAGCTTGCTCTAGTAGTGACATGATTACAGGAAGCGAGTGGAGTCACGGAAGCCTGTCCCATGACCCGAATTTCTCCGGGAATGTCCCGATGACTCGATGAATGTCGTGCGAATGAAGTTACTAAGCTTAAACTGTTCAAGCGGCAAACTAGGCGTGTAGACGCGATTTTGACGCCTCAAACACGCCTGGTGTGAACCCAAGGTCCGATTACAAATGGCTGGCTATACATTAACCCTTACTTAATTATCACAAAACACTCCAAATAATTTAAACAGAACAGTCAGCAAGACTCAAAGAATAATAAAGGATGTTTATATTCACAAAGAAGTCCTGTTGCAATAAATATTTTTTTTACCTCAGCAAGCTTCAGAGATTCAGTCAGACCATGTGGCAGTTGTGTTTCAGCTAAATTGGTCTTATTCCCGTCCTTTAATCCACATTGATGTGTTGTGTCTGTAGTGCGCTGATGCTTCATGGTCCTACAGTAGACCCATGAAGAAACCCAGAAGAGTTGTGTATAAACATCTCTCTTATATAGAACATGTGTTACTCCCCAAAACATTCCAGGCCCAACATACCCATTATTCACTTTAAGTACCCAACACTGCTTTTGAATACAATATGAATAAACAGTTTTCCATGACTATAATTCTTATCGCTAATTAATTTCAAACAAATTCCAATTCAATCTCTTTTACCCTATCTGTTGTGCACGCAGCTTGGTAGACTTGCAGGGAAGGAAAATCTCAAACTCTCTTAGCGTGATGGACGGTGAACTGTCGTTCTCTGCTTCTCCCATGGCTGAGATCTTCCAGAGCTCAAGTTCTTCAGCTTGTGTCCGGTTCTGCTCGGAGAGGTTCTGGATTTGGTCTTTTAGTGCCTGGATCTGAGACGCACCAAATATGAAAAGAAATGAATATGACATAAAAACCAAGGATGTACCGCTAAAAAATGTCTGTGCTGAAACCAATATTCATCGGATGTCACAAATAGAAATGGGACAGTATTGCTTTAAACTCCTTGTTTCAAAATGGTTATGTCATAAAATCCTACATGTGCAGAGTAGGCCTGGGGAGGTAACTGGATAACCGCCATACCGCGGTTACGTGACCCATGCCACGGGTCTAAGCTCCTCACAGTCATCACCGCAAAAAAAAACTTGAAACATTGCACTTGTGTAATGGATGTTACAGACGCAGCTTGTTAACTGAACATTAACCGTTAACTGATGATATGATATTAATATTAAATTGTCATTGAGTAGAAATACAGTTGACGGTTGTTTGTGACTCGGTAAAAGCATTCATTTGAACGTGCAAACAGCCGCAACAGATCAACAACAGAATCGCGATTCATACATTATCAAATTTTCACACAACAAAGAGCATGCGATCAGTCCAAATGATTAATATCCAAAGAGGTTAGATTGTCTCCTTTTGATCTAGCCTACCACAGTGGCCATTTCTGACACATTGACTGTAAGGGCAGCAATAATTTGCGTTATTTACAGGCCATTCACAAATTAAGGATCGAAAAGTGGCGAAATGTCTGCAGGCACGTGTGGACACGCACAATGCGTTAAATTCTTTTTCTTTTAACTGATAATATTAATTGTTCAAGTTGTTAAATGTTGAAATTGAAGAAACGTTGAACGATATTACTATTAGTATATACTACTTGTAGTGATATCTTTATTAAAGTAGCTTTATTGACATCTCTTTATAATATTCAGATCAATTGTTTTTCTACCCTTAAAGACCAAATTTCACATTTATATACACTCACCTAAAGGATTATTAGGAACACCTGTTTCTCATTAATGCAATTATCTAATCAACCAATCACATGGCAGTTACTTCAATGCATTTATGGGTGTGGTCCTGGTCAAGACAATGTCCTGAACTCCAAACTGAATGTCAGAATAGGTGATTTAAGCAATTTTTAAAGTGGCATGGTTGTTGGTGCCAGACGGGCCGGTCTGAGTATTTCACAATCTGCTCAGTTACTGGGATTTTCACGCACAACCATTTCTAGGGTTTACAAAGAATGGTGTGAAAAGGGAAAAACATCCAGTATGCGGCAGTACTGTGGGTAAAAATGTCTTGTTGATGCTAGAGGTCAGAGGAGAATGAGCCGACTGATTCAAGCTGATAGAAGAGAAACTTTGACTGAAATAACCACTCGTTACAACCGAGGTATGCAGCAAAGCATTTGTGAAGCCACAACACGCACAACCTTGAGGCGGATGGGCTACAACAGCAGAAGACCCCACCCGGTACCACTCATCTCAAGCAAGAAATAGGAAAAAGTGGCTACAATTTGCATGAGCTCACTAAAATTGGACAGTTCAAGACTGGAAAAATGTTGCCTGATCTGATGAGTCTCGATTTCTGTTGAGACATTCAGATGGTAGAGTCATAATTTGGCGTAAAAAGAATGAGAACATGGAGCCATCATGCCTTGTTACCACTGTGCAGGCTGGTGGTGGTGGTGTAATGGTGTGGGGGATGTTTTCTTGGCACACTTTAGGACCCTCAGTGCCAATTGGGCATTGTTTAAATGCCACGGCCTACCTGAGCATTGTTTCTGAATATGTCCATCCCTTAATGACCACCATGTACTCATCCTCTGATGGCTAATTCCAGCAGGATAATGCATAATGTCACAAAGCTCGAATCATTTCAAATTGGTTTCTTGAACATGACAATGAGTTCACTGTACTAAAATGGCCCCCACAGTCCCCAGATCTCAACTCAATAGAGCATCTTTGGGATGTGGTGGAACGGGAGCTTCGTGCCCTGGATGTGCATCCCACAAATCTCCATCAACTGCAAGATGCTATCCTATCAATATGGGCCAACAAGAATGCTTTCAGCACCTTGTTGAATCAATGCCACATAGAATTAAGACAGTTCTGAAGGCGAAAGGGGGTCAAACACAGTAGTAGTATGGTGTTCCTAATAATCCTTTGGGTGAGTGTACATTATAAACATTAATATCATGTGTTATGTCAGCCAGAAAGTATAGTAATTTCAAAGGCAGAGATTATAATCATAGATTATAAAGACAAACACAATTTCTCTTTGTAATAATGTGCACTGATGAATCATTCACAATAAGACCCACAAACCAATAAACGTACCTGCTCTTGCAGAGAATGAAGGTCTGCTGTAGTATTGCGTTCATATTCACACCCTATGCTCTCATCAGTTTCTCTCCTTTCCTTCATCTCTTCATCTTTAGAGTTTTTATTAGAAACAACCGACTCCTCCTGTCCTGAGGGGGCACTGTCTGGAAATCCTTTTACGTCACTGTTTTCAGTGTTCATTAAGGATAAAGCAACATCTTTCTCCAGCTGTCTAAGTTTCAATTTTAACTCTTCATTTTCTTGTCTGACAGATAGCAGCTCTTTCTTGGCCACGTTTTCTTTATAACCAAGCGTCTCATTCTGAGCCTTCAGCTGAATTTGAGTTTCCTGTAATTCCTTTGCCATCCTTTCCAGCTCACGGTCATCATCTGTGGAGTGTTCTGGGACGTCAGGTAGCAAGTTAATAACTTCTGACTGGTCGTATTGCAAACATGAACTAGTTACATGCGAGTTTTCAGTATTGGTCGTCAATACCTCTGAAAGTTCAAGTCCTTCAGGATTTACACTAGAGGATGAACCGTGTTCACAGCGTGTGTCTGAATTTACATATAATTCACACGGCTTTCGTAGCTTATCGGATACATCCATAGTGTTGGTTTTTTCAACGCCTTGGTGTACACCAGGCCGCAAGTCCTTCTTAAACGTTTGCATCGTATTGTCATTAAACATTTCTTGGTCGCTTATGCTCATGTTGCTAATAACAGAATCACAGCTTAGTTCTCTTGCGATCTCTGTTGAAGGTTCCTCACTAAAAACGATGTCTACTCCGGTGCGCTGTGCTTCAAGGAGAGTGATTTTCTCTTGACATTTCTGCAGTTCCTCCTCTTGCTTCTGGAGGGCGCTCTCTTTCTCAAGCAACTCTCTCAGCAGGTTCTCAATGTGCTTGCTCTGGCTTTCAAAAGCGAGAGTCAGGTGCTTGGTTTGAGTGGTCACTTGCTTCTGTAGGTCCTCCAGCTTTATTTGTGCTTGTTTTGCCTTATCCGACTCTCGATCCTTGGCCACCCTCAACTGCTCGATCTCTAAAACTAAAACGGTAGTGTCGTCCAAATCTGCAGCTTCCGAGTTTATCGCCTGTAGCACTTCTTCCTTCGCTGTTCCCGTTGGTTTAGTTTGCGCTCCAAGATCCATAATAAGCTCCATTGCTCTGGTTTCTTTGGAGACCATAGTGTTGTGAAGGTTCACAGAGACACAGATAGATTCAGGAGAAGGAACCGAGTCTCTATTTTCGGCATTGTTAGTGTTTGGGTGGCATTCTAGTTGTAAATATGTGACTGGAAGATTTTCTTTTGATATCTTTTCTTCTAAACGACCGAATCTCTTCAGATTGTCCAACTCTTCTTGAAGCTGTGTGATCTTAAGTCGTTCTTCTTGCTCTTTTTGGATCTGCTTCATCTGCTCTTCTCTTTCCCGTTCCCGTTCTTCTCGTTCCTGCTCAAGCTTGAGCTGAAGGTCGTCTAAGTCTTTTCTCATTCTCTTCTTTTCTTCTTCCATAAACATCTTCTTTTGCTCCATCTCAGCTATGACTTCCTTCAGCTCTGTGCTTTCATCTTGGTCTTTCTCCTTTTCTTCCTGCCTCTTCTCAGCTTCTCTTTCTAACGCATCGAGAGCTTCTTGTAGTTTTGTGCTCTCTTTCTTCTCCTGCTCCAGCTGGACTTCCAGTTTAGCCACGCTGTCTTTGAGCTCAAGTGCTTTGGCACGTTGCTGCTCTGTCTGGGTCGAATGTTTGCGACTCAGTTGTTTGAGTTTGGTCCTGGCCTCGGTTTCGGCCCTCCTCTGGGACTCCAGGTCTTCGAGACGCTTCTGAAGTTCGTATTTAACATCTCGGAGTTCATCGCGGAGCTCAGAGTTCTCTTTCTTTAGATCTTTTAGAGATGCTGTGTCTCGTTTATCTATATTTCCCACTATGTCGCGTGTAATATCTTCACTTTTAGACATTGTTCCGATGGTTGAATCAGACGTGAGTGAGTCTGTGTCCACGTCCTCTATGCCGGTATCTTGTTCAGTCAGCGATATGTCCACATCAGTGTCACTTCGTTTAAGTGAGACACTTTTTTCTCTAAACCTCTGTGACTCCTCAGACCCAAAATTCCCAATCTGCTCGGAATCTATGCCCTCTCCAGGCTCTCTGCCCGAGGGGTACTTCATCCTCTCCTCTACTCTTGTTCGGCTTGTTTGTGGGGCTCTCTTTTTCTGAGCGGAGTGGTGGTATGGGGGAGAACTGTCACGATGGATGGAAACGGAGGGAGGGAAGCAGTCTCCAGCGGAGCTGAAGTGAGGAGCAGAAATGGGTGGAGGAGGAGCAGCCAGCTGAGCTACAGGAAAAAGACAAATCCAGAACACAGAAATGAGGGAAATCAAGCCACTGCATTCACATACCTGCACATACATCTTTCAAGCCTTAAAGCAGGGGTTGGCAACGTTGGTCCTGGAGTGCCGATGTCCTGCAGATTTTGGTTCCAACCCTGATAAAACCTTGCCTACCGGTAGTTTTAAGGTGACTCTTTAGACCATAATTAGTTGTCCACGTGTGTTTGATTAGAGCTGGAGCTAAATTCTGCAGGACATCGGCACTCCAGGACCAATGTTGCCTACCCTGCCTTAAAGGGATACCTCCAGCCAAATATCATAATTACGCCAGGATGTACTTACCATCAAGCAATCCGAAATACATATATCCATCATCATCGAGCACATTTGGAGTTATTTTAGTAAATGTCCTTGCTCTTTTAAGCTTTATAAATGGTAGAAAACAAGGATCAGGGAACAACGTCTGACTTTAAACCTCAATAAAGTGCATTGATCCTTTACATAAGTAATCCATACGACTCCAAGGGGTAAATAAAGGTCTTCTGTGGGTTATTGATGCCAGAAAAATATCCATATTATACTTTTAAACTGTTATAACTAGCTTTAGTTATTTGCCCCATCTTGGACTCACACGATTCACGAGAGTGTTTTAGCATAGTGAGCGTTGGTTGCCATACGTACATTGGGCAGTGACTCTCGTTATCGGAAGCTTGTTATTATAGTTTAAAAAGTTTAAAATATCGATAAAAAAAAAACTCACCATTAACCGCAGAAGACCTTTATCTTGGAGCCATGTGGATTACTTCTGTGAAGGATGAATGTACTTTTTGGGCTTCCAAGTCGGAAGGTGTTCCCCGACCCCTGTTTTGCACCACTATCAGCCCGGAAAAGCAAGGACATCCACCGACACGACTCCAAATGTGCTCGTATGATGGATACATGCATCTCGGATTTCTTGAGGATGATTTTGATATTTGGCTGGAGTAACACCAATAAATCGAAGAATCGATTATTATAAATTAGGGCTGTCAAAATTAACGCGTTAATAAAGCATTAACGCAAATTCATTTTAACGCAACTAATTTTATTAACGCCGATTAACGCAACGCGCAATTTCTGTTTGACCCTTGGTCCAGCCCATAGTTGAATGAAAAGAGACGTAGACAAATGTGACCCTGTCTAAATGATTCAAAGGTTTTCATAGAAATAAGAACATTAACCAAATCGTCTAGCAAATCCAATGCTCTAAATGCTCGTTGGACATCTGAAATGATCTTTATTTATACGTCTGAGGTGTAACGTTCCCGTCCTCCTGATGCTTAATCTAATGCAAAGATGTGTCTCTATTCATTTTGGTTTCGCTTTTATGCATGACTTAGAAAATAGACTGCAGGACTTGCTTGATGTTAAAAGAGTCATTAAGAGAGATAAAGTTCGGTACCTGATTATTGTTAAAGAGTTATTAAGAGCGACAAGACTTAAAAGCGATCTCCTCACGCTGACTGACTGACATCTGAAGCGCGTGCACACAGACGCGCGAGTGCGCGACCCGGATATATAGACATCTACACAAAATTAAAGTTTTACAAATATCTGCTTTGATAAGAATTCACGCAGGTAGGATCTATAATCTGTTATGTCTTAAGTAAATGTTTGGTTAACTGTTGGGTAAAAATATCTGATGTGTAACATTACATTAGATCACTTAGATTTTAAGCAGTCTGTCACAATGTCAATCAAACAAAAGAAAACAAGTTTAACATATTTTGATGATGTTTTTGCTTCGTGTGTGCTAAATCTTATAGTTTTATCAGTGATTTTAAGGTATTGATGTGGTAATTTAATGTATGGATGTGGTAATTTTTCTGGTAATTTAACTTTGGGTAAATTTAGAACGAATAAAAATGTGCGATTAATTTGCGATTAATCGCGAGTTAACTCATGAAATCATGCGATTAATCTAGAATAATTTTTTTATCTATTGACAGCCCTATTATAAATATATTATATATAAAAGACATACATTAACCCAATGGAGTAATTTGGATTACTTTAATAATAAATGTATGCCCTTTCTTGAGCTTCGCCGTGTTGGCTTCCATATACAAAAATAATATGATGCCATATAATATAAAAATATATAATATAAAAAGAATATAGAATTATTAATCTGTGTTTAACTGAAGAAATTAAGTCAAATAAATCTGGGGTGACATGAAAATACTTTCATAATTTACTCACCCCCATATTTGGGTTAATCATTCCTTTAAATCAATGGTTATCAAACTTTTCAGCGTGCCCTCCCACTTGTGTAGGGTGCAACCCTTTGCACCCCCCCAAAGAAAATTCATGACATAAAACAATGCAAACTTAGAATTTGAGTTAAAGTTCCCATAACACAAGCTGTTTCTGCGCATCTGATGTTAATCTGGAGTACCTATAGAGTTATATTACACCCTTCATATCTCTGAAAAGTATTTAGTTTTATCAGGTTTATAAAAGAAAGATCAGCTTTACCGATTTTTTGGGATAATGTAAGAAAAAAATCAGAATGAGGAGTTACTAGCTACGGGAGGAGCGAGTCACGAGTCTATATTTATACAACACTGACTGGATAACTTATTATATAAACGACACGAACATGTAGTGAATCATATGCACTTACGCGCCTATTTCCAACATAACACAGAAGTCTTACTTACCACATAAAATTCATGACCCAGTTGGGACTTTTCAATGAAATCCACTGTTAAACAAACACACACGCAAAACTCTGCTGCTACCCCAGATAAACAAACTAAATCCATTGTTTCCATAATGCAGTGCTCCAGACTAACTTTTTTCACTAGGAGCACAGTGGCCCCCAACTGAAAATTTTAGGGGCGCAACCAGAAAATTTAGGGGCACACACCATAAATCAACATGCTAACCAAATATTCACATTTCTGCAAATTTCCACTGTATTACTAATAAATACTATAAATATAAATGCAGAAAGTACAATGTGCTATTTCAAATTCAGTGTCACATCACAAAAAAGGTAAAATTAACTGGTCACACATGTGCGACTGGATGTAAAATTCAATGGCACGCTCTCAAATTTTGGTGGCAAAATGTCACCATTTGGTGGCAGTCAGGAGCCCTGTATGCTGGCTTTCTTCTCCTTACATCCAAAAACACACTTCTTTAATGCTATTGTTGAGTCTTGATAAAAACAAAGCTGTCACGTGAAGTAATGCCTATAACGTAACATCCTCGGAAACTTGTACGAACCCTGGCAAAGTGCATTCAGCACAAAAATACTCTGCAACACGTCCAACTGTTTTTTTTACTCTCTGCATTTGTTTAGCATGAGTAAACAACTCTTGAACTGTGTTAATAAGTCAGAATGCATGAAATACGGTTGAACCCCCCTTTAAAGAAAACTTATAAAATAATACTATGTAGTGCTGTGGGTTGGTAGCTATATTTTTCTGTTGTTTGTGTACAGAGAGATTACGATAAATTACTGTATTTTATAAAATGTCATAAAACTGAGCCCCAGTCTGAGAACCACCGCTTTAAATCATCACAGACTGTTGAAAGATGAATTTAGAACAAGTCTGGTCAGCAGGGGGAGACAAACAAATAGGATAAGGCACAAGGCACGACAACTAAAACACACACTACACTGCATCACAACTTGTCTACAATTCATCCTAAATCGTCCCAAATCGTAGTATGTTGAAATGAGAATCATCTGTAAAGTTACAGGATGGTCTGTTTTAGGTGAAAATTCAAAGTCGAATTCATGGACACTCAAAACGGCTGATTTTACCCACCCACAACTCCACTCTAGAGTACACAGAATTGAGAAATTAAATAAATGATGCGTCACTGAAAAAAGTACCCTAAACTATATAGTAAACAAAACAAGAATTAATGATTAAAGAAATGCTTAAATGCAAAGACGAGTTTTATTCTAATGTTTGTATTTCTTACAGATCAACACAGCATCATCCTGGGCAACAGTGGTCATTTCCCTTTCACATTAGGTTGTCCCAATGCATTTCAAAGTATGTACTTTCACAACACAGTACATACAAAAAACAGTACATACTGTTAGGGCATAATATAAGCAGCAGGGTTCCCACACCTTAGTTAACTTCAAATTCAAGGACCTTTCAAGGACTTTCCAGGTCAAATACCCTCAAATTCAAGGACTAAATGTGGGGACACATTTCAAGTGAAAGCAAGGCATTACAGGGACGCAGGAAGTAGCGCAAGGGAGACGCAGCGTCTCGTTCCCGTCGCCAGGAACAACAGTTACATCCGTAACCCGAGACGTTTTCATGCGTCAAACACAATTATGCAAAAAAGCATTTTGGTATGAATCATCATTCGCATGCAGAAGATATAAGTATTTAAAGCGAACAGTTTAGCACTTGTTCAAAAAATTGTATGATTTCATCCTACACAACACAAGGAATAATATGGATTTTTTTCCAGAAAACTTTTGCATAAAATAGATTCAAGCACTTTCAATGACCTGTATCTATGTATGTATATTTTTAAAAACTTCCCATGGCCTTGAATTCCCCCAGATTCAAAAACTTTCAAGGATTTCAAGGACCCATGGGAACCCTGAAGCAGGTGAATTGGGACACAGCTACAGTTTCTTTTCCGTGAGAAAGAGCTTGTGCGCTGCCTCACCTTGTAATTCTTTTATTAGCTTGAGGGCCTCGGCGAGCTCGTCTGTCAACCTTTTCACTTCCTCCTGCAGAGCTTTTTCCTGTTTTTTCAATTGCGCCAAAGACACAGTAAGAGTCTCGCTTTCTCTGAGCGCCTCCTGCAGTACAGGATAAGAAGTGCATGCACACAAGAACAGCTTGTTAAACAAAAGAACACAATTCATAGGCAAGCATCCATTATAAATTCATTTAAAATACACTGGCCTCAATCTAAGGCAAAAAATAATGCTCAACATAAGTTATGTTTGACAAAGGTACACACCTAAATACACACAAAGAAAGTATTTAATTGGACAAAGAGATTATTCACCAAAAGTGCAATATAATATCCACAGCCTGATATGTGCATATAATATTACAATGCCCTCAAGGGCTGGTTTCTGTGGTATATAAATGTGCATACAGCACAAAAAAAGTTTCTGTAATTATAATACAAGGCTCTCATGCTGAACATAGTCTAAAAATAAAGAGATTATGTCCCAGCCCCAGCGTGAAACATAAGTCATAATAAGATAATGGTGCTATATCTGAGACTGAAATCTGCTGAGTCAATAACAGTATTGTAGAGCTGGGAGCAATGGCCTGTTTGTGTCCTCTCTCGGCTCATTTGAACTATAAAAGTATACTACTATAACATAACAAGATTTTGAGATAAAGTATAATGGGATGGTTAAAAAATAAAGTTGATTTTTTTAAAACCACTGAAAGGCACTGTGAGAAGGAGACACGACATAAAGTGTTGTCTCAGATAAAGAGAAAAGGTATTTATTTATTACTTCTTCATCAATTGTGACCCAACGGCTACAATATGAGATACAATTGCTTATCTCACTCTTTCACACTTTTAAGAGCCCATCCTCACGGAGCCTGTACTAGTAAAAATGTTATATCAAATCAGCATTTTGTCCAGACGAATCCAATGTTTTGGGAGCCTGAAACCTTTATTTTTTGAAACCGGGTCCAAGAGTGGATGAATCTGAACATGACACCCTTGCGGTAAACAACAAATGATTATGGACAACAACAAGGTTTATGCGCATGCTCAAAGTCTTCGCCATTTTTAGTGTATCTCTGTGGCAGAATTACAGCGCCACAAACTGGTCTGGCATGTATACTACATCAATTTGAGTCGGTTTCAGTGGTTTCGTGTGCAGATATTTCTTAAGACGACCCGTGTTTACAGACTTTTTTAAGAACAAGGAAAAAATCGGATGGGGAACGCTCTGGCCTGGTGTGCAGATGTGGCCTAAGTAGGGCACATGGATGGTTTTAGATGATTGATGATACTGTTGTAAGTATCGTTTAGTTTCTTGTAAAGGCCATTCGATTTGCTGTATAATACTTAAAGGCAGGTGCACAATGTTTGAAAAACGCTTTGGAAAAGGGAGGTGGGCCGCCTACCAAAACACACTTGTAGCCAATCAGCAGTAAGGGGCGTTTCTACTAACCAACATCCTTGCCGGGTTGCGTATGTGTGGGGCGGGTCTATCAAAAGAAGGTCCAGATTTTTTAGGGGTAAGGGGCGTGTTTGTTTTGGTGATTTCAATTGTCAACATTGGCATTCAAACATTGTGCACTTCGCCTTTAACTCATTCACCGCCATTGACGAGTTATCTCGTCATTTACGAGTTCATATTTAACTAATAAATATGCCTTTCTGGACGAATTTCAAAGTGAAAGTGTAATACCGCTTTTATCCACCAGATGGCGCCAAACCGAATTTATCAAAAACGGAAGTTAAAAAGATTAATGATTTATTTTAACTGCCTTTATGTTTGATAGTCATTCTGAGTCTGATCTCTAACATAAATTCCTTTACAAAAACGCAATTTTTTTAAGCTTTTTGCTCAAAATGTTGTATTTTTGAAGAGAAATATCCATATTTCAGTGGTTAAATTAAGTGGAAAAAGTAAATATATAATGAAACGTTTTTTCCCCATTTTGTTTGTTTGTTTGTTTGTTTATTGTTTGTTTGAAAGCAGAGGGTGTGTTCTTTAATTTGATATAATTTGTATGTTTATATATTTATAGAAAATAATTTTTCCTGCAAGGAATTTTGTGAAAATAGTGTTAAAATCACAAAAATGCAGGTGGGCAACTTTTCTCAAAAAGGCTGGGGGTGAATGAGTTAAGTATATATCATCAATAGCCTTGGGGATTGCTTTTGGGTTGCCCATGTCTGCTTTTTGGACTTTCAAACCAGTGTTGGAGAAAGTTACTTTTAAAAGTAATGCATTACAATATTAAAATACTCCCCAAAACACGTAACTTATTGCGTTACTTTTCATGCAACAATACACTTAGTTCATGGTTTAATACAATTTTCGGTTCTTGTCCACGGTTTTCGATTCGATTTCGGTTCTGATGCCTTTGCCTATTAAAGTGTTTTTAAATGATTCTATGCTGAGGTAACAGGAACAGCGAGATGTTAAGAAGCAAAAATACTGGTTTTAATTGCAGCTCTCTTTATTTTATGTAAATTCAAAAACCATTTTATATTATTCTATTAATACACTAGAAATGTATAAGATATAATTAAATAAATATATATAAAAATGATATCCTACAGTGTTCAAACTGTGGAACATGTGAATTCATCACATTACATAAATTGGCCATTTTATATGCCTGTACTTAGTAAATTTTAATTTACATTGTAAATGAAGGCTATACCTTACTGCACTTCTGTTAAGTTCAACATCATGCTGTCTGTGTAGAAACCAAAAATGCGTTCCCCAATCAAGATTACTGGTGGGATTTATTTTAGCATCATGCGCATTCTCTTCTTGAGTTGAACTTTTTCAACCTGCGTGGAAGACGTGTCTGAGGCAAATAACGCGTGTTTGCGTAATTCGCGTTGCCCCACGCGAATTTGCATCTTTACATTGATGTTGTATGTCATCTACTTGCGCCAATAATCCACACCTCAGATTTAAAAGACAGTGGTGCTGCTTCTTTTTGTTGTTGTACTTCTGTTGGGTGTGTGTGCGCGCGAATGAAATCTGACACCAGCATTGCAAGCAGCTAGCGCACAGATCACACAGGCGCGCACATTAACAAAAGTGCAGGAAATATAAAACTGAGAGATTTGGTTGGAAAAACAAAAAAAAAAAAAAAAAAAAAACCGCAATTCACATGCGCGTATTGGACCGTGGGGGGCGAACCGAATGTTTCAATATTGTACTGAGAATTGTGGCATACCTAATGCTTACGTTACTTTTAAGTTATTTTTCTTGGCTGAGGTTTGATCTCTTTCAGACCTTGCAGGTGTTTTTATGACTGAAAAGTTCTGCATTTAGAAATTGCATATTTCATCACAAAAATGTCGAGCTCTGGCCTGCCATCTCAGTTTCTGACTCAAACTGTTCCCACACAGGCATGTACGTACAGAATGTGATACATTTAGTTTAATTCAATATATTTTTTATCAAATTAATTAAAACAAAAAAGGTAACTTGCATTACTTTTTTAAAAAAGTAACTCAAATATTAATGTGTTCATTTAAAAAGTAATTCGTTACTTTACTGGTTACTTCAGAAAAGTAATATTATTACGTAATGCACTCTTACCTATAATGCATTACCCCCAACACTGTTTCAAACATTCGGAGCCCCTAAAGGGGGTCACACACCAGACGCACAGAGGTAGGATTATAAAGATGAGAACCGCGGCTCTGGCCAAATGAGATACAAATACATCCTACAATCGTGTGAAATTTTGTGTTTAGAGTTGGGTTTGGGTGAAGGATTAGGACAAAACAGTGTTAATCCGGTGAGATTTCATTTGCTGTATCCTTTCTATCCACAACCGCAGGCGTGGCTGGGATGTTTTAGGCGTGGCGGGCCGCCACGATAGAACGTATGTAGCAGAAACACTGTAATGTATATTTAGCATTTTGAAGTAGACGCTTTCTGACCAAGCTCGCGCCATTTAATGTGCATTTCCAGTGTACGATACCTCCAAGTTGTCCTAGACGCGACTCACCAAGGACCAAAATTCGGCTTAAAATCATTTAGGCTGTTCTTCTGATTAAAGTGCACCCATTTCATTGTTTTTTGTGTATTTGGTATAATACAATGTGTTTGCGTGGTTTATGGTAAAAAAAACCCATCATTTTCCACATCCCATACATTTTTGTAGCTCCAGATTTCACTCTCTTCCTCAAACGCAATAATTTTGTACAAAACTCATCGATTTGAAAAGCGCTGTGTCCCTGATTGGCCAGCTAATCTGTATGTTGTGATTGGCCTGAATACCTCTGACGTCAGCCAGAAATGTGACGCTCTTTACCATGTTTAAAATATTCGGTTGCTAACAGTTAATTTACAGGCTGTGAGAAAGCGGGAGGAACTATGATAATATCGATCTTGTCTACATCACCAATCCCAGGAAGTAAACTGTTAACTACAATCCGTGTGTTTGTTGTAGTCCAAGAAAAGAGATTTACGTTGGAGACCATAACTTGTGTTATCGTTTACTTTGGGGTTTGAACATTTTGCATATCGTTAACATGTACTAACACACACTTACACACCAAAGGAAATGTAAAAACGTAAATCGGACAATAGGCGTCCTTTAAATGGTGTGAGGGTGAAAGTATAGTTTTTTTTTAAGCAATAGGAGATCTAGTCTAGACTAGATTAAGTGTATTCGTGTTTCGTACCATGAGTTTGGACTCAGTCTGGGTCTCTCTCTTCTGACTCTCTTTCAGGTCAGTTTCGGTGCTCTTTAGTTTTCCTCTCACATCTTCTAGATCTCTCTCCAGACCCTGCTTCTGCAAACACACCTGATGAATCCACAGATAGACAGTAGAAAGGTTAATGTGCGTGTGAGAAGAAAAATGCATGAAATTTTCATCTTGTTGTTTGAGTGGCAAATTGTCATGTCAAACAAACACATGCAGAACATCACACACAAAGTGTTACATAAACCATGACAAACAAATGATTAGAGCTTGTGAGTTTATTTCATGGAATGAAAAAAATACAGTGTTTCCCACACATTGACTATACTTAAGGTATATTAACAACCACCCAAGTAAATCTGGCATCAAATTTTTATTTTGTTCTTCCGTGATGAGATTTTGAGTTTGATAGTTTTTCACAATATTAATAAATCCTTTCACATGTGTCATCTTTACAAGTATTACTTCATTTCAGTACAAAGCAGTAAGGTCTTTTGACAAACAGTGTCCGCTTTGTTCATGGCAAAGAGAGTTTGGGGTGGTTGGACCTATGAAATTTAATTTAAAATTAATATAAAATGTTCAATTAATCAAAGTATTAGGTTAGGTTTAACATGGGTATTCGGTGGGTACTAATTTATCGGCTACCACCACAAGTATATTTCAGATCTGTGGGAAAAGCTGCAGACATTTTTTTTTCACTTTAAACTTTTTTTTCACATCAACGCAATTTTAAAATAAAATGTATGGCTTGTTCATGGAAATAAGACATTTATGTGTTCAAAAATAGGTTGGTAGTCTCTTAGTTAGAGGAAACATTTTTATAATAAATTTAAAACATCTGTTTGGCCACAAAATGCATAACTCAGCATTTAACAAATTCAAAACAGCACATGGCAAAACCTCAATTCAGTTCATTTGTATCGTGTCATTTGAGACACACCAGCACACAGACAATGTTACTGTATGTGTAACAAAGATTTCTGCATTGACTGGTATGTTTGATTATGTTTGTCTTATTCAACTTTTGTCAGCCCAATAAATAAATAAGAAATATAAAAGTGGTTTTGTGCAACTAAGCTTGCAATTATATATTAGATTAATAGGACCTATTTTTGTTCAATGACCGAACATTGCAAGAGAATTGATTTGAAACATTAGTGGATGGTATGTGTGACGTCAAACCTCCATATCCTCTTCCTATACTGAAAACAAGACATCCCAGAGAAATCATGCTATGGTTTTCAAACAAAACTCACACTGACATCACAACACTGACCTCTGCTCTTGTGTCCTCTGAGAGAGAAAAAAAACAAGAAAAAGAGGAATAGTAGCATGTAAGAAAACAGAGACGCAACAGCGGGGAGAGAGACAGAGAGATGGGAGAGAGAGGTGACATTAGTGCATTGACTGAAGCTCCCATGAGAGAGAGAGAGAGAGAGAGAGAAAGAAAGAGACAGCAGAGGAAAGAAACGGAAAGCAGGGATATTTTTAACAAATGTTTAAAGTGAATTATCTGGGGGCAGTCTAACTGAAATATGATTTCTTAGCCATAGAGAGATGTGGGTGTAGTCCTATAGGGACTCTACTCTGAAACTGTAGGATGGACCTATAAACTGCTCAGTCTACTAAAGTAAAACTACATCTGAACAAAGCTATACTTCCAGTTAATAATAAAAACTTGTTGAATCTGACAGCGAATGCAGTCCTTTCACATTATAACACCGATTTCTAAAATTTATTTAAGTCAGTAAAAATGATCCCTACACTGTAAAAAAAGTCTGTAGAAATTACAGTATTACAGGGTATTACTGTAATTTATGTTTTACTGTAATTTATATTTATGTTTACTGGCAACAGTTTGTTCAAAGTTGAATGAACATGAAACATTTTTTTTATCTTTTTTTCTTTATCTTTTACAGTAAGTTACTGGCAACCAGCTACATAATTACAGCAATTTTTTACAGTGTCGCTGTTATCAGGGAGGTACACAAAAAGTACACCTTTGCACCTAAAGAATTAATTGTAGTACCTCAAATGTACATATTGAGATAAGGGATGCACCGGATATTCGGACACCAAAAATTTTCGGCTGAAAATGGCCCAAAAGAGCATTTTCGGCCGAAAGACTTTTTTCACCGAAACAATACGGCCGAAATGTTGTGATGACGCAAACAGAAACCGCGACCTGCACGTGCTTGTCTGAAGCAACATGTGGATGTATTTAACCGCAAAAAGGCGCTAAAGTGAGCAGTTGTCTCTACGCACAGATGCACATGTGGTTGAATGTGTCCAGTCCAGACGTGATCATCACAGTGAGTACGCCGTTCAAAGATCAGAACTCTTGGTGTGTAAACTAGAGAGTCGCGCAAATTTGTCTTATACTGTATAGTCCATTAACATACATTTGCCGAATAGAGCAATGAAAAACAAACGTAACGTTTTTATGTTGCGCTGTTTGGGATTCGCCCTCGGTCTCTGTGTGTGCGCGCGCGCATATAAGTGCCCTCAATAGTGCGCACACGAGTGAGAGTAAAATCTCTCTGTTATTGACAGGGCACATATAAACAAAATGATCTCCAAAGTATTCTTTTTCTAATAAAAACATTTGTTTATGTCTTAAGTGTATGTATAGATTATATTCATAAACCAGTCTGTGCTTATTTGGTCTTAAAAGAGACAGTAACCTCAATTAACCTACTTAAGTCTGTGTCATTAATGTTAATCAAACAACCCAAGACAAAGAGAAAATCACTTCTGTAGCTCTAAAAATAATAATATATTTAATTTATACAATAAAGACAGTGTCATAACTTATTTAATTCGATCGATTTCTGTACCTAATGCTAATGTTAGCCCTTATTAATGTGCAACTTTGTTCTTTTTTTATAAATGTTTGCAATTTCTTGATTTGTTATTAGATTTTCCCCACCCCCTTTTTGCTGATCTGAAGAATAATCCGATCCGTGCCTCAAAAACTATAATGTGATCCAAACCATGAGTTTTGTGATCCGTCACAAACCCCCTAGTAAAGTTAGTACACAGTTATAGCCATAAATGCATTTGTACTAATAATTGGCATAATAATTTATTTCGGTGTTTCAGTTTCGTTTTTTCGGCCTTGGTTTCCTCTTTTTCAGTTTCGGCCAAGAATTTTCATTTCGGTGCATCCCTAATTGAGATATAAAGGAGTGCATATTAGTATAAATATATTTATATCTATATTTATATCTATATCTATATATGAAGAGTTTGGTTCCAAAATGCGATAAACACCATTTTAAAAAGAAATGACCAAAATCAGTATTATATCAGGTCAGTATTTAAAAGTATATTCTTAATTTTATGCAAAATACAATATCCGTGTTATTCTTTCATCTTTTCTCCCTTTTTTCCCAAAACGCAATAAACGCCACTCCTCCTTTTCTACAGAATGCAATAAATCCGCTCCAAAAATTACAGCGCACCATTCCATTACCATTAAGGTTGCCGTTAGAGCATAAATAATACCTGTAAAATGATAAAGCTCAAAGTTCAATGCCAAGAGATATACTTTCTTTAACAGAATTCCCCTTTCAAAGTCTACAGCGAACGGCCGGTTTGGTCTACAGCCCTCTACTTCCTGATTGAATGATGTCAATAAGGGATGTTAATAATTAATCGATCTTCAATTAATTGTCGATAAGAATTAAATCGATAAAACTTAATGATTGTCGAAAAATCAAGCATGTGTGTGCGGCACCTGCGCAAACACATACAGCCGGTGAAAAAAATGAAACCAGTAAAACTAGCCATCATCACAATGATGCTCGATCCCAAACACACACCTGGGCTTTTAAACATCATTCGAGACGAGGCTGGCTGTTAATGCAACGAAATGGCATTCGCAGTGGATCTGATAGGGTCCAATACAGAAAATGCAAATACGGTTAGGATCCTGAAAGCAAGACCCTCTTCAGGGAAGCCTGCAAGATTAGCATAGCAATGCTGCTATACGAGTGATTCTCACGAAACCATTGAAACACCACGGCACTAATGATTTTAGCTTTAAAATGTGTAATATAGTAACATTAAAAAGCATCAGAATTAACACAATACTGTGTTCTACCTTGCACAATGTGTGATTTCAACACAAGAATTTATAATTGGAAATTTTATCTCATTTTCTGCTGAAATTCTCATTACCGCAATGTGTCCGGCTGTGTTTGAACATGCGTTATGTTGTAATTTAATCAAATTAACACAAAAATATTAAGAAAAAAAATAAATGGATGTTTTGCTAGACTACTTTAGATGACAGAAAAAATATTTACTGAATATTCATGTATAATAATAATGAAGAAAAATTAGGAAAATGATGTGTACATGCCTGATGTTCTCATCCTCCGCAACACTTTTTGAGAACAGTTTAAGCACACATACAGAATTTTAATAAAGTTTGATTTTGAGTGACCAAGCACATGGACCAGTTACTTCAAGATGGCTACCAGGTAAGATCATTTTTTTACAGTTAATTTGAAATATTGTCTTGTCAGAATGCTTACACGACATTTTGATTATCATTACCGCAACAGATGCTTATTAAATGTTAATTTAATTAATAGAAGCATAATAGTTTGATTTTAAATGCATGTGCAGAATCTCCAAATTATGTTCTTTCAGGTTTGTTATGTCATTTTGAAAATATGTCAGTGTTGATGTTTTCTGACTGTTGCGTTAATGAGATTTTTTAGGACTAATTTTTTAAATTATGTTACAAAAAGTGTTAAATGATAAGTAAAAGTTTTTAAATTAATGTTCCCATTTACTCCAGACTTTGTTTTTTAATGTCTGGTGGGAAAAAAAGTAAATTTAAGCAATTTTTACATTTTCATGCTTGACATTTTTAAAACCAAGTTTTCGTGAGAATCACCCAAATAACAGTACTTCATTTTATTTTTTGCTACAGACAATGCACTCTCTTTGAATCTTTTTTTCAGAATCAGACTTATCAGTCCTACCTTAGAAAAAGGATATAATAGATGTTTGATTATCATCTTGATAAAATGCAACATAAAAACCGTGAATTTGTTAACTTAAAAACAGCCTTTTTACTGGAACCGCTGAAATTCTACTGAGAAATGTAGTAAAGTTAATAGCATCATTGGTTATGTAGCATCCAACAAATGTACCTTGTCATGTTGGGACTGCAGCGTGTTGTGAAGGACCCTGGCCTGCTGGATCTCCTGGTTGAGTCTGTTAACTTCCTGCTGATGTTGTTTCTCCATAACTTGTCTCTCTCTCTGCTGCTCCAACAGCTCCTATAACACATCAACCACAACAATCTGTTTTTCTTAAGTCATCTAGCTCTAGAAATGAGGATTTATTTAGGTAGGAAATTTGACTTTAGAATTTTAAATTGGGATTTGACCTGAACGAAAGTGATCAGACCAGTGCATCTTGAAGTCCTAAAGCATTCTGCAGTAACTAAATCCACCCATTTTTTTTGCATTTTTAGAATAGCTTAAAATAGTTCCTGTCTTGAATTAGAATTGAATGCCGCTTACACTTCAGTGAAAAAGTCAGTTGTTTAATCCACAGTCAATGATTGATTCATTCAGTGAGTATTGAACTACTTCAGCCTCTCTTGGGGGCTGTTTATACCTGGTATTAAAAGGAATATTCCATTTTCTTAAAAGAAAAATCCAGATATTTACTCACCACCATGTCATCCAAAATGTTGATGTCTTTCTTTGTTCAGTAGAGAAGAAATTAAGTTTTTTGAGGAAAACATTGCAGGATTTTTCTCATTTTAATGGACTTCAATAGACACCAAATATTAACACTTAACTTTTTTTCAACTGAGTTTCAAAGGACTCCAAACGATCCCAAACGAGGCACAAGGGTCCCATCCAGCAAAACGACCGTCATTATTGACAACAAAAACAACAAATATACACTTTCAAACCACAACCCCTCGTCCAGGTCCGGTCCAGCGCGACCTAACGTAAATGCGTAGTGACGTAGGGCGGTCACGTGTTACACATATAAAGCGCACATTTGCGGACCATTGTAAACAATAAACTGACACAAAGACATTAATTAGTATCAGTTGACATACAACAACGTAGGAACGGTCCTCTTTCAACACACTTGTAAACACTGGGGCGGAGTTTCGCGTTCGTCCTCTGTGACCTCTTGACTGATGACGTATTGCGTGGGGTCACGCTGGCGCATCACGACCGGATCTAGACAAGAAGTTGTGGTTTAAAAGTGTATATTTGTTATTTTTCTTGTCAAAAATGACAATCGTTTTGCTAGATAAGACACTTATGCCTCGTTTGAGATTGTTTATAGTCCTTTGAAACTCCGTTGAAAAAAACTGTTAAGTGTTGAGTTAAGTGTTAATTGTTGGTGTCCGCCAAAGTCCATCAAAATGAGAAAAATCCCGCAATGTTCTCCCCAAAAAACACAACTTCCCTTAGACTGAACAAAGAAAGACATTAACATTTTGGATGATATGGTGGTGAGTAAATTATCTGGATTTTTCTTTTAAGAAAATTGAATTTTTCCTTTAAGATGTGTTTTGGTCAATCAAAAAGAAACAAAGAAGAAGGTTCAACACGCACAGCCTCCTAGTTTCTGATGAAGTGATTACATGTCCTTTTGAGCAAAAAAATGGAATTATCTGTTTTTGAAGAAACCAACCCATATTTGAGAGGTGATAAAGAGAGAATAAATAAAGGTAGGATGAAACATTTTTTGTTTGAAAGCAGAGGGTCTGTTCTTTCATTTGATATATTGTAAGTTTATATATTCAAAGAAGAAAGTTTTCTAGAAGACATTAAACTTTTGTGAAAATCATAAAAAAAGGTATAAACCACCGCTCTCAATCCGATTCGATTTTTTAATCTGCTTGGCTCTTTTATTCCGATTGAGTTGTTTACATGGAGCATTTTCATTCTGGTTAAACATTTAAACCGATTAAAATTGTCCATGTAAATGCAGCTACTGAAAGCCTAGTGATTGCACTGAACACTTTGGGTTCACGCTAGAAGTCATGTCCAATGGAAAAACATTGTGCTAGGTACATTACATTAGATTAATAAGCGGAGAGTAGGCGACCTTTTGTGGCCATTCAAACATATTCATGCACCACAAAAGCAATCTGATCGAATGCGTTTTCGACTACCTCTGAATGTGGTCGAAAGTGAACAAGCTCAAAACTTTTACACCCCATTTATACCCGTCTTTAGCATCTTCCACTCCAATCGACCAAAACGCATCTTAATTCCAGATGTAAACAGCCTCGAGTTCAATTCAGACTGATTCTCAGATCAGTGCGTGTTTCTTAATCAGACCTGATTTATTTAAAAGGTCAGTTTAGTAAACACACACACACACGCACACACACACACACACACACACACACACACACACACACACACACACACACACACACACACACAGGTCTCACCCTCTGGTGCTCTCGCTCCATGTCTTTCCTGCGCTGTTCTGCATTGCAGCGAGTCGCTTCTGCGTTCTGCCTTTGACATTTCAACTCCTCCTGAAGCTGTTTGACTCTCTGCTCAGCAGTCTGGGCCTACACACATGCACGTACATCACACAATTAACTCATGAATACACACTTGCTTTAGTGGAACTTGTGCTGCGTCACTGCGGTGACGCCTCCAGGGGTAAGTGTGTCTGAATGTGTATATCAAATTCAAATTTTTGTGTATACCTGCGTAAGCATTAAAGCAATAGTTTGGCCAAATCATTACCCCATGATTTACTCACCCTCAAGCCATTTGAGATACATACATACATCTTTTTTCATAAAAGTAAATCATGGGGTTATTTAAATTTTTGGCCAAACTATCGCTTATTACAATTTTGAACGAGACATAAATATGACTGAAACACACCGTTTTGGGTGTGTTTTGTCCCTGCAGTCACGTGTGCTCACCCGGTCAGTCTCCTGTGTGATGCGGGTCTGTGCGCGGGTCAGCTGGTCCTGAATGCGTGTTAGACTCTGATCTTTGGTGCTGATGTCTCTGTTAGCCTGAGCCAGACGTGACTCCACATCCTTCAAATGCTCAGACTCAATCTGAGCCTTACGCTGCAGGTCTGATACACGTACACGAAGACCTGACAGAGACAGAGGCTAACATTCACAATACAGACCACTTTTTGATAGCTGACAGTGTAAAACCCACCTGTTACATATATTAAAGGATTAGTCGGTTTCTTAAAAATAATCCAATTAATTAACTCACCACCATGTCATCCAAAATGTTGATGTCTTTCTTTGTTTGGTCTAGAATATTTTTTTTTTTTTTTTTTGAGGGAAACATTACAGGATTTTTCTCATTTAATGGACTTTAATGGACCCCAACACTTGTAGTTTAAAATTGCAGTTTCAAAAGACTCTAAACGATCCGAAACGAGGCATAAGGGTCTTATCTAGTGAACCGTTTGTCATTTTTGGCAAGAAAAATGAAAAATATGCACTTTAAAACCACAATTTCTCATCTTCCTCCGGTCCTGGATGCAACAGCGCGACCTCACGTACACACCCGTCGCCATGGGCGGGCCTTAGGGGGCCGGGCCCGCCCTCAAGGACGCTTGTGCCCCCCCAGTATTTAAAAAAATACTGTCATTTTAAATTATTAATGTTGCTAATTTTGTGTTGCATTAATGTTGTATTCTTTATAATTAAAACATTAAAAATATAAAAAACAATGGTGTGATTTTGTTTGATTGATGGGAATCTAGCTACACTGCAACAGCCTATCACGAGGCTACGTACGACACGTACGTGACGTAGCCTACGTCAGTGTAGCCGCTCAACAGTTACCGCACTTTTTTTAAACTGGATGAGTTTTCGCTAGCTATACTGCTTTAAGATGGATATTATCCGCAAATGGTTAAAAGCCCAACAACAGTCTCCAAAAGACGCGCAGCAGTCAGACAGAAAGAAACTCCGGTGGCCTTGCAACCAATTTGGCGAGCTGCTCCATTCGTTTTACTTTGTTATCTGACGACGACACCAACGTAACCGCTAAAATGTACATTTATAATTGACTGACATGTTTGTCTCAACGAAAATGAACCTTCCGACAACCACACAATGTCGCAAGCGCTCTTGGCAAACAGATGAGAGGTTTGAAAAGGACACTGACGCACACAGGCGAGAGAGTTCGGGTCTTCTCGGGTCCGTTCAGAAAAAACACATTCATTTTTAAATTACCCGAGACCCGATGCCGCTATTGTTGTACCCGACCCGTGTACGAGGCACATGTGAAACTTTTAGACCCGAACCCGATCGGGTCTCGGGTCGGACCTCGGGTTTTCGGATCTAAGTGGACCCGTGACGACCTCTACCGTGGAGCCCTCTACCGTGGAGCCCGACCCCGGGGCTAACAGACTCCTACATTCAGAAGATCTGGACTTGTTCACTGCGGTGATTCAGCTTGCTTCTGAAAAGGACCTCACTCACAAGTTTAATTCCGAGTGGACACTTTATTAATGAGGAGCTTCTGCTCGGAGAAACGCCGCCTGCCGCTGTACTGACAGGAGGGGAGGGAGAGACGACAGCGCTGCCTCCACAGTACCGTAGGTTCAAAGTCTGCGTGCGTGTGTGTGAATGTGTGTGTGCGCGCGCACGTGTCTCATGGCAATGCATGTCCCTCTGTTGACTGCTTTAAAATGCAATGTTTGAGAGATGTCTCTGGTGTTACATGTAATATGTTGTATAGATTTATGGATATTCATAAAATTGTTTCTATATGTAATGTGGTGTGTAGGCTATAGGCTATCTGGTCATATTGCTGATGGTTGTTTAAAGTGATGATTACGTGCTGCGCGAATAGAGTATATATTATTATAAGTATACGTACTGTAGGCTAATAATAAGTGTGCCCTCCCATGCATTTCATATGCCCCCCTTAAGACTGAGGTCTGGCGACGGGTCTGCTCACGTAATACGTCATCACGTCAAGAGGTCATGGATGACGTATGCGAAACTACGCCCCAGTGTTTATAAGTGTGGAGAAAGAGGACCGTTCTGACATTGTTGTATGTGGAATGATACTAATGAATGTCTTTGTGTCCGTTTATTGTTTAAAATGGTCAACAAATGTGTGTTTCATATATGTAACACATGACCTTTCCACAGCATTACGCAATTACGTGAAGTCGCACTGGCGCGTCACAGGACCGGAGATAGACGAGAAGTTGTGGTTTAAAAGTGCATTTTTTAATTTTTCTTGCCAAAAATGATCGTTTCGCTAGATAAGACCCTTAGGCCTCATTTGTGATCGTTTAGATTCCTTTGAAGCTGCGTTGAAATTGCAATTCTAAACTGCACTAAAACTGTTAAGTATTGGGGTCCATTAATGTCCATTAAAATGAGAAAAATCCTGGAATGTTTTCCTCAAAAAACATAATTTCTTCTCGACTGAACTAAGAAAGACATCAACATTTTGGATGACATGGTGGTGAGTAAATTATCTGGATTTTTTTTAAAGAAAATTGACTTATCCTTTAAAAATGTACCATAGCATAAACATAGCATAGCATAAATGACAGAAAGTACTACACTGTTTTGGATGTAAGGAAAATAAAATGCCATAAAAGTGTGGATTACGGTCTCTTTAAATGACCGCTGAATCATGACACCGTGGCTGTTTATTATAGCTGATGAGCATTTACATTCCAGTAAAGTTTACAATCCCAACCAGGAAGCCATGTGAAGGTTGCTGTGTTTAAAGTACGAATCGGTTCTGATATAGAGAGCTGTCACAGTCAGCTGTGTGTGAATAATGACCAACCCTGATGACTCAACAAAACAATGGAGAACATTCTTCACATGCACACAAAAACCCTCATCTCTTGAGCGCACTTATACACACACCCATTAAAATCGCTCTTACCAACAGCATACAAAACAAATTTAGCTATTTCTGGCAACAGACTGCCAGTCTATCTACTGCACTCATTCTCTCTCTCCATCTCTTCTGCATGTCCTCATCCTCTCGTGCCAAGTGTACAAATTTGAACTTGAGCATGGAAGTGAAATGAAACGCTCAAACTCACTCTTTAAAGCACATTTGCACAACAGCTATTAACACATCAAAAATATCCAAAAAGCTATCCAACTTTCCTACTGCACATTATTACAATGTTTTGATACCCGTTATCAGCACATAACATTCTAGATTATAATTTAAGACTAGTAATACCAGTCCTCATATCAGTTACCAGCTGCTGTTTAAAAACAATCATCTGGTATCTATTGACCAAAGTTTATATAATGGCATTAAAGGAAAACACCACAGTTTTTAAATTTTTTACTACGTTCTTACCTCAACTTGGGCGAATTAATACATACCTATATTTATTCAATGTGTGCCCTTAATCTTTGTACAGCACGTCGTAAATGTGTTAGCATTTAGCCTAGCCCCATTCATTCCTTAGGATCCAAACAGGGATGAATTTAGAAGCCACCAAAAACATCCATGGTTTCCCTATTTATAGACTGTTACATGAGTAGTTACATAAGTAAGTATGGTTGCACAAAATAAAAAAATGGCACTTTTTTAAGCAGATAAAAAATGAAAAACTATATTGTTTACCAGCTTCGCCCTAGGCGCGCAGTAACATCATCACTTCCCCTCTTGCGCAAACTTCTGTCAATATTACTGCGCCCGAGATCGAAGTGCTGCAAACTAAGTGATCTTCCCCCATACAACATAGATCTAATTTTTATCCCCTTAAAAAAATGCCACGTTTTATTTTGTGCCAACATACTTACTTGTGTAACTACTCATGTAACAGTCTTTAAATAGGGAAACCTTTAAGTGTTTGGTGGCTTCTAAGGGCGCACTCACACTATCCAAACCAAACCGCGCTCTGGCGCGTTTGACCCCCAAAGCCTGGTTTGTTTGACTAGTGTGATTGCTCTGTTCCGCGCCCGGGCGCGGATTGGTTAATCGCGCTGCGGCCGGGTTGCAGAGGTGGGCCAGAGCGCGGTTCAAAAGGTGAAGACGACCACTCACCTTCATCTGCCTCCGTAAAAATCTTTTGATGCGAGCAGCGGGGTTACGTGAATGTCCGAGCTGCACGCGTGACAGATCAACTAAGCAATATGATGACATGTGAGAGGTCTGTCTGTAATCGCGCCCCAAACGCTTTACTTCCTGCTTTTTTCAAAACAATCACATCTTAACGACGAAAGCGCGCCGGGACTCGGATCGTTAAAAAGTACTGTGTGAGTGTGTGCACCTTGGGGAGTAGGGAGGGGTGAGAATCGCGCTGGGGCATGGTTTGGTTTGGATAATGTGAGTGCACCCTCAATTCATCCCTGTTTGGATCCTAAGGAATAAATGTGGCTAGGCTAAATGCTAACACATTCACAACGCGCTGTACAAACATAATTGCACGCATTGAAAAAGATAGGTATGCATTAATTTGTTTAAATTGAGTTAAGAACATAGTAAAGTATAATAAAACTTTGTTGTTTTCCTTTAAAGGGACAGTTTACCCAAAAAGAAAATTTTGTCATAATTTACTCGCCCCCATGTTGTTACAAACCTGTATACATTTTTTTTCTGATGAACACAAAGTTAACAAAACCAATCATAAGCCCCAATGACTTCCATAGTAGAAAAAAAAGAATACCATGAAAGTGAATGGGGCTCATGATGGGTTTGGTCAAATATCTTCCTTTGTGTTCATCAGAACAAAGACATTTATACAGGTTTGTAACAACAATAGAGTTAGAAAATCATGAGATTTTTATTTTTGGGTGAACTGTCCCTTTAACACTGATACTGTATCATATTCTGATTACAGAAAACACACCCACAAAAACCCAGATCAGACTCTCTGATCATATTCAGTTTGTGCTGGGTTAGGTTCTCTGCCTGCTGCAATGGGATTTGCATTATTGGAAACCTGACATTATCGTTAATTAATAATCAAACTGGCTACGTCAATAAACTGATATGTCATGAATAAATACAGATCTGCTCCTATTGATTAATTTATCGCAAACACAGAGTTTAGCAATTTAAAACTTCCTTGAATGCACTATATTAATCTTATACGCACAGCTTCTTACAACAAATCAAGATATATGCTTACTCTCAATACTGCTTGTATTGCTATAGAAATACTTCCTTCACTAACATGCAAAAACTACACAAATCTGTCCCGCCCACTACACAACAGTGCACTCCCATTAAAACGCATACTCTCATAATACAGCACAATACACTTGCATTATTTAACACTCTTCGTGTAATGTAGGGCCAATGTGATGAGAGAGAGCAAACTGTGACTTATTTCATGGTTTTCATTTATGACAATTAAAGGATTACTTCACTTTCATAAGAACTTTTCCTGATACTTTACTCACCACCAACCAAGATGTTTTAGTCTTTATTTCTTCCTTCAGTTTTTTGAGGGAAACATCTTAGGATTTTTCTCCATATAGTAGACTTCAATTGAACCCAACGGTTTGAAGGTCCAAATTGCAGTTTCAATGCAGCTTCAAAGGGCTCTAAATGATCCCAACCGAGACATAAGGGTTTAAGGGTTCAATTAAAGTCCACTAGCTGGAGAAAAATCTTGGAATGTAGGTCTGCAAAATTAAATAAAAATTTTTTAATCGGGATTAGGACTGTCACTTTTTATTCGATATTCGAATATGCATTCGAACATGACGTGAAATATCCGTATTCGAACTATGAATAAACCATTTTTTACCAGCGCTTTTTTTTTTACAGTAACACCTCGTAATAGGAAGGAGGCTGAAAGTGAGACCAACGACGGCAACTGTGCACAAGAGAGGGAAGACGTGGCTCCGGCTTCTGGAGACTTTTTTGCTTTTCCTGTGGAAATTGTGCGGAATGATTTTACTTTTTTTTTATATATTAGAGAATTTAAGCTGTAAATATTACAAAATTGCTTCTAAAATAATTACTTTTCAAAGGCTTACAATGAAAATTAATACACCAAACCAATGAGTCCTCTGAATCAAACTGCACCAACATTAACCTAATGTGCATGTCAAGATTATAGTTTGTATATAAAATAACATATATTATTGTTTATAGTGTTAAATATTATAGCAGAATAAAAAGCTTGTGTTAACACGTTCGCATTATGAAATTTGCACAGACGTCATCATTGTCTTGCTGCCTCCTCCCCGTTCTGTGATTGGTTCCCTATTTGAGGCGAAAAATTAGTCCATGGTTTCCATGCTAGACTTGCAGAGTGAATAAATCTGCGCAAGACAGCATGGGAAAACCCAGGCTAGGTGAAACCGTCTATTTACATTATATTATTTAGTTTGGGATGTTTAGAATTTACAATGCAGCTGCTTTACAGAAAGTTATAAAACATTTCAAAACTTTGTTGTAAAGTCTATCAATCGGCAATAATAACAACAATAAGAATCATAATCGCAATTACAATATCAAGGGAATAATCGACAATTATGATTTTTGTTATAATCGTGCTACCCTACTGGAATGTTTTCCTCAAAATACTTAATTTCTTTTTGACTGAACAAAATACAAAATAAAAAATCAATCATCTTGGATGACAGTGGGGTGAGTTAATTATCAGAATTTTTAATGAAAGTGGAATATTCCTTTAATTGGGTTTTTGGGTCAATTTTAGTCAGAGGTGCCCCAACATAAATCTAATCCTTATGGAAACAACAAACGCTATACACAGTAAATGCCTGCCAAAACATTTAATTTATGTAATACTACACAATTCTGAGTAAAACAGAGAGGGAAATGATTCAGGATGGGATTTAATAAAAAAAAAATTAATGGATTATTAAAAGTGGGAGGTGTAAAACAAGCCGCAATCTCCTTAAACCCAAATCGAGTGTGTAGAAGCTCACCATCGATCTCGTTTCTCAAAGCATCTTCTATCCCCGAGTCACTGCTCTTTACGACATCACAGGATGACACAGAAGAAGCTGGCCGTCCTTTGGGAGTGGACCACAAATCATCACGTTCCCATGGAAACATCGAGGAGGGGGTAGATGCTTCCGATTGGCGGACGTGACGCCGAAGGGGTGGGGATTTCTGTGGTTGCTGTGGAAACGGTGATGAAGCCCCACCCACCACAGGCTTAGGGATGTCTCCAAACTGCAGCTGCTGCTATAAGAGGAAACGAGACGAGTCAAACATGTAACCGACAGGAACTGTTTTTATATAAACAGAATACATTTCAATAAGAAAGGCAACTGGTTTTTGCTCTTCAAAGCAGACTTACTCTGGCATGCTGTGCTTTGCTATCACCCTCTGCTTTGAAACCACCTGCAGAGTTCAAACATGTTACAAAACCAGTGACGTACAGATCACTCCATCCATATCCATTCCACACACTCAGACACCCACCAACCCACTCAAAAGAATACAGACGCACAGCATAGGTACGACTAATAAAACACAGACCAGAAAGACAAACAATGTAATAGCAAACTGTGCTATGCAATCTGGGATAAGTCACAAAGAGCTCTTTCCCCTAGTTTATCATGCAATGTTGTGTAATCAAAAGAGGGACATTGTGAGAATCAAATGACAGACATAAAACAAAAGAGTCCAAGTCTAAATAGACTGAATGTGAGGTATCATACCGCTGTAGTCCCGTGGAGAGCTCATGTTCCAACAAGGTGTGGAAAATAACATTGAATCCCCAGAGCCATTTCCCTTCTGCAGCTTTTCCAGCTCTGCCTCGAGTCTACATAGAGAGGAAGAGAAGCTAAAATTCACAATACAGACCACTTTTTGATGACAGACACTGTAAAATCAACCTGTTAGCCAATCACAGCTAAGACTCTTTTCAAATAAATATCTTAAATGTACCGTAGCATAAACTGCTCATTTTATTCAGAGTCAAAAAATAGGGTGCAAAATGTCAAAAAGTACTACACTGTTTTTGATATAAAATCCCTTTAGTATGAGTGGACTTTGAGAAAAATAAAAATGACAGAAGCGTGGACTATGGTCTCTTTAAATAACATGACACTATGGCTGTTTATTATAGCTGAGGAGTATTTACATACCAGTAAAGAGATGTGTTAGGTTAGGCTCTTTGACTTTGCAGACCCCATGACACCAAAATAAGTTTTGATCATATATTTGGTAGTGCAATCTTAAACGCTGATAAAATTCAAAATGTAAAAAATATATGTTTTTACTTTAAATATTCCAAAACTACTAGCAGTGTTATATATTTTGATTACATTCGTTACTTAACATTGTCCCAAATAAGGCTGCATAATGATTAATTGCAAAAGTTTTTGTTTACATCATAAATGTTTGTACTACTAGTGTGTATAAAATTCTGTATATATAAATACACACACGTGCATGTATGTTAGGAAGAACCAATAAATATAATAACCAAATATTTTTAATTGAACATGAGGCAGTGTAAGTGTCTACGTGTGTGTACAACAGGTTCCAGTTACACCGAATTAAATATTATGGTGCAAACAACAAAAAATGTGATGTCCACATATGTGGACACATCAGCTCTTAGGAGGTTAAAGGAATATTCAATTTTCTTAAAAGAAAAATCCAGATAATTTACTCCCCACCATGTCATCCAAAATGTTGATGTCTTTCTTTGTTCAGTCGAGAAGAAATAATGTTTTTTGAGGAAAACATTGCAGGATTTTTCTCATTTTAATGGAGTTTAATAGAGCCCAACATTTAATACTTAACAGTTTTTTTCAACTGTTTCAAAGGTCTATAAACGATCCCAAACGAGGCATTAGGGTCTTATCTAGCAAAACGATTGTCATTTTTGACAAGAAAAATAAAAAATATGCTCTTTTAAACCACAACTTTTCGTGTACTTACAAGTTTTTTACAACGGCATGAGGGTGAGTCATTAATGACATTATTTTCATTTTTGGTTGAACTAAAAAGAGCCAAAATATTGACTTTTGCACTACATAGATTTTTGATTATTTATATGAGCATGTTGAACATGTTTGCTTATATAACACAAACAGCAAGTAACAAATAACAATTTGTGATCTCGGCATAACCAAGATGATTAAAGAGTAAAAGGGGGAGGAGCAATGCTCATTAAATGATTTATTGGAGCCTTTAACAAAAAAAACCTGCAGCTCTTGAGTGATAACTTACTGCACTGTATTAAAAATATGAGTATATTGTACACCTCACCGTTTAATCTCTTGCGTGAGACTTTGTGTCAGGTTTTTGGCAGAATCGAGTTGGCCCTCCAGCGAGTTCACTTGTCCCGTTTTGACCTGTAGGTCATGAGCCAGCCGCTCCCTGATCTGCACCTCTGTCTGCGCTGCTTCACGCACCCCTCCCAGCTCCCTCTGAACCGCAGCCAGCTCCACACGCACCTCCTCATACTGAGAGAGAGAGATAGATAGAGATGGATGGATGGATTAAAAGAAGAATGACATGAGAAAATTGACTTGACAAAGAAGCAAAACAATTCTCAGCGAATGACTAATGAACCAGTTTATGAAGAATCTATTGTCAGATCTCCAGGTGGACAACCTAAAATGCCTATTCACTTTACCATAGAGCAGCACAGTAAATTTAGGCTAGGCTTTAAGTTTTGTGCTCAATTGTGACTGGCTCAAGCTCATTTCCTATGGGGATCAAACCAGCAACTTTCCACTTACCATTATGTTTATATGGTTTGTACCCTGATGATGAAGGCAAGGAAACCAAAACACGTTGGTAATACCATAGATATGTATAAAGGCTAGATGTGTTACAGCGGAGTCTCTAACGTCATCCCCTGGCGGCCATCTTACCACAGGCAGCTCGCTCACTTGTAGCATTGAGTTTTAATGGAGCAGGTACTTTTAAATGACCATAACTTGCTCAATTTTCTACCAATTTTCAAACGGTTTGGTTTCTTACAAACGTTATTAGCGTGGCTATAATTCTGGATGTTTTAACATGTTTCATTATTTTTTTATTTATTTAAGTATGCAGTGTCATAGGTACATCTTTGACATTCATAACAAACCAAACCGTTTGAAAATCATTAGAAAATTAAGCAAGTTATGTTAATTTAAAAGTACATGCATCATTAAAACACAATGCTACGAGTAAGCGAGCCGCCAAATGCGGACGTTCCACTCAATTGGCCACTACACCAGGGGTGTCCAAACTCTGTCCTGGAAGGCTACTGTAATGCAGAGTTTAATTTGCCTCAACAACACATCTGCCAGGATGTTTTGCAGATCAACATTCACAAATATCGGCAAACTGGACTGAAGCAGAGATCAGGGAGCTTGTCACTATCCGCGCTGAAGCTGAGATCATTCACCACCATGACAGAACAGCAAATCACGTGCTCCTTATGACCTTGTCATAAACAAACACGCACGCCCGTGGTATCTCGAGAGAAAAATCACAGATATTAAGCAAACTTCAGATGCTGTGGAAAAAAATCTACAAAGTGCAGGACTTGAAATGTGTCACGTCTTTATGGGATCTTTACGGTATGTGTGTGAATGCACGCACAGATTCCGGAAAATCATTGGCAGTGTGAATGTAATGAACCAAAAATCAAACTATCCTGAACAAATTTTCCATGTATTTTTTGTAATCCGTGTGAAAAGGTCTTAAAGGATTAGTCCATTTTCTTAAAAGAAAAATCCAGATAATTTACTCACCACCATGTCATCCAAAATGTTGATGTCTTTCTTTGTTCAGTCGAGAAGAAATTATGTTTTTTGAGGAAAACATTGCAGGATTTTTCTCATTTTAATGGACTTTAATAGAGCCCAACATTTAATACTTAACACTTAACAGTTTTTTTCAATAGAGTTTCAAAGGACTATAAACAATCCCAAACGAGGCATTAGGGTCTTATCTAGCGAAACGATTGTCATTTTTGACAAGAAAAATAAAAAATATGCACTTTCAAACCACAACTTTTCGTCTAGGTCCGGTCCAGCGCGACCTCACGTAAATGCGTAGTGACGTAGGGAGGTCACGTGTTACATATATAAAACGCACATTTGCAGACCATTTTAACAATAAACTGACACAAAGCCATTAATTAGTATCAGTTGACATACAGCAATGTAGGAACGGTCCTCTTTCTCAACACTTGTAAACACTGGGGCGGAGTTTCGCGTTCGTCCTCTGTGACCTCTTGACGTCATGACGTATTGCGTGGGGTCAGCTGGCGCATCACGACCGGATCTACATGACGAGAAGTTGTGCTTTAAAAGTGTATATTTTTTATTGTCAAAAATGACAATCGTTTTGCTGGATGGGACCCTTGTGCCTCGTTTGGGATTGTTTACAGTCCTTTGAAACTCGTATTAAATGTTGGGCTCTATTAAAGTCCATTAAAATGAGAAAAATCCTGCAATGTCTTCCTCAAAAAACATAATTTCTTCTCGACTGAACAAAGAAAGTCATTCAAAATGTTGATTTTTCTTTTAAGAAAATGGACTTATCCTTTAAGTGGGGTTGGAGCAGGTAGGAGAGTGGACCCCCAGGAGCAGCATTATGGCGCTTTTCCATTGCATAGTACCCCATGGTTTAGGTCAGGTCAGTAGCAGCTCACCTCACTTTGGCTTGGTTAGCTTTTTTATCGAGTTTAGTAACATGTCGTTATTTTTTTAATGGGGAACGCAATGCATCATCACAGCCCTACGAGAAAGCGCAAGCTAGCATGAAGGTAAAGCTAATCTTTTACATTATGGTGATGACGCTGGCAGTGGTGATTCTCTCAGACCAATCAGTGATCTACAGTGTTTTCGCATCAAGTTTTGGTATCAGCTCGGCTCGCTTGGAAACCCAACCGAGGTGGTACTAAAAAAAAAAAGTATTGAGTACTACTATATACTGCACCCAGTGGAAAAGCCTCCAAAAGTAAGCTGACCCAACCCAAACCGTGGGGTACTACGTGATGGAAAAGCACCATTAGACACCCTTGCACCTCACCATTACAAAAGATAAACCATTGTGCAGAGGTTCTCATCTTTTCTAACCTGGGAACGACTCGGTAGGTTTCAAAATTCTTTTGACTTCACACCACTGTGCCAAGCCCATATCAAGTTAAATGTCTTTTGGCTTCGAAAACACATCTCGAGACGCCTAGCTTGAGACGATCAATAGCACTCTATAGCTACAAAGGCACTCAACTCATCTTTATTGCTACATTCAGCTTAGAACACCATTTGGTCTTAATGCAAACAACATCTGGGAAACCTACCGTTATTGAATACCTTGCAACTCTGCATAAGCCTTGATATTAATACACACATGTAAACATAAGATCATGAGGGCTTCACTACACACCTTTAGCTTCTGTTTGTGTAGCGCTACTTCCGAATTGTCCAGCTGTAGTTGTCTCTGCTGTCTTTCCTTGTTCAATTTCTCATTTTGTGCCTGAAGCTGCTTCACCTTCTGCAGGACGTGACCCGTCAGACCCACGGTCCAGTCCTCCCCGGGCCAACTCATCTCCACAGATGCTTAAAGGGTATAAACCGATGCTTCAGAGACCTCAGCTGGTCATTTTCCAATGCTAAGAATAAAGAAATAGAGGGAATGTGAGTTTGCTTCGGCTCTCAGTTTTTGTTCGTGAAGATCCACCGTGACGCCTCGGGGAAGAAGCTCTCAGCTGTCTGTACTTGTTTTAAACCAGAAATATCAGTTTACATACTTATAACATTCACTAATGAATAACAAAACGAAAAGTTGAATTAGTGTGTCCGCATCCTTAAAGTAAAAAACACAAATGTTTGTGTGGGTAGGTGTGTGTTTGTCAGCTAGAGTGTTCATGGAAACACTCATAAGGGACCTTCATAAAAATGAGTAAACGTCAAGTCTGGAGTATGTAAGCATATACAAACAAACGAAATGGAAGAGTCTGTTTACTTTATTACCGTCTCTCATCCTGCTAGTTTAGTTTGACTGACAATAACAAACCAGTCGCATTGCTTTAACAGAGGAATGAGGAAAATCCAGCTCGTGAATTTCACTAAACTGTGATAATCCAGGTTGGGTTCCTTCATTAACATTTCAAAGCATCAAAGATGGTGCTTTCAAATGCAGCTGACGCCAGACTGGATTAATCAATGACCAAACCGGCCGGCTAAAAGATTATTTAACATATTTAAATAAAGTTTAAATACACGTTAACTTGGATATTTATACATATTTAAACAACAAAAAGCGTTTTCTTTGAGCGAATATAATAAACATACTATGACAAAGCATAGGCTCATAAATATTAACTAAGCTACGTGATTGGTCGCTGCAGAAAGGGGCTAATTAATATTGATTACATAGACGTTGGCCATAGTACGATTTGTAAATTCGCGGGCGGGCAGTAAATAAAATAAAGTTTGCACAACGCAGGAAAAAGTGCAAGAGAAATCGGTTATTTATATAATTTTTAGACAATATTTAAAAGCAAACCAAAACCCAGATTTTATTTTTAAATGCAAAGAGATGTTACAGTGAAATGAACACAATGTGACATCACTTACCGGGCTTCTGATATTCTTCGGGAAACGCGATCTACTCCGCTTGCGTAGCTGTCAATCAAATAAAATTAATCCTTTCCGGTGACACGTTTGGCAGCTTAACGTTTTTTCGAGATTGTCGTTATTTTGAACAGTCAAAACCAAGCACACGCGGCCACCGCCTCGTGCCCCTTCGGTCAGAACTGCAGCGAAACCTGATTTGACGCGAGGCGTGGGGGTAGATGACGTTTCTAGAGGAGGCGGGACCTGTGGAAGTACAGAATAAGCGACAAATCTCTTCTGGAAGTTTAATTAAAATATAAATACAGAAATAAAAAAGGTCATCAATATTTGCTTTCTTTAATTTCTGTAGGCTATTATGCAATACAAAAGAACGTTAGACAAACTGTGTCGATTATTTGCAAATAAGAAAATTTATTAAAATCTGACATTGAAGCATTTAACACGTTACGGTGAATACAATGCGTTAAACAATCGCTTAAACAAGAAACAAGCGACCAAACACACAATATAACAAGATGTATACAATTTCCATATTAATGCGGTTCCGATCTTTTCATTCAGGTTGGAAATTAAAACAGGTAGACGCTTTAATTCAAAGCAATTTACGGTGCATTACAAGCACGTACATTTTCATCGGTAACTTATGTGTGTTCTGGCTTCGAACCCTACTACTGAGCTATACTACTAGTACTAGTGTTCATCATGCATAAGGTAACACACTGTTGTACAATACGTAACCAGATTATCCTCGCTGCTTCTCAGAAGCGTGTATTGGGACGCTGTATAATCCATGATCATCAAACACATGCAGATTAAAACTCTGAAGTGCTGAATTAAGCGGAAACCATTTAACCGGGCTCACATTTCTGTCCCCACCTTCCAGACTGATCACAACCGCAGACTGTGTACAGATACACAATGATGACTTATGTAACAACTTAATGCTATAAGTTGCATAAAAAAAACCAAATAAATTTGCAGAAATATTAAAAGTACTTATTGTTTACAAGGAGATATTGTGCAGTCAGCTCTTTATGCTGTGCACGAGGTCACAACTGTTGTTACATGTGTGTGTGTTCATCGAGCTAATCAGATAGCTAAATACCAGCTTGTATATTTATATAGGATTACACACACAGTGTCTACACAACACAGAGCAGCAGAGCTGTCTCATCTGGAGTGCTCAAGGTGGAAACCAAACCTTGATTTGGGGTTCTGATATTTTGGCTTCACCTACATTTTTCTTTGAATACAAAGATTATCATCTTCAGCATCTGAAAACATCTCTCATTATCTGAAAGGTAATATTCATTTTATGCTAATGAGTGTTATTAAACGTATATGGAGGATACTACATACTTTTGCAGTAAGGGCTGTTAAATGCTTCATTCTCATTGGTTGAAGAACGTAACGTTGGGTGTGCTTTTTTCAGTCAACGCACACCTATGAAGTAGTTCCAGGACTGTCGACCGCATTACAGCTTTATATTACTACGCCAAGTTTGTCTGAATTAACGGATTTATTTAATTTTAACCAATAAAGCATAAATATACGTGTGGTAGTGAAATAAATAAAAATTATAAAATAATTCAAAAGAGAAGAAAATGCATACAGTAAAGAAACACTGTCTGTTTGATCAGTTTTTCATTCCTGATAATATAAAACTAGAACAAAGATACACAAATACAGAAAAAAACAATATACAAAAAAATGATAAGACAACTTGTTCTGTAAACACAAGTGCAAAAACTTTAAAACCATGTCTAATGTGGTAACCACCATGTTATGGATTAATTGACTTAACATCGTGGCTGCATTACCGGATCGGGTGTACATTATTTTCAAAAAATTCAACTGTCCATGTCGTCAATTATTCCTTACATAACCCACTAAAAAGGAAAACACCAACGTTTTCAATATTTGACTATGTTCTTACCTCAACTAAGACATATTAATACATACCTAACTTTTTTCAATGCGTGCATTTAATCTTTGTATAACGCGTCGTGAATGTGTTAGCATTTAGCCTAGCCCCATTCATTCCTTAGGATCCAAACAGGGATAAATTTAGAAGCCACCAAACACTTCCCAATTTTCCCTATTTTTTACAATTTGTTACATGAGTAGTTACACAAGTAAGTATGGTGGCACAAAATAAAACGTGGTGAATTTTTAAGGAATGAATGGGGCTAGGCTAAATGCTAACATATTCACAACGCGCTGTACAAAGATTAAGTGCACGCATTGAAAAAAGATAGGTATAGTCTAAGTTGAGGTAAGAACAGTGGTGTTTTCCTTTAAATAGTAAGGTACTCTTGTACAAGTAGTGTGGTCATTAATTAACTTGATGCATGTTTTTAAAGGTGCAATGTGTAAATTTTAGGGAGGATCTATTGACAGAAATGCATTATAATACATACGTTTTCAGTAGTGTATAAACTTTTTATTATCTTGAAAGAGCCGTTTTTATCGGCATACACCGCAGCATTCCCTTACATCTCTCATGAAGTCGCCATTTTGTGCCTAAACTGACGCGTTTCGTCACTATGTTGACATGACATGTTTGTTTTGTAGCGGTTACCGTAGCTTCTCTAAGTGCTTTGAAAGAGAGAGGTGAGTGGTGGACTGATCTATTGGTTGCAATTCGCCCTAAAGCTATCAAATAAACACCCCAAATACCTGCACTGTGTGAGCAGTAGTATCGGTGCAAGTTACTTTAAAAAGAAAATGAATACAGACTCTATTTTGTCTGCCAAATATTACATAGGGATCATTGTTGCAACCTTCTAAACATAGCATAAACATGCAATGTGTTTCCACATATACCATATGCATGCAATACCCAAAATGATAAAAAAAGTTTTGATCTAAATTCTTCTGATTTTGGTTCTCATTCCTTCATTCTCTTTTTGCTTTTACAGATGTTTCCCTGGTCTGTAGTGTTTTCCCTGGAGCCAAAGGTTCCTGGCCAGCGGACTCCAGAAGAACTGGTGACCAATACTTTGATGTTGGAGCTGGGTGCCATGGTGAAACGGACCGAACGGATCAGACTAGAGAATGAAGCACTGAGCCGCAGACGTCGAAACTCTTCCTCTGCAGACTACAGCTGGCTGGCCGGGTCTAAACCTCGTGTACCCTACGAGCTCACTCCTGGAGATGTTCTGGACCTGCAAGACCTATGTGCCCAGATACCACCTCAACAGTGTGGTCCGGTCATTGCGAGGTAAGAACATTGACCAGTGAGGTCTAAAAGAGTGCCTCAAAGCACTCAAATCTTTTGAAGAGGAATTGTCTTAATCTTTAAAAAATACCAAGTTGGTATTAGTAAGTTGCATGAACTGTAGGAATCTGAAAGGTTTCCTTATTTTGCAAAGGTTCCGAAAACTAGTGTCAGAGTTTGAGCCGGAGGTGCCGGAGGTCCCGAAACTGTTCAGGAGTGTCCTGCAAACCTGTCTGGATGAGCTTCAGGGCGATGCTGAGCTCCAGAATCGGGTAAACCGCTGGGAGAAACAGCGCAGCAAAAGCCTTTCCTTCGTCACGTTCCGATCCAAGTTTCGCACCCTGGGCCGTGGGAAAATTAGTTTTGGTGGTTCCCGCAACGACCTCCAAGAAAACGCATGGTCTGATGAAGAGGAGGAGATGGCTGAACAGGTGGCGACAGCCATGTGCACCAGGAAGGGGCGGAGTCTCAGCATGCCAGAGATCACACCTCTTGAGCAGGCAGCACAGAGATGAATGAAGCAGGCAAACTTAAAGAGGGAAGAACAGAAGCAAGGCAATGAAAGGCATGATGGAAAGAGATTGGAAAAATACATCCTGTGAGGATTAAGGGACGGACTGGAAAACAGAGAGCAAAGAAAACAGAGACATGTGATCACAAGATCACAGGTATAGGCATGTGTGAGCCTATAGCCTATTTCTGAGGGTATTTACTGTGATGACATGTATATATTTAGCATATCACTGTAAAAATTCCTTGTTGCACTGGCATTTTTGGGTTTAATCAACTTGAATATACAATTCATTTTAACTTTCTTGACAATTAAGCTGTTAAATAACGTTAAAACAACCTGGTTTTCCAAGTCAATTCAACCTATTATTTTAAAGGATAACATCAATTTTTTTCAATATTTTACTACGTTCTTACCTCAACTTAGACAAACGAATACATACCTATCTTTTTTCAATGCGTGCACTTAATCTTTGTATAGCGCATCGTGAATGTGTTAGCATTTAGCCTAGCCCCATTCATTCCTTAGGATCCAAACAGGGATGAATTTAGAAGCCACCAAACACCTCCATGTTTTCCCTATTTAAAGTTACATGAATAGTTACACGAGTAAGTATGGTGGCACAAAATAAAACGTGGCGATTTTTTTAGTGGCTTCTAAACTCATCCCTGTTTGGATCCTAAGGAAAATATAGAAAAACTGTGGTGTTTTCCTTTAAGTTTTGGCATGTGAAAAGTTGACTTAACTTATAAAATCAAGTTGAAATTGTTTAACTTAATTTTTTAAGTTAAACTAACAAAAATATAGACCCCTTCACGGTCCACGCCACAGGCAGCTCCCACCGCGCATGCCGGGGCCAGAAAAGTCATTACAGCAGATTGAGTCGCGTATTATTCGGTATCGTCAAAAATGCCTACTTACGTCGTGGGCTGTGAAAATCGCAACAGGTCTTCCATTAAAGGCGGAGTCCATGATGTTTGAAAGCCAATGTTGATATTTGAAATCACCTAAACAAACACGCCCCTACCCCAATAGAATCCGGACGTTCTGTTGATAGACCCGCCCCACACATACGCAACCCGGCGTTTGATTTGATTTTATTGGCTATAAGTGTGTTTTGGTAGTCGACCCGTCTCCTTTTCCAACGCGTTTTTCAAACATCGTGGACTCCGCCTTTAAGTTTTCGCGATTCATGCAGAATCTCAAAAACAAAAAAAACAACATCTGCGGCTGCAAGCAATTAACATGCAGACTGGAACAATGCAAATATCAAAGAGGCTTGTGTTTGTAGTGCTCACTTCATTTGAGGTAAGTCATCATTTTTCAGCCCTGTTAGATTAAATTATAAAGCCTGGATGGTATGAGCAGTTTGACCCCATGCTGCGCGCGCACCCGATAGTCATTCAATGTTTACAAACTTTGAAGGGGTCTATATGTTGATTTGACAAAAATGCTGCATATTTTACAGTGTCAAAATTATTAAAAACTATAGCTAAAATAACTTTAGCTAATTTAACTTTATTTTAATAATTTATATCAACTCCTCACTAGCCAAGAAAGTTGAAATGAATTGTAAATTAAAGTTGATTGAACTTAAACATGTAAGTGCAACAAGGAATTTTTACAGTGTAGTATATTCAGTCTTTAAGGGTATTTGAATTCGGTAAAGTCCTCAAGAGTACACTGTCAGAAAAAGTGTCAAAATATGTACCCCAGCTTTCAATGGGGGCGAACCTAAAGAGTTCATATTAGTACCAAATGTATACATGTCTGTATCTAATGGTACATATTAGGACCTTTTAAAAGAGTACCGCCCCAGTGACAGCTTGGTTATATATTTTGAAGATTTTATTTGACAGCTGACCGCTTTACCGAATGGCCAATAGTAATAATACCAAAATACAATTTACAGATGACATCAACAAATGTGTTGGAATAAAATGAACACCTAATTTAAATAATTCACATTTACATATAGCATATGCTGGGATCAAACCCACAACCCTTTTAGTACGATCAGGGCTCAACATAAAGGACTGCCCGGTGGCCCGGGGCAAGCGTGAGAGCCGTTCGGGCCAGTAAAAAGTATTTTCACTTGCCCGATCGGGCCAGTGCTTCACCCTCAGTCACTAAAATATATTTTTATCAACGTATATTATTTAACATCTTGGAAGTAGACATTTACTTGGGCAAAACACGGCGAAATAAACTATGCAATATTTTGCACAATTTGCTGTCAGTTTACAGGTAAAGCAGAAAAGTTGGAAGCCTTTTTCATTGGAACATACAGTTATATTTGACTTTTGAATTATTATTTTTAAATATGTGACACTGACTTTTTCTATTGGGGCCAGTGAAAATTTTGGCAGGGCAAGTGAAAACCTGAACCACTGGCCCGACCGGACCAGTATCAAAAAATATTTGCGTTGAGCCCTGACAATGCTATACTATAAAACTCACCACCAAACATTTACATTACCCCATAATTTGAAAAAATTGGCCAATTCACTGGCTCGTCCAGTTTCGGTCTCTACTCTACAGTCGGGTGATTCTCACAAAAACCTGGTTTTAAAAATGTCAAGCATGAAAATGTAAAAATTGCTTAAATTTACTTTTTTCCCACCAGACATTGAAAATCAAAGTCTGGAGTAAATGGGAACATTAATTAAAAAACTTTTACTTATCATTTAACACTTTTTGTAACATAATTTAAAAAATTAGTCCTAAAAAATCTCATTACCGCAACAGTCAGAAAACATCAACACTGACATATTTTCAAAATGACATGACAAACCTGAAAGAACATAATTTGGAGATTCTGCACATGCTTTTAAAATCAAAGTATTATGCTTCTATTAATTAAATTAACATTTAATAAGCATCTGTTGCGGTAATGATAATCAAAATGTCGTGTAAGCATTCTGACAAGACAATATTTCAAATTAACTGTAAAAAAAATGATCTTACCTGGTAGCCATCTTGAAGTAACTGGTCCATGTGCTTGGTCACCCAAAATCAAACTTTATTAAAATTCTGTATGTGTGCTTAAACTGTTCTCAAAAAGTGTTGCGGAGGATGAGAACATCAGGTATGGACACATAATTTTCCTAATTTTTCTTCATTATTATTATACATGAATATTCAGTAAATATTTTTTCTGTCATCTAAAGTAGTCTAGCAAAACATCCATTTATTTTTTTTCTTAATATTTTTGTGTTAATTTGATTAAATTAAAACATAACGCATGTTCAAACACAGCCGGACACATTGCGGTAATGAGTATTTTAGCAGAAAATGAGATCAAATTTCCAATTATAAATTCTTATGTTGAAATCACACATTGTGCAAGGTACAACACAGTATTGTGTTAATTCTGATGCTTTTTAATGTTACTATATTACACATTTTAAAGCTAAAATCATTAGTGCCGTGGTGTTTCAATGGTTTCGTGAGAATCACCCAGTCACTATTGCAAACAAAAAGCAACATTAGTCATGATCAGATGTCTCAGATGTGTTTTACTCTGTATTATATGTCATTTACATTATAGCAGTGTTCAGTTTATACAAGAGATGCAGAGCATTCAGCTAAAAAAGCCTGGAAACAGTTTTCATAAAAAGTGCTCATTAAATAATACACTGTACATCGTTCATGAGTCTGAGCGTGTGGTGTGAGTCCATGTTTATCATGTTTGACCTTTAAAATGCTGCTTATATCAGAGGGATTTTCAAAGACATCATCTCTACTAGCTTCTCTGGTGATTCATTATTCACAGAATCACAGTATGAAAGAGCAGATCTTAAATTCAAGACCGACTCCTCGTGCAAGAGTCTCAAGTGTTCGTCAGGCCAAAGCTGCTCTTCAAAATAAAGGGCGAAAACATCTGAGGTCTAGCACAGATCTTCTTCATTAGCAGATGTTCGCAGTTCCAGTCTTACTCATGCAAATTTCTCATCTGGAAGAAAACACATCCTGAAGTGATGAACGAGCAGTCCAGAGCTGCCTGCAAAACCGTCTGGAGTCTCTTTCGGCTCATTAAACTGCACTTTAATCTTTCAGAGTCTCTACAGTTAGCTTATATATAAAAACCTTTGGTCTTCATTTGCCCTTAATATGTTTCTTCATCAAGCAGTGCAAAATCATAAGACCAGACAGTTTCTCCTTCTCCTTATGTATTTGGCAGAATCAAACTCAAATGAAAAAGCGGTGAGCATTTGAAACAGTTTGTAATATTACAGACCCTATATTCGCTCCTTGGCTAACACTATAAGAGAAAATCTCCCAAAATCTATCAAGAAATGTGCCTTTCATATATTTCACCCAATAAAAGAAAAAAATATGAATATTTAGCAAAAAGACAATGACCAAGACAGAAAATGTGCATATAAATAAAAAATTAGCTTTTGAGGGGGAAAATAAATTTACATCACAATCATAACAGCTAATAAAACAGGTTTCATTGTCTTTATGACAAATATATTTCTTCTGCTGATTTTGGGGTTAAATAATGAAATAACATTTCTTCAGAATTGTAAATAAGAGCCCAGATTTGATATAAAAATGAATTATCGGGTTTATCAGAAACAATGGCATATAATTTATTGTAAAAATGTTATCGCTGATTATGGATAACACTGTCAGAAAACAACTAAACCAGTTTGGAGAATCAAACCATTCAAAAAGAAAAGCCTTATTATTATTATTATTAGTAGTATAAAAAAATGAAGGCTCAAATATTAATGCAGATGCAGAACAGCCTCCTCTGGCTGAATACACAGTAAATCTCAGTTTCAACTTCATCAACATCACTATCATTATTCACTTCTCATTCTCAACAGTGAGAAAGTTAAATTCTGAACAGTGAGAGAATTAACTAGTGAACTGACACTAAAATCATTTCACCTATGAGCATCAAAAGTCAACCCCTCCAGAGCCCCTTTGGTCCATTCCTCGAGTGTTTTGCACATTCGCCCATAAGTCCTCCACCGCTTGCCCCCTCCTTCAACCCCTTTGACTCCGTATCCAGCCCTCCTTACCCGTTCCCTATCAAGCGAGGAAGACCACAAAGATGATGAAGAAGATGATGAGAACGAGGAATATCTTGATCATGAGCCAGCGGTTGGAGGAGACAGACTGGAAGTATTTGAGGATCTCGCCGTGGGCCATTTCTACATTTAACTGGGTGTCTTCCACATTGCCGTCGATTCTGATGGTAAACAATTAACAAACATTAAATATCAGATTGATCTCTGTGTGCTGTATTGCTTTTTATGTAAAGAACTGACCTCTGGACCGTCTCCTCCTGCTCTTTGACCATGTGTGCCAACTGCTGAAATATCGAACCCAATTCCACAATAGTACTCTCGATATTCTGCATCGTGTCTGCCCGGCTCTGGATGTATGAATCCTACACACACAGCAGAGGGATGTTTGAGAATCCAGTCACACATCTCATTGTCTATTTCTAAGTGTTTGAGAAAACGGTACCTGTTCATCAATGAGCTGGAGTTGAAGGGGGTTTGCTCTGGAGTCCATGTCAATGGCAACCTCTCCTCCCAAACTCCTCGACTCATCCTGCATCAGAACTGAACTATCTGTGAGAGCAAAGAAATTAAACACTGTTAAAAAATCTATAATAAATCATTTATTTTCTGATTATCTTATATTTTTAATTCCACAGATTGTATAGTAACTGGTGCATACAACGGAGTTCCCACACTTTAGTTAACTTCAAATTCAAGGACCTTTCAAGGACTTTCAAGGACTAAATATGGGGACACATTTTAAGTGAGAGCAAGGTTACAACGTGTTACCTTTTAAGATACATTGTTACAGTTCCCTTTTGAGTGAACTCACGCTGCATCACCGCGACGACACCCCGGGGACACATCCAGGGGCAAGTGCGTCCGAATGTGCACATCAAATTCAATCAATGGTGAGACTCAACGACAAAGACAGGGTGACGCGGAAGCCAGGAAGTACATCGCCACCTGAAACACTGCCAAAGACGGCGTTACAGAGACGCAGGAAGTATCTTCTGTATGCAAATGTTGATTCATACCAAAATGCTTTGTATTTTACACATGAAAACGTCTCGGGTTACGTATGTAACTGTTGTTCCCTGAGAAGGGAACGAGACGCTGCGTCTCCCTTGCCATACTCCCTGCGTCCCTGTAATGCCGTCTTCGGCAATATTTCAGATAGTGATACACTTCCTGGCTCTCGCGTCACCCTGTCTTTGTCGTTAAGCCTCACCATTGGTTGAATTTGATATACACATTCAGACGCACTTACCCCTGGAGGCGTCCCAAAAGTGTCACGGCAGTGACGCAGCGCGAGTTCCCTCGAAGGGAACCGTAACAATGTATCTTAAAATGTAATCATGCACCCACTTGAAATGTGTCCCCACACCCAGTCCCCGAATTTGATGGTATTTGACCTTGAAATGTCCTTGAACTTGACATCAACCAAGGCGTGGGAACCTCATGGACTCAACATACTAAAGTTATTGGTGAGGAGAGGTGATGCAGAGACAGGAGCCTGTGAGAAGTGCTCTCTTCTGCTGCGCTGTTGCTTCAGATTCTAGACACAGACGATAAAAAAAAAAAAAAACGATTACAAACAGTGTGTTTACAACTACATCACGACTCATTAATTCTGATACAATACAGTCTGTTAAACACAAAAGTAACTTTAAGTAACAGATGGATTAACCAGACTGTGACATGCATTGTAGATTTAAATAAAAACATACCTCTGTTCTCACTTCCAAGACTGACTTGAAGTCGTTTGACATGGATGCCAGCTTTGACTGCAACACAAACATCAACACACTGTCAAATCGTGTATTATACCGCAGTGAGAAAATAAAAGGTGTGGTAGCCCCTAAAGATAGTCTGCATCAATCAAAATGAAATCAAAAACCCTACAGTCTACAGCAAGAGCAACCGAAGATAATACTTCCTGGAAAGTCTCAAATATCTGTCATCATCTGAATGCATATAAGATCGTACCTGGAGGGAGACAACAATTGTGTTGGAATGTGTCTGGATGTGGCGGCCATTTTGCCCGCTGCGAGATCGTACAAGGTCTTGCAGCTGTGCTATCTGCTTATTCAGACTGTTGATGTCCTGATGAGAGACACAGACAGCATATCAGATCTCTGCAAGATGTTTGCTTTTACAAAAAACATGATGGCTTCAAGAAAGATGCTGACAATGATCGCAAACAATCCCATCTTAGCAATTTTACAGAAAGTAAAGTAAGAGTTTTTGAGATACATTAATTTGATTATTTATATGATTCCATACAAATAATATGCACAAACCTGTTTAATGATGTATGTTAACTCTTCGATTTCCACTGCTTTATCATCAAACAAAGATTTCCGTTTGGCCACTGAGGAAGAGAGGAGGGTAAACTGAATAAGGTGATATTAAACAAGACCACCATAAAATTATAGACAGAAATCGTAAAGTCAGGAAAAAAACTATTTGACTTCTTTCTTTTCAAAATATTTATACTGCAAAAAATGAGTTTCTTACTTAGTATTGTCTTGTTTTAACTAAATATAAAACAATTCTTAAAACAAGATGCATTCTCTTGATAAGCAAAATAACCTAAGAAAATAAGTTGAGTTTTTGGACAAAAATATCAAATTTAAAGACAGAGTGCACGATATCTAAAAAACGGTTTGGAAAAAGAGTCAGGCCGACTACCAAAACACACTTTTAGCCAGCAGTAAGGGGCGTGTCTACTAACCAACATCATTGCCTGGGTTGTGTATGTGTGGGGTGGGTCCAGATTCTATTGGGGTAGGGGCGTGTTTGTTTAGGTGATTTCAAATGTCAACATTGGCTTTCAGAGATCATGCACCCCACCTTTAAGTGAATTTGCACATAAAAAAAACAAATCTTGCCAATGGGGTAAGAAAAAAATATATAGATTTTCCTAAATGCACAGAAAAAATGTCTTCAATGGCAGATTTTCTTTGTTTGTTTTAAACACAAATGCACATAAATTTGATATTTTTGTCTAAAAACTAGACTTATCTTCTAAAGGCCTTTTTGCTCATCAATTTTTAGATAATTTTACTAAAAACAAGACAAAAATAGTATGCAAGAAAGTATTTTTGCAGTGTAACAAATACAGGGCTAGACTTGATTTAAGGAGCTTAATAAATCATATAAAATCGGTATGGATAAAAACCAGAATGGACGTTTGCAATGGATCGTGAATTTACTCCCAAATCACTAATGTTTTTGATGTTGAGTTTGAAGTCTGTGTAAACTAGGGCTGGTTACATAGGTCATAATACAATGTATCACAATACGATACGATATGTTGCATGATGCGATACACTGCAATACTTTTTCTTTATCAAAAATGTAAAAAAAGAACTGATTTTTAAAAACTTTTTTAAGCCAAAATGCTTCCACGCGTTGGCTTTGAAAGCAGCAGGTGGTTTTAAATTTTCTGCCATTTTCTCACTCCCCCTAACTAGCCATATATGACAGATGACTGGACAGAGACAACTACAGCAGCAGCGGATGAGGTCGTTTGACACACACAAATTTTTTATATCGATAGTAGAGATTGAAATATCGACACACTATTGTGGAAAAATGTATCATGATAGTTAGCTGTATCGATATTTTTGCACAGCCCTAGTGTAAACACATCATAAATGTTAGAAATGTATTGCTAAAACACATTACCAAGACTGTAAAATATGTAGCACTGAATTTGGAGTTACACTGTTAAACAGTTTTTCCACATTTCTGAGGATTTATTGGGCGGGATTAAAATCATCGATGATGCCCCTGCATAATTGGAAGCATCCATTCAGGTTGCAGCGATATTTAAATGTCAAGAGATGACAGCTTGTCCCGCGAGTGGGCGTGTAGCCGCTGAAACCACGAGAAACTGAGACTGGGGTCTCTGCAGAACAAAAAGAGGCGTTTCCCAATTTTGGGGCGTTATCAAAAGAAAGAGGTGTTTTCCACCTCTATGTCTGATTGGCTCAAATTGAGTGGCCGATTCCAAAATGCATTTTTGAGAAGGAGGTCTCTGCTGAACAAAAAGAGGCGGTTCCAAATTTTGGGTTGTTTTCAAACTGGAACAGGTGTAAAAAAAATTATGATGTATTGCTTTTCAAGGCTTCTGGAATTTTTTGATTAAATGGTTATAAACGCCTAATCCCAGTTTTAAAACGCCTGGAAATTGGCAAATGCCCCTTTTTTGTTCTACAAAGACCTATACTTCGAAAAACCTGCCTATTTTTACAAAAATTTGATAACTTTTTTATTTACTTGCTGTTTATTCATTTTTCAAATTTGACTGGGTGGTTTATAACTAGGGATGTAACGGTATCAAAAAATCACGGTACGGTAGTATTTCGGTATGATGCCCACGGTACGGTAATTATTGAAACATTTGCAGGAAGAAAAAAAAAACAAATGAAGACTTGGAAAAACTCCCATAAGTGTTTATTAAACAAGAACATTACAATGTACAAAGTGTAGTTAAGTATTTACAATTTTCATAAAAAGGACAAAAAAATTAAGTTTCATTTTAGTTTGTCGACTTTAAACAACTCCCAATCAGTCAGGTTTTAAGAATTGAGTGACTCCCTCAATTGACCTAGTTTTTATTATTATTAATATTAATGCTAATGCTTGGTACTCCTATGAAAGCAACGGTTGTGATTGTAGAATCAAGAAAAGATGATGGGTTTTAAGATGGGTCAATTCCTGAAAACAAAAACAACCCAGTAAAAAATGAAAATTGCTTACTTATTGTAGCTGGACTTAATACAGGGGCGCGTTTCCCAATCGGAAGTCTGCAGCCTCTATGGGTCGCATTTGTAGGCTGCATACGTAATGAAGACCGTCTTATTTCAAAATATTAACATTTTTCAAGTTGACTATTATTCTTATTAAATCGTATATTATTGTAACACGCTTATGACTTGCGAATGTAATACTCAGTTAACTTAAATACACCAGGCGTTTAATGACGGATGCAGCCTGCATATGCAACCTAAGGAGGCTGCAACCTTCTAATTGAGAAACGGCATACACACTCTGCTCATTCACGGATTTTTACTCACTCGTTTTTTGAATGTCCATCACATTTTGTCCTTCCTCGTTTCTTGTCACAGCGAACGCGAACTTTTTCGACACATCAGATTTAAAATCCGTGTTTCTTTTGCTTCCGCCATTGCCGCTCCACTTGTAGAGAGGCGTCAGAGTAGCACGCATGGGATTATGGGAATTGTAGTTCCCGCGTCCCTCCACTCGCTTTACTTGACCGGAAAAAAACTACACGTGTTGCCCGGAAGACCTAACGTTTTACCGATCATGTGACCACGGTGGTACCGGGAAAATCTTCTACCGCAATACCACGAAATTTATAATACCGTTACATCCCTATTTATAACACATTTTTCTTTGGTGTGACAAACTGAAAACACATGTAATATCGCACTTTACACTTTAAGGATGCAATCTGTACATGCATGTTACTTACAAATTGTCAGCTTTTCCAACTTGGCAAAAGTGTTGCTCAAGTCTTTCCCAATTCTCCTGTTACAGGAAAACAAAACAACATCTCTTATGGGCAAAGTCTCAGGACAACAGAGATTCAGTTGCACTTAAGAAACTGAAAATACAGCACTGAGCAAAGACCAAAGTAAATTCATGCTTACTTGGCCATAAGAGTGAAGTCACTTCGCTGTTTAAGGGCATTAATGACAGGTTTAGCGTGTGTCCCATTCTGTGAGAGAGAAAGAAAGACATTCATTATATCAGCATATTGACAAAACAAAATATCTGACAGATCAAGAATGCAGGTAATGTAGGCAAATACAGAAAAGGGTGCTAGAAAGCATGATAAAACGTTTATGTAAAAACAAAGTATAAATGGCTTTAAAGGTAAGAACCAACTTTTGCAAATATGAATTGTAGACATCTTTTTGAATAGATTATATATCTAATAATACATTTATTGTAGATATTAGTATCATACCTGTAACTGTCTCCCTTGCAGTGACTTACAAGCCGACTGGAACTCAAGTGTACGATCTCGACAGGTCATGGTAAAACCGCAGTACCTCTTGTCCTCAACAATATCAGTGAATTTGAGTGACAGTGATTTCAATGTGATCCACTGCTGTGAAACGGGCCAAAGCAAACACTTCAGATGTTACCAGAGCTTTGCCGAGCTGACTGTTGTTTAGTGTCCCCGCACATCATCTGAACACAAAAGAAAGATTCAGTCAATTAAAATGTCTGCGCTGACCAAAAATATAGCCCTAAGAACACTTAAGAAAAAATGTCACAGTGCATTATAAACCAAATCAAGTGCACGTAAATTAAATTGCATCTTCTCAGAAGACTATTGACATGTTTCACCAATGTCTGACAAGTAGAAAGCATTCAAATACATTTTGGGATGGTTTCCCGAACAGGGTTTAGATTAATCCAGAACTAGGCCTTAGTTATTTTAGGACATTTAAGAAGTTTTTACAAACAAACCCTACAAAAAACAATACTGGTGTGCATCTTGAGACAAAACAATGGCACTAATTTATATTAAAATATGTCAGTACAAGGTATTTTGAAAATAAAGTAGCTCAAACATGAATTTTAGTCTGGGACTAGGATATGCTCTGTCCGGGAGACCGCCCCATAGTGTTTATTTTAAACAGATATAAATTGATTTTGGAAATAGAAAAAGCTTATTTATGGCTGAAATAATCAACACTTCAACATTAGCGTGTAACATCTTCCTTTAAAATAAATATGATAAAACAAATATTGATTTTAGGGCGGCATAATATATCGTTTAGCATCGACACAGCAAAGTTCACATCTGCAATAGACACATCACAGAACTTTTTTAAATATTTTGGATGTCTTTGCCAATGTTATACTATACGAGAGAAAGGATTTAAGCGGTCCCGAGAGAAAAAAAAATCTCAGATTGAGTAATATCTAACATCAGAAAAGACATAGGAGTGACAATACGATTCCAACGGTTTCAATAACACAAACTTGTCACTTGTCAAAATGTATGCAATACCATCACACACTTATTTCCTCATGTTGGCATCTCACAGCTGTATAAGAAATGCCAGGCTGAATTTAAAGGGAACATTTCACAAGACTTTTTTAAGATGTAAAATAAAACTTTGGTGTCCGCAGAGTATGTATGTGAAGTTTTAGCTCAAAATACCCTATAGATCATTTATTATAGCAGGCTAAAATTGTACTTGTGTGCAAAAATGTGCTATTTTAGGGGTTCCCTTTAAAATGCAAATAAGCGGATGAAATGCAAACAGTGATTGCCATGATGGTGGTTGATTAAAATTGAAACTTAATTGTGGTCAAAAAAAATTCTCGCTCTCTTTGCACTAAATGTCAGTGCTGTGGTTGGATACTAGTGCAGATTAAGGGGTGGAATTATAATATTAAGATCCCCTTTTGACATCATAAGGGGAACCACATTTTAATTACCTATTTTTTACTGGGTTGTTCTTTTCCATATTTTCTAGGTTGATATAAGCACTGTGCATTTAATTATAGCATTTAAACATTGGAAAAGGTCAGGTTTTTTATGATAAGCCCCCTTTAAACCGAAATACCGCACTGCTGGATTCCCTTAAGTATAGTGCCCAAGTTTAATGCATTAAAACATTTAATGCAAATCCATACCTATTGAAGTGTGCATTAAGGGTCCAAGTGGTTTCAACTATACCCATACCAGATAAAAACAATGAAACAAAAAACATTTTACTTTTATTAAGCTCAGACTTCCTATCAAAAGCAAAATCGTATGTCTATGAAAAAATTTGTTTTTTATAAATTAACCACAAATGTAAATAAGCAAAACCTTACAGAAACTTTAAAGGTCTGAAGGACTATGTAAACACACCTGTCTGAATGTCACGGTCACATCCTTATACGTGACAAGTAAATATTATACATATAACGAGTCATTCTGTTCAAATGATACATTAATCTTATAAACCCTTTTATTGTATAATTTCTAAAAATGAACAACACTTATCTGAGCACAGGTGAACTAAACTCACGTTATCGGATTATAGGCCAACCAGAAGATTCTGGCTCAACAGGCATAACGTTATGTGAAATAACACGACAAACAACTGTTCATTAAAATATGTGTCACAAATATAAACTTACGTCGCTTAGAGATGAACTGACGGTGTTTAGGTTTGTTTATGTCTCAGTGACTGACACCCATCCGCAATCCAATAGTACCAAACAGTAACGTTACGCAGCTCTCAGCGCTAACTGACTCGAAACTCGACAATTTACCACTTAATTTTAAACCGTTAGGACTCCAAATGGGTCACAATCATTAGATAACACATTCTTATTATAGTGTATACATGTCTACTCACGGTTATTGTGTCATTTCGTCGTTATTTTCCAGTATTCCCGGCTTATTGGTGGTGGTATGGAGGTCGGTGTTTCGCTTCCAGTTCTGACCGCTTCCGGTGTTGGCAACGTCACTGCCACGTCTACGAATGCGCATGCGCACTGCCTCTTCCTAAAGCGTGAATTGTGACGCTCTATTGTCAGTTTTATGCTTTTTGACGTTACGATTAAAAACAACGATGGCATTCAGTGATTAAACATCTTTCCTTTGCAAAGTACAGAAACATAAAATAACTTTCCGTCAGTCATTTTTTATGCAAATGAATTCAGAGTGACGTTGTTGCACGAGGCCAGCAGATGTCGCCAAAGGTATTAAAACGGCATCTTTATATTTCCCAAACAAAATGTATTATAGATAAAAACAGTAAACAATTAAATATGGGTGCTTTAATAATATATCATCATATCATATAATTTTACCTTTAATAAATTAAATGGTTTTCGACACTAAAGCAATTATATTTATTAAACAGAAACCGATTGAAAACATAATTAAATAAATAAAAAATATTAAAAATGAGAACAAGTCACTTTTGTGAAATGGTTTACTATATGTGTACTAAACCAATCATTCAAACATTTACATTTTATATCATGATTTATCATGGCATATTTTTACCCTATAAACTAAATCTTAACATTTTCCATTATATTTTTATTTATAAAACACTATTTAGTATGTTTATTAGGACTTTTGCCCCATGAGAACTGTTGGGTAGTCCCTAAAATGTAGGTGATAACAGGGTTTACAAACCTTGTGGAAGATATTTGGTCTCCACGATGTACTGTAGGCTAAACCTTGACCCATATGCACACATTTCAACATGAAGCAGCATGTAAACTGTTTTGATGTCCTCTCAGTGTAAGAGCTTTTTGTTGTCCTTATCTGCTTGGTGTGGATGAGCACAGCTCACTTTGAATCAAGAAACACTGTAACATATCTCAACATCTTCATTATTATGAGGGTTTTTGCAAAGGGACTGATGGCACAGCTTTTTTGGCACATACGAGACATTGTTCAATAGCAAGCATTTCCCTAGAGGATACAGTAATACATATAAGTAATCCAGTCATTTTAAGCTGAATTCATGTATATATGAATTGGGTCTCCTCGTGAGATTACATGACCAGGCAAGTCCTACATTATCAGACCATTTAAAGGCCACCTATTATACAAAATCCACTTTTACAAGGTTGTTGAACATAGATGTGTGTTTTGACAGTGTGTGAACACAACAACCAAAAAATAAAAAATCCACCCTTTTCTACTTTTTTAATCACCCTTAAACCAAAGCAGTATCATTAGACATGCCATTTTGATTCTCTTGTTAATGTGACATCACACTGATAAAGCCCTGCCCACGGCCACTGACTGACTGGTTTAATTTTACCCCAAAGCTTTTTTTAAAGTGTTTGTGAGGCTGAACATACTATTGTCTCAGGCTGTATTCACCAGATTCAGATCTATTTTAACTAAAAGTGCTTACTATCTGTTTGTAAGGCGGAAGTGAGGAGCTATAGCTCATTTGCATTTAAAGGTACAGTGCTTTTTTTGCTCCGACTCAAATTGGGGCATTTAGACATGCTATAATAAATGATCTATGGGGCATTTTAAGCTAAAACTTCACAGACACATTCTAGGCACACATGAGACAAATATTACATATTGTAAAAATGTGCATAATATGTGGCATTTAATGCATATCTACTGTAATGCACCTTCAAGGTTACAATTTTCTTTCTCATACAAACTCGTTCCTGTCTCTCGATTCATCCTGTCTCACAGACATACAGGCTGCGGTCGGACAATGTCGTCGTCTCTCCCAGATAACATCACAACATACACATATTCGTGTTGTCCAGATAGCATCCAGACCTGCTGGAACACAGCTGCTTCAACAAAGAGACATAGTGTAAACATGACTGATGTTTTATCGCTGCTGCCACTTTGGACACAAACGCATTCGTGCACAGCAAAGATCCGGAAAAAAACACAGGATTGTGTTTTTAGCTGGAAATGAAAAAGGTTGAGTCGGGGAGAGGAAGAGGGAGGCCCTGCGATATACAATAAAGGCACGTGAGATGATAAGAGAGCCATTTTGTTTCGGCAGATGAAGCCGAGAAAAAGATGCATGCCAGTTTCTGGACGGATGAGTCATGTCTCTCCCTTATTCCTCCTCTCTTCTATTTTCATATTCTTGCGAGCGGATGCTAAATTTAGTCCTGGCAGAGAGCCCTGACAGACAGGTAGGCTGGCATCTGCCTCCAGAATGAGACTACATGCAACCACCGCAGAAGCCCCAATTAATGGCCCTAAAAACATCAATACAGATTCATTCACACAGGCTGGGCCATATGTTTACATTTATGCATGGAAAAACAATTTTCCTGTGTTTTCTCCTGGGATCAAACCCATGTCCCGTGTGCAGACACACACACCACGTTCAAAGCACAGTCATCAAATATGCTGTGAAATATTTATATGAGAACTGTGGACTTCAGCATCTCGTGGGTTCTAGGATGTTCTAGTTTGATAATGTCAAATGAATCAGATATCTGGCGCTGTGTTAATGCAGAACAGTGCAGACAGTGAATAAAATTCCCCGTGATAAAAACTAACCTTTACAAAACTCTCAATAAAAACTCACTGCTTTAATATGGCTCTGACGTGTATAGTACGTCATAACATGGTTCTGTTTAGGCTAACAGCACATCTTGGCCAAGCTTCGATAAAAAAGGTTGACTGAATACAAGCAGCTGTAATAATGCAAGCGCGACACAACAGGCAAGATTTTGCATAGGCACTGCATGGGCAAGTGGCATTAACAAGCAGTTTTTTTGCTCTGAGTCTGACTCAGCAGCAGTGCTGTGAGTGGGGAGAGAGAGATAATATTATTACTCGCATCATTACAGTCGTGCTTTGTACCTCCCAGAGTAAGTGATAATTATCACAGTGTTTATCTTTCATTACTGTTAAACGTCAGGAAAGAGAGCGAAGAGGGAGGGATGGAGGACAGAACATAGGGAGGTTGAATTAACACTAACATCAACTGATACTGTACATGTAAGGTCATCAAATCATTGTACATGTGGAAAAATATGAACCATATAATAAGTATTTGAACACCCTGCTATTTTGCAAGTTCTCCCAGAAATCATGGAGGGGTCTGAAATTGTCATCATAGGTGCATGTCCACTGTGAGAGACATAATAAAAAATTTTAAAAAAATCCAGAAATCACAATGTATTGAACTCCCTCCAAAGATTCTCTTTTGGGTTTAGGTCTGGAGACTGGTTAGGCCATCCCAGAAACTTGATATGCTTCTTGCAGAGCCACTCCTTGGTTATCCTGGCTGTGTGATTCGGGTCATTGTCGTGTTGGAAGACCCAGCCTCGACCCATCTTCAATGCTTTAACTGAGGGAAGGAGGTTGTTCCCCAAAATCTCGCAATATATGGCCCCAGTCATCCTCTCCTTAATACAGTGCAGTCGCCCTGTCCCATATGCAGAAAAACACCCCCAAAGCATGATGCTTACTACCACCCCCATGCTTCACAGTAGGGGATGGTACTCATCATTCTTCTTCCCCCAAACACGTTTAGTGGAATTATCTGACCACAACTTTCTCCCATCACTCCTCTGGATCATCCAAATTCGTCGTTGGCAAAATTAAGACAGGCCTGAACATGTGCTGGTTTAAGCAGGGGAACCTTCCGTGCCATGCATGATTTCAAACCATGACGTCTTAGTAACCTTGGAAATGGTGGTCCCAGGTCTTTTCATTTCATTGACCAGCTCCTCCCGTGTAGTTCTGGGCTGATTTCTCACCTTTCTTAGGATCATTGAGACCCCACGAGGTGAGATCTTGCATGGAGCCCTAGTCCGATAGAGATTGACAGTCATGTTTAGCTTCTTTCATTTTCTAATGATTGCTCCAACAGTGGACCTTTTTTCACCAAGCTGCTTGGCAATTTCCCTGTAGCCCTTTCCAGCCTTGTGGAGGTCTACAATTTTGTCTCTAGTGTCTTTGGACAGCTTTTTGGTCTTGGGCATGTTAGTAGTTGGATTCTTACTGATTGTATGGGGTGGACAGGTGTCTTTATGCATCTAACGACCTCAAACAGGTGGATCTAATTCAGGATAATAAATGGAATGGAGGTTGACATTTTAAAGGCAGACTAACAGGTCTTTGAGGGTCAGAATTCTAGCTGATAGACAGGTGTTCAAATACTTATTTGCAGCTGTATTATACAAATAAATAGTTAAAAAATCATATATGTGGATTTGACCTATACGATCACAATTTCAGACCCCTTCATGATTTCTAAGTGGGAGAACTTGCAAAATAGCAGGGTGTTCAAATACTTATTTTCCTCACTGTACGTGGGTTTTTTAATTGTAATAATTTGGTGCTTATTGTCATGAATCACAAGGATGTTACAGGCCAAAACAATATCATATTTTCTGTGAAAAGTGTCTTATGTAGGAAAAAAAATCATGATTTCCTGTCGGCCGACTTAGTCAGACAACTCTGTTACCAAGGTAAAGTAACAGTGTTGACAGTCATGTATGTGTATGTGTATGTGTGAGAGAGAACATGTGTGTATGTGTGTATGACTGTCAGGTCCTACGTCGTAGCCGCGACAGTGTAGGTTCCACGTCGGTTTTCATTTATACTTTTGCGCCTTCCTCCGCGTCGACGTGCAAACACACGCGCAAACGCTGGTAGGCAGTATCCACGCGTGTAACCACAGTAGCAGCGCGACCGTCAGAGAAGAAGAAGCTTGGCAAGTTAACCCACAAACGAAGAAGAAACAGCAACTTGTTGTGTATGAATTGAGAAGACCAGCAATGATGGAAGTAAATAAACAGCGACTTTTGTTAAAGTTTGAGTTAAATCACTCCTCAACTTTCTCATCTTTGTTTTCACCGTGGCAAACGGAAATACCTATGATGCAGTTTTTTTACCTGACGGGAGGGGTTCTGGTGGATCAATCACAGCGCTTGTGGTCTGCGTAGAACTGACGCGCTGTTAAAATTTTTGTGAGGTGCACGTCAGACGACGCAGAGCTACGCACAGGCTACGGATAGCCTACGCCGTAGCTACGAACTTACGCACGACTATAAATCGCCCTTTACTCTACATTGGTAACGGAGTTTGACAGTAACAGAGTTGACACTGACTAATTTGGGCAACAGGAAATCATGACAATAATATGATAAATATATAATAATATTTTATTGTTATGGCCTACATCTTGTGATTCATGACAATTGAGTACCAAATAATTAAAATTTAAAAAAAATATAACCATTTGATACACCCAGGGTAAGTCTCATGAAAATATGTCCAGCTTATATTCCACTTCAATATAGAAGAATAAAATAACTAATTGTTTGAATAATTAATAATAGAGTAATTATAATTTGCAATAACAAAATGAAGCCATATTGTTAGGACCAGACATTTTTGTAATTTCCATTATTATTAATAGTTTTCACATTAAAGGGATAAAAGTAATAATTTTCCAATCCTCATGTTTTTCTAAATCTGTATAAAAAAATTCTGATGAACACAAAGAAGTTATTTTGATAAATGATAGTAAGCACACAGTTGAAGGTACCCATTGGATTGATCAGAATTATGACCATATTTTCATTTTTGGGTGAACCATCCTTTTAAAATTAGTTGATATAATAAACAAAAGGAATTTCATAAATACATTTTAATAATAAGAATAATGCTAATGTACTTAATTAGTCACAATAATAAAGCTAATAATAATGTTGCATTACATTTGAATGGCCCTGAAACAAACTTTATTTCCATCTCATTTTGCTTTTCATGTCTTTCTACTAATTTTAAAGTAAAATATGACCCACATGTGTTTGTTGCACAGTCCATGTCAATTTACCTTTCGCATGTGTGAAGGAATTCATGTTTTCAGAATTACCAAATCATCACAAACCTTTCTCAAAAATAAGTCATTTCACTTTATTTATATTAATATATAGCACATTGCTTTATGGCTGTTGTGTTTTTTATATACTGTACGTGTGTGATAAGACCTAGTGTTTGCATTTATACACATTGAAGACATAAAGCAGGTAAAGTTATGTCTCTCTGTAACAAATCATTTACACACACACAAAAATTTTGGGCACAGATGGAATAGCAGCAATAACCATTAATCATTATGTTATTAACAAACACTCAAAGCTTATATTGTGTATAGATTATGGTATATATCGGGTTCTGTTGGGCCCTGTTATATCTGAATACATATGACAGATACATTTCTACACACAAATTATCCAAACAAAGCGACAGGAGGCAGGAATGAATTTTACACGGAAAAGACTGGAAACACTGACTTTTTGTAGTTACATTCATATCGTATGCATGTATATTTATATATATATTCTATGATAGTTCTTATACATTAACTGTATGGACACAGAGGTAGTTGATACATGGTACTGTCGAGAGAGAATGCTACGTTTATAGCACAGGATATTTCACACAGAACATTTAACAGCAGCGATAAAGCCATCGTGTATGAGGACACCCAACATTAACCAGAATCCTCAGTCAGAACCCTATTAGCTTTCTGAACCCACGTTTCCCCAAATCATGGCTGTTCCAAAACAGTTAATCTCTTGTCAAATATAATAACTTGCTCAACCTCAAAACAACATTTCTGATGACATCACCAACTATGTTAGGCTGTGTTAGATGTTAAACAACCTACTTCAGTAAAAATCACATTTCAACTCTGCACTGTAAAAAATGCAGCATTTTTGTCAAATCAACATATATATAACTTTAAACTGCTATAACTAGTTTTTATAAGTTATGTCAATCATCTAAAACTTAAAATAGTACATTGGATTGACTTGCAAAACCAAGTTGCTGCATTTTCTTTTAAAGTGTGGTTCAATGCTACACTTTGCTCTTTGAACTCCATAAAATCCATGTTTAGGGAAACGCACAGGTCAGTTATTTGCTGCCTTAAAATTTTTAGTTGAATAAATTCAGATCAGCTCAAGTCATTTACCGTAACTTACTGTTATTTATCTTGACCAAAGATGAGTTGTTTTAACTTATAAAATATAGTTAAAGGGAGATTCCACTTTAAAAAAAAAAAGGTTTATTTTCCAGCTCCCATAGAGTTAAACATTTGATTTTTACCGTTTTGGAATCCATTCAGCTGATCTCCGGGTCTGGCACTAGCACTTTTAGCATAGCTTAGCATAATCCATTAGCATCGCGCTAAAAAAATAACCAGAGAGTTTGGATATTTTTCCCATTCAAAACTTGACTCCTCTGTAGCCACACCGTGCATTAAGACAGACAGAAAACTTTCAATAGCAGGGGACTATTTTCGGGCAGTGCATAATATCATTGCGCCTCCTGCAGCCATGTTATGGCAGCAACGTCCTTGATTATTATGCCAGAATGAGAGTATAGTTCCTGCCATATCTGCCTACAAAAATTGCAACTTTTACTTTTCTGTATGTCTTAGTACACGATGCAACTACAGAAAAGTCAAGCCTCAAATAGGGAAAACATCGAAACTCCCTGGTTAAGTTTTAGCGCGATGCTAATGGTCTAATCAGATTCAATGGATTGTGCTAAGCCAGTGGTTCCCAAACTTTTTCAGCATGCGGCCCCCCTTGTGTACAGTAAATTTTTTCACGGCCCCCCGAAAGAAAATTTATGACAAAAAGTGTTTTAAAATTAATATTTTAATTAAACAAAACATATAAAATTATACCTAGTAGTGCTGTTGGTTAGTTGGCTTATTATTTTTTAGGTTTAATTACACAGAATTCATGATAAATGAATGTATTTTATAAAATGTCATAAAACTGGGGCCCCCCTGGCACCATCTCGCGGTCCCTTTGAAAGTAGTCAACTTTATTTTATTTGAGTTGTTGCAACTCATCTCTTGTCGAAATAAAATAGTAGTAAGTTGACCTGACTTGTAAATCTAAGGTTGATTCAACAAAAAAATGAAGGCAGCAAAGTTTTTATGGTGTATCAACTGAACAGCCCAGGGTGGTATTGATCTTAATACATTTTAAAAATGCTGGTTGTAATTTAACCTATGCTGGGTTGTTTTAAACCTGTTAGGTCAAATATAAACATTTTCTGGTTTTGTCACTTTTTGACCAAACACTGGGTTGAAAATAACCCAGCATTTTTACAACCCATATTGTTGTTTACATTATTGCTTGTAATTGCCTAACACATAGTCTGAGGAATCTAATCTCCTATAGTCACTTGTAGACACGTAGACATCCTTATATGTGACCCTGGACCACAAAACCAGTAATAAGTCACATATTTGTATCAATAGCCAACAATACATTGTATGGGTCAAAATTATTGTTTTGTTTATAATGACGATATTAAGGAAATATATTTAGTACATTTCCTACTGTAAATATATTAAACATGTATTTATTATACTGCGTTCACACCAGCCCGGGCAAAGGCGTCAAACGCGAGCGACCTCAATGCCAAGTCAATGTAAAGACGCGTGTCTGGAGGTCTCGCAGCACAAATTGAGCGTTGAAATTCTGAACTTTTTGAACTTTGACGGAAAAACGCACCGCATCAACCGACCAGGAGCCCGCTCCAGCAGCGACGCGATTACAGGAAGCGAGCAGAGTTGCAGAAGCCCCTCCCATGACGTGAACCTCACGATGACCAGAAGTTCATGCGCAAATGAAGCGAACAAACTCAAAATGTTCAAGCGGCAAACTAGACGCGGTACCATGAAAGCCATGCATGAAATTCTAGTCATCGAGACATTCACGTCATGGGAGGGGCCTCTGCGAGTAATCACGTCACTACCAGAGCAAGCCCCCGACCGGCCAACGCGGCGCGCCCCTCCACCAAAGTTCACATTTTTCAACTCGCACGTTTACCGCGGCAACGCTCAATACGCGCGAATGAGGTGGAATCGCATCTATGATAAATGTCTCATTCGCCCCGCGAGACCTCCAGACACACGTCAACGCATCTTCACATTGACCCCACATTGAAATCACTCGTGCCCGACGCCTCCACCGCGGCTGGTGTGAACGCGGCAGTAGACGTGAATTTGACGCCTCAAACGCGGCTGGTGTGAACCCTATTTATCGTTAGTAATATGTGTTAAGGACTTTATGTGGACAACTTTAAAGGCGATTTTCTAAATATTTAGATTTTTTTGCACCCAGATTACAGATTTTCAAATAGTTGTATCTCAGCCAAATATTGTCCTATCCTAACAAACCATACATCAATGGAAAGCTTATGACCCTTGTGACTGGTTTCGTGGTCCAGTATCAACATATTTCAGTAAATAATGCTACACATAACGTGGAAAGAGTTGCTTAAGCACCAGCAGGTTCACTGATACTCATGGTGTTCTCTAAAGAATCCAGCCAAAATACGAAGTAATCTCAAATCACAGTTGTAGCAAAATAAACGTCTCTGAAAGACACAGACGAAACATCACAAAGCATAATATAAAATGCAATTCAATATAAAAAATAAATACGTCATACTACCGCCATAACACGCAAAAAGTGTGTATTTCCCTTTTTTTGAAGCCTGCCGAGGGCTCTGAGAGCACATGCACAGTCGAAACTGCGAGTATGCCAGTGCCTGCTTTTATAGGTGAAAATAGCAGAGATAAAGACGACATTCTTTAAGTGTACTATAATGGACTATAATAACATTAGTATTCTTTACAAAAAACATATTCTTCTTTCAATATCAACACCGGAAAGCTTATATTTACCTGTTTGCATTTGTTTGTGTGTGAAGGAGAGAGCAAAAGAAACGGAGTGAAAAAGAGACAAATGTGGGAAAGGGATAAAGAGAGAGAATAATGCAAAAGAGTGTGATTGAGGGTGTGCGAGAGAGAGAGAGAAAGTGTGCGTGTGTGTGCGTGCATGCGAGCACCAATGAAATATCACCAGGTTTCTATACTATTGGCATTCAACTCACTGGCTGGCCAGTGGGAAAAGCTCTCAAAAGGAAAAAGTCGAACAAAAAGCAAATCAAACAAACACAAAAAGACTCATTGATACAGTCTGTGAAGCCACATTATAGACCTATAGAGGCCAGGAATAAATTAGGATGGACGCACAGATCCTCATTATTCGATACTGAGACCACACAGACACTTGTCCATCCGTCTAATCGCTCATCCATCCAGTTGGCACATGCGGATGAGGCGTCTGGAATTTTTTCGTGACGAGATACTTGAAGTTAAAGGTTTGTCAACATCCATCCTCTCCAAAACTCTCCAGTTAAGTAGTTTCTTTAAAATCTACTTCCTTTTCTTTTTGTCCTCGGTGTACTCATCCTTATTAGCATCACACTAGCAGTATGTCCGTGCCTGTGTTGATTCATTCATCCCAGGAGGCTGAAAATACCAGAGGACGGTCCATCTTGATACAGAAAGTTTTGGATAAGGCTCAAAGTTCATCTCCCGAGTGCTAAATATTCCCCTTTTCCGGTGATAAGCGTCACTCGCTGTGTTCAAACAGCGATTGTGTCCATCCTACAGTCTTGATGGGTTTTGAATTTTCATCAGAATGGAGCAGAAAAGACATTTGGATTGACTGTTGTGACATCTTTTACAGCACAACGATTTCAAACAATGTGATATCTTTTGTATGCATAACCCTTTGGGAACAAAGTTGTGTATATGTAACGAATACTGCCAGAAAAGTGTTTAGGACAGGGCCAGAGCGCCCGGTGCCCGGGGGAGGGTTTGCGGTTTATTCCCAAACACAAACCTTTATTCTGGGCAAGACCCAAACTTTAGACTGAGGGATAAAAGAATAAGCAAACCTTTGACCTCCTCGAAGCTGTGCAATGTTTGAAAGGTGGATTATGAGGGAGGTTTTATTTCATTATTCACTTTGGGTCTCACATCTGAAAGAGAGAGAGAGAGAAGAAAGAGATTAGTGCTTTGAAATAACAAAATGTATAATGAAAAGTACTACACAAATACACAATGATCAAATGAGCAAAAAACAAATGCTTTGCAATGCTTTAAGTGATGCAAGCATTTTTATTAAACAGTATAATGCATTATAAGTAAATGGTAAATGCACTGCAGTTATATAGCGCTTTTAACAGACCTATGGCCATCCAAAGCGCTTTACAAGTTTGCCTCACAATCACCCATTCACGCACACATTCATAGACCGAAGTGTGGCTATATAATATAATATAATATAATATAATATAATATAATATAATATAATATAATATAATATAATATAATATAATATAATATAATATAATATAATATAATATAATATAATATAATATAATATAATATAATATAATATAATATAATATAGAGCTGTCAAAAAATTAATCGTGATTAATCGCTTACAAAATAAAAGTTTCACATAATATTTGTGTGTGTATTGTGTGCAATTATTATGTATAAATACACACATCTGTACATTAAAGAAAAATGTTATTTATGTATATATTTTTAAAATATATAATATAAAATATATCAAAATCTAAATTTGGTTCCAAAACTTGATAAACACCTTTTAAAAAAATGTTTTACCGCCAAATCAGTATTGTATCAGATCAGTGTAAAAAGTAAATTCTTAATTTCATGCAAAATCCAATATCCACCGTGTTATTCTATCATCTTTTCTCCCTTTTTCCCCAAAACGCGACAAACGCCAGTCCCCCTTCTCAGCAGAATGCAATAAATCCACTTAACCAATCACAGCGCACAATTCCACGCATTGTAAACAATAAGGGCTTTGTGCTTTGTGATCAACAAACAAACAAAAACAAAATAATAGGCTACTTTTGATGGCATTGATAAACCTGTGGTGGTTTTCTGTGCCGGGGAAAAACGTAAGCCATAGAAATCGGGAGACGGAAAAATGTCGGCTGTTGCTTGTTCTCCCGACAGCATCAAGCTTCTGTCATGCTAACACATTGACCCCAGCGGATCTTATGAAAAACTTTCCATTATTTTAATCAAAGCCAACAAAAATCGAGCAGGACCAAAACATTTTACAGCTGATCGCTGTCAAAAACTTCAGCGACGATGTCCCAATGACAGTGTTCTTAATATTACAAAGTAAGTGTTTTGATTAATGTTTTTACCGAAATTTGTCAAAATGGATTTATTGCGTTTTGGAACCAAACTCTTCATAAATATATATACACATACATGTAAATGTTTTATAAATACATACATGCATGTGTGTGTATTTATGTATACAAAAATAATTACACAAAGTGCACACACATATATTATGCAAAAACAAACTTTTATTTTGTATGTGATTAATCGCGATTAAATATATGTGTCTCTATAAGGGCCACTGAAATGCAGTAAAATCGCGAATCAAGGACATTAGAGGATATTTTTAGCACATCGAGTTGCATTTGCAGAAGTTGTTGTTGTCTTAATATAGGTGTGTGTGTGTGTGTGTGTGTGTGTGTGTTTACCGGCAGCTGTGCTGGTTCAGTGTCTTTCCTCTCTTTGTGCAGCTCACCTCCCTCAAGCTGCACCTGCACTCACACGAGGGAGGCTGTGATGTCATCCGGCGGGAAGGGCACGGCGGACACGCCTCTCTGACAGGTGGTGTAGGGGCGGAGCTAGGCGGGAGGGTCGGAGGGTGAGGGGGTGTAGTTGGCACACGTGTCCTGTTGGCATGAAAGGGGCAAAATAAGCTGAAAAAAATTATTCATTCAATTTACTCAATTTTTTAGGGTAAGTGGTCGCAATCAATTTATTCAACCTGATAAGGAACACTGTGCTGTACACGGTACACCCCCTCCCTTGCACGTGAGGCTGCATAAACGTCATTGTAACTTTGAAGCATTAAATCTTCAAAATATACGGTCATGCGGCACATCGTTGGAAAGCTTAGACTTTCGGGATTCCATTAAGCGCACACACAAAGCATAATATGATTTTTAGCAGTCATAAAACTGTAATCTAATTGTTAGTTACCTGAACCGGGTGGCGCCGATTTAGGATATTTACTTACCTTTTTTTTTTACTTACCGCTTCGGTGAAATTGTCCAAAACAAATAGTTAATAAATCCCCAAAGTCCAAGGAAATGGAATATCCAAGCCTTTTAATCCAAAACGATTTGTTCATCTCACAATCTTGACGTTTCTGACCGAATTACGATATAAATCGTGTATACAATTAGTTCACTAACAGACATTCTTGTGACTCTCACTTTTAATTCACGATTTATAATGAATATATTCGGATGAACGTCTGAGGAACAAATACGCCCCCTTGTGGAATTTCAGCCGTTCCATAAGGGGCTACGCTACATTTAAACAAAAGTTTTTTGTTTTGTTTTTCTTTTTTTTGTTTAAATGTAGCTTAAATAAATTGATTGCGACCACTTACCTTAAAATATTTTTTTTTCAGTGTAAGAAACAATATCCAATATCCTTTTCTGGGTTGTTCTTGTAGCTTAGTGGTAGGGCATTGCATTACCGCTGAAAAAGGATGTGGGTTCGAACCTAAGGAACACACATACTGATAAAATGTGTACTTTGTAACGTAGTGTAAGTCGCTTTGGATATAAGCGTTTGCCAAATGCATACATGGAATGAAAACATTTTAACCCATGGTTGGGTAAAATATGGACACATTCAAGTATTGCTGGGATGTTTCAACCCAAAATGATGTCATACCTGTGAATAAATGATGAAAAAATGTATAAAATCTATAAAGTTGTGAAGAGCACAGAGGTTAAACTTAGAAATAAATAAGAAAAGCCTCCCAGTGATTAAGTCATGCATTTCCGATCATGAGCTAAATCCGTCTCAGAGAGAATTATGGAAAACTGTGACAAGGAACAAAGAGCTTGCAATCATTAGCTGCACAATGACTTGATCCCACAACTTTAGGTTTTAAAATTAAATTCAACAGGAGGTACAAAAAGCCTCCTAATGCATTCTGAGCACGAACCGGCCCTGATGTTTCTCAGGATGACATCAGCCAAACGCTCTGGATAGCGTCTGTGGCCTTTTAGATCTTTGATATCTCATTTTTGGTGACATCACTAATGGGATGGGGCCATTTTCCCTTTTTTAACTTAACCAGGACCGGAGAGAATTGTATAGCCGAGAGTTAATTAAGTAAGAAAATCAATCTTTGTCCGCTGAAGTGCATTAGGAGGCTGATACGGTCTGTGCGAAGGGGAGGGAGGGGCGTTCTGGCTGGCAAATTAGCCTGATTTCACACCTGCCATTGACTTCATCTATGGAGGAGTGAATGATGGATAGCAGAGAGGGAGCGATGGTTCAAAAGAAACACCCTTCGCTTGCCCTCACCAAATATAAATGAGGACAAAGTGAAAGCCGAAATGCAAGGAGAGGAACTGTTGAATTCTTTCCCGTTTGGCAGAAAGAGTTAATTGTGTGTGTGGAAGTCAGTACGGCTTGAGAAAACATAGGGATTTATCGAAGGATCTGTATTTTTATACTTTTTATAGAAAATATTAAAAAAACATACATTTGCGTTTTCTCCATGTGTTTTTTTCGCTTTGGTTTTCCTCTTTGACGCTTTCTGCCTCGTCTCGTGGTCTGTGGACCTTGCCTAAACAATTGGGGAGAAAGTTACATACTTTATATAACACATAGCTTTGCATACAGCTATTACATTGCAGGCAAATTTTGTGTTACACAGACTCTTAAATGTAATTACAAAACATGTTTTTTTAAATTAAGAGATCTTAAATCTTGAGATCATTTTATTAAGTCTTAATTTTGGTGTTTTCTTTGCCTCTTTCTTTCTGCAGCTCCTCAGAGGCCAGTGGCCTAATTAAGCAATAAAATAAATGTTCTGTTCCATTGCCCAACAAAGGAGGAGGCTTCTGGGTTCTGACTCCCTTCCAACATTGCGAGACATTGGCCAGCTGGACACAAACATACCACACACACAAAGTTTCTGAATGGGTCTCTTAGAAGTCAGACTACATTTAAACCTCCCCAAAAAAAAACTTTCTCAGAGTGGGAGTTAAAAAAAATTATTGTTATGTCCTAATTTTGTTCAACATCACTTTTAAATATTGTTTTTTTTTTCAAAATATATAACCACAGAATGTCATACATACTTTGATAATAATTCTGGGTAATAAGCAACCACTTAGCAAGCAATGCCTTAGGAACCACACAGAAAACCCAAGCAACCACATAGCAATGCCTTAGCAGACACACAGAAAATCCTAGCAATGTCTTGGCAACTACTTAGCAATGCCTCGGCAACCACACAGAAAACCCTAGCAACCACATAGCAATGCCTCAGCAACCACACAGAAACTTTGGCAACCACCTAGCGATTGCTTGGCAACCACACAGAAAACCCTAGCAACAATGTAGTAATGCCTTGGTTACCACACAGAAAATCCTGGCAACCACCTTGCATTGCCTTAGCAACCACACTGAAAACCCTAGCAACCACCTTGCACTGCCTTAGCAACCACACAGAAAACCCTAGCAACCATATAGCAATACCTTGGATAACACACAGAAAACTCGAGCAACCACCCAACCACTTTTCTGTGTAAGCAAAAGCACAGAAAAACTTAGCAACCACCTAGCAATGTTTTGGCAACCAAATAGCATGCCTCAGCAACCACACAGAAAACCCTAGCAACCACCTACCAATACCTTAGCAACCACACAGAAAACCCTAGCAACAATGTAGTAATGCCTTGGTAACTACACAGAAACCCTAGTAACCCCCTAGCAATACCTTAGCAATGACACAGAAAACCCTAACAACCATATACCAATGCCTTGGCAACCACACAAAAAAAAACCCTTGCAAACATTTAGCAATGCTTTAGCAACCCCACAGAAAACCCTAGCAACAATGCAGCAATGCCTTGCCAACCACACAAAAAACCCTGGCAACCATCTAGCAATGCCATAGCAACCACAAAGAGAAAACCCTGGCAACCACATTGCAATGTCTTGGCAACCAAACAGAAAACCCTAGCAACCATCTAGCAATACCTTAGCAACCACACAGAGAAAACCCTGGCAACCACCTAGCAATGTCTTGGCAATCAAACAGAAAACTCTGGCAACCACCTAACCACTTTCTGTGTTAGCAAAAACACAGAAAACCCTAGCAAACACCTAGCAATGTCTTGGCAACCACCTAGCAATGCCTCAGCAACCACATACCAATGCCTTAGCAACCACACAGAAAACCCTAGCAACAATGTAGTAATGCCTTGGTAACCACACAGAAAACCCTAGCAACCACCTACCAATGTCTTGGCAACCACATAGAAAACCTTAGCAACCACTTAGCAATGCCATAGCAACCACACAGAGAAAACCCTGGCAACCACCTAGCAATGCCATAGCAACCACACAGAAAACCCTAGCAACCACCTAGCAATTCCTTAGCAACCACATAGAAAACCCTAGCAACCACCTACCAATGCCATATCAGCAACACAGAAAACCCTAGCACTGTGGCAAAGAGTTTAGCACTAGTTATGATAGTTAAAAATAAAATGTATGAAAATGCAAGTTTTCTCTGTTCTGGGCAGATTACACATTTTAGGTGGCAAAACAAGGTGCAAGTGTAGACTGGCTCTGGAAACGAAGAGGCAGAACTATTCATTTGAATATTACAAGAAATTTCACAACAGTCACAGGAAAGGTTCATCTTATGCCAAGTTCACACATTACAGCCCACTTAAATATATTGTTAACATACATTCCTCCAATTGAATTGGATGGATCTCATGATATAACTGCAACTTTAGTGTTAAATGAACCCCTAAACTGCTAAAGTGTTAAACTCATATTCAATGTTAAAGCTTTGGACATACAGTAGATGAAAACTAGTGTAGCTTGTGGAGGACAGGTGGATGTTGGCCTTGAATGATGTCATGAACTGTATGTACTGTAGATAGCTTTATCTTTTTGCGATGAGGTAAAGAACATAAAACCTATAATTAAAGTGACAGTCAATTACAGGTACACGACTACAGTAGCATCCTGATCAGGATCACCACCCAGATATTAGTAAAAGTGGTAGCTGTTCAGTTTAACATCAGAGTAAACCATTATCAGACTGAAATAACTTTCACACACAATTAACCCAGCATGCAAACATCTCCATGCAGTTAATGCGTGTGGGTGTTTGTGCACAGTGGGGCAAAGGGAAGAGAAAGCAAAAGCTATTTACACTGTAGCCACCTCACACCATCACCCTGAACCTTTAACACACACACACACAGAACTTTACCTGGTTGGCGCTGCATAAAAGTTTTCTTTTAGCCTGTGGGAAAATCAGACAGAAAAGAGCAGAATAACAATGAAATATGCAATCAGACATTGATCAGTAACAATTTGGCAACGTATCCTGAAAAATGACAAATTTGGATTGCACAACTTTATCCCCACACCAACCCCTTTCCTAACCCCAAAGTTGGTGGGGAAGTCTTCACATAAATCCAATAAAACTATTTAACTAATAAATATGCCTTTCTGGACGAATTTCAAAGTGAAAGTGTAATACCGCTTTTATCCACTAGACACAAACCAAATTTATCAAAAACGGAAGTTAAAAAGATTTAATGATTGATTTTAAATGCCTTTATGTTTGATAGTCATTCTGAGTCTGATCTCTAACATAAATTCCTTTACAAAAACGCAATTTTTTAAGCTTTTTGCTCAAAATGTTGTATTTTTGAAGAGAAATATCCATATTTCAGTGGTTACATTAAGTGGAAAAAGTAAATATATAATGAAACGTTTTTTCCCCATTTTGTTTGTTTGTTTATTTGAAAGCAGAGAGGGCGTGTTCTTTAATTTGATATAATTTGTATGTTTATTTATTTATAGAAGATAATTTTTCCTGCAAGGAATTTTGTGAAACTTTTGTTAAAATCACAAAAATGCAGATGGGCAACTTTTCTCAAAAAGGCTGGCGGTGAATGAGTTAAGAGTGCTCATACTACGTTTACACGACAACAATGTAGTTAAAAACTTCCCTTTACGTTTTTTTTTTATTTCACGTACAAACGACAGCGCTGTCAAAAAGATCAACATTTACACGGATCTGTGAAAACTTCATAGTATTATGTGTGACATGCCAGTAGATGGTGATGTTACTTTGTAAAAAAACACTGCAAGAATGGGGGCATACACTCTTTACAGAGCAATAAATACAAACAATCAAATCATCGAGCCTGGATTATAAAACGTAAACATTTTGTAAAATTCATTGAATTTAGAAGCTGTTTTTGATATCAAAATAAAGCATTTTCCCTCCGTACTCTACATGACTGTGGGGACGAGCACTTCTGTGCTGCTTGAAATTCTAATTAATTAATTAAAATCAAATATTGCCACTTTGATGGCTCAAGAAGGTGTAATTGTTCAAATAACATATCGTTTCATTATAAAATATAAAAAATGTAGCCCTAAAGTGTTTTTCAAGTATAATATTTCTATAAAGGCTAGTGACAGAAAAATGAACATTTCCGTAGAATGACCCAGAGATGACATGGTGAACTTTTTTAAAACATACACTTTAAAACCCATCTTAAAAAGTTTGCGTTTTCAATACGCCAAAACGTTGTGAAAACGAACAGCCAAACTACATAAAAACTTGGTTTTGGTACTGGTTTCGGTTGAAAATGTGAACAGCTGTTAAATGATCTGACAGATGATTTTTTTTCAAGGTTTTAAAGGATTAGTCCATTTTCTTAAAAGAAAAATCCAGATCCATTTACTCACCACCATGTCATCCAAAATGTTGATGTCTTTCTTTGTTCAGTCGAGAAGAAATTATGTATTTTGAAGAAAACATTGCAGAATTTTTTTAATCTTAATTGACTTTAATAGAACCCAACATCCAATACTCAACCCAACACACAACAGTTTTTTCAACAGAGTTTCAAAGGACTATAAACAATCCCAAACGAGGCACAAGGGTCCCATCCAGCAAAACGACCGTCACCCTTGACAACAAAAACAACAAACATACACTTTTAAAGCACAACTTCTCGTCATGTAGATCCGGTCGTGATGCGCCAGCTGACCCCACGCAATACGTCATGACGTCAAGAGGTCACAGAGGACGAACGCGAAACTCCGCCCCAGTGTTTACAAGCGTCTTGAAAGAGGACCGTTCCGACGTTGTTGTATGTCAAGTGATACTAATTAATGTCTTTGTGTCAGTATATTGTTTAAAATGGTCCGCAAATGTGCGTTTTATATATGTAACACGTGACCTCCCTACGTCACTACGCATTTACGTTAGGTCGCGCTGGACCGGACCTTGACAAAAAGTTGTGGTTTAAAAGTATATATATATTTTTTTTCTTGTCAAAAATGACAATCGTTATGCCTTATGCCTCGTTTGGGATTGTTTATAGTCCTTTGAAACTCCGTTGAAAAAACTGTTAAGTGTTGAGTTAAGTATTAAATGTTGGGTTCTATTAAAGTCCATTAAAATTCTGCAATGTTTTCTTCAAAAAACATAATTTCTTCTGGACTGAACAAAGAAAGACATCAACATTTTGGATGACATGGTGGTGAGTAAATTATCTGGATTTTTCTTTTAAGAAAATGGAATATTCCTTTAAGGCTTTTTATGCCTTTATTAGGATAATATAGTAGTAGAGAGTTGCCAGGAAAGTGTTGGGTGGAGATAGGGGAGCGTGATCGACAAAGGACCACAAAGACGGGAATCAAACTCGGGTCGACGTGAGCGCACCCGAGCTCTGTATGTCGGCACCGACCTGACTGATGATTTTACCATGATTGATGAAACATACCTAACAATATCTTGGCAACAACTCTTAGTCAGCAAGTTTTTATGGATTTTCTAAGAAATGCCCATTATAAAGTACAGTAATAGATGAATATACCGTTTATTATACCAGCTTGTGATTGTCTATAAACACATTTGCCCTAAGATAATAATTCAGCATGAAAGACTGTAAACATTATCAGCTAGATAAAGGTTTTATAGCATGATACAGTAACTGGTTGGCTGATGCTTGTGAAGTCAGTGTGGTTTGTCAATGGCGTGTTTGCTGTAGTGAGTTCAGATCAGTATCACAAAGAGAGAACAGAAGGGTGACTGCATGAAAATCGCTCGCTCCTCCGCCTCCGGCCCTAATCCGAAACCCCCAAACTCTGAAAAGGGTCTTTTGAGGAGAACCTTACAATGACCTGATAAAGAGCTGATGCTGACGGCTCGGCAGACTGCCAGGGGAAGTGGGATTTTTGAGGTCACGCCTCTCTGTGACCGTACACAGGAAGTACTCCGCCGAGAAATGTTGGAATTGCATGTGTGTGTGTTGCGTAAGGTTGATTTTCTATCCTAAAAATGCAAACTTATATCGAGGATATGTCCTATATTCGATGTCAAGGTAAAAGTGCTTACGTGTGTGTTTGTGTCTTACCTGCACTCACACTGGCTGTGTTCTGTGAAGGGCAGCTGCACCAGTTCATGCTTCATATAGGAGGTCCTCATAAGCTGTCGAGTATGAGAATAGTGGCCAGGAGTTAGTGTTTATACACGCACACACAAACGCACAATCTGTTCTGCATAGTAATGACTCCATCTTTTATCCTTCAATCTCTCTATACAGTATGTGACCGGGATCCAACCAGATCCATTACGCTAGAGACTCCATTCACCCACTCTGAATATGTATGACTACCTCATGCTGTGTATCCTGTGTGTGTGCGTCTCCAAGCTGTTTCTCATCCATACTAAGCTATAAGATTTGTGTGAATAAGAGCTTTGCACGGGGTGTTAACGTGGTTAATGTCACATATTTGCAGTTGGCTTACATCAGGCCTATTGTAGCCTATGTGTGGTGTGTGATAGGCATTTTTAAGGACCCATTTACATGTTTTAAAGGGGTCATATTATGAGATTTTTTTAAAGATGTAAAATAAATCTTTGGTGTCCCCAGAGTGTGTATGTGAAGTTTTAGCTCAAAATACTCCCAAGATAATTTATTATAGCATGTTAAAATTGCACATTTGCAGGCAAAATTGTGCCGTTTTTGGGTGTGTCCTTCAAAACGCAAATGAGCTGATAAAATGCAAACACCGATCACAACGATGGTGGTTTGGTGTAATTGAAACTCAATTGTGCTGTCAAGTATTTTTTCTTTCTCTCTTTCGCTCTGCACTAAATGGCAGTGGTTGGATAGTGCAGATAAAGGGGGCGGTATTATTGTAATTCGCCTTGCTACCTACCTCACAAAACAGGCAAAATCTTAAAGACTTTATTTTTTACATGCTTGCAGAAAATGGTTTACCCAAACAAAGTTACTGGGTAGATCTTTATTACATTTTCTAGGTTGATAGAAGGACTGGGGACCAAATTATAGCACTTAAACATGAAAAAAGTCAGATTTTCACGCTATGATCCCTTTAAAGGAAAACACCACAGTTTTTTCAATATTTTACTATGTTCTTGCCTCAACTTCGACGAATTAATACATACCTATCTTTTATCAATGCGTGCGCTTAATTTTTGTACAGCGCATCGTGAATGTTTTAGCATTTAGCCTAGCCCCATTCATTCCTTAGGATCCAAACAGTGATGAATTTAAAAGCCACCAAACACTTGCATGTTTTCTCTATTTAAAGACTATTACACGAGTAAGTACATGAGTAAGTATGGTGGCACAAAATAAAACGTGCCGATTTTTTAAAATATCGGATAAAAATGAGAACTATATTGTGTGGTGGAAGAGCACTTTGACCTCGGGCGATGTTACTGCGCTTAAAAAAAATCGCCACATTGTATTTTGTGCCACCATACTTACTCGTGTAACTACTCATGTAACAGTCTTTAGGTAGAGAAAGCATGGAGGTGTTTGGTGGCTTCTGAATTCGTTCCTGTTTGGATCCTAAGGAATGAATGGGGCTAAGCTAAATGCTAAAACATTCACAACACGCTGTACAAAGATTAAGTGCATGCATTGAGAAAAGACAGGTATGTATTAATTCATCTAAGTTGAGATAAGAAGATAGTAAAATATTGAAAAACTGTGGTGTTTTCCTTTAAAGTGCTGATGTGTATGTTGGCAGTTTGTTTGTGTAGGGTCAAGATGTGTGGTGTTGCATGATAAGCATGTGAGGTATGTGGTTAATATGTGGTTTGTCAGCCTATCCATGTTGCGTGTGTATGGAATGTGCGAGTCTTTGAAAATAATCACTGTATATGTGCTAGTGTTGGCATATTTTCACAAATCCTGGAGGCATATGGTTATTCGGTAACCAGCATAAAGCTGTGCTTTAGATATGGTCCCTAGCTGTTTTTGGGACAGTACCCTTTCAAAAATGACACATTTGCACCTAAAAAGTTTGTATTAGTATGTCAAAGATACATATTGGTACCAAAGAGCGCATATCAGTACCTTAAAGCTACATATTAGTATCTCATAGTTGTACAAAATGAATACATACCTTTTGAGACTGTGTCACATTTTGAGGCTGTGTGTGAACTTTATGTCTATGTTGGTGTGTGCATGTAGTTGTTGGTGTGTTTCTACATCAAAAAGTTTAGTGTGCTGTTTGTGTGCTTGTACCTCCATGACGATTGTGTGTGTCTTTGACGGCACACACTCCAGTGCTTCGTCGGAGCAACAACCTCCACAGCGGCGCAGTGTTACACATGATGGCAAGAAAAGGTGATGCGTCTCCCACGGAAACTCCTGCCAAACCTCCACCAGCATCTCTCTGGGATGACAGCCGCTTTTCTGATAGACATCCAACCACCTCACCACTGACAAAAAGAGAACAGGTGAAACTTTACACTAAAGAACCACACACAGATACCATAACACAAGGTCCACATGAATGTTTATGTTTATTGTTAATTTATCCTTTTTAAAATGTTGAGCTCTGCCGTGATTGGCTGTTTTTTAGAGCAGCTCCTTTTAGTAGCTCTGTGTGAGTGTGTAAACTGACCTTATGGTGCATTCACACCAGCTGCGGTAGAGGCGGCAAATACGTGCTAATCGCATGTAGTTGGACGATTGAACATTTTGAGTTTACTCGCTTCATTCGCCAGTGAAAGCCGCGCGTGAAATTCTAGTCATTCGAGAGATTCACGCGGAAATTCGCGTCATGGTAGGGGCTTCTGCGACTCCGCTGGGACTCTGCTCGCTTCCTGTAATCACGTCACTACCACAGCAAGGTCCTGATTGGTTAACGCGGCGTGAAAATCCACGAAGTTACAATTTTTTAACTCGCGCCTTTCCCGCGGAAACGCTCAATTCCGCGCCGCAGGATGCATAATCGCGTCTTTGCATTGACTTAACATGTAAATCACCCATGCTCGCCGCCTCTACCACGTCTGGTGTGAACAATGCATTATATCAGACGAAGATAAAGAATTTGAGGATTATTCAATTGTTTGGAGATTGTTAATGAGTGGTAAGTTTGTGTTTTTTCAATTATGGACCTGCAAAACGTAACTGCAAAAAGTTGAATTACAGCCTAAATGCTAGCATATAGCATTAACTAGCATATAGCGCTAACTCTGCAGTCACAACTTTGTTTTTAACATTTCAACAACATTGTACTTCATTTAATACATCTCGACTGTAACTTTACAGTTGGTGTTATGTTGAAATATGTTATGGTGTTTATGTTGGCCTGTTTCTTTTGCATGCACGAGATTTACATAAGAAGGAGAAAACAATAGTATTTGAGGTTCACTATATGTCATTACCATGTACAGAACTTTTATTATTCATCTATGTCTAGGTGAATACAGTTTTTCATTTTACAGCACCCTTAAAACAGTCACATTCTGAAAAATTAGGTTTCCAAAAGGGTTCTTCACAACGATGCTAATAAAGGAACTGTTTTAGGCTCTTCAAATAACCTTTTAAGCATAGCTGTAGCCAGCTAAGAGGCTATCTCAGTAAATTTTTCATATTCAAAAATAAAAAAAGTTCTCTGAATGACTAATTAGTCAATTAAAATGACTTGCATTTGGCATCTGTGTATATAATTAAGTTTGGACAGTTTTCTGTATAGTGTAGCATAAAATGACGGAGATTGACTCAAGCAGCTGTGAGACACTGGGGGCCGCAGCATTCACAGTGTTGCCAGATCCAATTGTGAAAAATCCTCTTTAGACTTAATGTTTAATGTTTTAATAATTATTGTGAAACTTCGAGAAAAGTAAGAATGTGAAGGTTGTAGTGTTAGCAATGTCTGATTTATTTCTTTATGGCCTATTTAATTTGTTTTCGTAGTAATTTCTGGCAACACGGGGTGACCGGCACATAAACAGTAATCAAATGGCACATCATGGGCAGGATATTTATTACATTCGGTAAGACACTCAATAATCATGTAAGAAACGCTTTCAACACTAAAAATCAGTATAAAATAACACCAGAACAAAGATCTAGACCAATTGGGTTTAAATGAAATATGCCGAATAATATGTAAACATTGGCCATGTTAGCAAAACATTTATAAGGGCATTAAACAAAGTTCTTGTATACAGACTAATATTGCTTATTAAAACAATAAATATAATGCTATAATAAGCATTGTTGCATGAAAATAAAGTATTAAACTGTGATCTAACAAACAGGGGATGATATTACAATGTCCACCCCAGAAACATATAGACAGTATCCATGTATCCAAAGTGTAAAATGGCAAAAGACAGAAAAAATAAAAAAATATAGTATACTTAAATGTACTAAAACTAAATTTAAATAAGTATTTTGTATGCCGTACAAATATACTAATGAAAAGTATATAGTACTTCCTAAGTAGTACTTCAATGCACCTAAAAAGTACACAATACCAGTAATACTTAAAGCACAGTACACTTGGATGTTTTTAAAGGGATAGTTCACCCAAAAGTGACACGGCTGACATGTTATCCTCAGACATTTTTGCTAAGTTTTTTTTTATCAAACAGCGTGCTTCTCCCTCAGACTGTAAACAAAGCTCGGGGGCACCAAAAAAAGATGGGGCGCACCAGATAACACGTCAGCCTCGTCACGTGACTTCATTTCATCAGTGGGTTTTACAACTGACCCCCTAATTTCACATGGACTGCGTTAATGATGTTTTTATTACCTTCCTGGACATGGACAGTATACCATAGATTTTCAATAGAGGGTCAGCAAGCTCTCGGACTAAATCTAAAACATCGTCAACTGAGGTCTTACGAGTTTGAAAAGACATGAGGTTGGGTCATTAATGACATTATTTTCATTTTTGGGTGAACTATCCCTTTAAGTTTATCTAAAGAAGTACTAAAGACTAATTTCTGGTAAATTAACTAGTGCACAAAATAGTACATTTACTAGGTGTTTTTAGTAAATTTTCTCCTGGGCTACGGCCATGATTTTAAGTGAAACGTTTTAAAAGAACTACTTCATTTTTATAGTCTGTAGGATCTTTCCTCACTTCAGAAAAACTCCTAGGTTTCTGTGAATGTTAAAGGTTCTCTTTATGAAAACATAAAGCCTGTCAAAAAACCTTTTGAGTAAACATTTAAGTTAAAAAGGTGCTTCACCATGCCATAAAGGAACCATTTCTGTCTGAATGGATCCATCAATTAAAAGGTAAGAAAGAAAATGGTTCTTCTAAGAACCTTTGACTGAAAGGAACCACAAATTGTTATATGGCATCGCTTTTAAAATGAAGAGCTTTTGAAGATGAAGAGCTTTTGAGGATGAAGAGCTTTTAAAGAGCTTTTGAAGATGAAGAGCTTTTGAAGATGAAGAGCTTTTGAAGATGAAGAGCTTTTGAAGATGAAGAGCTTTTGAAGATGAAGAGCTTTTGAAGATGAAGAGCTTATGAAGATGAAGAGCTTTTGAAGATGAAGAGCTTTTGAAGATGAAGAGCTTTTGAAGATGAAGAGCTTTTGAAGATGAAGAGCTTTTGAAGATGAAGAGCTTTTGAAGATGAAGAGCTTTTGAAGATGAAGAGCTTTTAAAGAGCTTTTGAAGATGAAGAGCTTTTGAAGATGAAGAGCTTTTGAAGATGAAGAGCTTTTGAAGAAGAAGAGCTTTTGAAGATGAAGAGCTTTTGAAGATGAAGAGCTTTTGAAGATGAAGAGCTTTTGAAGATGAAGAGCTTTTGAAGATGAAGAGCTTTTGAAGATGAGAGCTTTTAAAATGAAGAGCTTTTGAAGATGAGAGCTTTTAAAATGAAGAGCTTTTAAAATGAAGAGCTTTTGAAGATGAAGAGCTCTTGAAGATGAAGAGCTTTTGAAGATGAAGAGCTTTTGAAGATGAAGAGCTTTTGAAGATGAAGAGCTTTTGAAGATGAAGAGCTTTTGAAGATGAAGAGCTTTTGAAGATGAATAGCTTATGAAGATCAAGAGCTTTTGAAGATGAAGAGCTATTGAAGATGAAGAGCTTTTGAAGATGAAGAGCTTTTGAAAATGAATAGCTTATGAAGATGAAGAGCTTTTGAAGATGAAGAGCTCTTGAAGATGAAGAGCTTTTGAAGATGAAGAGCTTTTGAAGATGAAGAACTTTTGAAGATGAAGAGCTTTTGAAGATGAATAGCTTATGAAGATGAAGAGCTTTTGAAGATGAAGAGCTTTTGAAGATGAAGAGCTTTTGAAGATGAAGAGCTTATGAAGAGCTTTTGAAGATGAAGAGCTTATGAAGATGAAGAGCTTTTGAAGATGAAGAGCTTTTGAAGATGAAGAGCTTATGAAGAGCTTTTGAAGATGAATAGCTTATGAAGATGAAGAGCTTTTGAAGATGAAGAGCTTTTGAAGATGAAGAGCTTATGAAGATGAAGAGCTTATGAAGATCAAGAGCTTTTGAGGATCACATTTTAAAGCACCTTTATTTTTAAGAGTGTGCTAAATACTTTTTGTAAGTATTTCTTTATAAGACTATATTTTTAAAGGCGGGGTGCATGATCTCTGAAAGCCAATGTTGATATTTGAAATCACCTACACAAACACGCCCCTAACTTACCCCAATAGAATCTGGGCCTTCTTTTGATTGACCTGCAAAACCAGTCATAACCGTGAGTGCACACCAGCCGCGTTTGAGGCGTCAAAGTCCCATCTACCGCGTCTAGTTTGCCGCTTGAACATTTTTAGTTTACTCGCTTCATTTGCGCGTGAAAGCCACACGTGAAATTCTAGTCATCGGGACAATCACAAGAAAATTCACATTATGGGAGGGGCTTCTGTTACTCGCTTCATGTAATCACGTCACTACTATATCAAGCTCCTGATTGGTTAACGCCAAAGTTAAAAAATGTTCAACTGTCGCGTCTAGCGGTTAAGTGAATTCTCAACTGAAGCTGAACGCCATATTCGCCCCGTGAGACCTCCAGATGCATGTCAACGCGTCTTTTCATTGACTTAACATTGAAATCACTCGCACTTGACACGGCTGGTCTGAATGCAACATAAGAGTCAATTTTCTGAAATTGAGATTTATACATCAGCTGAATAAATAAGCTTTTGACTGATGTATGGTTTGTTAGGATAGGACAATATTTGGCCAAAATATACAACTATTTAAAAATGGACTATGAGGGTCCAAAAAAAAAAAATCAAAATAAATCGCCTTTAAAGCTTCCAAATGAAGTCCTTAGCAACACACATTACTAATGAAAAATATATATATTTACGGTAGGTTTTTACAAAATATTTTCATGGAGCATGATCTTTACTTAATATCCTAATGATTTTTTTCCTAAAAAAAATCTATTATTTTGAAACATACAATGTAAATGCTATTGCTATAAATATACCTGTGCCACTTATAACTGTTTTGTGGTCCAGGGTCACATATTTTAGTATATTTTGACACTGGTGGATCATCCAGGACCATCCACAGTATGATGCTCACGTTTTCAGTCGTGAACTTTAGCAAAAGAAACAAAGACGAAACAACACAAACACGCATTTATCACCTGACAATCAGTGTACGTAAAGCAAACGTCAGTACCTTCTCCCGATCTGTGACTTTCTGCTGGGATCCAGTGGTCTGACTAGAAGGAAGAACAGAGAGAGACGGCATAAGACACAACACACACCAGTGACAATAACAAACGCGCATAGTTGGCTGTGTGAAAATCAAATCAATGGCTGATACAATCTTTTAAGAATATAAGGTTAAAATCATGAACAAAGATTTTTTTTTGAATCAGCTGAGTGTGTTTTTGTGCCACATGAGCATAAAGGTGAATATTAGCACACGTTCACACAAACACGCCCCTGTATGCAGCGGGGTACGCACTTAAAACAAGGTCACTGCTGAGGGAAAGAGTAGACTTTGCACTTCAGTGCAAATAACACTCACATACCGTTTCCTAATGGGAATGTGTGGGTAGTTCTCTTAGTCTAGGTAACAAACGCCGTATAGTTGATTTCATAGGCCTAAACATATAGTTTACACGTGCCGATATATCAACCTATAATGACATCAAACAATAAATACAAATATTAATCAGAAAATGTGATGTACTGAACAGAAATTAACGCTGATTGGTTACGGGATGGCCGGCGTCTATAGCTGCCATATATAGTTGCAATATTAAAGTTCGGTTCAGTCAGTCAGTTCTTTACAGACCTCCTGTCTCTTTGTGCCATTGTGAAATACAGCTGCCAGGTTCAGAGCTGGCAAAGGCGATTGGCACAAACACCCACATTACCAATCACTTTATTCTCTGAAACACAATCAAACTCTCAGTGCTGCCAGTGTTTATCGCAGTAGCAGTTGGCTGGATTTGGCTGCATCAGCCTCTCTTTACTGAAAGCCCTCAAGTTTAACCAATCATCATTTCGGTTGCTCTCCCACAATCCCCGTCCACCTGCCGCCAGTGGATAAGTCTGGTATCTGAGATTGCAGCTGAGTACTAAACAGCACAGCTTAGATCAAATCAGAACATTTTAATAATCATAAAGCATATTAAAACCAAAATGACCATGCCAAATAAAGAGTATATACTATTTCTATGTAATCAATAAAGCTAAATTAAGATGTTAATCAGATTTAGGGTTAGGGTTAGGGTTGCTCTTTGATATCAGATTGCTGGGATAATCATCAGACTAAATAAAGCTTTTTGGAGTGTATGCCAGCTGGAGTGCATGCACTTATTAAAGCTACACCATAGTAGCCAATATTTTGCAATGAATTTTTATTTATTTATTTTATTTCCCAACAGACTTTTAACAGGATAGACTGTAACTGATACATGGCAGATCATGCATCCATCATTTTGCCTAATGAACTTTAGTTTCAATGACAGCAGACCTACTGTATTACAGTGTTATCATTTTAAAGGTCATCACCATGCATCTTTTGGTGCAATATAAAAGTATTTAGGGTTACATTTGACAGCATTTTTCGCAAAATGGTATTAAATATACATTTATAGCATATTAACGAAGCATTATCATTGCCAAACTGCTGTCTAAAATAACTAAGTTTCATCTATAAACACAACGGGACAGATCACATTTGCGTCGCTGGGCTGCATCATTATGAAGCCTTATGATATGCATCCATAAAGCAAAGCTCCGGTCACACGTAGACCGACCACATACCGCTACTGCTCACAAAAAAAATTAATCCCTGCAGATTTGAGCCAAAATTAGCCTTCTCCTTTCACATTGTAGCAAACAGTAGCTGTCATGTGGTCTGGTGACAGTAATTCTGACACAAAATGTGTTCAAGTGACCTATAAGAAAAATGTGCGTCACAGTATCCTCCTGGGACGCGGAATAAAATAATGATTCATTTATGACATAATATGCATAATCTACATTGTTTATTATTAAAAAAGATCTATAAATATGATATATTACATCCAATTATGTTTAAATAGTTTTAATCACATAGCCTTTTATTATAATATGATATTATAATAACCTTATTACATTGCCCCAACCATTTATTATCACATAAAGGCTTTTTCATTTAAGTGACATGAGTTCTCTCAGATATTATGAAAATCATAATATATATTTATCTGATAAGATCTTTAAACGCAACACCTTCCCTTCTGCCCATTACGCGAAACGTCAACGACCGGCAGGTTATTTCAACAAGAAAGATCCTGCTGTCTGTGCATTAACTGAGCTCTATAAAATGCATTTTACAAGCATTTAATTAATTTAGGTTTTATATAGGTGTTACAGGTTATATAAAGCCAGCCAAGAGTTTTTTTTTAATTAATGAAAGTTAAGCTTGTATACACAAAGTTACACTTTACAGCAGTGTTCAAAAACAAGTCACAATAATAGAAACTTAATTTGTAGAGATGCGTAAAGACACCTATAGAAATGCAATATTACTGTAATGTGTGCAATACAGGCCTATTATATAAAGAGATGTTACAGTGCCCATGTATAATTATTAAAACATGTTCTTACCGGAGTCTTGGCACAGTGTGTGGGGATTCTAGCGAGAGAGACGACTTGAAACATTCCCAGAAGAACTCGCAGGTTGATCCCCATTGTTTGAGTTCACCAAGAAAAGTCTGAAATAGTTGTATAGTAAATGATATAACCGGTCCAGGTGTTATTTCTCTATGAATGAGTATTCCCAACTTTAACATCTACCAAATCCAAACACGCAAACAGTGACAATTTACTTAGCAGATTCTCAAAAAACAGCGCAATCGTCGTCCATGTCATGGTTCACCGGAACATACAAAACCCAAGAGTCAATTAAATAAATAAAGTTTTAGAGGCAAATGAAAAATGGACTAAATCAGCCTGTCGCATTCTTTGTAAGCATTTAAAATAAATCCCAATAAATCTGTTCGTGTGGAGAATAGTTTGCGTGCGCCGGTGTAATCACGCGCATTTTATTTACACCGGTTCCTTCCTGGCGGTCTTGTCACAGTACGTCCTTACGATCCAAGGAAATAGATATCCAATAATATACACGTATATCCTCAATAAACGATGTTGCGTGCCTCCCGAAGGTCGGTATCTTTCCCGTCTGGCATGTTAGACCCGCTTTGCGCGGCGCATCCCGTGATACTGTAGGTCACCAGTGATATCATGCCCACCAAAAACCCACGATGACGTTTGCTTTGACAAACACGGCACCTTATATTTATATAATGCGCGACAAGCTACACTGTACGAATGCACACTAGGATTTGAAATGAGATAAGTGCACCCGGTTAAGGTCGTCTCTCTTATTTGCCCTTCAGGACTCAAGTAGAGGCGCACACGCTCCGCAACTCTCTGTGCGCGTCACCGTGCAACTTTTCTCTTTTTTTCCCCTGACGCGCAGACTTTGCCCGCGCGCAAACCAGCACAGGTGTAATGCGCGTGCATCATAAGGTGGGCAATCATTAACCGAGTGCCAATGTCTATTTTTCGGTGACGTCTTTTTAAAAGAGGCAGGCTAATACTTTTTAAATGATTTGAAAATGAATAATTATGAAACGGGTGTTTTGTCGACATCCAACTCCAAATCGTGCCAAAGTACGCAATACTCACAATAAGAAACTAAAAGTGTGCAGTTATACTGTATGATACACAGAACTGTTTCATCCTGCACTGAATCTGTATTAAAATTTTTGACTTAGAGATAATTAATTTAAATGGCACACAAAGCACAATCACAATTGAAGCACTTATAGTTTACCTGATCATTTAATATACAGCAGATGACGCAAAACACCTGCTAACATACAGTAGATACTGTGCGTATTCCTGCGCAGCACCCATAGAAACCAACCATTAACAAGGGACTATTTCCTTTTGCGGAAGGACGACATTTAAAGGGATAGCTCTCCAAAAATATAAGCTATATTTTATGATTTACTCACCTTTACCAAATCTTTCAAACCTGCTTGACTTTCTTCTCTTCGAAAGAAGTTTAGCCGACTGCTGTGTGTGGGGACCAGGGGACGTAAAGCTTAAAAAAGAAAAAAAATCAAAATAAAACATTTTAAAGTGATGCTTGTTTAAATTAATTTACCTTTAATGAAGAAATCGAATGAAATTATTTCCCAATAATTTTTTATTATTATTCAGTAACATGTAATAAAAGCAAAAAAGCACTTAAGGGCCACTGTTGTGTATCATGCCCAAAATCCTTTGACACTTCTCAAACCATAGCCTTGTGATTCTGTTACACTTATAAGAATTAAATAATAATTGTTGGTTTAACAAACTATTCAATATATAACAGCCCATGACCCCGCCCCACTTTGCTTGCATGTGAAGACCCTCAACATCCCCACAGGTATGTTTGGGTTACACCAAGAAAAAAAACTCACATGTGGGCTGCAAGAATGCGGGCTGTTCTATCTCTGCTGAACTGCTTACAGCAATCGATCTGACAACTGCAAAGAGCCCTTTCAGTGTATAACTATCTAAAGGGGTTCTGGAAAACCCAGTGGTCAGGAGAGGTCCAACCATTACATGTCCAAATAAACAAACCTGGGCTAAGGTCAAGAGATTTTGCCGTTGATAGTGTTCAGTGGTGGCCGATGTTGTTAGCTTTTCTGTAAAGGTCAGACAGCGTCCTGCAAGGGTTTACATTAAAACTGTCAGACTCGTAGAAGTTAACTAGACAGTGGGGGGAAAACACTGAAACTGCCCATGACTCATTCTTTAAAGCTGGTATCTTCAAGATCAGTCCCGAACAGAGAGGAGCACCTGCATATGGGCCCGTGCGATATCAGAAAACCACATCAAGACTGAGTGCCTGAATGTACAGTCACAGAACGAGCCTAGATTGTCAACATGTGCACAGAGTTGGAGAATGTAAAGCTTCCTTGAAATGCGCAAACTGCAGTGGACTCCAGAATGTCGTCGCAGCTTCTAGAATGTCGCAGGAAAGAAATAACATTCGAGTGTTTCAGAGATGTTTTGTTCACGAAGAGAAGTTAAGTGAGACTATGAACAAAAACTAAATTTGAATATTTTTCTGCTTGCCTGTGCAATTTTACTTGTAGCTCAGTTGGTAAAGCACTGTGTTAGAGGCACAAAACATTTTCCAGGGAGCACACATACTGATAAAAATTTATAGGTTTACATTTACCAAATGCTTTTATCCAAAGCGACTTACAAATGAGGAAAACAATGAAAGCAATCATATCAACAAAACTGCTCTTAATCTTGTCTCGGTTAACCTAACGCTTTACAAAAAGCAGGAGATGTAAAGAAAAGAGATGAGTCTTCAGTCAGTTTTTGAAGGTCCAGAAGATGTATGAACAAATGCATTGTAAGTTATTTTGGATAAAAGTGTCTTCCAAATAAATAAATGCAAAATGTGCAGCCTAATCTCACGAATTGCCATGTTATAGTCACTGAATATTTTGCCCATTTATCCGTGTCATTGTCACGGATCTCCGCATTTTTCCGTGTCCGTACCACGGACTTTCTTTTCCGTGTCAGTTTCACGTATTCAGTGTGACATCACAATGTTGGCTGTTCTGGGTGGTCAATACAGCTCATTTGACATTTTGGTCCTTTGATATGGCTTAGGTCACTCCTTTTGTGGGACTTTGCCCCCTCAAATTAGGAAAGTTTACTACTCATGCCTCAATTAAGGGCGTGAAGCACTAAACCTTGTGACATTTATCAAACAACACTGATAAAAACTAATAAACATACACTGTCAAAAAAGCTCAAAATATGTAGCCCATTGGTCACTGGGTTTGTACCTTTTAAAAACTACAGCGTTGCACCTAAAGAGTTTATAATAGTACCTCAAAAGTATTGGTACCAAAGATACATATAAGTATATCAAAGGTACATGGTGGTACCAAATGTATACATATCTCAGGGTTCCCACACCTTAGTTAACTTCAAATTCAAGGACCTTTCAAGGACTTTCCAGCTCCAATACCCTCAAATTCAAGGACTAAATGTGGGACACATTTCAAGTGAGAGCAAGGTTACATTGTGTTATCTTTTAAGATACATTGTTACAGTTCCCTTTTGAGGGAACTCGCGCTGCGTCACTGCGGTGACACTTTGGGGACGCCTCCAGAGGTAAGTTCGTCTGAATGTTTATATCAAATTCAACCAATGGTGACGCGGGAGCCAGGAAGTATATCGCTATCTGAAATATTGCCAAAGACGGCGTTACAGAGACGCAGGAATATGGCAAGGGAGACGCAGCGTCTCATTCCCTTCTCAGGGAACAACAGTTACATATGTAACCCGAGACGTTTTCATGTGTCAAACACAACTATGCAAATAAGCATTTTGGTATGAATCAATATTCGCATACAGAAGATAAAGGAATTTAAAGCGAACAGTTTAGCACGTGTGCTTAAAAAGTCTAAAATTTTATGATATTATCCTACACAACACAAGGAATAATATCGATTTTTTTCCAGAAAACTTCTTGCATAAAATAGATTCAAGCACTTTCAATAACCTGTATCTATGTATGTATATTTTCAAAAACTTCCGAGGGCCTTGAATTTTTTCCCCCAGATTCACAAACTTTCAAGGATTTCAAGGACCCGTGGGAATATCTGTACCTAATGGTACAAATTATGGCCTTTTATAGAATACTGCCCCAGGGTACATATTTTAACCATTTTTACCTAACGGTCTACAAGGCATAATTTGTTGTACATATGTGACCCTGCCTGTGAAAACATCTTTTTGTAATATACTGTTTTCTACATCTAAAATTTCTAAAATTTACAATAATATTTATGCCTTCAGCATACACTTCATCCAAAGCGACTTACACTGCGTTACAAGGTATGCATTTTATCAGTACACTTTCAGAAATAAAGGTACAAAAGCTGTCACTGCGCCAGTACCCTATTCAAAAAGTACACATTTTCTAAAGGGTGCATATAACTTCCTCAAAGGTACAAACTGGTAGGAAGATGTCAAATAAATATTTGGTGTCCTCAGAGTACACATGTGAGGTTTTAGCTCAAAATACCCCATAGATAACTTATTATAACATGTTAATTGCCACTTTGTAGGTTTGAGCAAAAATGTGCCGTTCTTTGGGTGTGTCTTTTAAAATGCAAATGAGCTGATTTCTGCACTAAATGGCAGTGTCGTGGTTGGATAGTGCAGATTAAGGGGCAGTATTATCTAGTGACGGTCGCTTTTAACTTTTATGAATCCTTTGTTACAAATCATTGGTTCGGAGCATTGTTTCAAACTGGCAAAGTAATGTTATTTTAGTAAACGTTTCGAAGATCTGATTATTCACCACTAGGGGGAGTTGTAAAAAAGTGTAAAATGTTTGGACAGATCTGCTTTCACACTATTTTAACCAGCAGGTCAGGTGTGGTGTTTTGAAGGTTTCAAAAAACTAAATAATTTTTCGAACCAATTGGTTCAACTGATTCAAGGCTTCAAAAAGCTTTGTTTCTCCCATCACTAGTATTATCCCCTTCTGACATCACAGGGGGAGCCAAATTTCAATGACAATTTTACATGCTTGCATGTGAGAATGGCTTACCAAAAACTATGTTACTGGGTTGATCTTTTTCATATTTTCTAGGTTGACATAAGCACTGTGGACCCAATTATAGCACTTAAACATGGAAAAAGTCAGATTTTCATGATATGTCCCCTTTAAGGGTACCGTCCCAGTGACAGCTTTTGTACCTTTAATTTTTGACAGTGTATGTGATGGTCCTACATATTGTAAAGAACTGTGTAAAATATAACCATGATATGCTTAACATTGACTAAGACTATGATAAAGATCAAAATCTATGTGAAATCAAAAATTAAAAACAAACTTTGGTGCTCCTCTTGTCATTAGATTATGAGACCTGGATTTTACAGATGGGGTCAATTTTTATCTACATAAAAAACAAAGAACAGTTGTGTAATGTGGGATCCATTGATATCACTTTTAATTATTCATCACAGAAAAAAAAACAATGTCATAGAAAGACATTAAAGGTCTTACATACTTACAAAAAAGTAAACTCTGGTGATTTATATTGACTGTTTATTTTCCAGAATATCCACTTTAATGGATAATTTACACCAAATTACTCACCCTCATGTTGTTACAAACCTGTATTAATTTCTTTGCTCTGCGTTGAACACATGAAAATATTTGTAATGAAGCTGGAAACTACTGCGGAAGTGAATGGTGATTGAAAACGATTTGGTTACAAATATTACTCACAACCTCTTCCTTTGTGTTCAGCCGAACAAAGAAATGAATACAGGGTTGTAACAATATGAGGGTGAGTATAAATGATGACAGAATTTTCATATTTCTCTATGAAATATAAATTCTCTATAAATACTGAATTCTATAAATAAGGCAACCGTTCAAATAACTTCAAATACTCAATTTTGTGACAGCAGCAGTCTGTGTATGAATTCTCTCAAATCCAGGATCCTGGACTATATATTAAAATCATCCTGTATAGCACTCAACGTGTGTACCAAAGATGCTATATCTTTTATTTATAACTTTCAAAGCACCATGACTTCAAAGATTATTTGAAGTTGTGAAATAACCAGCACCTGAATCCTTATACACTACACTGCTGATTCACGCACACCGGACAGCACTGGCCATCTGTAGTATATACTTGCATAAGGATTCCTCCTACATACGCAGTGAGCTTAACAAAGTGCACGGTGTTTCAATGTTTTGATGTACGGCTTTATCAGGAATGCAATGTTTCCATAACACCCTTTCCAGGTGCAGTTACAACGTCGCCTTTAAATGCAGGCAATGCAAGTAGGTGTACAGGTTTAGTTGAACCACACTCACCTAAAATCAGCCTGGTTTGTTTTCCTGCCGCGGTGACATTAATCTGACTGTAAGTTGATTAAAGATTTAAAGAGTTTGATTCCAAAACGCAATAAATCTATTTTGACTAAAATGTTTTTTCTATAAGAAAGTGACAAGATGAAAACCACTATTTTCTGTTACAAATGTTCACATAGCATATTTAGGTTATAATTACATAAAATATCAAATCAATAATTTGATTTTCAAAGATTTATTATAAAACTAAAGATTTTTTTTCGCAAAATGCAATAAATCCATGAAATGTTTTTTTTTCCAAAATGCAATAAATCTATTGAATCAATATATAAATGTGCATTCATCTTTGCCATGTTATATTCATTTAGTTGACTAGTGGTTTATACTGATTAAAAAATAAACATTTATGGCATTAATCAAAACACTTACTTTGTCATATTAAGATCACTGTCATTGCTGCGGTTATACTTAGCACGTCGTCGATAAGGCTGTCGCAATTATTAAATAATCGTCTCATCATGATGATTTCAGATCACTGCAATGATTGCACATCTCTTAAAAAACACAAGGGGGAGCTGCAGCGCCTGTATAAACGAGACCGTATCAGATGGTACTCCTGAACCAGCAATTCCAAATTTAGGAAAGTGAAGGATGTTATTCTTAACGATCTGTAAGGAATTGATTTTTTTTGCAGCCACGACATGTGGTCCAGTACTTATATGACATTAGTAGGATTGGCTACTATTTGATTTTGATTGCATTTTTATTTTCAGTTATTTTTCAGAAACTTTATTGTGTTTATTTCTTATAAAAAAAAGATAGATTGAAAGATATGTATTAAATAATTAAATGTGTTATGTGTATTAATATTTACTGGCAGGTAAACCTCACAAAATTTATTTAATCGCAACAATGTGTGAAAATTATTTCATGAACAATTTTTTTTTTATGAGAATTAAATGTCAAAGCAATAAAACTTTTTCAATTAATTGTCATAATCGACACAATTAGTTAGACAATTAACCGTCAGCCAAATTACATAATTGTGACAGCCCTAGTTGTCGATGAACTTTTTGACAGCAATCAGCTGTAAAATGTTTTGGTCCTGCTCGATTTTTGTTGACTTTGAGTAAAATAGTGTAAAGTTTTCATAAGATCCTCTGGGGTCAATGTGTTAGCATGACAGAAGCTTGACGCTGTCGGGAGAACAAGCAAAATCCGCCATTTTTCCTTCGCCTGAGTGCGTTAAAAGTATTAGATTTTGATGGCTTACGTTTCTTTCCCGTCACAGAAAACCACCACAGGTTTATCAATGCCAACAAAATTACTATTTTGTTTTTGTTTGTTTGTTGATCACGAAGTACAAAGTAGATGAGGAAAACTAAGAATCTGTGCCGTCATTATTGTTTACAATGCGAGTAATGGTGCGCTGTGATTTGTTGAGCGGATTTATTGCATTCTGCAGAGAAGGAGGACTGGCGTTTGTCACGGTTTTGGAAAAAAAGGAGAAAAGATAACATGGCGGATATCGGATTTTGCATAAAATTATGAATTAACTTTTTATTTCTGATCAGATATAATACTGATTTTGCCGGTAATAATTTTTTTTAAAATGGTGCTTATCGCGTTTTGGAACCAAACTCTTCAAATACATACGAAAATAACATTTTGTAACAATCTGATCCTTTGTATGGATTCAGCTTCATTTAATGGCACTTAATTGAGTATCAAATAATTAGTTAAAAACTATAAATGCAAAATATTATTAAAGGGATAGTTCACCCAAAAATGAAAACATCCTCATGTTGTTCTAAATCTACATTTCTGAACACCAAGATATTTTTAATAAATGATTGCTGATGGTAACCATTGACTTCCATAGTAGGAAAAATAAATACGATGGAATTCATAATCAGCTGTGTGTTTACCATCATTTATTAAAATATCCTCTTTTGTGTTCATCAGAAAAAAGAAATTCATACAGATTTAAAACAACATGAGGGTTAAATGATGACAGAATTTTCATTTTTGGGTGAACTAGACCATAAAGTTTCTCTTTCTTCATTTCACTTCTCTTCTCCGCTGCTACGGATCTTGTATCTCTCCAGGAACTCGGCGTGTTTTTGTCTCAAAATCTCCTGTTGTTTCTTAAAGCCGTTCACTCTGAGGAAGATAACAGATAGAAACATGATCAACAAAAGTAGATTTAAAAAAAAATTGAATAGTTGCTAAGGTGTTATGGGTGCTTGCCATTGCACTTCTATGTAACAGTTTTATGGATGCTTGACATCAAATAATATCTCAAAACCAGGCTGCGGCGCTGTGCTGAACTTATACTCATCAAACCATATCCCACAACAACTCCTTTAACAATGTTTCCCTTGTGATTTCAAAATCTACAAGCTTCAGATCAACATAAACATGAAGGCAACTTCAAAGCGCTCCAACCTGGCTTGCTCTTTGGATTTATTGTAGATCTCAGTGATGAGTCTGTCTTTCTCATCCATGAAGTTACTGTGGACCTCTTCCAGTTTCCTGCTTGACAGAACAACCCAAAGGTCAAAGGTGAGAAGATTTACTGCCAACATATATATTTGAAGGGGTCAACAGACATCCACAAGGTGCCGGCATAAATTTGGGGTCGCATTAGAAAGGGCACCGACAAGGCAGTTAAACGGGATCGTTTTTCAAAACATTTCAAGCGCACTTCTGCTATGCGTCAACCGAGCAGTGTTTGTTTAGAGAAGATACTTAATTTCTGTCGGCAGAATTCAAGGTGTAAAAACATTTCACCGATACTGGAAAGGATAACTAAACATCAGGGATTATGGGAAACCAGTGGACGCGCTCTACTGGGATTTGTCTGGCACTGGGGCAGACGAAACGTGCTTGAAAAACAAAGCACCATTACTATCGTGTTTTCATCAGGAAGTGAAGAAAAAACAGAGAACATTTGTACCGTGATTTCATATAAACAGTTGCAAAACACTGACTTGTTATCAGCACTGAAACATTTCGATTATCTTTCACATAATTATGACGACCGGTCAACATTTTTCACGCATACTGATGTTGATAGTATGTGCAGATGAGAGCGTGTATGTTCAAGGTCTCACCTGAACCCAAAGTAATGTGCAGAGATACTGACTAGCATGGTAAGCACGCAGTAGCCAACTAATCGCATGTTTCGTTTCTTTCTCTTTTCCCAACTCTCGGATGAGTTCTCCTGAGGCTGGGCCTGTCTGAACTGCTCCCAATATCGTATGTTGTCTGATGCCTCTCCACTGAGAGAGAGATAGAGAGACAGAGAGAGAAAGAGACATAAACATAGAAATAATAACATTTCTTTCAATTACGCTTGGTAAGCAAAAAATAGCAAATATGTCTTTATTTACAAAAACAACCAGCTTGATGAAATTACCCTGCTTATTACACAGCTACTTGCCGCATGAGTAAATATATTTAATTGACATTCCTTCAAATCGTTTCATAGCTACTTTAAAGGCACAATATGTAGGATTTTACCACTAGAGGTCGCATTTTCAAAATGGCAGTGTTAGACACATACTCATAGGGCTGTCACGATTATGTAATTTGGCTGACGGTTAATTGTCTAACTAATTGTGTCGATTATGACAATTAATTGACTGTTTATTGCTTTGACATTTAATTCTCATACATTCTTTTTTTGTTCATGAAATAATTTTCACAATTATTAATTATTGCAATTATTTAAATGAAATATTTTGCAAGGTTTACCTGGCAGTAAATATTAATACACATAAAATATTTAATTATTTAATAATTATCTTTCAATCTATCTTTTTCATAAGAAATAAACACAATAAAGTTTCTGAAAAATAACTGAAAATAAAAATGCAATCAAAATCAAATAGTAGCCAATCCTCTGTAGTGGCTGAAAAAAAAAAATTCCTTACAGATCCTTAAGAACAACATCCTTCACTTCCCTAAATTTGGAATTCCTGGTTAAGGAGCACCATCTGATAAGGTCTTGTTTATACAGGCGCTGCAGCTCCCCCTTGTGTTTTATAAAGAGATGTGCAATCATTGTGGTGATATGAAATCATTTTTTAATAATTGTGACCTACACAATACAAATAATTTCTTATTCAAATTATTACTCTACCAGGCCATCAGGGCAGCACTGATTTGACAACATTTACAGTACATTAAAAAAATTTGGTGAAGAAAAGTAGCCGATCCACCATTGCAAACAAAGCTTAGAACAAACATTATGGTGACAAAAATGCTCCAGAGAGAGCATTAATAGAATTTATTTAACACCAATTTAATCTTTATGTAAGGATTTATTTTACTGCTAAACTGAAATTGTTTTTAGTAAAATTTAAAGCAACAAACAATTTGATAAAAATATGTAAAATTCCCTGACTTTCAATGTCTGGTAAAGACATTTTAAAATTCCATGACCCGTTGTTTAATGCTCAAATAATTGATTTCATTATCAGTTTTTTCTCATTGAGTATTGTGTTACTCCATTAACTGTAAAAAAAAAAGATGGACGTAGTGTCTGTGACATCACGCATAGGTTTCTGAAGATCGTTTTTGAAGCTTAAAGTAGGCGTCTCCTACCGTCCCCATCTTGGCCGCGCGTCACCGCGCATCATTCCCGGATATCCGAAAATGGGTAAAGAGGCGGGACGGGGGGGAAGCTGAGGTGACTGGTCGCTGAAACCACACCCCCCTAGCTTGCCTCTAGTGACTGCAGTGGCTGTTCAACCATCACTCAACTGGCCACGCCCTTAATTATGCAGAACTTTAAGGCTTAATATCATTAAACGGATGAGTTACAAAAAAATTCACCCCCTCATAGTTGTCATGAAGGGCAAAAATAGCTACACAGACCAAAACACTTTTTTACCAGGCTGTAAACACATAATTTTCTACTGTAAAGTTGGCTATTTTAACATGGAGGTCTATGGAAATTGACTTCCTTTTGGAGCCTCTAGTGGCCAGTCGATGAATTGCAGTTTAAATCACTTCCGTATTGGCTTCATCAGAGAGATCGGAAGGTTGCCCCTCGTGTTACTCTCACTAACAAATATACACACATCAAAAGCTAAATGTGCTTCTCAGTTTGAATAAATATCTGTCAAATGACTTAAGTTTTATCAGTTTGAGCTCACGGTCAAAGATCTAAAAAAGACTGTGAAGCTCCCTATTGGTGCAGCTCACCTGGGGCTGTACGTGGATGACCCGAAGGCCTGACCTCCAGCGTACTGATACCTCAGCTTGAGGTCATAGTCCCGTCGGGAACCTTCTCTGCTCAGCACCCTGTAAGCTTCATTCAGCTTCACAAACTGACTGTGCAGACCAGGATTAGACAGGTCACTGTCTGGATGCATCTAAAGTAGTAGAGAAAAATGATGCTTAATAAACAGTTATTACCCTGTTCTAGATTTAGTTAAATGTCAAATGCTAGTTAATGACGAGACCACTCACACTAAAAACTAGATGCACAATTTAAACAAACTATGGTGCATGGTCTGCACAAGAGTGATTTGGTATCTCTAGTGTCAACATGAATGCTCAGCGCATTCAATGTAGCTATACATTTTATCCGTTTGAACATTCCACAGGAATCGAATCCATGACCTTGGCGTTGTTATGGCCATTTTTTAACAAGTTCAACTACAGGAATGTGTTATGGATGTCCCGCGCCAGAATGAGAATTAGTTTTGTATTACTTTAGTAGTTTTGTAGTTTTAAGTAATTACAAAGATTACAACATAGTTTTTCATTGAAATAATAATAAATCTTGCACAATAAGACAAAAAATAAGGGTTGATAATGTTGATTAAATACCTTACATTTTAAAATCATGAAGTAATGGCATCATGTCTCATACATCTCATATCTATTGAATGGGACATGGCATGTGTCCTCATCGTGACCTGTTCACCTCTCTGCTCTCACTTGTTCTGGATGTCACATCAATCATAAAACTTTTATCTGCTTCTGACTCGGAAACAAAGCACCCGTATTCCCTGCCTGTACCCTCATCTCCTCTCTCTCTCTCTCTCTCTCTCTTTCTCTCACACACACACACACACTCATCTTCCTCACAAAAATACATATACAAACTTTTTGTCTCTTTCATACATTCAATTATACAACAGTTTCTCACTCTTTCTCCACACACAGACCCACTTCACGTTCCTTTATCTTTAAAGGATCCATGTTTAAGTGTTATAATTGGGTCCCCAGTGCTTCTATCAACCTAGAAAATGTGAAAAAGAACAACCAAGTAACGTTTTGGTAAACTATTCTCTGCAAGCGAATGAAAAAATAGAATGAAAAAAAAGGTTATTGAAATTTGGCTCCCCTTGTGATGTCAGAAGGGCCCCTTAATCTGCACTATCCAACCACACACGCTGCCATTTAATGCAGAGATCAGCTCATTTGCATTTTTTGCTCACACCTACAAAGTGGCGATTTTAACATGTTATAATAAATTATCTATATGATATTTCGGGCTAAACTTCACATACGTACTCTGGGGACACCAAAGATTTATTTGACATCTTAAAAAAGTCTTGTGACATGTCCCCTTTAAACATTTACTCTCTGGGTTCAGGAAGATATAATACAATTAATTCACTAAAAATGAAAATATAAACATGCTCAGGGACGTCAATAAATAACTACAAACCTTAATATATATATGCTATGAAAAGCATTCATTTCTGTAGCTGTAGTATAGAGCATTATGCATTGACGTCACTTTTTCACGTGACCATGCGAGAGCTCGCCCGGTTGAGTGGTAAAACGTGCAACAAAATGGCTGGTTTTCATAGAGGCAGCTGCAAAAATGGCAGTAAAACTGACTATTATCAGCTTAAATTAAGTTTAGTTGGACTCGATAACAGAAGTGGGCAATACTTAGTTACATTAATTAAATTTTCCAAGCATCTGTGCTTTATTAGGATGTTTCTATTTGAAAATGTTTACTTCACTACATTCTAAAGCATATAATCATACTGTGTATTCTTTAATATTGCAAATTTAAATTTACTTAATACCTAATTACATTTAAATTGTGTACTTTTACTTGAGTAAATATACGTTAATGTACTTAAATATTAAATGTAAAACAAACACGTGTATTTATGAAATGTAATAGATTAAAAATTATGATAGTATACTTTGGAATGTATGTTTTCCAAAGAAAAACACGGATAAAATACAAATACTTGAAAAATACTTTTAAGTAGAAAGTAAAACCTCTGCTTGATAGTGACCCTAGCAACTTATCGTCTGTAAAACGATAACTCCGAATTCTTGTTAATCTGTTAGTACAGTCTATCGCATAACAGCCTTTTCCCATTTTGACACGTTTTCACCGTGTTGAGTCAATGTCACGCTGTACTCAAATGCTGCCGCTCTATCTTTTGCCACTCAGTGGGCGTAACCCCAGTCCCTCTTGCCGATGGTGACGTCATGTTCATACCCTCTATTGGAGGTTAGTCCTTCTGCCACATATAAATAGCTCCCTCTAGGGGTGAGGTGGAAAATAACAAAACAAAAGCCATTTCTACCCTCTTTCTGTTTACGGTGCAACAAAAACAGCACGTTATAAAATTAAAACTCATAACTTTGTTGTATAATTACTCAAATCAAAAAACATTTTTGATTATCCTAGTCCTAGACTAAAATGCATGTTTGAGCTGCTTTTATGTAAAAACATCTTGCACTGACATATCTTAACATATCTCAGTGACATTGTTTGATGCACAACAGTATTGTTTTGTATGTAAAAACTACTTAAATGTCCTAGACCTGGATTAATATAAACCCTGTCCGGGAAATAGGAGCCTTCCTCTTATTAAAGCCGGCAAATGACGCAATCAATATATTTAAACGCTTGAACGTGTTCATGTGAAGTAAACCAGAGATAAACAAACCTTTTTGGACTTGTCGAAAAAGGCATTTTTTATTTGATCCAATGTGGCGTCCGGTTTCACTCCGAGAAGGTCATAGTAATTTGCTGATGACCTTATAAAGACCCAAAACAAGGATGAAACAAAATTACTTCAATTGTAACAAACAACTCAATGTCACCCGGTCTGTGAAAACACAGCTAAAGTCATTTTTTGTGTTTTTTTTTCATAAAATTATTTTACGTAATATAAAGTACATTCTGTAAAAAAATAACCTTTTAATAATAAATAATAAAAAATATCTTTAATATTGACTGAGTAAGGCCATGTCAAAAATGAATGTGAAATCGAAATTTGATGTTCCTAATCTCATCATTAGATTATAAGACTTTAAAGGTGCAGTGTGTAAATTTTAGCGGCATCTAGTGGTGAGGTTGCGAACTGCAACATACGGCTCAGTCCACTGCTCACCTCTTGCTTTTGAAACACATAGAGAAGCTACGGCAGCCGCCACCAGACAAACATGTCATCGTTGGAGACAACTTAGTAAAAAGGTTTGTCCGTTAAAGGAATAGTCTACTCATTTTCAATATTAAAATATGTTATTACCTTAACTAAGAATTGTTGATACATCCCTCTATCATCTGTGTGCGTGCACTTAAGCGCTGGAGCGCGCTGCGACGCTTCGATAGCATTTAGCTTAGCCCCATTCATTCAATGGTACCATTTAGAGATAAAGTTAGAAGTGACCAAACACATCAACGTTTTTCCTATTTAAGACGAGTAGTTATACGAGCAAGTTTGGTGGTACAAAATAAAACGTAGCGCTTTTCTAAGCGGATTTAAAAGAGGAACTGTATTTTATGGCGTAATAGCACTTTTGGGAGTACTTCGACTCGCCTGAAAAGTCCGCCCCCCTTCTCACTCTCATAATAGGAGAGGGAGGGTGTTACTGCGCCGAGTCGAAGTACTCCCAAAAGTGCTATTACGCCATAAAATACAGCTCCTCCCCCAAATCCGCCCAGAAAAGCGCCACGCCCCATTCTGTACCACCAAACTTGCTCGCACAACCACTCGTCCCAAACAGGAAAAACGCCGATGCGCCTGGTCACTTCTAACTCTATCTCTAAATGGTACCATTGAATGAATGGGGCTAAGCTAAATGCTATCGAAGCGTCGCAGCGCGCTCCAGCGCTTACGTGCACGCACACAGATGATAGAGGGATGCATCAACAACTCCCAGCCAAGGCAATAACACACTTCAATATTGAAAATGAGTAGACTATTCCTTTAACTCTTTCACCGCCAGCATTTATAAAAAAAGTTGCCAGCCAGCGCCAGCGTTTTTCATGATTTTCACCAAAGTTTAATGCCTTCCAGAAAATGTTCTTCTTTAAATATATAAACATACAATATATCAAATGAAAGAACAGACCTTCTGCTTTCAAACAAAAAACACAGTTTCATCCTTCCTTCAGGAGTTCTTTTGTAATCAGCTTTTGAATATGGGTAGGTTTTTGCAAAAAACACCACATTTTGAGCAAAAAGCTGAGATAATTCCATTTTTGTAACAGACTTTTCATAGAGATCCCATTCAGAGCGATGTTTAAAACAGACACGGACATGCAGCAGCTTGCCAGAGGGCAATACTTCCGGGTTTAAAAAGTTGCGGAATAATAGTGGATAATAGCGGTATTGCGGAAAGACGGAAATACTTGTCATTGGCGGGGAAGCGTTTTCTCTTGATTGACGAGATATCTCGTCAATGGCGGGGAAAGAGTTAAGGGCTTCTGTAGAAACATGGCGGCACAAAATAGCGGCTTCCATGTAAGGGTACCCTCGGTGTAAGTAGATAAAACATCTCATTCTAAGGTAATAAACACATAACAGTTCTTTATGAAAGGTCTTTATACACCCCTGATAATTTAGTTTTGTATATTATTTTGCATCTCTGTCAAGAGATCCTTCTAAAAATTACACACTGCACCATTAACCTGGATTTTACAGGCAGGGTCACAAATGATCCTCTATAAGCCCTATATGCATAAAATGTCCCACATAACAGCACAAACTCTGCAGTCATAAACTCAGCATCAAATCAATAAAGCCAGATTCAGCAGAAGAAGAAGTATCTGACTGAGCAATGCAACTTGCACAAAGGATTCGTATGTACATGAAATGAAGTAGTTTGGTTGTGATACCTGTGAAAAGTAGAAAGTGAGATCAGGCGCTGGTAACTCCTACAGTACCAAAGACAACTCTGACATAAACGCAGCTGAGCTTCCAACTGCATGATGGTCCCTCAGAAATAAACTTTATACAGATACGAATCTAAGGGAAAAGAGACAAATTAACACTGACAATAGTATAAGTATGTTGTTTTTGAATGGCACATGATGTATGCATGCTTTATATTTGTGTGATGCATATTTATCACGTTCAATGCATGTTATGGTGAATGCATACCGTTCAGTGGGGTCCCATTGAAATGCAGCCTGGGTACTCCTGAATTGACACATAGAAGATATTACACACAAATACATGACAGGTTTATGTTATATGTTGGACTTTAATTGCATTTTAATGTTTAATTCAGTTTTAATAACTATTAGCTACACCTTGATATAGTTATGCATAGACATTAACTCTTTATTAGGCTGTTTTCTCACACACCTCCCCTTAATGTAGATCTTACAATCATTGTTAAAATATGAACCACACATACATACAAGTTATGTGTCATGCACCTGTTACCTGTTCAACCACACACATAAACATTATAAACATAACACATTTAATGTTAATCTGACCAACCACAGCACAAAAACAAACACCAGGACACTGACTGCCAGTATAGTTTTGATGTCACCAGAACTTAAGTTAGCAAGTTGCTAGCGCAGCCATTCATTAAACATTAAAAAGTCTCTTACTATAACAAATAAGACACTATGTTAAAACGATAACAAATTGTTTACTAAGCTGTCTGACAGTTTGTTTTGTAACAGTTTATGCGATAATAACAAGATGTTATTAGCTTAGCCGCTATGCTAAAACAACAACAAAGTCCCGTTTGTAACATGTAGCATAGCACATAAACATTGACTTAGCGCGGTGTTAATATCGTCGAGTCATAATTTAGCTGATTAATGTCATATAATCATATCACCTCAGTGAAAGACACACATTCTGATGTCCAACCCACTGCTGCTTTCATAACACGTTAACTCCGGTCGGTTACATAAAGGACAAAGTGTTTCATTTCAGACATCAGCTGTATGCGGCATGTTTTCATTTCATTAACCCTTCATTTACATGATATGTGGATGATTTTATAATCGCAGGCACATTTGTTGTCCAAAGTTAAATTAATCTTATTTCGTATTTTTTTTTAAATTGGGAATCATTGTCATGGATCACAAAATAATACAGGATATACCATATTTAAAATAATTTCCGTAAAGTTTTCTTATATAGCTGAAAATCATGATTTCTGTTGTCTCGAGTAGTCAGTGTCAAACTCGGACAACAATAATTATTAGCTATACAAGACATTTATCTCAGAAAACATTATATTGTTAGGACTAACATCTTGACTTGTGATTCACGACGATGAGTATCAGATTATTAAAATAAAAAAATATAACCATATGAAAAAAGCTGAAAAAATATGACTGGACTCCAGATGTACCTGCAAAAAAATGAACACTGCACAAATGTAACTGCAATAAAATATTAAACGAAAGTAATTATGAACACAACTACAAAACATGCCACAATAGCTCCTGCAAAAATACCACAGTTATTTTTACTACAGCAAATGTTGCAATTTTATAGAGATCCTACAACATCAGTCAAGGGTCCATTTTTACAAATCATTTCACAAGACTTTTTAAAGATTTCAAATAAATCTTTGGTGTCCCCAGAGTATGTATTTTAACTCAAAATATCATATAGATAATTTATTATAGCATCTTAAAATTGCCAATTTGTAGGTGTGAGCAAAAATGAGCTGATCTCTGCACTAAATGGCAGTGCTGTGGTATGGATAGTGCAGATTAAGGGGCGGTATTATCCCCTTCTGACATCACAAGGGGAGCCAGATTTCAAGAGAAGGAGAACTCTGCAGAACAAAAAGAGCCATTTCCCATTTTTGGGGCGTCTTCAAACTGAACTAGGTGTTAAAAAATAATGATGTATGGCTTTTAGGGGTTCCGTACTTTTTTGGATGGTTAAAAACGTCTAATCCCTGAAGTTTGAAAACACCCCAAAATTGGGAAACGCCCCTTTTTTGTTCCACAGAAGACCTATATTTGGGATTTCAATTACCTATTTTTTCACATGCTTGCAGAGAATGGTTTACCAAAACTGGGTTGATCTTTTTCACATTTTCTAGGTTGATAGAAGGACTGGGGACCCAATTATAGCACTTAAATATGGAAAAAAGTCAGATTTTTATGATATGACCCCTTTAAATAGCTTTTCATTATTATATTAGCATAGAACAATATTTGGCAGAGACAACTATTTGAAAATCTGGAATCTGAGTGTGCAAAATTCAAAACAAAACATTGATGTTGAACAATGATGTCCTTAGCAAAACATATTACATTTTTGATATATTTGCAGTAGGAAATTTAGAAAATACTTTAATAAGACATGTTTCTTTAAATCTTTATTATTTACTTAATATCCTAATGATTTTTGTCATAAATCGATAATTTTAACCTATACAATGTATTGCTGGCTATTGCTACAAATATACCCGTGTGACTTAGGTCCATATATGACAATAAATGACAATAATTCTGAAACAAATTTGAAGAAGTTTGAAGGAATTTCCCATTATTTTATTATGACTTACAAAAAATACAGCAGTGTTAATTGTTAATTCTAGGTATAATATTACATAATACATTACATTTGTATAATATAATTTAATATAAATTGTATTTTTGTATACTTATTTCATTCTTTTCTTTAGTATTTTTTATTATTTTGTTTAATCTTATTTTTTTTAGCGGTCGACACTTGTCTTATGTTGGGTCTCAACCATGAGTATGAGGGAAACAGTATTTCAGTCCTCTGTATGTCCTGTACATATAGCAGAATTGACAATAAAACTTGACTTAATATAATAATTAATATACATATAGCAGAATTCATAATAACACTTACTATAATATAATATAATATATAAGTACTTACAGAATATGCTGCACTTTGTGTCTACTGGTCTATGGGAACAGCAGGTAGCAATAAACATGAATACGCCTACCATATACAAAAATACAGTATGAGCCGTACTTGCAGGATGCTTTAGAAAACCAGAGAACCTGAATAATTTTGCAAATGCTAAAATGCATCTAACTGTGAGTATTGTCTTAAAAAACATCAACAGTTCATTTCTGCTGTTCTGTGGTTGGACTCCGATAGGTTATTACGAAAGATGTTCCACCTTTAAAACAGAAAAAGAAATGAGATTCATACAAACAGCAGCTTTGCTATAAGTCCATACAGTTATAAAAAACACCACACTGGCTATAAAATGGAAATCTATTTATAACATGTCCCGTGCTTCAGTGCATGCATGAGGGCAAGCAAAGGTAACACTGACCTCAGAGAAATGATTATCGAGAATATAAGCAGCTCTGACACGCTGTTCTGCTTCACTGTTATATTGAATCACCTCCAGTAGAGGAACACCGTTCAACCGGGTGAACTCCTCAATCACCTGTCAAGTGCAGGACGGGTTCAGTTAACCATGCATGTCGAGCGAGTGTGACCGAGCTAACCATAAGAGAAATTAGGACCTGTGGGCTGCTGGACACCAACATGTGCAGGACTTCCAGGCTTAGAGTAACCACCTCCGGCTCGGCCATTTTGAGCGTGGCACAAAGGCCGCTGAGCACCCCAGCTTGAGTCAACCGAACACAGTATTCTGGGCCATTATGGGCAATATTACCCAAAACTCTTAGCACCTTTCATAAAATAAAGAGCATGATTGGTCAGAAGTTAAGCTTGGGTACAGTACTGTAAGTTATTCAAATGTATACGTTGATGAAAATTAAAGCAAGTAGATATAACAATAATTGGGTCATTCTACAGAAATGTCCACTTTTGGTATGTCTTAAAATTGATTTCTTGTTCTAACATTTTAAACCACATTATTAGATTACTCTTTGACTTTATGAGTACATAAATGACAGCTTAATGATTTTTATTTTTTGTGTGCATGTACTTAAAAGACTGCATACACTTTTTTTGTCACTGGTGTTACCTTAATTCTTTAGCAATATTAAAGGTGTTTATGAAATATTATTTGTAATTTTTTCCAGCTTTAAAGCTTAATTCTTAAGTGTAGCAGAATTCAATGCATTTAAAATTATCATGTCACATGTGAAAAGATTTTATTTAATGTGAAAGAAAAAAAAAACATAGTAACACCAGTGACACAACAAATGACCAGTCACTGGTGTTACTGATCTTCACTGGTGTTACCCATAAGGAAGGTAACACCAGTGACAATTTTCATGAAAACTGCATTTTATAAAATTGCTGCTGCAAAGTATCTAACCACATATTGTCAATTATTGTATACTCACTAAACTAAGTAGTTTAATCCATTAGTATTCTAGTTTTTTTGCAATTCCCAAACAATAAAGGAGGTCACACCAGTGACTTAAACTAAAAGCTTCATATGAAATCATGAGATAAATGAAAAGATTTCTAATAACTGAAAAGAGACAGTGGATTTATCATGGGCTTGTCTTCATAGATCTCCAGGAAATTGAAAGAAGGAAGTGATGTCATCAGTGTGATTTTTATATAAAAATAAGAGCTTTTTTTGTTAAATGGTAACACCAGTGACACAACTCCAGGGGACCACTACTTTCATTATATATTTTATAATATTTATTCAGCATTTAGTTTTTTAAATGTAATTTACATCATATATTTGATAGTTATGGACACATTATGTAATTGTTCAAATGACATATTGTTTCATTTTAAAATATAAAAATGTTTAACCCTAAAGTATTTTTCAAGTGTAATATTTCTGTAAAGGCTAGGGACAGAAAAATTGACTTTTCCATAGAATTACCCAGTTAGGGAATTGGAAAGACATGCTTCCCAAAATTAGTGTCTAATTTTAATTTAAGTTCAAACATGCAATGATTTCTCCACCATCACATACATTCATCAATGAAGTGATTTGTTTATTAGATAGCAGATGACTTGCTTACCATTAAATTGATTCCTTTGGAGAAGGACAGAAGATTGATTAACATAGGAACCAAGTTGAGGAGCACAAGACCAGAGCAGAATCCACTGGAACCAGCTAAAAATAAAATGTTTTGAATATGTGCAAGCAGATTTTTGTTGGTAAGTAATGACAGAATTGTTTTTTCTTTGGATGTCATGAATAAGAAAAGGTTGGGTGCCCTGCACACCTGTGAGGTTGTTGAGCACCCACAGGCTCTCTCTGCTCAGACCTATGTGAGGTTGCAAATAAGCCTGACTGAAGACGCACAGCGCGGCGAGAAGGCACGTGTCCTCCGGCATTACATCACACCCTTCGCTGACCAGCAGGTTACCAAGGCAACGGAGGAGAGGCCAAATGAGCTGCAAAGTCCGAAAATTAAGAAGAGAAGCAGGTGTGACTCAGAAGATTGAGACGGTTATATCATGAACCACATAAGCTTGGAATGAAAGAGGCAAACATTTTCTGAATCTGTAATTTAATACGCTTAAGGACTGAATACTGAATAATGTTAAACATATTTTATAGACATATTTTGTCCAAAGTCAAATAAATTTTAGCATATTATTATCAATAAAAATCAATGCATTTTGCGTTTGTGAGGGTGCTTTATTTTGATGAAATTATTAAATGAATATTGTGCATTTGTCTTTATTTCTGTGTTACTATTTTTATCAAATTTACACTATGTATGTGACTAAAAGTGGCTTTGCAATAGCTCACCAGTTCAAGTCCATCCTCAAGGTTTCCTTTAGCAACGGTGCCCCCTAGTGTTATTAAAACAGCACTGCACTGTGAAAGAGCCCCTTGAGTCACCAGCACCTTGCTATCCAAATTACTGCAAACCAGAACATGAAGTCATATTTTAGTTAAGCATTAACCTCTCTGAATGAGTGTATAAAAGTGCAATTACGTTGCTCATGCTCATCAGATTGTTTTGAAGACAACAAAATAATAAAGCAGATCAGGGGCACCACTGACTGCCACGGTAAGAAAAAATATTATGGAAGTGAATGGTGCCCCTGATCTGTTTGTTTACAAACATTATTCGAAATATCTTCCTTTGTCTACTTTGTGCAGTACAAAGTAATTTATACAAGTTTAAAACAACCACATTATTTTCTGAAAAATAATTTCTGCCACACCTGCTAATTAAATAGTGTAAACACCACGCACACTCAATTGCTGGTCCAAAGCCAAAGTCACGATCTGGATTCAACCCGGAGATCAAATCCGGTATTATTCCTGAATCCACAACTGCTCTGGGTAAAATATACAACATAGCACAAACGCATTGTGATAGACAAACACAAAAAATTATATATTTTTAACAAACACAAAATGTAAATGAAACACATTGGTTCCTCCTTACAGTATAATTTTGTCAGTACAAAGACTGTCCTGTAGCAGCTGAGACAGGGCAAAGCCGGCAGCCTCCACCACAGCCAGATTATACTTTTGACTCTAAAAGAAACAAGAAAATCTTATTGGCCAAAACATGTCCAGGTCATATTTCATACAGATAGTTAATTAATACTGAAGAGGAAGTTAAATGTGCTAACCTGAATGCAGTTTGCCAATGCCGAAATGATTCCCTGAGCCAGAAGCTTCTCTCTGCATAAACCGTTCTCAGGACACAAGTTTCCCAGAGTGTATAAACAGAGCTCCTAAAGATAAAAATGCAAATAAATTAGAAAAAAAACTTGATGAGGTTCTTCTAATATTGACCAAAGAGCTGGTAAGGTACTGACCGTCAGTTTCGGGCTCTGACCGGAGAGGTACGTGAGGAGGTACGGGCTGGCAGACAGACACGCTTGACCTACGCTGGGGTGAGGAGAGTGAGACAGCTCATGAAGAGAGCGAACAGCCTCCAGCTGACACTGGGCATTATGACCACTAAGCTGCCCGATCAACATATGCATGCTGCTTTCTGACCTGTAGACAAGAAAACACAATTTAATAGTGTTCAGCTGAAATATAGCTTTAAAGGGCACCTATTTACAAGATAATTAGTAATAATAGTCTGAGGTGAGCCCACTATGTGTCTGTGAAGTTTCAGTTCAAAATATCCCAAAGATCATTTATTATAGCATGTCATAACGTGCCAGTTTTGTGTCTGTACCTTTAAATGCAAATGAGCTACTGCTCCTCACTCCCTTACAAAAAGAGACAGTGAGCGCTTTAAGTTACGTGAATACAGTCTAAGACAGTGGTTTTCAAACTGGGGGCCACGAGATGGTGCCAGGGGGGCCCCAGTTTTATGACATTTTATGAAATACATTAATTTCTCATGAATTCTGTGTAATTAAACCTAAAAAAAATAAGGCTACTAACCAAAATCACTCCTTTTTTGTAAAATTTAATGTTTTTTTTTATTAAAATGTTGAGTTTTAGAACAGTTTTTGTCACATATTTTCTTTGGGGGGCCGCGAAGGAATGCACCATACGCAAGGGGGGCCGCACGCTGAAAAAGTTTGGGAACCACTGGTCTAAGACAATAGTATCTCACTATTGATATATGGCAGACAGCGTAACTATGGTAACGGAGGACTGTCAGTCAATGGTTGTGGGTGGGGCTTTATCAGTGTGATGTCACATTAACAAGAAAATCAAAACAGCATGTCTAATAAGACTGCTGTGGTTTAATGCGAAATAAAAAAGGAGTGGGTGGATTTTTTGTCTTTGTGCTAATGCACATTTATGCCCCGACACCTTGAAAAAGAGGATTTTTGCATAAAAGGTGCCCTATAAAATGTAAAACATCTATATAGACTAGTCACATGAAGTCATACTTGATGAAAGTGAGTTGGGTCTCAGGGTTTCGAAGAGCTTTTCTAAGAGATGCAAGACGAGTTGCTTTCTCCTCACCTCCACACTGGATGCCACGTATCATCTCTCTGACCTAATGTCATACATACAATAAAAACAACTGTTCATTGAACAACAGCAACAGTCTTCTTTATCTATGCATGAATGGCAAAAATAAAATTTGACCTGTTCAGATGACAGATGGACAGAGTCTGTCTCCACACAGTCTTCATCTTCATTCTGCAGCAGTCTCTTACTGATAAGCTGTCTGTCTCTTCTCGCCTGCCTAAGAGCTATGGAGAAATAAATACATTTATTAATGTACATAGACTGCATTATTGGGGTCACAAACCGGATAAAATAGCCTACTGCACGTGTAGTGTTAACACGTGCACACAAACATACCTTTCTCAAATTCTCTCTTTTTATGTTTAAACTCCTCCAAATCATTGGCAGATCGACATGCTTTATGTCTGATGGTTTTCAGTCTCCACATTTTATCGCTAAAATCACTTTATTTATTTTTTAAAAACAGCTAGATTAATGCAATAATTCATGATCTATTCGTTAATTTATTAATAAAACTAAAGAATACGATTTTTAGAAGGAAGAATTTAAACTCTGTTGTCATCATCAGCCTGCGCCTGGGTGACACCGGCCGCGACCTGCGTTCGGATCCTTTCAAAATAAGAGTATCGATTCAAAACATCTTTTTTTGAACTAGTGAATGTTTTTTTTCTTTGTGAATATAATGCACATAAGGCCCTTTGATAAAATGCTTGTATACATACATCTATATATGAAGTGTTTCAGTTCCCCTAACATTACTTTAATTTCTTTAATTTGTGCTTTTATTTTGAAATAGTAAACCTCCGGCGTCACAGTGTTTTCACGCTCTATCGCTTCACACTGTTCTGTAAAGAAGATTCGAGTAAACGTTCGCAATTTATCTCAATGCAATTAGTAAAAACACACAGGTTATATTCAGAGTTCCATATACACTTTCTAGGTAAGTGACTCTGCGATTACGATATAAATAAATGTATACGTTGGAGGAGCTTTTAATTTATGTTAACCAACGCAGCACGAAGGCCACATGTCAATGCAGCATGCGATGAGAGATGCGTCATCTAACTTGTTTTCTAAATATACTATTTTATAATGTTCATTGGTACAGGTGACCACCTGTTATTGTGTGGATGTTTTTTATTAGAATATGGTAAGTTTGGTGTCTATGTGATAAGGTTTGTAGACAGTCAAAAGATTACATAATAATTGATCTTGTCTGTGAAATCCAGAAGTTACTTAAGTATGAGATTTAAGAGCATTAAAGTAGTCACTGTCATAAAATCACGAAAATAGGTCATGTGTGGCCTTACTAGTAAACAGTAAATCACAAAAAATGCTGTGTTTTCACAGACTGGGTTGCACTTTTTATTTGTAATTGGGCAAAGTTATTGCAAATCCACACTGTGGTCATGATCACAAGAAGATACACTCCTTGAAAATCTGTTTCTTAAATGTTTTTCAGGTGATACACTTTTCAGATACTTACATCCACCATGTCAAAGGCAACCAAACGCAAGCACGTAGTCAAAGAAGTTCTGGGGGATTATGTCACACCCACCGAAGACCAACAAATTATGAGGGTACGTATGTAGTTGAATTTTATAAACACAGTTTTGGAATATGTAAGCTACTGAGAAGATTAAAAGCCACAACATTGTTTTACTACGTTACAGGTCTTGGGTAGCAATGGCAACAATCTCCACGAAGCCGTGACTGAAAGTGGCGAGCAGTTTTTGCTCAGCATGCCCACAAAGTTTCGCAAGAACATCTGGATCAAACGAGGTACGTTTGCTTTGTCTTTTCTAGATTTCAGACGATCTGTTTTTAATGTGTCTAAAAGGTTTGTACTGCCTTTTTTTAGGAGACTTTGTCATTGTTGATCCCATAAAAGAAGGAGGAAAAGTCAAGGGAGAAATTACTTTCATACTTTACAGGGACCACATACAGTATCTGAGGAAACTCGGGATCTGGTGAGGAAGATTTGATTTAGCTACATAAAATGCTAAATACAACCCTTCGGTTTCAGGATGATAAAATATCCTTCTGCTTTGTTTAACAATAATAACGATCATATTCACAACTGAATTTTTTCTCATTATGTTTTTAGTCCCAAACTGTAACTGTAGTGTCTTTATCATGCATTTTAAAATCTGTTCAAGAAAAAGCTGTAAATGTGTTCAGTAAACCGTATTTTCACACTTCACACAGGCCAAAAGGATTCCAGGAATCTCACACATCCGCTGAGAGGAACGAGGGAACGCAGACAGATAGGAGTGAAGAAAAAAACGAGCAGGAAGAGGCGGAGTGTGACAGCGATTCTGAGAATGACGACAGCGATCTGTTTGTGAACACTAATCGTGCTACCGTCCACTACAGCGAGAGTGAGGAAGAGACAGATGAGAATGATGGCAGTGATGATGATGATGATGAAGAGGATGCTTGTAATGGGAGAGCAGAAGACAGTTTGTAGACAGACAGAAAAAAAACATCTAATCCAGGAGTGACCAAGAGCAGCTTTCTGTAATAAACCTTGAGCTTAAATACCTGGACAAACCACATTGATGCCTGAGACTGAACTGAATTTCAAAGCTGTAATTACGGTTAATGATTCCTCTCTGATGACATTCAGAAGTGTTCTCAAACTTAATTAACAGATTATTTTTACTTTAATTTCTGTCCTCCTGGTGAATGAAACTGATTGTGTATAATGATTTTTGTAAATATTGCATTATAATAAACTTTGTTTTGTATGCTTTGACCACACAAAGATATTTATCAGAATGACTCTTACAGTAGATGAATCTCCTGACAAAAAAACCCCATAATTTCTGCACATAACTCACTCAAGTTTACATTACATTTTGGGCACAATTATTTATTTTACAGTAAATACCAACATAAGTTATAAACAGGTAACAAACATTTATAAAAATAATTTTAACAAAATGCAAAAAATGAATGGTTGTTAGGCTTCATCCGCTTTATGTGTGAGTTAGCAATACAGTTATGGGCTAAGGCATTGTTTAAATGCGTTTAAAACACTTGTTTAAATGTAGTAAATTGAATAAATCATTTTTCAATGCATAAGCGAACATGAACTAACAATACTTCTAAAGCATTTATTAATCTTAGTTCATGGTAATTTTAGCATTATGCACAATGAACTAACATTAACAATTGTATTGGCATTAACTAACATTAACAAAAATGCTGAAAACTATCACTTTAAACAATTTTGTGTCAGAAAGGGTCAAACCCAGGCGTTAGGTTAAGTTAACCCAGAACATGTTTATATTTACCCAGCAATGGGTTAAAACGCAACCCAAACCCCAACCCAGGTTAAATTACAACCCAACAGGTTAGGCTTTCGACCCAGTGCAGAGTTTAAAATAACCCAGCATATTTAGTTTGTATATGAAACATTGCTAGTTCATGTAAGTAAATGCATTTACTAATGTTAACAAATACAACTTTATTTTAAAACGTTACAGATTATGGTCATATTTATGAAAGATTTTTAACCAGAACTAATGTTAACTTGCTTTAAAAAAAATGACTAGATTAGACAAAGACAGCCATTGGGCTAAAATATGTTTATATTTGACCCAACAATGGGTTAAAACAACCCAGCATAAGTTAAATTAATACCCAACAGGTTGGGTTTGTCTCTTTTTGACCCAGACTGATCTCACAGAAAAGTTGTTTTGTAGTCATGAAAAATGACAAAATTCAGCTTTTTTGTGCCTTGAGCACTTTTAAAAAAAATTTAGAAATAGTTTTTTATGTATGTTGCACGACTTTTTTTCATATGTATTGTTTTGTTCATCGTTTTTCCTATTTTCTTATCATTGTCGCTTGGGGTTAGAATCACTTTCTGTTACATTTTTAGACATCCTAACCCAAATCTAACGCCAACTCTAGGCGAGAATAGTTTTAAAAGTGGAAGAAAAACATGTAGAAACCAATAAATAAATGTACATCCTAACCCAAATCTAACCCCAAGCGACAATGATTTAAAAATAGGGGGAAAAAAATGAGAAAACAATACATAAAATGACACGAAAAAGAAAGTCGTGCCACCGACACGAAAAATTATTTATAGAAATTTGTGCGAGTGAGACGAAAAAGCTGAATTTCGTGCCATGGACACAAACAAATTAATCAAATTTTTCATGAATATAACATGACTTTCCGTGAGATAAGTCCGCAGAGACCCAACACTGGATTAAAAACAACCTAACATTTCTAATCTGAATGTGTTACTCTTTACAGATGACTTGAGTACTATTGCATCTAATACTGAAACTACAACTTTGCGTTGCAGTGAAATAGAGGTTACAAAAAATTTTAATTACAAAGCAATCAGCCTCCATTTAAATTCATACAAAAGTACATGGAATGTGGGTAAATTGCCTTAATTCTTATTAAACACGAAAAACACACCAAACAGGCTACAAGAGACTGGCTTTCTCAATGATTTAACATACAGTCATTAAATACTGGTTGTCTAAACCTGCTAGATGAGAACATGTTTTAGCATAACAAAAAACTGAGATGTGGCTTCAGTCCGCTTAAGCATCTCTACGTTTGACTCTCAGCGTTGCATTTCTGCATTCGGGACTAGGCGTCAATGTTTCCGACCAAAGCCGAAAAACGTCCGTCGGGCTACGCTTGTGGACCAGGAGCACGGTGTGGTTTGCACAGGGATCATTAGGTTCATCTATAGGGAAGTCAAAGGTGAGAAAGGCCGGGTGGTGGATAGGCGAGACCCCTATTCTCTGGAGGCACATGCCCACATAGACATCATCAATAGGAAAGAGATGAACTCTCTGTGACACCCGAGAGAGTTTAAGGGCCAGAGATCCAGAATACACCACCCCTCCTCCACCAGGATATGAAGGGTATAACCCTTTGTAGAAGCTTTCTGGGACGAAGTACTTTGTTTGGTTCGAGCGTAAAGGCGCTGCGTTGTTTATTACATCACCAACAATAAACTGCTCCATTTTTGTTTGCATAGACGCCAATGATAGTTGTTTTGTAGTTAAGTTAGTAAAGTTAATTTCGTTCTTCTCCTCAGCCAGCAGATAGTCCAGGATGGCAGGCGTCCTAACAAACACATCGTCATCACCCTTAAAGATGAAACGGGCGTGTGGGCAACGCCTTGAGAACCAGTCCCAAAATAACACATCCTTCAGCGTGAGGTTAAAGAAGGTGTCTGCAAAATCCCACTGTATGATGTCACCATGCATTTTACTCTCAAATGTTAATTTATCTTCAACAAGCAAGTCTTTGGACATCCCCAAAAGGAATATCCTACGGACAAGGCCTCCTTTACTTTCCCTACCCATCACATTTCCCGATCGTCCCCAAGTTTTTCTAATCGCTTCCCTGTTTTTAAAGTTCCCACTTTGAGATTTGATGGCAAGGAACAAGAGTGGAGCCCGAGTCTTTGCCAGTGGTCCGTCGTCACAAACGTCCAACGGCTCGAGAATCAGCGGATAGTCTCGACAGTGCATGGACACAACAAAATCTTTCATTTGAGTTGTTAACATGTCGTAATCTGGCATTGCATCTTTAACCTGATAATCTGGATTACATGATCCACCACTTTGTCTCCCAGTGGATCTGTCGCTGAGGCCTTCTGCACTATCCAGTGGTTTCCTCAGGATTGGGTTGTATCGGCGGTCTGTAATATGCTGGATAAAGTTCCACAGCGCTCCGTTATCTAGTTCGGTTCTCCAAAAGTGCTCTTCAGGATGAGGAGACAGATCTTTAGTGAATCTGAGGCCAGAGGCAATAAAGCGCGTGGGTAGCATGGGACGAACGGCGGATGTCCCGTGTGTCATGGCATAGGTCAAAGCTATCGAGACGTAGATGTACACTGTGATCAGCACAAAACATGGTGAGCAGATGAGCAGGATTCGTCGACGATATCGGCAAAAGTTTAAAGCCATACACTGTGAAGAGACAGAAATCGAACATTTTCAAGTTTAACTTTTTTATATATAATGATCCGTAATTTTGTTACAGCTGTCAACCAACAATCTTATCCAATCAGGGGTTGAGTATGATTACAGAGGATTATCACACAATTCACAACATTATGGTATAAAATTGAGTACAAACCTTACAAGTATGTACCATGGTAATCATGATAATACTAGTAAAATTATATATTTAAGTAATAATAGGAGAACTCTTTCTGTTTCTTAACTCATTTAATGAAAGGTTGGGTTAATTTTCTAAAATTCTACCCAAATGATGAGTTGAACATTTTGAGTAATTAAATTGGGTTATTATGTCTCTTTCTTTGTGTAACCAACTATTTAAAGAAGCAAATATGTGCATAAACAGTCTAGTTTACATGACTTGGGTCTGGTTTCACAGCCAAGGCTTAGATTAAGCCAGGACTAGGCCTTGGTTAAATGAGGATGTTTAACCTCTTAAGATATCAACATTGTTGTTGTTTGCACCATAATACTTAACTGTGTGTAATTGGAACATGTTGTACACAAATGTGGACACTCTGCTTCATTTTTAAATAAAAATATTTGCTTTTTATATTTATTGGTTCTTCCTAACACCAAATAGCTGGAAGAAATCTGAAAAAAGGCAAACCAATGCTCGGGTCTTAGGAGGTTCAGCATCATTTATAAACCTGCCTTAGCAAAAGATATTACTAGTGTGTATCTTGAGACAAATCAATGACACTATTTTAAGATCTTATCATATTTTAAGATTGAAACAACTCAAATGTGTCTTAGTAAAGAACTACACTGTAAAACAATTAATGCAGTAATCCAGCAGTTTGACAGTAACTTACTGTAGATTTATATTTATCTAATTTATTGACAACAGTTTGTTCAAAGAAAAAATAATATTAAGCATTAACAATTCTGTGTCTTTACAGAAAAAAATATTTTAAAAAACATAAACAAAAACTCATGCAAAGCATTCTGGGAACCAGAAATCTGCATTAACCTTTTGTTCCCAGAAACGTTTTGCATAATGCTGTACTTAATATAGTTATTTTCCTTTAACGATAACGTCTTGTAAATGTTTAATGTTCATTTAACTTACAAATAACATAAATAACATATATTTAAATCTACAGTAAGTTATTGGCAAACAGCTGCCAGTAATACTGTAATATCTACATTTACAGTTTTTTTGCAGTGTTGCCGTAAGCCTCGTCTGTAAAATCAGGTGTAAGTGTTATTAAATGTACTATTATGATTGTTTGGCAAACTTGTTTGTAATGGTAACTGGTTTAAACTTATTCTTAGATTAAAATCTGGCATTTTTTATTGATACAATTTATGAGTCGTTTACTTTAAAGCATACAAAAACCCAAAGCAAACAATACTGTAAACAAGATGACAGAATGAAATACAATTTTATTGTATTTTTAGTTTAGTTTTTCAGGTAAAGATAATTATTAAAGCCCATGAACTGAGATTTAGCCCTACTATGTTTATATAAATATAATTTGTGTATATGTATATAAATTTGCATATTTTGCTGGCTTACAATTAGCAACCCAACCTGATGGGTAAGTTTAGACCATGTGTTTTGTCCTTTATTTAACCAGCCTAATTTTGTTTGTTTTTTAGGTCGTAACAGCACAGCTAGTACAAAGTTAGTATCTTTAACTGTAATAACTATGGCATTAAGCTGAAACTATGATTAATGTATAGCATACATAGTATAAGAATTCATGTATTATAAACAGAATAAAATTAGTTAGGATAAAAATGTAAACGTACATGATACAATATCAAAACCGTAAACATGTAACAATAATTAAACTGTTAATAATACAAAATATTTTATTTATTATGAAAAACTACAAAACATGATATATACGTAAAACGCATATACTAAGAATACTTTTTGTGTTTCTTTGCTGTCTTTTTTGTTTTTGTTTAATCAACTCAGATTTACAAGTCATTTTAACTAGAGATTATTTGATATGAAGTTGACATATTTCAACTATATTTTATAAGTTATAACAACTCATCTCTAGTCAAGATATATAATAGTAAATTACTTTTTTTACTGTGATACAGCAGAAAATAGTTTTTAAACTGCAATGTATTTGTTCCAAATATGCATAAAACATACAATTAAAAGATGTTTTGAAAGTAATTATATTTTTAACTTACCACTTTTCTCATAAGTTTCCTGAATGTCGCCATTCACCTTATCATAATACGTATGAAGTATGCAGAAGCTAAAATACAAAGTTAAAATAAATAAATAAATAAAATCCTCTCTGTTGAAATACCTGTGACTGTGTGAAGTGATCACGTGCACACAGGTGAAGCTTAAACAGGTGTAAGGCCACACCCACTATCCTCAATTCACATTCATCATATCCGTAATGCAGTGAAACCGGGACTTTTTTCAGTTTAAGAACTTACCGTAAGTCCTGGCTACCAAATAAAGCAGTTAAACATCAAACAGCGCTATCGCAGGAAGAGATACAATTCATGGCACATGTTGTTACAGATTTGTAAGGATGGCAACCTGCCATTGGGTAGCTTATTATAGGCTTTTCAACACACAAAAAATGAAAAATATTTTAAATTGTAGTTGTACTGAGAACTCATTATAGTTAACCCATGCCTTTTATGGTGGGTTTTATTGTGTTTATGTACTTACCAACAGCTTTAGCAAAAAGCATTTTAGTATTAGAATATAGTTTGGATTATAAATAACACAAAAGATAGTCTTTAATACAGTTTTGAACAAACAAACAACTGCTGAGAAAACACCTTTGTTTTAAACCCTGACCTCGTCTACTTTTTATGTGATCATTTTATGAGGAAATACATTTCCAGAGTATGTCAAAAAATTTCGGCAAATTCTATGAACTCCGATACTTCTGACATGTGGTTTTGAGAGCTGTGGTTTCACCCATCAAACTTGTTGTTAGACAAGTGTGGTGAGTTGTGCACAGATTGCTCATGGGTTAAATGTAAAGACCCGCAAGCTTTACAAAAAACCTTCCTCTGTTTCACCTACGCAGTACAAACAGTTCATAAGTTGAAGTACATAATCTTAGTTAAATCTAAAACTTGAAATCAAGGTGTTGCTGATGTTAATATTAATATGAGATCACCACGCATGCATGTGGTATTTTCAGGCACCCTTCCCCAAAAGACCTCAGGAAAGCATGTGATCCATACCAAGCATAGTTTAAATGTATAGCATAGTATCTACAGCTATGAATCTGAGTCAAGCAGGTTTTTGGGAAAGCATGAGTTTACCGAGTTTATTTCTTTTTGTCTAATCAGTACTTTTTGATATTTAGTCTGTTTAAACTTTGTATGGTTGTCTATGTGGCCAAAAAGGTTGTTTGGTTTTGTTTTCAAGTTACATTCAACTAGTTAACTGAACATAATCCTGAATAGAGCTTACTACCTATCTCACAATTTAAATTAATGCATTTAGCAGACAGTTTTATCCAAACCAACTCACAGTGCATATAGATTTATATCAGTATGTGCGTTCTCTCAAACTCACAGCCTTTTTGTGCTAAACCAATGCAATCCCTTGGAATCAAACCCACGACCTTTGCACTGCTATTGCAATGGTCTACAATTTGAGCTAACAATATGAGTAGCTCATGCAAAAGCCTTCTCCGTCAAAAATGAGAAGGATATTGATCGAATGCTCTCAGCATGTATAATACTTTCTTTAAATACTCAAATAGAAATGCTACTTGGTTGGCAGAATCCAACAAAATTCTACGCAGATTTTTAAGCAAAATCCTCAAAGTGGATGGGAGATAAATTTGATAACGATGGCACGCAAAACGACTGTGGATCACATTCAAACTGTGTCCCTTGTGTAGGACCTGAATACAACCCGAATATGGCAGTGATATGAATCACAGCGCCCCTTAATGTATTATATATGTATGTTTCTTTATTTTTACATTCAGACTTTCATCATTTGCATCTTTAGACATTTTGCAACTGTTTACTATGGAGGTTTTTTTAGAAGTGGAGGCTTTTGGAGCTTGCCAATGCCTCTCTTTATGGATCTATCTGCAATAATCATCTATTTGTCCCCTCAACCTTAGATTCTGTATTCGTTCCATGGAAAATTAAAGGCCTATTTTTCTGACTTATTTATTGATGGAGTTTTCTCTACTTTAAAATTCAGTTTACCACAATCTAATATGTTTTGTTTTTTTCAAGTACACCGTTTTGTTCACTCTCATTGTCCCTCCTTTCCGGATTTGCCTAAATCTTCTTTATTTGAGAAGTGCTTAGTACAGAACTATAGGTCTGTATCCTCCCTATATCATTTAATTTTTCCTTCATCCTCTCGTGCCAGATTGAGTCTGATTCAATTTAAAGTTTTTCATAGAATTCATTTTACAAATCTCAAATTAAGTAAATTATTTCCAGGTGTAGGCTTCTTGCGATAGGTGCTCTATAGCTCCTGCTGACCATACCCATATGTTTTTTTCTTGTTTGAAACTAAAAAAAATTGGTATTCCTTTTTTGATACTTTTTCTAAAGTTTTGAATATCCCACTTGAACCGTGTCCTCTGATTGCCATTTTCAGTGTCCCATCGGCTCTGAATATAAACACTGAAAAAAATTAAGTTTGCTTTAAGAGGTTCCAATGACAAGTTTTATAAAGAATGGGGTCCTCTACTTGCTTTTGTACATCACTTAATTTTGCTAATCCTTAATATGTTTAATTATTCCACAGAGTCATCCGTTTATTTTTCTATTCAATTTTTTTTCCTTTTATTATTATTCTATTCATTTATTTATTTAGCTTTTTTCAATTGAAATATGTATTTAATCTCCTCCGTTGTGGTGGGTGGGGACTGAGAGTTGGGATTGTTCATGTTTGTGTCCACCCTTAGTATTTGTTAATGGGGGGGAAAACAAAAGGAATTGATATTTGTGTTCCATATATATATGTGTATTCTCTCTCTCTCTCTCTCTATATATATATATATATATATATATATATATATATGTGTGTGTGTATTCCATGTGTTTATATATAAATATATATATATATATATATATATATATATATATATATATATATATATATATATATATATATATATATATATGTATGTCTTTTTTACCTATTCCAATAAAAAAAAGTGGAGGTTTTTGCCACAAAAGCTTGCGTGCACTTAGAGGATTTTGCAGCGAAAGAAAGTCAAATTGTTTAAATACTAATAAAATGACTTTGGAAAATAAGGCATTTCAATTACTCACCTAATAACCTTTTCACTGGCATTAAAGTGAAATCACTATACCCAAAACATAAGTGTCTGAAAGTTATAAAAATGCTCATTTACAAGAAAACATGTAAGACCAGATGCATTTAAAGAGGACATATCACAAGACTTTTTAAGATGTAAAATAAACCTTTGGTGTACCTACAGATAATTTATTACAGCATGTTAAAATTGCCACTGTGTAGGTGTGAGCAAAAATATGCCTTTTTGGGTGTGTCCTTTTAAATGCAAATGAGCTGATTAAGTGCAAACACTTGATGGTGTCATAATGGTGGGTTGTTGAAATTGAAACTTAATTGTGCTGTCAATTATTTATCTCTCTTTCTCTACACTTGCAGCATGTGGTTGGATAGTGCAGATTAAGGGTCTGTATTATTATAATAAGATCCCCATCTGACATCACAAGGGGAGACACATTTTGAATAAACCTATTTTTTCACAAGCTTGCAGAGAATGGTTCTTATTTACATTTCTAGGTTAATAGTAGCACTGGTGACCCAATTATAGCACTTAAACATGGAAAAAGTCAGATGCAAAACTTTTAAAGGGTTTTGCATCTGAACTTCTATAATATACCCAAGAAATACTGATTTACTTAGTACTTGAATTTCTTTTTAAGCAAACTGCAAGAGGGTTGTCAATAATATCAGCACACTATCTAAAACACAAAATCTAAACCGTGTTAGAGCTATTGCTAGCAAAAGACTGTGTTTTAAAGGGACCATGGCACAAGACTTTTTTAAGATGTCAAATAAATCTTTGGTGTCCCCAGAGCACATATGTGAAGTTTTAGCTCAAAATATCATATAAATAATTTATTATAACATGTTAAAAATGACACTTTGTAGGTGTGTGCAAAAATGTGTCATTTTGGGTGTGTCCTTTAAAATGCAAATGAGCTGATGAAATTCAAACACTGATCACGATGATGGTCGTTTGTTGCAATTAAAACTCAATTGTGCTGTCAATTATTTTCTCTCTCTCTTTTTCTCTGCACTAAATGGCAGTGGCGTGGTTGGATAGTGCAGATTAAGGGGCGTTATTATTATAATAAGAGCTCCTTATGACATCATAAGCAGAGCCAAATTTCAACAACCTTATTTTTCATGTGCTTGTAGAGAATGGTTTACCAAAACCAAAAATTTACTGGGTTGATCTTTTTCACATTTTCTAAGTTGATAGAAGCACTGGAGACCCAATCATAGCACTTAAACATGGAAAAAGTCAGATTTTCATGCCATGGCCCCTTTAAATTTTAATGCACTTCAATGAGGTATCGTTTCTGTATTTACTGACCAATATAGAAATCAAATGTGAAATCATAAATGAGCAATTCCCTGAAAGAAAGAAAAATAGGCAGAAACTGTTAATAGAAAATTACATACATCCTCATGAATTCATTTTTTAAAATGGTAGGAATTCAGATTTATTTTTTTCTCCATATGAACAAGTGGTTTGATTTTATTTCATTTTTTACAAGTACTATTTTTTTGAGAAAACTTGCAAAAATTTCTAGCATATTCCAAGTCAAGAATGAACATGAAAAAGGGGATTTATTGCTGAATGTCAAATGAAATCTACACCTTTACCGTGTGAACACGACTCGGTTGCTGCGGTAACCATGCACCCATCTACCTGAACCACTAGTACATGCAGAGGGAGGGACGCCTTTACAGGCAGACAGGAAGAACAGAAGAGAAAGACAGGAAGAAAGGACGAGTGCTGCTGCTGTTTATAGGTGAGTAAATTAATTTTCTGTGTGTGTAAGTGTACTGTATGTATCTGCAGGTGTGTGTAAGAGTGTAGTGTTGGGTCATCAAAACGAAAAATTCAGTCAAATCTGTCGTTCTTCTGTAAAGATTCACAAATTAAATATATAATGATGTTTCCATGCAATTACAATAACGAGGGACTGGAGCTTTTAGGCATAAAATGCATCATAAATGCGCACTATATGATGCCAGAAGTCATACTGAACACTCACAATGTTTACAATAGTGATGCTTTTGTGTCCTTTTTGAAACCTAAAAGCCCCATTCCTTGTAATTGCATGAAAATGAACAACCGCTTGGGTGTTTTTAATAAAGTAAGAAAATAAACACATTTCTATTTTTGGTATGAATCTGTCTGTGTCTGTGCACGTGTTGTTTGTCTTCTTAAATGTATCGTAGGCTGCTGGGCTTTGGAAGGAGGGGTTAACTCGACATAATCCACCTAAAGTTGCACGTCTAGTAGCCAAACACACGTTGCTTTGAGCAAGTTTCCAGCTTGCACACAGATGTGAAAGAATAAATAATGCTAATGAAAACCACGGCCCATTAACAGACAAACACAGCTGGTCGTATCATTCTGTATGGTCTCCCCAGCATCGCATAGACAATATGGGCAGTAATGGATCCGTTCTGCTCGGAGAGGTGCGTTTTCGATGAAAAGTCCTGAGACACAGTGCGGCTTAAAGCTGCTGGCATAGTAATGGAAACATGTGGGCTAAGATAAGAGATGTAGGTCCGTGTAGGCTAGAATCAGGCTGGATTGGTTCCCCCGCAGGTAGCACTGCGGCCAATGACTACTCATGGAAGGAAGATACAGTGCAATGAGCTCGTCTCACCACAAGGGGGTGACAAAGTCACCAACATGTCTCTCTCTCCGTTTTAACCCATTAATGTTGTCAACATAATGCTAAAAAAGAGAGCTTCCTTTTGATAACGCCGACATCCGTCAGAAAGAATACAAGCATACTTGCGCACGTTTTCACTGGAGCACTGGTACACACGGGCGTATGTCTACACGCACTCGAAACGTTAACCTGAAGACGAACACGACGCTAAACGCACAAACTAAACGCGTCCTCACACGAAAAGGCAGCCACTACTGTGTACACATAGACACGTAGATATACACTGAGATTCAACATTCACAGACTACTCTTTCACGCGCGCACACACGGAAGTGTAAACACATTCATTGGACGTACAGACCACCATGTTTGAAAACCCTGAACGCCAGGTCATGCCCTGTGAACTCCTGCATACATCTGTTTCCATGGAAACAATATGCGACGACCAGTTGAGAAACAACTATGAACGGAAAATCCAAAGTAAACAGCGATTACGTGTTTTGTCGGTACAGAACGAATCTGCATCGGCTGCGATTTACGAGTGCATGTAGATACCTAGTAATGTAAACAAACACCTTACACAGGAGTGACTTGATATTGCATGGTGTCTGAATAATATCACAGTTCAAATGGGGAGATCCTGAACGAACAGAACGAAAAAAAAACGAACGAACGAACGAACGAACGAAAAAGAGACAAACGTGTCTATAAAACCCAGGAGTCTGTTTTACGAAAGGCTACAAAAACTCAACTGAACCTCCCTCATCGGCAAACAGCAAAAGGCACCACAATATTATTCTATTTCTAACTCGTGAAAAAATTGGCACGTAATTGTTTTTCATAATGCTGTAAATCAAAAAAAGAAATCACATATAAATCGTTTTCCCCCTATAAAAAAAGTCTTTGCTGCTAGCTAGTAGACAATTTTTGCTGAAATGAAAATAAATATTTCATTTGTTTAGAATATCTGTCTGTTATATAAAATAAAAAATATTTCTCATAGGTGCAGGTCTATAGCATATCATTTGTTTCTCCGCTCCTAGATACGTTGTCGTTCTTTTTTTAAAGGGGTGCATTGTCTGGTTTGGACCGAGATTGTGACAGTTTGTTCGACTGCACGTTGCCGCGGGAACCGGAGCGTCCCGTGTTGCCGCTGTAAGTCCGCGTGTCGTTGGGTCGATAGATGGTGGCCGGCTCGGTGGCGTTCATATTCTGCATACTAAGAAACGGCGTGCTTTCGCCGTGGCCGAGGTCGCCTACCTCATCGTCCTCCCATTCGCTATCCGACAGGCAACTTTGAGAGCTGTAGTTCCTGGGCCCTGGCGCGCGCGGCGCCACGTGTCCGTTGACCCGCGATCTTCGGCGCCAACGCCGCCCGCTGCTGCTCTTTTTGGGCTGCTCTCGGGTGGACATGTACTCCTGCGTGGTCTCGTAGTCCTCGTCGTCCACGAAGCGGTACGGGCTGGACGGAAGGGAGCCCGTGCTTTCCGCCGCGTAGTACGGCCGCCGCGAACGCCGGTAGCGGTGCAGGAGAGGCTGGTCGTCGTCGGGCGAATACGATGCCATGGCGACGGCGGAGGCGGCGGGGGGCAGGGAGAGGGCGTGGCTGGCGTTGGGTGTGGTGATCTGAAAGGTAGGCACCTGCGGGGGCAGTGAGGAGTGGAAGTCCACCGGAGACAATCGCGCCGGCGTGGTCAAAGCGGACACGTACCTGAAATAAGGTTAAAGAAAAACATGTAGCCGCGTAAGCCTTTAAATATATGCCGAATTATCAGACACTAACCTGTCACTGTGGGGTGAATCCCGCAGGGAGTCATAAGAGTCTCCATACTGTAGGTGGCACTGTTGGGCATCTGGGTAACCACAGTATGCTGCACGGCGGGCACGAGCCTCCATACACGCCGGGCTGCTGCATTTACTAGTGCCAACAGAAGAAGAGAGCGCCCCCGACTGGCAGTCAGAGTGTATACTGTCTGTGCGTTCTATACTCCATGTGCGGTCCTCGTGCCTAAAGGGACATCGAAAAGGGATGAATTAACGATTGACTCATTGATAAACAGATGGATACAAGGATGGATGGAAAAATGTGACCCTATCTGCGAAATCAGGCTAATTATGAGATTTGGAGCATCAACGTTTTATTTCAATTATTGGTAACAATGTGTAGCATGACCTTACTTAGCCAATATTCAATTTATCAAGGTTATAAAAGCTGGGTGAGAGAATCAGTACCGGTGACTGGAAGCATGTGAAGCTGTGGTGGTGTGGTGAGACCTCGACGACATTCGGCTGCCTGAAAAATTGCCTGAAGTCTCCGTTACATGACGTGTCACTCGCTCAGTCGCCGGGGCGTTTTTAGATATATACTGCAACAAAAGAATGTGATCGTGAGATTTCGAACCCAAATTCATTTAGTGTTAAAAGATACTCACATCCACCATGGGGATTTCTTCCGGGCCAGGGCCGGGGTGGTTGGGTCCATTGGCCAGCATACGATTCGGATGCTCCGCACACATGTTCTGGTGTAGATGGTTATGCATCTTCTTCCTTTGTTTCCTGTAGACAGATCCAGTTAGTGCAATTTTAGGATTTAGCTTAGGGTTGTGTATATTTAGGTTAATATAGCTTTAATTGTAATAGAATTTAATTGTTACTTTTGTAGGTGTGTGGTGTTGGGGTGCACTTAAAGATTGTTTTCTTTACGCTTTTTACACTGTTGCTGATGGTATTATTGCAAATTCTTTATGTAATAATAATATTATTATTAGATATATTTTTTTTCTTTTAAGGGCCATTTCAATGTTAGAATAAAAAAGCATGTCTAATGTTTAACTCTTTCCCTGCTATTGATGAGTTAACTCGTCAATAGGAGAAAACGCATTCCTGACAATGACGAGTATTTCCGGCTTTCCACAGTACCGCTATTATTTACCATGTGGCCAGTTCTGCAATTTATAAAACCAGGAAGTATTGCACACAGCTGTATGTCCATGTAAGTTTTGAGGATTGCTCTGCATCTGATCTCTATCAAAAGTCCTTCACAAAAATGCAATTATTATTTAAGGCATTAAACTTTTGTGAAAATCATAAAAACTGCTGATGCTGGCTGGCAACTTTAAAAAAAAAACACAGGTGGGGAAAGAGTTAATGTAAAGCCTGTTTTTATATTATCTCTTTCCCGCCAGCGTTTTTTTTAAATAGTTGCTTGCCAGCCAGCGCATTTTTATTATGATTTTTACAAGGTTTAATGCCTTCCAGATCATTTTCTTTTATAAATACATAAACATACAATATATCAAATGAAAGAATGAAAAAAATTATCCTATCTTCATTTGTTCCTTTTTATCACCTCTCAAATATGTGTAGGTTTCTTAAAAAAAATTAAAAAAAAACTGAGATAAGTGCTTTTTATAAAGGACTTTGGTTAGCGATCAGATTCAGAACGATGATCAAAACATACACAGAGTTTTTACTGTTTTTGAATCAGTGGATGCTTTAGTGTTTTATAAGTTGGGTGAGAGCGCCACCTACTGAATAATAGCGGAAATACAGATTGCCATAAAAACTCGTAATTGGCAGGGAAACGTTTTCTTTTAATTGACGAGATAACTCGTCAATGGCTGGGAAAGAGTTAAATGGATAGTTCACCCAAAAATGAAAATAGATTTATTCACTCTCACGTCATTCGTTGTCACTGCATCACTATGTTTCGTATGCTATGTCATACACTGAAAAAACGCACGTCGGTCAGCTAGTTATTTTAATTTGTAAATTTTAAAATATTGATATTTTTCTCACAAAATCGCATCGATTTTCCTCAGAAGGCCTTTATTAACCCCGTGGAGCTGAATGAATTACCTCTATGAAGGAAGGATGGACTTTTTTGGACCTTAAATCAAAAGCACCATTTATCACAATTATAAAGCTTGGAAGAGCCAGAACATTTTCTAATATAACTCCGATTGTATTCGTCTAAAAAAAGATAATCATATACATCAAGGATGGCTTGGGGGTGAGTAAATCATGGGGTAATTCTCGTTTTTGTTGAACTATCCCTTTAATTGTCTAAATGTCCAAAAGGCAAGGCAAGGGAAGGCAAGGCAAGTTTATTATAGCACATTTCATACACAGAGGTCATTCAAAGTGCTTTACATAGAAATGAGAAAACAAAAAAATCAAAGATACATGAATTTAAAATATCAACTAAAAGAAAATAAATGTGATTTTAATAAAAACTGTTTAAATGTGTGAAAAAGAATAAAACAGGAATAACAAGAGAAATAAAAGAATTAAAATAGTGCATATAAAATATAGTGCCACTTTTATAGTGCCAAAAGTGGAAAAAGTATACAGTTTAATAAGATTTACACTGCAAAAAATGACTTTCATAGTATTTTTGTCTTGTTTTTAGTAAAAATATCAAAAATTCGTAAATTAAGATGTATTTTTTGTGATGAGCAAAATGACCTAAGAAAATAAGTCAGAAAAAGTATACACTTTAAGTAAATAGTGATTAAAACAAGCAAAAAAAATGGCAATGGAATAAGAAAAATGTATATTAATAAGTTTACTTTTTTCATAAACACTTAATTCAAAAACATTTTTCTTATTCCATTGGCAGAATTTATTGCTTGTTTTAATCACAAATTCGCTTAAATTTGATATTTTTTTAAATAAAAAAAATTCTCAAACTAGACTTATTTTCTGAGGTCATTGTGCTCATCAAGAAAATACATCTTCATTTAAGATTTTTTTTTATATTTTTACTGAAAACATGACAAAAATACTAAGTAAGAAAGTCATTTTCTGAAGTGTATACACTGCAAAAAATGATTTTCAAGAAAAAATTTTTTTATTATTTTTGTCTTGTTTTCAGTAAATTAAATAAGTCTAGTTTTTAGACCAAAAATATCAAATTTAAGTAATTTTGTGCATAAAAAAAGCAAAAAAATCTGCCAATGGGGTAAGCAATTTTTTCTTGAATTTAGTGATTAAAATTTTCTTACACCATTGGCAGATTTTTTTACTTGTTTTATGCACAAAATCACTTAAATGTGATATTTTTGGGTCTTGGGTCGTTTTGCTCATCAAGAAAAAACATCTTAATTTAAGAACTGAAAACAAGACAAAAATACTAAGAATTTGTTTTCTTGAAAATCATTGTTTGCAGTGTAATAATACAATTTCACTTTGCATACTTAAAATTTACCCAAGTGTATCTTTTCTTATTTTTTCATGTAAAGGTGCTCTGCAATAATAATATAAAATAGCCCTATATAAATTTGACTTAATCTGATCTATAACAGCACACAGGGTTCCCTGACCAATGAATTTCTAAGACTTTCACTCATTCAAGATTAAGGAAAATGATTTACATTTCAGCAGTTTCCAACTGATGAAATATTGTCCAGCTGAACATAAGCAGACTGAGATTTATATTCACTACAGAAATTTCCTTGATTTCTCAGGCCAGGGATTCTCAATTTTAAAATATCATTTCTAGGTTTCAATGCCAATAAGAGCACTCTTAAAAGTAAAGCTTTTCTAAAAGGAATGCCATTGAAGGCATGACATTTTTGTATGATGATTGTAGTGGTTACTTATTATGATTTGGTAAGTGTTAACTAACATTATGTTAATTTGTGAATGTGCGTGGCTCTTTTTGGCCGTCTGTAGAGCTCTTGGGCTTACTTGGTTTTGCAGTATGCCACCACACAAACGATGCCAACCACCAGCAGCGCCACGCAGATGCCCGTTATGGTCAGCACACGCTTTTGGTACAGCTCCTCGGCCTCTGAATGAACGACAGCATGGACAAACACACACATATGCACAGACGTAGACACAAACAAACACACATATACACAAACGTCCATTGAACACAAGACGCACACACACATAAAAAGAGACAGCCGCTGCGTCAGTAGCAGCATATTAACACTGTTTCGATCAAATATTTGCTAAAACACATTTTGCTTTAAGTCCACTTGATTTAAAAAAATGCAGTTGTATTCACAAAAGTACAGAATAAACATCTAAACTAGTTTAAAGTAAAAATGAAAATTTTTATGGGCATCAAGGGATAAAAACTGTAACATCAGATGGCTGATATTACAGTGCATCATGGGAAAGCATAGCTGTGTAATACAAATATAGTAAAGTTGATTAGGTTATCGGTGGGTGAATGTTTGCTACCTTCAGGGGTACAAAGAAAATGCAAAGACGCCAATAGACACAAACATCCTGGCCGATGCAAATTTGGCGGCGCGAATGATGCAAAAACACGCACAATTTGCCTCAAATGCGTCTTTGTGCAAGTAAAAAATATTCAACTCAAGTGAAAAGTTAGCATGACACGAAGTTAAATCCCGCGAGTTATCTAGAGCGAGGAACACGATGCTTCCCATTTGGTGTGTACGCAGCATGATGGAGCATACACACCAACGCAAATTCAATGTTTTGCAGGAGTAGATTACATACAAAGTCAATGCAAAGACGCAAATAGACGAAAAATCGTATTGGTCGATGTGAATGATGCGAATCAGGTGCCGCGATTGACACGAAAACACACACTATTCGCCTTAACGTGTCTTCGCGCAAGTTAAAAATATTCAACTCAAGAGAAAAATTCGCATGACACATAGTTCAATCCCCCAAGTAATCTAGAGAGAGGAACATGATGCTTTGCGTTTGGTGTGTATGCAGCATTAAAAATAAAGGTGCTATATATATGATGCCATAGAAGAAACATTTTTGGCTGAATTGTCCAAAAGAAAGCTTTAACATCTGAGAAACCTCACTGTTTCACAAAATGTTTTTTATGTGATGGAAATAGGTTGTTAGACTATAAAGGGTAGGAAATAAAGGCACAATAAGTCATTTTTGCCGCTAAAGGTCGTCAGACAAAAACAAAATTGCAGCTGGATGATGCCATGAAGGAGCGTGGAATAATGAAAATTATTTACCTACAATGCCAATTGGAATTTAGTCCAACGGGACTCACAAATCATGTGTATGGATTAGGCATGAGCAACGGTATGACCAAAAATCCATTTCACGAAATGAGGTATTTACCGATATATTTCACGGTATATATGTTTTTTAGCTCACTACACTGCAAAATTCTTCAGATTTTTGTCTTGTTTTCAGTAAAAATATCAAAAAAAAATTAAATTAAGATGCTTTTTCTAGTTTTTAGACCAATTATATCAAATTTAAGTGATTTTTTGCTTAAAACAAGCAAAAAATCTGCCAGTGGGGCAAACAAAAAATCTTGAACACACTAAATCCAAGAAAAATTCAATAAAAATTTGCTGATTTTTTTGTTTGTTTCACGCACAAAACCACCCAAATCTGATACTATTGGTCAAAAACTAGTCTTATTTTCTTGGGTAGTTTTGCTCATCAAGAAAAAGCATCTTAACCCTTATGTGTTGTTAGGGCCATTTTTGCAATTTTTTTGTCTTAATTTGGCCACAACTTTCTCTGTGTTTCAGCAAATTGAATGATTCTTGGTGACAAATCTTATATTTACACATATTTTAAGAAAATGCTTTGAAATTTTAAAAAAATTTAACAATATACCGTGGGCAAATTTACTACCCTTACGTGTTGTTAGCGGCCAAAAAAGGCCACTAAATTAAACTGCAGTAAAATTTTATCAGATTCATTTTTTTCACAATTTTTTTGCATAAATCTGTTAATCAACCTCAGTACTGATCAGAACTACCAAATGTTTGCAAAAATTCCATGATTTTAACTCTTTCATTGCCAAGTTTATAAGTAGTGTCACTGATATGGGAAAAAAAAACACACAAAATGACAGATTTTCAATATAAAAAGTGAATGTGGACTGGATTTTCTTTTACCTTTTTTACAGTCTTGGGCATGCCAAAGATTGGTAAAAACATTGACTTTGATGCATTTTTAGTTTTTGTGCAGCATCAGATTTAATTTTTTTCTCCCACATTTATTGTTTGTGGCCATTTTTTCCCCATTGACTTCCATTATAACAACATTTTTTGATTGCAGAGCCATGACACCTTATTACCACGCATTCTTGATTCTTTGTGGTTTTACCTTTTGCAAAGAGGTAAAATTTGTCATTTTTACTGTTGATCACCATGTGGCACCATTAACCCTTTAGTAGCCTGTGCAAAAAAATAGAGCTTAAATTCTGGCTTGTACATTGAGTTATATGGAGTATAACAGCATATTAGAGAGATAGAGAGAGGTGTGTGTGTGTGTGTGTGTGTGTGTGTGTGTGTGTGTGTGTGTGCGTGCGTGCGTGCTTGCACGTGTGTGCGTCTGTGTGAAAAAATATGTAAAAAAATCTTCTCTGAATCAGATTTATGAACAACATTTACTATGAACCAAAATGCAAAAACAAATTCAAATAAACTGAACAATGAAGCAAGAGTAAAGGATGGATGGAGAACTAAACAATCAAACTAAGTTTTAGTGTGTATATGTGTACGTGTGTGTGTTCAGTCTTTTCAGCAGGAATTTCAGCATATTACTAGGTGATCTCTGCAAGTGTGTCTACAACAACGAATACAAGTGCTGACTGTTCTTTTTTTGTTCTGTACACCCCTTGCATGTTCCCCTTTTCACTCCTGAGCTGCTGGTGCCTGCTGGTGTCTGTGGATTTGTGTCTAGAGGGACAGCTACAGGAGAAAAAAATCCCTCTCACCAGTGCAGCACTAACTGGTGCGCGAGGGTGGTCATCTCTCCTCAATACCTAACACTAACCCTAAACACACACACACACACACACACACACACACACACACACACACACACACACACACACACACACACACACACACACACACAAACACACACAATGGTGTTTTAGTCCATGTGGCTCAATGTACAAGCCAGAAATTAAGCTCTGTTTTTATGCACAGGCTAATAAAGGGTTAATGGTGCCACGTGGTGATCAACAGTAAAAATGACAAATTTTACCTCTTTGCACAAGGAAAAGCCACAAAGAATAAAGAATGCATGGTAATAAGGTGTCATGGCTCTACAATCAAAAAATGTTGTTATAATGGAAGTCAATGGGGAAAAAATGGCCACAAACAATAAATGAGGGAGAAAAAAATTAAATCTGATGCTGCAAAAAAACTAAAAATGCACCAAAGCCAATGTTTTTGCCGGTCTTTGGCATGCCCAAGACTGCGAAAAGGGCGAAAAAAACCCAGTCCACAATCACCTCCTATACCGAAAATCAGTGATTCTGTGCTTCTCCTCTTCCCAAATCAGTGGCATCACCCACGAGCCTGGCAATTAAAGAGCCAAAATCATGATATTTTTGTAAACATTTGGTGGTTTTGATCAGTTCTGAGGTTGATTGACAGATTTATGCAAAAAAATTTGAAAAAAATATTAATCTGATACATTTTTACAGCCGTTCAATTTAGCGGCCACCTCCGGCCGCCAACAACACGAACGGGCAGTGAATTGGAACAAGGCACAAGGGTTAATTCAAGATTTTTTTGATATTTTTACTGAAAATTTTTTTGAAATTTTTTTTTGAAAATAATTTTTTGCAGTGTAATTAGCTTTTAACTAAATGCTCGCCAGAGTTTTAAAAATATAATAAGTTAAAGTTAAAGTGAGAATGCACTAAAGATAATAACACGCACTATTTGCCTCAAATTTGTCTTTGCGCAAGTAAAAAATATTCAACTCAAGTAAAAAGTTAGCATGACACGAAGTTAAATCCTGAGAAGAACACGATGCTTCACATTTGGTGTGTACATAGCATGATGGAGCATACACACCAATGCAAATTCAACGTTTCCAGCTCCTTGTGGAGAAATCTTTGCATGGGAGAGACCTTTGCACGATATATATACACAAATATGTAGATTAAACGGGGGCAGTTGGTGATCGGTGGTGAGACATCGGCTGGGCATCACGTTGCATAAATCTATGGAGCCCCTAAGGGGACACGGAGCAAAAATTAAATAAAGTTTAGTTTCGCGTGCTTACGTGAAACTATCATGTGCTCAAGTGAAACTTTCATGTGCTCACGTGAAACTTTCGTGATAGTTTCATGTGCGCATGCAAAGTTTTACGTGAGCAAGCGAAACTAAACTTTAGATTTTTTTACTCCAATGTCACCTTAGGGGCTTGGTATAAATCTGAGTAATACACGGAATCGAAAAATTGGTTACATCTGACATTATATTTCACGGTAACGGTATATACCGCCATACTGCCCACCCCTAGCATGGATGATATAATGAAATGAAGTTTTATAACTGTTATGTTATCACATAAGTCGACATAAAAACAACAAAAGAGTGGCGGTGCTGTGCAGATCAGTCTGCGCAGCTTTGCATGGAGTCGCAGTTAAACGCAGAAACAGCTCATTTAAACGATGAAAACATTTGGGATAATTTAAGTTCACATGTAAACAAAATGCTAGTAGTTTGTGATATTTTAATGCTAAAATATTACATATTGTGCCTTTAGGAACATTTGACTGAAACCAGAAACTGCTCTTTTGTCAATTACCATGAAAAACATTAGCACCTTTATTTTTAGTAGTGTATTAGGTTTTGCTTTAAGATAAAATCTCTGCCCCATGACATGCATTATTTTACATGTTCGTCTTTGATGTTGGAAGAGCAAACCTATATTCTGGTATAAAGTGTGCCAGTACAACATGGTTAAAACAACTGCATTTCTATATGAGCTTTTTGAAGAGGGTTATTCATAAAACCCATTTATAATACAGAATCAGTTTCAAGAATAACTGGGAATAAGGTTAAAGTTTTCCAGAGTATACAAACATAATTTCATGTTGACTTTAAATAGGATGGGAGAGTAAACATTTATTCTGTATTCTGTTTCGTTAAAAAGTACAGGTTTTATGAAGACCATCTATTTCGTTTTTTTTAGTTTTGAAACAACCTCTAGGATGCTGAACGTGGGCAGCAAAAGAGGAAACATACAGAACATGGAGAGAGGGAACAAAAAACGAACGAGTAGGAGAGGAGAGAATTGAGGGCCAAACGGTAGGGGACGGGTGTGTAATAAGAAAGAAATGTGGGAAGGGAAGGGGAGGGGGTGGTTGAGTCAGACACTGATATTGCATTGCATGCTTGTTACAGGAAACTGAGCCAATGAGAGAAAGGAAACTTAGGGCGAGATGTACCCCGACTAACCACTAATGCACTCCAGAGGTGCGGAGAAAAGAGAGGAGATGGGCAACACTCATTTTTCCCTCCCTCGTCTCTGAGATTTGCGCCATGTTGTGTGCCATTGATTTTTGTATTGAAGAAGTTTGACAACTATTGGACACTAGATCAGTGGTTCTCAACTGGTTTTCTTCAGGACACACATTTACAAGGGACATTAAATGTCTTGTTTACTTGTTTGCAACCAACAATTTTGCTACTAAATTAATTTACTTGTATTTATTGCTATTCAGAAACAACCATAAAAGACACCCCTGATTATTGCTTGCATTTATAAGACTTAAAAGTAAATTAGATTGTTAGTCTAACTTATAGTTGTCAAGTTGATATCTATAAAAAATCAGCTTATTATAGAAACCTGCTTACATGCAAAATAATACAAAAATACACAAGATGACGTCACCGCCTGCCTAGTCGTTCCAAAGCCGGCGGGAAATCTGTTAAAAGCTAAACTGTTCTCTTGTCATGTCTGCAGAACCTCTAGAAGTAATTTTCTCCATCAACTGCATGAATCAAAAATTTTCTGTGTTACTTAAAGGGGACATATCATGAAAATCTGACTTTTTCATGTTTAAGTACTATAATTGGGTCCCCAGTGCTTCTATCAACCTAAAAAATGTGAAAAAGATCAACCCAGTAACTTAGTTTTGGTAAACCATTCTCTGCAAGAATGTGAAAAAATAGGTTATTGAAATGTGGCTCCGCTTGTGATGTCAGAAGGGGATAATACCTCCCTCCCTTAATCTGCACTATCCAAGCACAGCACTGTCATTTAGTGCAGAGATCAGCTCATTTGCATTTTTAAGTACACACCCAAAAACGGCAAATTTTTGCTCACACCTAAAAAGTGGCAATTTTAACATGTTATAATAAATTATCTATATAATATTTTGAGCTAAAATTTCACATATGTACTCTGGGGACACCAAAGTTTTATTTGATGTCTTAAAAAAGTCTTGTGAAATATCCCCTTTAACACTTAAGAAATTTGGTTAAGGTTTTTATTTTACATAGGCAGAAATCGACCTGTACCGATTGGCTTTTTCGTTAGCTGGTTTTGTCCTTTCCCTGATAAAAGAAATCTGTTTACGTGTTTACATGACCTATGCATTATTAGTTTATTAACTCGTTTGCCACCAGATATTTTTTGAAAAGTTGCCTGCCAGCATTTTTGTGTTATTTTCACAAAAGTTTCACATAATGCCTTCCAGTAAAATTTTCTTTTAAAAATATATAAACATACAAATATATCAAATAACAGAACAGACCCTCTGCTTTTAAAAAACAATAAACAAACAAACAAAACGGGAAAAAAGTTTCATCGAATCTATATTTTTTTCTCTGCGTATAAACTCTTAAATATAATTTCTTTAAAACAATTTTTTAGCAAAAAGCTGAAATAATTGCATTTTTGTGAAGGAATTTTGTTAGAGATCAGATTCAGAATGATTATCAAAACATACACAATACACAGAAATTAAAATGAGTAAATAACGTTTTTTGCTGCAGTTTTTTCATAAATTGGGTAACCCATCTAGTGGATAATCGCGGTATTGCAGATTAACATAAAAATTCATCAGGAATAAGTTTTTTTATGCAAATGTTTTTTCTTAATTTAAGAGAAAACATTATTAACTCCTTCACCGCCATTGACGAGTTATCTCGTCAATTAAGAGAAAACTTTGCCTGCCAATGACGATTCCCTGATGAGTTTTTACAGTACTCTTTAATTCTGCTATTATCCACTAGGTGGCGCTCTTACCCAGTTTATAAAAAACTGAAGCATCAACTAATTCAACAACTTTGTAAACACTGTGAATGTTTTGATAATTGTTCTGAATCTGGGGCCGTATTCACAAAGAATTTTATCTTACCACTAAGAGTACTCTTAAATTGCACTAAAAGATTTTAGCTAGGAGTTTTCTCTTAAAAGTTATTCACAACGCCTTTCAGACCTACTTTTAGTAAGGAAAAATGATAACTCCTAAACTAAGAGTGAGTCTCCGTTGCTACGGATGACGTCAATTCTCATGCACGAGCTGCCTCGCAATGACCACGGTGATTGGCTGTTAGATGACAGGCTGTCATGCGGAACATAACACAGACGCACCAAATCATGGAATTACAACATTAAAATATGTAGACTATGTGTCCTACACAAAATAATAATAGTAATGCCATGGAAATGCATATATAAAAGAAAAGTCGTGAATGAAATTGAATTAAATCAAGGTAGCTAATACCCAAATGAAAACCGCCAATTGCCTAATAATAAAAAATGACTGCATTAACACTTGCTTGATTAATTTACATCCTATTAGCCTAAATAGACTACTTAAAGCAAGGAAATGTTGCCCATATTGAAGAAGCCTAATGTAATAAATAAATGACGGTGGATTATGAACTCGCCAAAACGGAAAAGAAAGCCCAACTAGACGCAGGATCAGCTACTGTTGCTGCTGTCCCAGTTAGTGCTGGAAAAAGAAACATAATAAAAGGGAAATTCAACACTGAGATATCAAGCAAAACTAAGCGTGAGACGTGGGAAACAGTGATGCGCGGATATGTACAACAAAACAACCGGCACCCGACCAACGTTTTCAACTAACCCGCTCGCAACTCCGGACCGCAAAAAATAAATAAATATATATATATATATATATATATATTTTGCGGTCCGAGTTGCGAGCGGGTTAGTTGAAAACGTTGGTCGGGTGCCGGTTGCAGCCTTTAAACGGGCAAGCATGGCAACAGGTTGGTGTACAATATTAAATATATAATATCATAATAATATTATTGTTTCATGTAATTCTAAAAACTTCCTGCTTGTCATGAATGTAATGAATTGTAAAAAACAAATGTCATAAACAATATGCTTACATTAAAGTGTGCTTTTAAGTCTTGGCAATGCTTTTGAGTTGGTGAAACTGTCCGTGTTAAGGAGGATATAGCACCTAAGCCATTTAGGATTCTTTGTGAATAGGTCTTAGTGAGTTAGGAGTCCTCTCGACTTCTTTTAAGCTGTCCCAGACTTAGGTGCTACTTTTAGGGCTAAAATGCTTCGTGAATTATTTTTAGTGAAAAAAATTAGAAGTCCTAAAGTTAAGAGTGACACGCCCATTATTTTTAGGAGTTGCTCCTAAATTCACCAGTTAAGAGCTACTTTTAGCCTTAAAATTCTTTGTGAATACGGCCCCTGATTTCTATCAAAAGTCCTTCACAAAAATGCAATTATTTCAGCTTTTTGCTAAAAATTTTGTGTGTTTGAAGAAACCCATATTTGAGAGGTGATAAAAAAGAACATTTTTTTTTACATTTTTACAGTTTGATAGCAGGAGGGTCTGTTCTTTCATTTGATATATCTCACGTTTATATATTTATAGAAGAAAATTTCCCTGGAAAGCAATTCTTTAAACTTTTGTGAAAATCACATGCTGGTGGCCAGTTCAAAAAAAGGCTAGTGGGGAATGAGTTAAATGCATTAACTAACATTATCAAACAACGAACAATATAGTTTTCAGCATTTATTAATTTTTGTTAAAATTAGTTAATACAGGTATTTATGTTAGTTCATAGTGCATTGATTAATGTGAACAGTTACGACGCTTGATTTTAAATATGTATTAGTCAATGCATTAAAATGAACTAAGATTAATACATGCTGTAAAAGTATTTTTTTATTGTGAAGTCATGTTAGCTAACTAATTGGTAACAAATACAACCTTATTGTAAAGTGTTACCTTGTACATATGCTTTTGAGACTTGAGATGTAACCCACTTTACATCCATCTTTAATGTCTTCCGGGTTGTATTTACTTTCATCGTGCACAGTTGTGTTATGGTTTTTGATGATGTCCATGTTTGCATCTACAATATCTGTCTGCTTATATATCAGATAATTTAAGAGCAACATACATCCTTAAGTCTATTTATTTTGATGTCTGCACAATTATGTTAATTGTATTAAAAATATGTTTTTGCAATTGTATCATTTGCTTTAGCAGCGTTATGTCCCTGTTGTCTGTGACCCGATCAGACTGTTACATCATTGGGTCAGGACTGACTGGTTGATAACCACTGAACTAGACAACTTTGAAGCTTTGCATCAGACTAAAGCTTCAATAACAGATGTATCTGCCTGATGTAACTGTATATAAACTACAAAATGTGTTGAGAATAAGCAATAATCCTTGACAGGTGGTGATAAAATCTCTGTGATGCACGGGATAAAATACAGAAACAATGATAAAAGTCATCCATGATTATTGCTTATAAGAATTAACTAAAGTAATTCAGCTTGCTAGCCTAACTTACAGTTGTCAAGATATAGACACAGGGCAAATAATAATTGACATGCATTTTGATATTTGACAACAGGCCCATTCAAGTAGATTTTAAAGCCTGAATTATCTATTTATTTATAGGTATACAAAACCTTATACAATGCTGTACCTTCTGGGCTACATGACTGTTAAGGACCTATTGTGTACCTTTAACATTTAACCCCTAACATCTAACTGGTTCAAAATTGGTTCTTAAAAGGTACGCAATAGGGTATAATATTGTACCCCAAAATGTACATTTCAATGTGTTGTATTACCATAAAGATGAACGTTAAAGGGGACCACCCCAAGTAAATAAGTATGCATCCACATGCCTAATGTGTATCTTTCAATATCCCTAAAATGAGTGTCGCTTTATCAGAGCGAAAAAAGAAGCTGATGATGTATTTGCGTACATCATATAGGACAAATAAAACAGAACGAGTTCTCATGTGGAAAAAGCTCAAGCTATGCCATAAAAATATGTCATGAACTAAACAATCAAACAAATAGTAACTTCATACCCATGATTTCAATTCCAAGATGCTCTGCCAATGCAGAAAGTTGACAATGTAACAAACAAGAAAAAACAAGAAAACAGGTTTCAGGTAAAATTGTCCACTTGTTAAGGTATAGCGGCGATACACTAGAATGCGATTAGTAGTGTTGTTTGTTTGGTTTTGTTTGAGACTCTGAGGTGAGTGACTGTACGTTCCAGTAACAGACACACAATGCAGACAAACATTGGCCAACTCCATATTCCCCATGAAACGAAATCAAACAAAAATACCAATAAACAACACAACACTTTTCTCGTAAGCGAGCGTGTGAATGCATGCAGACAGCCAAACTTACTGCCATATTTACTAGACCTCATTTCTGGGTTTAAAGAAAAACATACACACAAAGCCATTAAAATGAAAAGCACAATGTACAACACAAAAATCCTCGGTCAAGTAAGGATGAATGCTGACACAAACTGATGGCTTTTATTTTAATTATTTTTATTTCCAACACCATCAGCAAATGTGCAGCATTTTAAACATATTTTTAGTCATGGCTTGCATTATATGCGTCATATTAAAGACATTTTTTAGAAATCTACCACCAAAACAGTGGTACTTAGAGATTAAGGTTCATGCATCATGCTTCGAGCTCAAACATTGCAAATTGTAAGAAAAATAGCATTTAACAATTATCTAAAGAAATATATTGGGTTCAAAACAGCACTTTTAAAGGGATAGTTCACTTAAAAATTAAAATGCTGTCATCATTTATTCACTCTCAAGTTGTTTCAAACCTGTAAAAATTTCTTTGTTCTGCTGAACGCAAAGGAAGATATTTTGAAGAATGTTTGTAACATCTGGAGCACCATTGACTTCTATAGAAAAAAATAATATTGGAAATGAATGGTGCCCCTGCTTGAATTTATTGCAAGAATAGCCTCTTGAGATCATTTTCAAGAGTCCCATTGGTTACAAACATTCCTCAAAATAGCTTATTTTGTGTTAAACTGAATAAAAAAACTCAAACTGGTTTATGCAACATGAGGTTGAGAATTTTCATTTTCGGGTGAACTATGCCTTTAACATCAACTGTTGCATTGCTCGCGATGACCACAGAAAATAATCTAATACAGCACAGTAAACACTGCACAAATTTTTAAATAAAAGCCTGTAATATGCCTAGAAATTTTATTTAAACAATAATATTCTTAGTCTCACACACAGGCACTAAAAATGTTTACGCCTGGCAACAACTATTGCTGCCATGATCAGTAGAAAGTTCCCTTAAACATTTTTTTTTTTAAATATAAATGTTCGCTTACATTGTGCCGTGCGAAGATCATGGAGGTTTGTGAACGTAGCACAATCCGTAATGAATCAAATTTACATATAAAGGAGTCGTGTTTGACCCGTAGGCTTTCATCATAAGTGCATTACTGCGAATACATTTCACTTGTATTTATAAACTGGGTGACAAATCGAAATTATTTTCTGTGGAAATTGACAGCACGCCGCTTACATTGAACCCAGAGGATCATTTAAATGTAATAAACGAGTCCCTATCAAGCATATAATTAATATGTCTGCTGGAATAAGTTCACACCTTACTCTTTATTAACACTATATCTCATTAAATCGAAGTAGCTCTGATCTATGTGAACCTAATCTAGCTTTTCTGTTTCGTTTGTCCTGGTTACTCTCTTCAAATGCACTATTCTTGATTTCATTTGCATTTAATATCATTTTAAGCAAAAAAAATCCATGAATTTCTATCATTTCAATCCAATAGACAAACGGAGGCAGACACTGTGCATGCAGTACATGCACACAAAAATGTCATAGGCAACATGCAGCTGTCTAAAGACAGACAGACAGGAAGTAGAAATGAACATACTGTAAAAACCGGCCATAACGGAGGTTTGACAGCGTTCACCGGTAAAGTCATTTGGACACCTGATGAAGGGAAACAAGAGGGAGGAGACAGAAACATGAGGAAGAGAGAGAGACGAGAGAGACATGCAGTTAGAACAACACAGAGCTCATCTGATGATGTCATCACTGTGATATCACAGGGCCCATAACCTAGGAAAGAGGTCATGTCATTTATTGTTGACAACTCTTGCTCATTTTGTGGAAATGAAGAAGAAACACTGACCCATTTATTTTTTCATTGTGACAAAACTCAACATTTTTGGAAAAATTTAAATTCTCATTTAAGTAAACACCTTGATTCTTCCAAATCCTTCCAGTTAAAAGAAATAATTTGCTACTACACTGAAAAAAATGATTCATTGAACCTAATCAATCCTTTAAGGTAAGTGGTTGCAATCAATCCCTTCAAGCTACATTTAAACAAAAGTTTTATATTTTATTTTACGTTACTAATCTTTTTTGTTTAAATGTAGCTTAAATAAATTGATTGCAACCACTTACCTTAAAAAAATTGATTAAATTCAATGAATCCTTTTTTTTTCAGTGTATGAAGGCACATCTAATATTCCAATTAATTAGATTGTTTTTTATTTTATTTGTAAAAAAATGTATTCACAAACAAAAATTCTTTAAATTGCAGCTTAACTTTCCACATTTCCTAATCGAAATTGAAACATTTCTAAAATCCCTTAAATTTGTTAAAAACAAGAAAAACGAAAGATTTTTGAAATATTATGATGACTTTTTCTGTATTACCGATGCATAATGTTTTCCTATGTTAACTTGTTAATTTTTTAATATATATTTTTATTTCTTTGATTTTTATTTTTTTATTGTACTTGCACTGAAAAAAATTCATTGAATTTAATAATTTTTTTAAGGTAAGTCGTTGCAATCAATTTATTTAAGCTACATTTAAACAAAAGTTTTATATTTTATTTTACTTTACTAATCTTTTTTGTTTAAATGTAGCTTAAATAAATTGATTGCAACCACTTACCATAAAAAAATTGAGTAAATTCAATGAATCATTTTTTTTCAGTGTATTTATCTTTCTGTTATCGTATTTTATTTGTGAAACTTGTTGTTTTCATTCCTGTAGAGGTTTTTGTGTATTCTGTCTCTTTTGTTAAATGTTTTTGAAGCAATAATAAAAAAATGTGGTTTTACGGAAAAAAAAGGTCATGTCATTTATTGTCATCAGAGTTTATTTAATTCGCTCAGTAATACACATAACAATCTGAATAGAGACAAACACTGACTTCTGATGCTTTTTATACACGTATGATTATCAAATATTGATAGCATTCTTAGTATTTCACTGTTAGAATTTATAAATGTAGTTAAGAATATAATAAAGTCCTTACCAACACAGGGTATTGTCGTACATTTATTATTCAATTCAACCATGATGAAAACTACATATACAGAAGATTCAATGACGTGAATGATAAACGTCATCTCAATCCTCTAACTAAATCATTGTGTCTGGAAAGCCGAAAACAGCCCATACTATTTCCAAGCCAGTCAGTGTTTCCCTAAGGGACATTAACCCTTTCAAACGCTCTGTTCGGTAAATTAAAAAGATTGACTCGACAAGTCAGAGTTTAAAGGATGACGTCTCCCCGAAGGGTTTGATCTTTAAACAGCTTTAATGGCTTTGTTTCTCTTCCTTTAAAAAATTGGAGTAGACGCAGTAAATCTGAACTGTCCTTGCCAAAATGGCTGATAAGGACAAAGCATTGTGTCTCTTGTCGCGTGGGGGGGGGACTACAAAGCATATCTATTGATATCGGCAGTATACATTGACAGGGTTGATTGAAGAGACAGTAGAGCCTGTACGCCCCTCACAGACCCTCGGCCAGCCCATCATTTACTTGAGCTCTCTCTGGACTATTCAATTACATTTCAAGGAGTCTCTAATTTCCTTTTTTGGCAAAAATCATAGTGTAAACCCACTATGTTTGAGAAACAAATGTTTAAATGTTTCACAAAAAAAGGCAGTTGTCCTCTTAAGGGATAAACCTCTTGTTTACTGAAATTTAATTCTGCATCCTGATATTTTTCATTATTGCACTTTATTTCTCAGTACAAACGTGTCTATTCTACAATTAGCTAAACTAATGTTTTTATTGGTTGTGTGCAAGATTTGTTTGATATGTTATGTTACATGCAAAGACTATTGACATCATGCTTTGTTGTCAGAAAGGAAGCCATTCCTAAATTCTGAACTTTGTCCAATTTTGTGTGTGCCTTATCTGCAAATAGTTTGAGTTACATAAAATGAATTTTCAAGTAATTAAACTATTTAATTACTTTAAGCATTTGGATTTACAGTGAAGTCACTTATTTCTGACCTCTACTAAACCATGTCACCTAAAAAAAGGTCAAAGTGATAAAACCCAAAAGAGCTTATAAATGTAAATGTATCATGCAAGTAGGCAATAGCGAACATGAACTATAAAAGAAACCATTAAGGACAAAAGCAAAGTGACATCACAGAAAGAGTGAGCAGATGCTATAGGAAGATATTTCCTTAAAATTTTCTTAACTTATCTATAAACCGCACAAAGATCAAACATAGTAAAACATATTTATTAAAGGTATCATTTGGAACAAGGTGCATGTCAAACTGTACAAATAACAGAAAAACAAAATATGAAATTGTGTGGATTTTTTGCAGGTTAAAATAAAATAAAAGTGTGGTATGAGTGCGTGTAACTTACTTGCAGGACAACTGATTTATACCATGTATGAAATAACAGTCTCCTCCGTTAACGCAGTAGGTTTTCTCTGTATCATTGCACTTCCTGGCGTGACTCGAGCCTGGAGACAATGTGGTGGTTACTATAGAAACACAAAGACAGAGAAAACGAGATGAGCATCTCACGTTGTGACAATGCAGAAAAAGTATCAATGGCTGTGTTCACAATGAAATGCTAGTGTAGCGCCTACTACATTCAGTACTCTGCAGTATACAGTGCTTACTCTATTTATAGTATAATATCATGTAATTCAGTATGCTTCAAATTGTACTTACTGTATGTACCATTCCTTTCACATCAGCCCTTTGCATGTTTCATTATATACAATAAGTGGCATACAATTTAAAGAGCACCCATTTCATTGCTAAAAACAACATTATTTGGTATAATACCATGTATTCGGGTGGTTTATGGTTAAAAAAAAACACATTATTTTCCACATACTGTAAATTTTTGTTGCTCCAGATTTCGCTCTCTTCCTGAAACGCACAGACTTGAAAAGCTCTGTGTCCCTGATTGGCCAGCTAATCTGTACGTTGTGATTGGCCTGAATACCTCTGACGTCAGCCGGAAAGTGACGCTCCTTACCATGTTTGAAAGATTCGGTTGCTAACAGGAGTTAACTTACATGCTATGAGTCCGAAGTGGAAGGAATTATAAGAAGCCCTTTTCACAAAGACATTCCGGAAAATACACAGAAAATGCATCCTGGATCGTTTGATTTTTTTGTTCATTCACACGTGCGTAATTGTTTATGCATGTCATTTATCATTTCCTGATAACTGCTTCAATATAGTTTGCGACATTTCTCGTTGTGAATGTTGATATGCATCTCTCGTTTTAAAAAGCTGAACCATAACTTTTGTTGTGATGATGCGCGCATCCTCACTACGACACGTCCTTATGGCATTGTTTCGGCTTCTTGTTCACACAGAGGGTTTTCTGTGTATCTTACTAGGTCCTCTTTCCGGCAACAATCTCAGAAGATTTACGGGACGTGTTTGCATTCAAAAACTTTTTTGGCAATTTTACGGGTATTTTCTGGGACCAAAGGTCTGTATGAATAGGGCTACAATGTTGGTTTTGTCTACATCACCAATCCCAGGAAGTAAACTGTTGCCTACAATCCGTGTGTTCGTTGTAGTCCAAGAAAAGAGATTTACGTTGGAGACGATAACTCGCATCATTGTTTGTACAATTTGTATATCGTTAACATGTACTAACACACACTTATATGCCAAAGGAAATGTAAAAACGTAAATCGGACAATAGGTGCCCTTTAAGGGGGGTTTTCTTTATCATGGAGAGGATAATGCGATCATCCACCACTGTTATTCTATAGACGGTTTCAGCAGTAACAACATAAACAAGCGGCATTCGTGGTCAACACGAAACTTCCAGTAAACTCCGATAAGAATAAATAACAACAAAGTACTTATAATAGTATACTTATATGTAAGGGATAATGTAGAGGCAGCCGGTAGTTATCGGGAAATAAGCCCCGACAGTGTGATCAGGACCCGACGCGAAGCGGAGGGTCTTGTATCACACTGAAGGGGCTTATTTACCCGATAACTACCGGCTGCCTCTAGATTATCCCGCTTATTACACGGCTACTTGCCACATAAGAAAAAAAATGGACATGAATATGAATTTGAAACATTTTATTGGTTTATTTGTTTTAAATTAACATTCTTATCCTTCCGTGAAACTTTGCACAGATGCATAAAATGATCATAATACCTTAAGATCCTCTGCTTCAAACTTGTCTGTCTCCATTTTTTTCTCTTTTAGCCAGTCTTTGAGAAGTTTTAATGCCCATTCTGTATTTTTTTTGTGTGTTGGCTTCGTAGCTGTCATGCTCTATTTTGTCAAGTGCAATAAGCTCTCTGTGTCTTGTCGTGTGTTTGTCACAAGATGGCGCCAAACAGTAATCTTTATTGGCGCGGAGCGATTTAAATCGTTAAAGTAGTACCGGCTATGCGTTATTACTTTGGAGCGGTTATTATTTGAAAAGAACGAACCTGCAAATGTCTCAACTGACCAATCAGAATCAAGTATTCCAGAGAGCCGTGTAATAAATATATAATAGTATACTTATATATATATATATATAACAAGCAAAATAAACACCTAGATTACCTAAGAAACCAAAACAATTGTTATTTTTCGACGAGGTATTTGTACAAGAGTTTAGTTTAGCAACTAGTCAGACCATTAAAAAAATTAAACCGGAAGTGAAGTTCGGACCAGACGCGTATCGCGTAACGTGCGTCCGATAAAACGGTCTACATAGACATACAGATTTGTATGTTGCTGAGCTAACCAGTGTCTTGTTTTTAGTCAGAATGTAACAAAATTTTGATGTGGGCACTCTTAATGTCCCTGTTATCTCTCTGATGGATTTGTTGTGTTTTTGAAACCTAAATATGGTCTGTATCACTTGCATGGAGATCTCCCTGATCTGAATGATTTGGGTTCACAGCCACAGCTTTCAAATGCAATTGTCACACTTAAAATCAACTCCAGACCTTTAACATCTGTCATTCATGAAGAAATGATTTAACAAATAGACAATACCTGTCCATAAAATAGCTTTTAAGTCAACTGTCCCATTACTTTGGACCCCTTTAAAAAGAGAAGCTACATATTAAACGGCTGTAATTCCTAAATCCTTCAACCAATATGGATGTGTATACCCTCATAATAAAGCTAAGAGTGTGTAAGCCAATATTCATAATATGACTGTAACTGGAAAACATTTTGGTAAACAGCTAAAATAACACCAAATGTGCCTCTGTCCAAACATTTATGGACCTAACTGTAAAAAAAGTCTCCAGTCATTCTTCATGGTCCTTTCTAAATAAAGGTGAAAGACTTAAAAGTTTAGTCAATATCCTAATTTCCCACACTGTTCCGTTTTGGAACATTTGCATACTAGTACACTTACTGTAGTACAAACTGCAACTAAAACTGCAGACTGTCTGACATTTTAAACACAAAAATCATACAAGATTCATGGCAGAGTTTACAATTTTTTTGAGGTTTGCATATGGAGGTGTGTTCTTAATGACAGTATTCCTAAAATTATATCCCATTATATTCCTAAATAGGAACTACCCCAATAAATTGATCCGTGTTACAGTATCGCAACAAATTGCATCGTACCGTGATATGTATCACATCGCAAGATTTTTGTATCTTACATTTATTTTACCCAGAATGACTTAATAAACATGCATTATTGCATTACACTTCAGAGTAAACACATACTGTTTTCTGTACCTGGATTAAAAATATAACTCCAATATGGTGTGATACAGCACACACACACACACGCAAAAGTCACTGTATCGTTGTGTATATAAACCAAAGTGAGACACACGCTGCCAATACACATGGCAGATGGGAAGATGTTCACGCAGACATCACTGGCTTGCAGCCACATGGAAGGTTTGGATTTTCTGCAGTCTGTCAGACTCACGGAGAGTCAAGCTGTGCACTGCAGACTCAAGCACATCACATCTGAACCTCTGCAGACATACAGTACAATAGAGATGGGCAAACTGCGATTTAAACGTCTGCCCTGGCAAACAGCCAGCCAGTGAGAGGAATACTAAAGTACTGCATACTGGGCTGTGTATAGTACTCCGTTTTTTTGTATACTGCATAAATACTGTTTTCTAACAAACTGACAAAGATTGTGTTCAAGTGTGCACAATACAGAAGTGGGTTGCACAAAAATTTAATTATCATAAAAAAACAGTAAAATGTCTTAGCCTTCTGACAGTCCGAACAAATAAAGAGTCACACTGATATTAGACCAGGTCAAGGCATTGTGGAATACAATACTGCATTCAGTTTTCACAATTTTTGTACAAATGTGTAAGGATGCTCCGATCAGGATTTTTGCAGCCGATACCGTTTAGTTATCTTTGTGATCGGCCGATACCGATACCGATATTTTATAAGCTGATATGCAAGCTCTTTGATGACTGTAACTGTTAACATTTTTTTTCTAGATAAAGTAATACAACAAATGTTTCCGTTGTTATATTACTTGCAGTAATTAGGTATATTATTATGTTAACAGAGAATAAAATAAATAAGCACAACGAATATTCCTTCTGCAAAAAGATATTTAATATCTCTCTAAAAGGTTCATGTCTCTTAAAAGTAATGAAAGTGAAACACTTCACAGTCTTTACTATGTGAATTAAATATACACGCATTTGTATGAAGTACAACAGTTCTTTAAACAAGAGCAGAGAGTGATTTTATTGAGAGATGAATTAGGTTACTGCAGCTTTAAGACGTGAGAGAGATCACCCTGTTCACGTGCACTGATGACAGGCTGCTGTGTGTGCGGGCGGCGGGTGTACGCAGCTGTGAGGAAAATGAAACTTTAAGCGGTCAAAACTTTAAAACGCATGCAAATAATAAACTTTTGGCATGAGGATGCAATTGTCTGCAATGGATGTGTGTTGTATACACTGTTTGATGGGGATGTGAAGACGCGTCGCACTGTTGACCGGAGCGCGTTCTCATAGAAAATACACTTATTTCTATAAAGGCAAAGAGAGAAATACAAATCTGCATGTCGCACATGAGCAACGGGTTATAAAAATGCTCGCACTACGTAAAAAATGTTCTCTAATTGCAGCCGCATTCAGGATCCCTGTAAAGACAAAAGTAAACAGAAAGATCAGTTCACGAGATCTGCAAATTTAGTATCGGCACCATGTAGTACTGTTCATCGCTCTGAATCTGTTATTTACAAAAATGGAATTATATCTGCTTTTAGCTGAAATTTTGAGAGGTGATAAGAGAACAAATGAAGGTAGGATAAAACTTTTTTTTAAAGCGGAACGTCCGTTCTTTTATTTGATATATTTTATGTTTATTTAAAGAAGATAATTTTTCTGGAAGCCAGTAAACTAAAACTGGGTGGCAACTTAAAAAAAAAATGCTGACGGTGAAAGAGTTAAAGTTAAGCATGCTTCCACGCATATATAATCACGCATATAAAATACTAGAGAGTAAAAGAGCAACAAAGAAATTAAGGGATAAAGAAAATGTTTGACCCCGGACCACAAAACATAAGTCATAAGGGTCAATTGAATTTCCATTGATGTATATGGTTTGTTAGGATTCCTCAGTCGAAAATAAAAAAAAGATTTTTTTTGTTGAAAAATAGCCTATTCCAGAATTTTTCTCCATATAGTGGACTTTAGTGATCAACGGTTTACAGTTTCAATACAATAAAAAATTAGATGTTTCAATGTAGCTTCAAAGGGCTCTAAATGATCCCAACCGAGATACAACTATTTGAAAATCTGGAAACTGAGGGTTAAAGGCGAGGAAAAAAAATCGCCTTCGAAGTTGTCCACATGAAGTCTTTACACTGAAAAAAAATATTCATTCAATTTACTAAATTTTTAAGGTAAGTGGTTGCAATCAATTTATTTAGGCTACATTTAAAAAAAAAAATTGAAAAACAAAACAAAACAAAACACTTTTGTTTAAATATAGCTTAAATAAATTGATTGCAACCACTTACCTTAAAAAATGAGTAAATTGAATGAATGATTTACTAATTACTAATGATAAATACATTTTTGATATATTTACAGTAGGAAATTTACAAAATATCTTCATGATTTTTACTTAATATCCTTAATTAAATTGAGAATTTTGACCCATACAATGTATTGTTGGTTATTGATACATACCCGTGCGACTTAAGATGGGTTTTGTGGTCCAGGGTCACATATACAAAATATTGCATTTACATCCATAAAGAATAAAGAAATTGATCAGTGGATTAGGAAGGAAAAACTGTAATCAAATGAATAGCATCCTTCAAATTAAAGAGACCCAATTATCTCAGGATGTGAGTAGGTAAACACAGCACAAAAACAGTAGCCAATAAACAAGATAGAGTAAGAGAGAGAGAAAGAGAGAGAGAGAGAGAGAGAGAGAGAGCAAGTGAGTGAGAAAGATATAGAGCAAGCAAGCGAGAGAGAGAGAGAGCGAAAGAGAGCGAGATTAATATGACATTGAATGTCCTGCCCTCTTAAATATTGACCTGGAGACGGATGGTGCTGGTTTGTGGGAGTGATGCCTGTGTGTGTTCATGTCATCGCGGTCCATATATATTTCTGGGTCAACATCCTGACATCCAATCAGACTGTATGGCTTACACCAATTTTAATCATCCTATTATTTTCACAACATATGTCGTCACTTACTGTATACAAAATTAGCATTAGCATTAGTCCCAAACCTATGCATTTCTGTCCCCCTGTGTACTAATTAGTGACGTCAAAGTGTGCCAACAAACGGTTCTAGCTCTGTAAAAGTCTGAGATGCACATTTCATCTGATGCTTACACTTTAAACTGCACATAACAGCAAATCGTGCTTAGCGCATGCAGAAAATTACATTAAACTAAAAAATGCATTGGTATTGAATTTAGAGATGAGACGACCCGGCATGTATTGTTTCTTTTGTTTCATTGGATAAGCACAATGCATCTACCTAATATCTCATTCATTTGCATAATAAATAAATGACACTTTTAACTCCAGCTGAAGGTCACATCAATGTCGCATTTTAACTTGTACAAAATCCAACAAAGGCCCTGTCCCAAATGGTGCACTTCATGTGGACTTTTGGTCTTGTGGCCTTAAATTGCGCGTTCTCGCTTAGTCTACGAGTCCGTAGGGTGTCCCATCTGTCATTTTTACGCTTTGAAGTGTGCTTATCAGCGCCTCCTTTGCCCCCTTGATGCGGTCTTCAGCGAAGCCCGCACTGCAGCAGGCTTCGCGCACTTTACCAACCCAGAGGTCCTTGCGAAAGAGCAATCAGACCAATCAGACGACGGAAGGGAGGAGCTCACACTGACGGGCAACTTCTTTACCTATTTCCGGTGTGACGCTCGAGTCTGTCCCAAAATACAACTCAGTTGCACCCACGTGGACTCGCATTAAGGGTCCCTAAAGTCTGGACTACGTGATGTCATCAAAGTGTGGACTCTGAGGAGGACCACAAGTCCGGAGTGTGCCATTTGGGACAGGACCAAAGAGGACTTTCTGCAAACATGGCGACATTCAGTGATGAAAAGTGACTCATAATCATCATGTTTAAGGAAATATAATGCAACAATGACTTCCCAAATTAGATTTTACATAGCTTAAAAATAAAATTGAATAGCATGGTTTAAATTGTTATATTTTTAGGCGCAAGTGTAGTTTTGGTATGAAATCACTGTACATGTTTTCATTAATCACTCTATAAACATTGAAGGTTTTCGATTATGGGGCATATACACCTCTGGATAGGAAACATCTGTCTAATACCTGCAAGGCTAATGCTAACAATATTATTTTTCCTCACATCTTTATGGAACAACAAAACACCCTCGGTCAGAATCTCACATCAGACTTTCCCAGAATTAAGTGCATGATTAGTAAACAGGAAATGGTGGATCGCTTGTACCAACAGGAAACCGCGCTATCTTCATCATATTTATCTCAATGATTAGTCTTTCTGTCTAATGTAATATGCATGGATGTACAGTAGCTCTGCAATTGTGTGTGTGTGTGTGTGTGTGCAGATCATGACTATACAAACATCAAAAAGATCTCAGTGGGCAATGAGATCTTCAACAGGAGAGAATTACCACCTGAGCTCTGCCATTTCTTAACAAGCTCATTAACTCATTAACACACAAAACCAGAACGAGGGGATAGAGAGAGAAAGAGAGACAGAGAGAGAGAGACAAAGGGGAATAAACTGTGCACTGAGGGACGTCTCAGAGTTCACAATAGCCTTGTGTCACTTAAGGTCACCCATTCATTCTTGAAATGAAGAACATGAGAATGACATCGTACAATATGTCGTATTCAGCGCAGTGAATGTGTGTGTGCCATTGGGTGGCAAATGTTGTCAGCCAATAAACATGATGTGTTGAAGCATCAAAAATACATTTTGGTCCAAAAATAACCACTTTATTCAGCATTGTCTTCTCTTCTGCGTTACGTTGCGTCTGTCACGTTATGATGACGTGTTATCCTTAGACATCTTTGCAAAGTTTTTTTTTCAGACTTACAGCGCACGTCTCCTTCAGACTGTGAACAAAGTCCAGGCGCACAAAAAAAACAGCTGGGGCGCACCAGATAACACGTCAGCCGCGTCACTGCAGTCACGTGACTTTAGTCTCTAGCATGCGCTTCACAACAGACGACAATGCTGATTAAAGTCGTAATTTTTGTTATTTTTGGACCAAAATGTATTTTTGATGCTTTAACACATTCTGACTCACTTTGATGATGTTTTTATTACCTTTCTGGACATGGACAGTATACCGTACATAGATTTTCAATGAACGGTCAACAAACTCTCAGACTAAATATAAAACATCTTAAACTGTGTTCTGAAGATGAACGGAGGTCTTACAGGTTTGGAACGACATGAGTCATGAATGACATTAGTTTTTAATTTTTGGGTGAACTTTATCTTTAAAGCTGCCCAAAACGAAACTGAGCGGGCGCGTTGATTGAATAAACTTTTCATGCCCTTATCTCAAGGAATAAAAAAACAACAACAAACCATAAATGGGTGATTCTCACGAAACCATTGAAACACCACGGCACTAATGATTTTAGCTTTAAAATGTGTAATATAGTAACATTAAAAAGCATCAGAATTAACACAATACTGTGTTCTACATTGCACAATGTGTGATTTCAACATAAGAATTTATAATTGTACATTTTATCTCATTTTCTGCTGAAATTCTCATTACCGCAATGTGTCCAGCTGTGCTTGAACATGCGTTATGTTGTAATTTAATCAAATTAACACAAAAATATTAAGAAAAAAAATAAATAGATGTTTTGCTAGACTACTTTAGATGACAGAAAAAATATTTACTGAATATTCATGTATAACAATAATGAAGAAAAATTAGGAAAATTATGTGTCCATGCCTGATGTTCTCATCCTCCGCAACACTTTTTGAGAACAGTTTAAGCACACATACAGAATTTTAATAAAGTTTGATTTTGAGTGATCAAGCACATGGACCAGTTACTTCAAGATGGCTACCAGGTAAGATCATTTTTTTTACAGTTAATTTGAAATATTGTCGTCGTCAGAATGCTTACACGACATTTTGATTATCATTACCGCAATAGATGCTCATTAAATGTTAATTTAATTAATAGAAGCATAATAGTTTGATTTTAAATGCATGTGCAGAATCTCCAAATTATGTTCTTTCAGGTTTGTCATGTCATTTTGAAAATATGTCAGTGTTGATGTTTTCTGACTGTTGCGGTAATGAGATTTTTTAGGACTAATTTTTTAAATTATGTTACAAAAAGTGTTAAATGATAAGTAAAAGTTTTTAAATTAATGTTCCCATTTACTCCAGACTTTGTTTTTCAATGTCTGGTGGGAAAAAAAGTAAATTTAAGCAATTTTTACATTTTCATGCTTGACATTTTTAAAAACAAGTTTTCGTGAGAATCACCCAAATATGTTACCTGTTCCAAGAAAAGTAAGTTAATCTAACTGAGTAATACTAGTGCTAGTATTAAACTCAACTTGATTGCATACAAAAAAAATTATTTTAACCTTAGATTTAAAATTTTGATGTAAAATGCACTATTGTATAATATTTAATTGATCTACAGTCTATACACAGTATTTAGTTCAATTACATCAAAAGTAACTGTAATTAAATTACTGTAAAAATAAGAGTAATCCCTTACTTTACTTTTTCAAGGAAAAAGTAAGTAAATTACAGTACCTAATTACTTAGTAACTAGTTACACCCAACACTGGCGTCGTATGACATTGAATACACCTGTCACCATGGTTTTTGAATGACTTATCGCCAGATAACAAAATTCAGTTTTAGTCGCATAACATCGGTTAATGGAAACGATGTCACTTCACAATCGTTTGTTGTCGACATATAAAAAATAACGCTAAGTTTTTGCGCAAATCTTTAATGGAAACACAGCTACTGTTCCTGTAGCTCAATTCATAAAGCATTGCAAAAAGTGAACCTTAGTTAACACACATACTGAATTTTTTTTATCTTGAAATTCATATCCCCATACTGTGTGTATTTGTGTGTACACCGTAACAGCATGTCTTTTTCCACGAGGGTAGGGAATGATGAGTTTATCCGATCATTCCTGCACGACAATAATGTTGATCAGGTGCTACGCTGGCCTGACACTGCATCTGTTCACGGCTTTAAATAGATCCAGAGAGAAGCTTTTAAAGACTGCACATATTTTCCACCGTCCCGCAGTCCATCCTGATGCAGGAGGATATTAGCTCCATTAGCCTTGGCTTTGAGCCAAAGGATGGATGGGGACAGGCCGGAGAACATGATTCACGTTCCGAACAGGGAGGGGGGTCGTGGGGTAGGCCGTAAGTCACGCGGGGGGTGCATACGGGGCTTCCGCTCCACTTTACTCAAGCAGCCAGCGATCAATGACATTGAACCACTTACAGGCACTCCCTATTCAGATGGTATTGTGAGACATGCTCACGCCGTGAGTGATTTCTACATGCGCATGCTGCAGAACTGCATGCTGGGGGATCAATGGATGGAGGGACAGGATGATGAAGACAGGAGTGAATGAAATGAGTGCGGAGAAACGGGGGGAAAGTGACTGTCCGGAAAATGAATGCAATGCATAGGGGGTTAAAAGCGATTGATGTTATACTGTACTAGTATTTTGAAGTGAAAGCAGTGTACAGTCCACACACAGCACACTACAGTATGCGATTTCTTTATGTGTGAAAAATACATTTATATTTACATCTTTTTAGAAGTTCACTTAATGCAACACAACTACACTGTCAGAAATAAAGATACAAAAGCTGCAACCAGGGTGGTAACCTTTCAAAAAGGTTATTTACTGTAAAAAAATTATATCAACTCAACGTATATTTTTATGTTACTTTAACTTAACAACTTAAGTTAAACAATTTAAACTTGTTTGTCAACTTGTCACAAGTCAAAACTTAAAATAGTAGGTTGAATTGACTTCAAAACCGAGTGGTTTAAACTTCACACTGAAAAAAAATTATTCATTCAATTTACTCATTTTTTTTAGGTAAGTGCTCGCAGTCAATTTATTTAAGCTACATTTAAACAAAAACAAAAAAACATTAGAAATACAAAACAAAACAAGAAACTTTTGTTTAAATGAATCATTTTTTTCAGTGCATGCTGCATTTTTTAAAGGGTGCATATTAATGCATTAAAGGTACATAATAGTACCAAATGTATACATCTCTGTATCTAAATAGTACACATTTTTAAAAGGGTACTGTCCCAGTGACAGCTTTTGTAGGGTTTAGGGATGTTTTAAATTACATATCCCTAAACAATAAGCACATGATAAACATTTAGCAAAACATTGCCAACGTTAAAGAGAATAAAGCATTAGTTGAAACATTTGCAAAAATGGTACATTAAGTATTTTTTAAAAGGAAAAAAATATATATATATATGTTTTTATGTGTGTACATTTTTATTTTTTACTATATACAGCACTTTGAGTCGAAAGTTAGGTGTTTAAAGGTGCTATATACTAAAAAAGTTATATTATAGTATTATTATTATTAAATGTGAAATATGCAATTCATTTGGGCTGCCAAAAGTTTTATCTTTGGATAAAAAATGTTAAATAATGCAACTCACTTATATAAAGTGGTCAAGTTACGATGCACTTTGTCAGAAATATTTATCTTATTGTTTCACAAACTACACTAGCTGTAGTAGATAAATACTATGCAGTAAACAATACAATAGTAGTCAGAGACTGACAGACAGAAGGGCAGCGCTGCGAGTTTTATCTCAAACTCATTAAGCTGAGTGCTGAGCTTTCAATGGCTGTTTGCTAGAGACTAATTTCACAGTAAATCCAAACTGAATGCACACAGAAACTTCATTAATGCATGCATCAGTGGCGGCCGGTGACTTCTTTATCGAGGGCGCACGATGCGAAGCTCATCAAACCATGTATTTAGCCTGTCGGGTGTGTGGCCCGCCATGTCAAAATATGTGTTTGGCACGTCATGTAAGCCTATATGTGCATTACGCTTCTTGTCAAAATACGTGCCTGCTGCAAACACTTCAAAGGGATTTATGATAAAAGAGATGCTCATGTTTGTCAGATACTCGCATAATCTCATGCGTAATCAGAGTTTAGTTTTGGGTGTCTTGCGAGTATTTTGTGAGCATCTTTTTATCATTAACCCTTTGGATACATGTGCAGCAGGCACATATTTTCACATGACACATGATGCACATTAGTGATGGGCGGGTCAGTGTTTTTTCTAACCCGCATGGAAATTAGACGCAACATATCTGTTTTTTAATTTTGTTTTTAATGACCCGCCCCAACCCGCCCCGCATTAAAGTTACAATTTCTTTACCCGCCCCAACCCAACCCGCAGGTTACCAGCGGGTTACGAGACGACCTGCACATCACTAATGCACATCGGTTTACATGATGCACTGAACACATATTTTGACATGATGAGCCACACACGACACTCCGAACACATATTTGAATTTGCGCCTCTCAGAAGAAAAGTCACCGGCCGCCACTATGGAGCTAGAAGAGTCTCATTAAAGATAAATGCACACACTACATTCACATATGCACACACAGGACTCACAAACACACACGCAGGACACACAAATGCACACAAAATTCACAAATGCACACACAAAATCCAAGAAGCACAGAAGATCCAGAAATGCACACAAAATTCACAAATGCACACAAAATTCACAAACACACAACCAACTCAGAAATGCAAACAACATCCACAAATGCACTCAAGATTCACAAATGCACAGGAGAAGATTCAGAAATGTATTTCTGATGCACACACAAATATATCTTGATTTACAAACTTTTTTTGGTCTGTGAACTTTACTGCATTTGTGTGTGAATTTTGAGCCTCCCCTGACTTGGCTCGACACACACACACTGTGTAAACTACTTCTTTTTCGGTTTTATTGGCGGTTGGCAAACCAGCTTAAAGGTAATGTGATTGGCTTATAAGTAAAAAATCCCCCACGTGGGGTGCGTTCTTGTGATTGGCTAAAACAAGGGAGATATCTGATTGGTTGCAGATCATTCCCTGTTTAAAAAAAAGGCATTTGTGTGTCGAGCCAAGTCAGGGGAGTCTCAAAATTCACATACAAATGCAGTAAAGTTCACAGACCAAAAACAGTTTGTAAATCAAGATATATTTGTGTGTGCATCAGAAATACATTTATGAATCTTGTCCTGTGCATTTGTGATCTTGAGTGCATTTGTAAATGTTGTTTGCATTTCTGAATTGGTTGTGTATTTATGAATTTTGTGTGCATTTCTGAATTTTGTGTGCATTTGTGAATCTTCTGTGCTTCTTAAATTTTGTGTGTGCATTTGTGAATTTTGTGTGCATTTGTTTATCCTGCGTGTGTATTTATGAATCCTGTGTGTGCATATGTGAATGTAGTGTGTGCATTTATCTTTATTGAGACTCTTCTAGCTCCATACGCCACTGGTGTGCAATCTGTCCGTGTGCATACTTTTTTAGATGCGTGTATGTTTGCATCGAGTTGCAAAAAAAAACAGCAAGCACCATTTGCTATCCATACTTTATTACTAAATTAAACAAAATATCCAGAGGAAAATAATATAGGGTGGGGTTTGATATTAAACATTACTAATTTTTGATATTGGACATTGCTTATATGGCCCAGGTAGCCATGATCACATGAGCACAGAATGAAAAGTTGCAGAGAGGTGGGGAAAAATTGTTGTATTTTGATGTGTAGGCCTATTATAAAAACAAATATTTTTATTTCTTTAGAGTAACACCCTCTGATCAATCCTGCACAATGAATAAAAGATATTCATTAAAGGCAGTGGCGGCCAATGACTTCTTTTTCGAGGGCGGATGATGCGAAGTGCGTCACAACATGTATGTAGCCCATCATGTGTGTAGTTCGTATTTTCAAAATATGCCTTCTGCGTGTCGAGAGATCCTGTGTGCATCACGTGTCTTGTCAAATTAAGTGCCGCTGCAGACGCGTCTAAAGGGTTTATGATAAAAGTGACGCTTGCGTTTGCCAGATACTCACATAATCTCATGCATAATCAGAGTTTACTGTTAAGGAAGAGACTTGCGTGTATTTTGTGAACGGGAGCGTCTCTATTGTCATGGGCGGTTTTGACGCGTGTGCAGCGGGCACTTGTTTTGGCAGGGCACGTGATGCACATGGTTAACGTGACGCACCAAACACATATTTTGAAAACACGACCAACACACATGACACTCCGAAAACACATTTTGAATTTGCGCCAGAGTCCTGCAACGGGTTGGGTACCAGCGGGTACCCACGGATACCCGCATAAAAGTGTTTAAAACTTATAATTATAATTAACTTTGTGCGGGCGGGTGGTAGCAAGAATGAAAATATGTGCAAAATTTGTGTGTCTAAATTACCATTACACACCCATCACGTCACCACCACTGCGACAGTGCGCAACCTTTGTTGATTCTTCTCGTAGCCTAGTTGGAGCGAGCGTTGTAGAAGTTGCATAAAGTTGATAGCTGGAAGCTGAACGTCTTCTCTTAGAAAGCATTTCGACACAAGACTTAGGAGCACAGGTAAGTATAGTAGTATAGGTAAGTTGTTTTTTCTTGGTCTTTTTTTATTAATAGGTCTATTTGTGTAGTTATCAGGTGGTAGGCTACTTGAATGACGCAAAACAAAGTGAACTTTAGCTTGTTTCATTAGCCCATCCAAGATGCTGTTGTGATGTTGAGAGAGGTACGAGATAAAAAATAAAGCACTTTAATTGTAAAGATTTTAGCGTGTGTAATTTATGCGTGTGCGGGTACGAGTCGGGTAACAGGCCAAATATTCACGGGTCAGAGCGGGTGTGGATTTAATTTTGATATTATCACGGGTGACGGGTCAGATCTGGTGCTGAACTTCTCCAAAAAGGACCCGTCCAGGACTCTGATTTGCACCCCTTGGAAGAGCAGTCACGAGCCGCCACTGATTAAAGGTATAGTTTGCCATCATTTACTAACCCTCAAATTTTACTAACCCTCAAACGTTTGTAACCAAACGTTTTGGAGCACTAATGACCTTCATAGTCATACTATAGAAGTCAACGATGCCCCTGCTTGCTGCTTGATTTACAAATATCTTCCCTTGTGTTCAGGATAAAGAAATGTATACGTTAAAAACAACTTGAGGGTAAGTAAATGATACCAGAATTGAAATTTTTGGGTGAACTATGCCTTTCAAGGAACAGAGTGCCAAAAATGAACCTTTTGGGGCTGATCACACCAAACGCGTTTATGGCAGTTGCATGTTACTGACTACAAAAGTTA